>NC_141695.1:1216142479-1216799296 GCF_964263255.1 Lissotriton vulgaris | reverse complement strand
CGACATTCCCGAGAGCTCCCCTCTGGAGGATAGGATATTGGATGGGCATATGCCTGATAGCGCGATCTCCCTTTCCTATAAGAAATTGATAAACGTGCGCACAGATCTTCTTCTTGGCTTGCGGGACCAGTGGGTGGCGGATGGTCTAGAATTTGATGACGAGGACTGGCAGAGCGCAGTTTCCTCCCCTAAGGAGGTTGCAATCTCCTCTCGTCTCCGCCTAGTGCAGTTCAAGATCTTGCACCGGGTGTATGTGACAGGCCCCCGATTAGTGCACATGGGGTACTCGCCTGACGGGCCCTGCCGCAGAGGCTGCGGAGCCCTCGCCACCTTCCTCCACATCCTTTGGGAATGCCCCGTAATAGCCTCCTACTGGAGGAGGGTGCACCGTATTATGGATGAAGTTACTAGTGTGGTCGCTCACGCGGCAGCTCGGAGGTGTCTCCTCAACGTATGGGAACCGTCCGACCACAACACAGCGCAGACTAGGTGGGTGACCCTGGGGAACATGGTGGCCAAACGGGATATTGCTCAGAAATGGGGAGCATCCACGGCCCCCCTGGTGGTACAATGGAAAGCCAATATGGATTGGTGTATGTTCCGGGAGAAGACAGTCTATGTGGCAAGAGGGAGACCTCGCACCTGGAATAAAGTATGGGGGGCCTGGAACGCATATAGGGGAGACGTGTGTTTGCCACCTGAACCCACCTCTCTGGATGAACATGTGTCACCCTGACCTGTAACGCCAACTGTGCATTGATGTACTGCATTCTCCTGTGTCTTCCCCCCCCTCCTTCCCATTCTGCAATTCTCTCCTTGATGTTCGCTTCCCTGCCTTTCCTCCCTTACCTGTCCCTGACGCCCTGACTCATACTGGACTCTATTGCCGTCTTTTCGCGCCCTAGGGCGCTCTTTTTGTTAAGCTTCATATAAATATAAAATTAACCTTCAATGATTATGTGTTGATCTTTTTGCACTAATGTTCTCCTATAACCCATGCTGCCTTGCCTCCGGGATGTCAGGCTGAATAGCTGTGTGCTCTGTTCTTAATAAAGGTTTTCAAAAATTTTAAAAAAAAATAATAATAATCTGTTTTCTCTCTATGGAGACAGAGTTTCCCTTTCTTTTCGAAATCTAGCAACATAGCAGATTGAGTCTTGCCATTAGAGGTAAACTCTATTTTCAGCCCATTTAGGAATCTTTTGTTTATGATCAGTAGCTTTTCTATGGAAATCCTGTCTCCTTTTCTTGACTAAATCAAAAAACATCTTTTCTTTTTTTTTGTAATATGCATGTTAGATTTCCTTTGTGAGCCTTGGCTATATCTATTGATCCTACTGTTAGAAAATAATCTCCCATAAAGTGTGTAGAGTCTCTAGTACTATAAATACGATATAAGTTTCTACGTAAATGAACTTCAGAAAAGACTACATCAAAATTAGAAAAGTAATATTGCAATTTTCCAGTTCTATAAAACAGACTAGCTAAAATACTACATGAAATACCATAGGTCAGTGGTAAGTGATGGTAAGTGACTCCTTCAGCTACTGACGTGGGCAACTTCATGCACACAAAGCAGTCACTGATTTACATAGCTACATAATGTACTAACAAATTATCAAATGCATTTAAATGAGTTCTATTTCTAGCTCTTCTATAATGTAAGTCTCCCTCATCTGGTGCTTCTAAATCTACTCCCGGTTGCTTAAGACTAACTGCTTTCTCATGTTTATGTGTATCTATTGTCTTAGGTGACTCTTCTTGCTCAGGTATATTAGTGTTATTCTGCATTTCTTTGCTCATTAGGTAAGGTATAGCTAATGTCAATCCAAACCATACTATAACTACTATTACTATACTATATGTACATATTCTACAACATGTATTTAAACAATTTATTTTCGGTCTTCCGTTACATTATAATCAGCCATTTCTGACTAAGGAGATTTTATCCCCTCTTTGTAACTTTTCCACAGACTTTAATCTGTGTTTCTTTTGTTAAGTTGGTCTCACTTCTTTGTCAGTCTGATTAAAAATCAGTTTGTCATCCCTCAATTCTAGATTTTTGAAATCTTCAAGTATGACATACATCCACTCAGGTCCTCTGAAATTGTTATTTAGTCTTTTCAAACATGGACTCCTCCTTCTGGGTTACTCTGTGGAGGGTCCAGCTTGGCTTGAAATTTCAATTTACTTGCTCTGGTTCGTCATGTATTGTTTTAAGGTGACATTTTAGTCTTTTGACAAACCTTGGCCACTTATCTCCCTTTCTGAGCCTTTTAGCTGGAACAGTCATTTGGCTTTCTTCAAATGCTCTTTTATTTTCGTTCAGTTGTGGCACTACTTGTTCTCTGTCACCTTCTGAATTCCTCTCTATCTGACTTGGTCCAGGTCTTATTTTTGTTTCTTCTGCCCGTATACTAATCTGGCCTTGTTCAGGAGTTTGCTGTACTTGAATTTGACTTTGTTTGCCTTCTTCTTCCTGAACACGCTTTTCTACCCCTATCTGGTCTTGCTAAGGTCTTTGTATTTCTTGACTGTCTTCTGTCTGAGTTTTCGCCCTAATACCTATCTTTCCCTCCTCAGAATCTGGAGTACTGCTTGGAGTTTAAAATGTCTGAGTACACCAATCTTTCCTTATCTGGTCCTCCTCAGAATTACTTTTGACTTGGATTTCTGTAATCTGAGTACATTCTTCTATTCCTTGACTCATCCTCACTATCACTCTGTCTATCTAGATAGGTTGGACTTCTGGTTCTCACAAAGTCTGCAGGTATGTCGACTACTGGAATCCATTCATCCTGACTGGTGCTCGGTTGTTCCTCATCAACTTCTTCGGGATCAACTTCTTGAGACCCCTCAGCTGCACAACCTTCAGCTCCTACATCATCAGGTTCAGTCACCTTTTTGGTGTGACTTGCGTGGATCCAGTTTGGAATTCCTCTGCACTTTACAGCTGTGGTAGTAACCAATATAACTTGATGTCGCTCTCCCGACCTTGGTGCTAGGCAAGATTCTCGAGTATGCTCTTTTATCACTACTCAGTCACCTGGATTCAGGTCATGTGCCGGAGTTGGTTGTCTGGCGATAGCGTCTTCCCCAACCTGGTGAGAGATAGAACGCACTTGGTCAGCCAGTTCTTTGCAGTACTCGAGCACTAATTCATCAGATATATTTATCAGCTTGTGTCCTGGTACCCATGCCTGCCTCATTGCTCTTCCCATGGGTATTTCATGGGGACTCAAGCCTGTGTTTCTGGTTGGAATGCTTCTGAGTCCCATCAGAACAAGAGGTAAAGCATCAGGCCACTCCAATCGGGTAGATTCATACATCTTTCCCAATCGTGACTTGATTGTGCCATTCAGTTGTTCTACCACTCCAGAAGCCTCTGGGCAGTATGCACAGTGCAGTTTTTGCTCAATTTGGAATGCTTCACAGATCAGACAAATTATTTCATTATTAAAATGAGACCCTCGGTCTGATTCAATTGTTACTGGAAAACCGAAACATTGTATGAGTTCCTTCAGTAGTAACTTAGCTACAGTGATGCTATCATTTCTGCGGGTAGGGTTGGCTTCCACCCATTTTGAAAACATGCAAACAATGACAAGGACGTACTTCAGTCCTCGGCAAGGGGGTCATTGGAGAAAATTAATCTGGAGTCGTATGAAGGGACCTTTTACCTTTCCAATCTTTACTGGCAGCACTACAGTTCTCTTACCAGGATTCATTCTTCGGCATGTTATACACCTCTGGCAAAGACTCTCTGCTACATTCCTGAATCTCACATTGAACCAACTCTGTCTGAACTGTCTAATCATCGCGTTTATTCCAATGTGTGAGCTTCCATGATACATCCTAGCCATAGGAGCAAGCATACAATCTGGTAACACAGGTCTCCCATCAAGGTAAACAATAGCACCATCCTCAGCCCTTCTCTGACATTCTATTTCCTCCCACACTTCTTTTTCCTTCATTTCTGCCTCATTTTGCAAATCTCTCACTTCTTCCCATGTTTTCACTCTTTCAAGCAACATAAGTTGGCAACTGTTTCCATGCGCATCGATTTTCTCATTTATTGCCATCTTATGTTTGGCACATTGCTGGGCTAGTTGGTCAGCATATTGGTTACCTGCTGTCCCTTTGTCATTTCCAGATTGGTGAGCAGCGCAATTGACCACTTCTTTTGGCAATTAAATTGCTTCTAGTTAGTCTTTTACATAATGTCCATTTTTAATAAGAGTACCTGAAGAAGTCAGAAACTCTCTTTGCATCCATTTTTGGCCAACGTCATCCTCAACCCCGTAACCATACTGACTGTCAGTGTATATGGTTACTTTCAAATGTTTTTCAAATTTTCAGGCTCTTGTTAATGCAACTAATTTGGCTACTTGTGCAGACTTGACTCCAGGCAAATAGGATGCTTCCACTGGACCCCACAAGGTACATACAGCATAAGCAGCACGTAATCCTCCTTCCTTAAGTCTCATGCACGAGCCATCTACAAACAGCTCATATTCAAATGTCACCAATGGCTCTTCTATTATGTCTGGTCGGGGCTTTGTACTGTATTCTGTGAGGTTGATGCAATTATGCTCGACTTCTCCTTTCACATCTGCGAAGTGTGATTCAGGTAACAGTGTAGCTGGATTTAAAACAGGGAATCTGGCAATGGTCATATTCCCTGCACCTAAAGAATTCGCTCATACTTAATCAGCCGACTAGGAGTCAAATACTGAGTATGTGTTCTAGTTAACAGAATTACCACTGAGTGTGGAACATACACGGTCACAGGGTGTCCAATAATGATGGATTCACTTTGCTCAAAACTCATGCAGGTTGCTGCTACTGCTTTCAGACATCCTGACAGTGCAGATGCCACTGGATCTAGTGTGGATGAAAAATATGCCACAGGACGTCTCATTAAACCATGAGTTTGGGTCAGAACAGACAATGCACAATTGTCGCATGCATCACAGAATAATTCAAATTCTTTTGAATAATCATGCATCCCTAAGGCTGGAGGTGAGTAAAGGCATTCTCGCAGCTTTAAGAAGGCAGTCATGCTTTCATCATCCCACTCTACTGGGTCTTTTGCTCTTTTCGTTGTAATCTGTATCACAGGTTTAGCTAGGACTAAAATCCCACAATCCACTGCCTGCAGTAACCTACAACTCCAAGAAACATTCTGATTTCTTTCTGTGTCTAAGGTAGATTCATGTTTCTGATTAATTTGATTCTTTCAGAGGTAACTCTTTTGACACCTCTTTCTATCTAATGCCCCAGATACTTAACCGATGTGGTACAGAATTGCAACTTCTCAGGTGACACTTTATGCCCTCCTTCTGCCAAATGATTCAGCAATGCAATGGTATCAACAACACAGTCCTTTTGAGTCTTAGACGCCACCAACAGGTGGTCTATATACTGCACCACGACAGACTGTCCGGGCAAGACCAGAGATTCAGGACATTTTTTCAGTATCTGATTGAAAAACAATGGACACTCGGTGTACCCCTGAGGGACACAGTTCCAAACATAGATATTGTCATCGAATTTGAACGAGAAAAGATATTTGCTACCTGGATGTAATGGTATGGAGAAAAATGCATGACACAGATCTATTACCGTGAACCATCCGGCTCCCATCGGTATCTGATACAAAATCACTGCAGGATTTGGCACAACTGGACAACATGGGACGACAATTTTATTAATTTTGCGAAGGTCTTGTACGACCCTACATTTTGCGCTCGGTTTCTTTTTGCCAATTATCGGTGAATTACACGGACTGCTAAATATTTCTTGTAAAATGCCTTGTTCAACCAAACGCTTTATTTCTGCTGCCACACCTGCTTTTATTTCTGGCCTCAATTTGTATTGTCAAATATTTGGATAAACTGCCCCTTCTTTCACTGTCACTTTTACCGGATCAACATTTGCCATTAATCCTAAATCTTCCCTAGTGAAATCCCACACTTCAGGATTCACCGTATGTTGTAATTCTTTTGGGAGGTCTTCCACTAGCATCTTTTTAATTTCTGCTTCTTGTTTGGCCAACATCAATTTATAAACTCTAAAGTTCTTCATCTGGGGTTTGAATTTCAACTCTACCTGGGGTGCAAAAGATTGTGCAATTCATTTTGCACAGCAAGTCCCTACATAATAGGTTCACTGGACTGGAGTTCCACACCACAAATGTGTGCATTTCTTTAAAATTCCCTATTATGATTTCCATAGGTTCTGTAACATGGGTACTAATTTGTTTATTAGAAACGCCCACTACTTGGATCACTTCTCCCGAGAGGGGTAGGTTTGGAACGTCTGCTGTTCTCACAGTAGAACAGGTAGTGCCAGTATCCAACAAAAAGGTAACATCATTTCCCTCAACTTTTCCCTCAATGTATGGACCTGACTGATCTATCGGCAAGGATGCGCCAAGTACGCACTCCTCGTCCTCCCCTCTCAGGCACCATCAGTTATTATCTTCCTCAAAAAAATGCGTCACTCAAAAGAAATTGTGATGTCACTGTGTCCCTTCTTCCACTTGCCTCCCAATTTGTGGCATCCACCTGATAATTTGCTTGGCTCCCAGAATATGGCATAGGTGCAAGTGGTAACTGGCTCTGTATTACCTGTTGCTGTGGCTTCCTTGACACCCCATTCTGCATCTGTGGATTCAGATTATCATTTTTTACAGGGTTATTCAACACAGCCTTAAAATCGTTTCTCCAATACCCCATTTTTCCGCACCCATGACAAGGAAATTTCTTCTTGGCCTCCTCTCTGTTCATTCTACCTCTTGGTTTATCCCCATTTCCGTCTCCTTCATTCTGATTATTTTTCAATTGATTTAACTGAAGTTCCTGTTGCTCTGCTAATTTTACTTGTGCCCACATTACCTTTTATTCTAAATTCTTTTGTTTATTGTCAATTTCATCCCCACAATATTTTGCATACTTGCGGATCTCATCTATCGGCTTGGCTTGCCAACAGATTTTATGATCTTTAATTATCTGCAAAATTTCTGGCATTAGCCCTGATACAAATCGATAAATAAAATGGGTCATGTCTTTCATGTCAATGCTTTCCAAACCACTGTACTGCTTACATACCTGTAGAAGGCTTTCATAATATGCATGTACTGATTCATCTTTATTTTGGGTATTTCTTTCTATTCTTGTCCAGTCAGTTTCCTTTGGGGGTACCTTTCCTTTCAAGTACAGTATTACTTGAATTTATTTCTTCATAACCTCTTCTGATGGGGCTCCTGTCTTCGGGTCTCTAGGGTACTTATCATTAGGCCAATCAACCGCTATCTTACATTCTGTCCATTCTGTCCATAGATCCAAAGGAACCACAATGTCAAATAACCCATCTAAATCTTTTAGCAGCACTTTTGAGACTTTTACAAATCTTTCAACCTGCCTGTACCATTCTACAGGTTTTTCTCTGAGTTCCGGGAAAACATTAGTAAATTACAAAATATCTTGTTGCGACCATGGGACATGCACATAACCTCCTACGGGCACTTTTCTCACCTGGCACAACCTTTCCCCTTTGTCTGGTTCTTTTAATAAATATTAATTTGCAGTATTTTTCACTCAGTCATCCTCCTTTTTCTTTACCCATCTAGCTTTCAATTTTCCTAAATCACCCCACTTTTGTGACAATGACAGTAACTACTTGATCTGTACTTTACGTCCTGACACATTCATGTTTTCTAAATCTTTGTCAGAAAATTCAGCTCGGTAAGGTTTCTGTAAAACTTTAGATTTTCCAATATCAATTCCCATTTTAGAAGCCAAACTCATTAACTTTTCATGAAATGTTTTAGTATTGCGAGTAATACTTCGACATATAATCAACAATTTGTCCTCAATGAGAGTGTTTAACCTGTCAAATCCCATATTTCCAGCTATCATTTGGTTCTTCTAATTCAACTCTTAATTTACAAATATCCAATACCTTCGGCAGAGATTTTGGCTTTTCTATTTCCCGGGACCATCTTTCAATTTCTTCTGGGGTTACTACAGTAGCACCTCTTGTACCTGAGGATGTTTCCATCCGTACCTCTCTAGAAGTTCCAGGAGTGTATTTCCTGGAGGAATCATCCACCGGTTCCCTTATAGGTAAATCCATCAGGAAAATCACTGACTCACATTCACTTGCTTGATCATCATTTATCATGGGTTCTTTTCTAGGTTGCACTACAGGTGTAGTCAGAACAGGAGGTTTGGGACAGGACTATTTTTCTCCATATAATGGAGAGGCTTCAAGACTCATATTTAACTGTGAAATTTTCTGAATTAATACACTTCTCTGTGTATAAATCCTCGTTCCCTTTCCTGTAACACTTTTTGGAACGAGGTTTCAGGCACTACTTGTGGAACCAAAGGTGGGTTTAAGAAAGGGGCGCTATGGCTAACTCTATTTGCTTCTTCATGGTAAGGTGAAGGACTTTTCATTAACAAATTATCCAAGTAGTCATCATCTGACTCACCACAAGTCATTACATTTTTTGTTTTTTCTGTGCAGCCAGTGTGTAGCATGTGTGAGGCTACACCTGTGCGATCTACATTGGCTTCCCATGGCTCATCGGGTGCAGTTTACGGCTCTCACCCTGGCCCATAGAGCCCTGCACGACTTGGGACCATCTTATATCAAGAAGTGCGTGGCTTTCTATATTCCCGGCGGCTCCCGACGCTCTGCTTCTCTTTGATTGATGACTACTCCCCGGTCTCGTCGCACTAGGAGGGGGGCCAGTCGCTTTCGGTAAAAATATCCAACTTATGGAACAATCTTCCTGACAAACTGCGGCACATACAGGGTTTCTTTTTTAACCAACCCATATAATAAATATTTACTCTCCAGGCCTCAGTCTATTTATGCGCCAGGACACACCTGAGTACTTGTGTGCGCTACAAATCATCTATAACATAACATCATGTATGATGCGGGCGCATTTGGTGGAGGAATAATAATCCCTTCTCTAGTTTTAATCTTTTTGTCCTTTTTAAAGCATTTCTTAATCTTTTTAAATAGCGACATTTTCCTCTCTCCTCCGTACATGATATGAGGTCTTCCCCTTATGTACTGCTCATGCGCAAAACTTAAGTACCTCCTATCGGGTCTTTTTCCTATAACTGTTGCATCTAAATGCCACATATACTTTGCACCAATACATTTATTATGCAGCTACACTCAATTTGTTTACTAAATGCTTCACCAATACCAATTGTTTCTTATTTTTGAGAACCAATCAGTGATTTGAATTCAAATAACTTTTGACCAATGATTGTGCAACTTTTCTCGTGACACAAGTTCCCACGCTCCTGCACTCACCACTCCTTTATAATTACCTCAGCCAATAACAGCGTGACTCTGAGTGACGTCAGTGCAGCTCCACAACTGACTCCCTCTTTTGCAAGGTAATACGAGAACTTATTTCTTTTCACTTTACATGAAATACTAATTAATTAACAAAGTAAAAACATTTGCCACTGTGCCTAAGTGACTAAATTCAATGGAAAGATAATTTATTTTACTGTGAGTAAATCCCTTCCTCTTACTCTTCATACACTGCGAGTAGATCCCTTCCGCCTACTCTTCATACAGCATTAGAGAACCTGTTACTCCCGCAGGCTTACCCTTTCTAGGTGATTTAAGGCCAAAGTTTCACCAGCGAACCCTTTTGCTATCATTTATTCACACATTTATATAGAAAATCCCTAATCAGTGCTTCCAGTTTTACCTAACTATGCACTTACTTTCTTAAGCAAGTGCCCTCAATGCAAAGTGGCTTCCATTTACCACCCGCTATTCTGCCCCCGGGGAATCCAAAACAAACATTGAACAATACAAACGGGTTAGACTAATTACCTATCTTAACTAAACCCTAGCCACTACTCTGCTACCAAAAGAAAAACTGATAGAGTGCGGGATCACCTGCCCAGAATTTTACTATACTCACCTGGGCCCATAAAACATACACACTTTGAACAGGTAAACCTACGCTTAAGTCAGTGATTTTACTTTTAACCTTTTAGGACCTATACCATGACTTACCAATCCTTGTCACTGGTACCTAGAATCCTAAGGGATCAAGGGAAATAGCAAGAAAATAGGTAGTAAATAAAGATTTGACCTCATAAAATAACCACAGACTGGAAAGATTTAAAGGCTTTATCTAAATATTTTCTTTAAATGTCAAAGTCCATACTACGTTAATCAGAGCTTCATCAATTAGAATGAATAAAATCAAAGCAAGATGATGTGAAAGTATCATGAAATGTTCTTTAAGTATTGAATTATAGGAAGGGTAAGAAGAGTGAAACAGCACAATAACATACCCGTGCAACCTTATATTTACCTAGAAAGGTGTGAAGACCAACCCTGGCCACGGACTGGGATAAAGCACAGGGCCCCGATAGTAAAGGTGCCAACAGGAAAGAACAGATGCAGACCAGAATCAGGAT
Source organism: Lissotriton vulgaris (assembly GCF_964263255.1). NCBI lineage: Eukaryota > Metazoa > Chordata > Amphibia > Caudata > Salamandridae > Lissotriton > Lissotriton vulgaris. Next base: position 1,216,788,818 of record NC_141695.1, on the reverse strand, counting down.
AAGTACGGGCCGAATTTGATCAGGACAGGACCACAGCAGATCTGGCACAGTGATTCAATCAATCAAGCAAGCTTTATTCAACAATTGTCATAAATGCATAAAATACATGAAATTCATCTCAGAGGTTAAGAGGCATGACATTTATAATATAAAATACAATTCATTTTGCTTATTACAAGAAGCATAACAATCATAATCATAGTAATTATAATACACTATATACAACAAATTACCACAAATACACATATGGCCAAATCACCCCTTAATCACATTACTCCTAATAGCCCAGGACCATCCTAAATACTTAGCCACTGCGATATATACAGGAGGGTTAGTGCTTGTTCGGATGATTCTAGTAGCTACCATTCCACTCCTCGTACCCAATAATTTGCACATTGGGCATAATCAAACTCTGTGTGGGGCAGAGTACGCAGGGCACCCAAATAGCATGTGGCTAATAGATTCAAGATGGGCCGGACAACAGGGATATGAAGCATTTCCAGCATTTGACCACCTAGATGTGAATTCTCTAATAGGTAAACTACCAATTCTTAGTTGGAATTAGAGCTTTCTATCTATTGGCTTTGTTATGTGATCACAGAATGATAATAAAATGATATCGTCTTTAAATTCCAGGAAGGCCTCTGTAAGTGAAAGTGGAGCAGTTGTTCTGAAAACCTTCAATCTTACCATCTCCCAGTATATGCCCTTTAAAACCTTTTTCGATGGGAACCTAGCATTGAGCGGATCCTCCCACAAATCTTACAATCCTAGGTCTGTGAGAATCCCACCAATGCCAGACAGCCATTTAATTTTGTGAGAGGTATCGTTTTTAATTATATCCAAGCAAATATTCTTAATTAGGGAGTAGACCATACGAGCCTCCAGTATAATACTGGTCGCAAGTTAGCAATAAGTTCAATTGGTCTCATACCCAAAGCGTAAAAAACAGGACCCATAGGGGTACTCTGTGGTAGATTAGCATGATTACGTAGAAACCTATTTTATGATGCAGCCATCTTGCTTAGGTTCCCAAACCCCCAGTTCTCTACACCATAAAGGGCTGCACTAACCAACTTTGCATTATAAACAAATAGAGCCGGGGCCATTGGTTTTGTTAATGACTTAGCGTGCTCTTTGCTCAATGCTCCAGCCACTTGCCGATGCTTGAGCATTGCCAGATCAGTCAGTTGGTTCCATCGCAGGTCATGCTGAATGCTAACACCCAGGTAGCTAAATGACCCAACTTGCTTGAGGGGTAATTTATTCATAAATATATTGCCCTTGTATGATTTGTGCTGGTTAAAAGACATAAATTTGGATTTTAAAACATTTATTTCCAGACCTCGGTTGGTGCAAAAGTCTTCGAAAATTCCTAATGCTCTTTGCAGGCCACTTGGGGTCTTGGAAATAATTAGACAATTGTCGGCAAACATTAAAATAGGTACTTTCGCACCTGCTAGGGTTGGAGCACCAACATTAGCTTCGATCAGTACTTTTGTCACATCGTTGATGTATAGAGAAAACAAGGTTGGGGCTAGCACGCAGCCTTGTCGTACCCCTCTTTCTACTGGAAACTGTCTGGTAACACTTCCAGGAGAACCCCACCTGATCTGGGCAAAATTATGCTCATGGACTTTCATAATTAGTGAAAGAAGGGCAGAAGGCATACCCATATAATTTAGGACAAACCACAAGATCGAGCCTGGAACGAGGTCAAAAGCTTCCCTCAAATCAATAAAGGCAGCATATAAACAACCCCCACCTATTTGGACAGTCTTCCAATAGAGCATTGCGAAGTGTAGTACTTAATCGACTGTACTAATACAGGCTCTTAATCCTGCCTGGAGGTGTGATAGAATGTTTTGTTCATGCTCCCACTCCTGCACTTTGTTTAAAACCAGACTGCCAAAGATCTTTTGCATGGTGTCAATCAGACTGATTAGGCGGTAATTACCAGGAAGTGACTTATCCCCCTTCTTAAAAGCTGGTATAATTTATGCACCATTTCACGATTCGGGTATAGGTGCTCCTTTTGCTATTATGTTTGCCAACAAAAGTATGTACCTCCCCCAGGATTCTCTGTCGTACAAAAAGGTGTCTGCTGGAACGCCATCTATACCTGGTGCCCTCCCAGTTACTACCGAATCTAGGGCACATTCTACATCCCCAATAGTAAACACATCTTCTAAAAAAGGAGTATATATAACCTCTGCTCTAGAATCCATATTTGGTTCCACACTTTTTGCGTATTGAGGCTTAAAATAGGCCACGCACTCATCTTGAGCTACCCAGTTTTGCGGCTTTTAAGGTTGGCCCTCACATCCCCATTTAAGTATATTCCAGAAACATTTAGAATTATTTGAGGCACTAGCTTCCTTGAGCTCATGCCACCTCTTCTCATCCCAAGCACGATTCGATTTTAATATTGCAGATTTATAGGCTACCCTTGCAAGGTGTACAGCGTTGCTAGATCCAGATTTGATAGCCTGTCCCAAATCATAACGTGCTTTTCTACATTCCTTGGTATACCAGCGTGACAAATTATTAGTTTGGGCCTTGTTTGCCTTGCACGGTCTAACAAACAATCCTTTTAATTGGGAAAACAATGTTTCATGTATCCTAGTACCAACTCCATAGTCTAGCTTTGTGCCACCACTACTGACAAATAAGCTCAACTCTCTGGTTGCTTGCTCTAGCTTGCTTGAAATAAAATCAATGTTTTCCTGACATTCTATCAATTTGACCCATTTTAGGAGGCGCATATCATTTGCAAGAACTATACTTGGGGGGGTGGTTCTTCGTTCGATCCCCTGGCAGCCATAGGTGCTTTCCAGTAAGTCAAAAGCATACATAGAGGATTGTGATCGCTCTCTAGGCAATCAACAACCATCATATCCTCTAAGTGGTTCCACATTTCAAGACTCACTAATATATAGTCAATTCTGCTTTCCCTTGAAACACTTTTAAAAGTAATAGCACCCAGCTTGTACTGCAATGTCCTACCATTGGTTGCCCTTAACCCCTTGTTCAAGCAAATTGAGTTAATCTGGATTGCCAACTCAGTCCACCTCTTTACTGGCTCCAGCTCTAGTTTGGGAACTCCCCACTGCTATCTTGTTCGTCTGTGAGGTTCCAATCGCCACTTAGCAATGGCAGGACCGGCACCCAAGGCTAAAGTGCAAAGCCAGCGTCACACCCCTCTCTGCAGCTAAGAGTCGGACCCCGATTTGGATAGTGAATCTTCTTCCTTAGGAGCCCCGCTTGGGTTATCAAACTCCTTCCCAGAACCCCGATTGGGTTACCGAATCTTCTGACAGAGTGCTCCGCCAGCCTATTGAGTGAGGGGTGTCAGTGACAGGTTAGCTATTCGGACAAGTCGGACAATCTAACTAGCTAAGCCTCCCTTAGATATAACATTTTCCGTGGCAGTGAACCACCCCCCAATGTTGCAAATGTGTGAGTTCCCTCAATTTGCTAGGTCAAAAGACGAGGAGAGGTCATCACACCATACCAGTAATGAGGTCATGCTCTTCAATATTCAGATTTATATTCCCGCCCAGTATTTTATTTTCCCAGGCACTTTTATTCCACCCGGCAGTGATTGTATCAATAAGAACTACAATGTATTATATCAATTCGGTTCAGCTTCCTCTCCAAGGGTCAATAGGTAAGGTTCCCAAGAATATCTTCTAACAAGTCAGGAGTTGGCCGTGTTTCAATGTCAGAGCTTCAGGAATTTGAGCTTCTCTGCACAGGCGCAGTTCCTCCATAGATGCAGTTCAGAAGTACATGTCAGGCCGACTTCTTCAGACGAATGCGCATGCGCAGGTGCCCACGCATTCGTCCGAAGAAGTCGGCCCATCGACAGGAAGAGGGAGCCCCAGGACGCCGCATACAAGGTAAGTTCTTTTTAATTAATTTTAGTGTATTTAATAATAAAAATATGGTTGTAGAAGAGGGCTGGAGGGAGGCGGGCGGCACGTAGTGGGGCTACGTGAAATGTGTGGGTGGGCGTAGCTCCCACCCCACTTCGCTGAGCTTTGCGTAGCCCCACAACGCGCACTACGTCCACCCCTAGTCATGTGAGTGTGACAGATGCATGCGCAGAAAAGTTCCTGCATTGCGGCGGCCATTTTAATGCTTTTGAGTTACGGTTAGTAAAAGCACATATGCAAGCTTCCCCAGCTTACTAGAAATGTCGTGTTTTGCATTGTTAATAAGACAAAAAAATGTTATCAGAACATTACTTAGTATTGAGAGAGTTGAGTCCAAGCAAGGTGCTTTACATGCAAAACCTTGCTCCATCAGGAGTGGTAAGTTAACTGCACAGAGTCAAATTCCAGGCACACTATCCAGTTCATCCAGCATTGCAAGCGACACCTTCAGCAGCACAAGAAAGTTCACCTCCCTAGAATAGGAATTCTTTTCGATCAACAGTAAGGAGGACAACATTGCTATATGCTCATTTTGTCTACATGCTATTAGTCGGGGTAAGCTTGGTACAAACTATGGTACTGGAGGCCAAACAACACATCTGGAAAAACACCACATGTTCCAGTGGGAGGCGCACCTGCTTAGTGTACAAAAAAATAAATGTGCACCCATTGCTGTTGGTGGGGATGAATAAATAGAAGAAGATATGATCGCATTGGAAGGTGAAGAAAAGGGAGACATTTTCTCTGGTACACAAAGTAGCCCTGTCCCTAGCAGTGTAGTGGTACTGCCCCCATCCTCCTCAGCAACATCTCAGCGGCACTGTCGTAAGAGTCGGGCTGAGACACCAAGTCAAAAGTGTACTGCAATGAAGAAAAGTTTGTTGTTGAGCCAAATTGAGTTCAAGAAGTCACCTGCATCAGCTGCACCAGAAAGGAAAAAAATCCAGCCTACCATTGTCAGCATGCTTAGGTCGGAGGGGCAGTATGAACGCAACCACCCAACAGCACGTTTATACAATGCAAAGCTGGCTAAAATGTTAGCGCTGGACCTTTACCCTTTTTCTTTTGTGGAAGGAGTGGGTTACCTTGAATTTGCAAAAGCATTTGCCCAAAATGGAAGGTTCCCAGCTGGTGCTATTTCGCCAGATTTGCTGTTCCAGGACTGCATCACTATGTTCTGGAATTGCTCGGACAAGCTTTGCAGCAGAGTGCTGTTCACAATATCGACCTGACAACAGACATGTGGACCAGTTGCCACGCCACTAATTACATGTGCATCACTGCACACTGGATCTCTTTTGTGGGGGTTAAAGAAAAGATATCCGAAGCAGGTGTTGATACTGCTGAGATTTTAAATGCTACTAGGAAACATGCAACTGTAGACATTGAGAAAATCTCATACTGATGCAAACATTTTGGAAGAGTTTAACAGCAAGGTTTTTGAATGACTGCACCCAAGATGACTTAACATTGGTTCGGTGGCCACGGATAATGGCAGTTATATAGTCAAAGCACTCATTCAGGTGGTGCCAGCATGTTGGAACTCAACTTATTACATGCTTGATCATCTGATTGATCAGTACAGACCAATCAATGAGTATGTCATGCAAAGAATAAGGGATGCAACTGTGAAATGCATGACCCTGCAGATAGTCTATTGGGGCGTAGTTAAATGTCTGACAGAGATGCTTTTTTCCTTTCAAGCTCTTCACACGTGAATTTAGCAAGGAGTACTGTACTATGGGCCTAGCTATCCCTTTGTTGCACATGCTTGAGCAACCCCTGAAGGAGGTGACTGAAACGAAAACAAGTTTGGAGGAAAAAATAAAGCATATGAGTAATCATGGGCGTAAAATCCGTTCCGCTCGCAGAATTTGCGGATTTTCTGCAAATCCGCGAATTCTCGTGAATTTCCCGAAAATTCCCAATTCGCGGGAGTAAACAATTGCAAACACGTAGATGCGGTGGGCAGCAGCAATCTTGCACTCGAGAAATTGCAAAATTTGCAATTCTGCACAAGAAATATACCAGCAAGTAGCATCAACCTTCTGAAAATGATGATTTTTATCAGAATAACTCCTCAGGTTGACATTTGCCTGCAATTATTTTTCAAGGAGTCTATTTGGGGGGGGGTGGGAGGAAGGAAGTGCCCCACAGTCCCCAACTTCCTCTTCCTGTCCATCAGGCTCCTCCCAGTGCTTTGTTCATGTCCTGGTCACTTTGATTTGGATCTTGACCTGGAAGGATTATTTTTTGTGGATGCTGCTGGATATTTGGATTTGAGGCCTTTTTGACTTTCTTTTGATCACTTTTGGACTTTTGGAAATTTCACAAGTAAGTTTGTTTGGGGCATTACAGTTGCTGCAACTACAATTTTTGAATTTTCGATTTTTGGGCTGTTGTTGGGGCCTTTTGCCCAGGGGTACTCAGTGGTGCATGGACTGAGTCTTTCTGTGGGGTCTCTTTAATGTAAACATCATGGACGGCATGGATGGCATTGGATTGTGGTGATTTTTGCGAGTTTTTCGATTTTTTGGCTGTTGTTGGGGCCTTTTGCCCAGGGATACTCAGTGGTGCATGGACTGAGTCGTTCTGTGGGGTCTCTTTAATGTAAACAACATCATGGAGGGCATGGATGGCATTGGATTGTAGTGATTGTTGTGTGTTTTTCGATTTGTTGGCTGTTGTTGGGGCCTTTTGCCCAGGGGTACTCAGTGGTGCATGGACTGAGTCTTTCTGTGGGGTCTCTTTAATGTAGACATCATGGAGGGCATGGATGGCATTGGATTGTGGTGATTTTTGTGTGTTTTTCGATTTTATGGGGTGTTGATGGGGCATGGCCATGTGGGTGGGGGCCATTTTGAGGACTGGTACAGGCAGGGCCTGGCCATGTGGTGGGGGTCTAGGGGCCATTTTGAAGCCAGGCAGGGTGCTTTGTTGTGCCATAGGCCTGCACCCAGTCTGCCATACTTTCATCCATTATGCTCAGGGGTACTCATTGGTGCATGGGCCTAGTCTTTATGTGGGGTGTCTTGAATGTAAACATCATTGAGGGCATGGATGGCATTGGATTGTGGTGATTTGTATGTGTTTTTCGATTTTTGGGGGTGGTGTTGGGGCCTGTCCATGTGGGTGGGGGCCATTTTGAGGCCTGGTCCAGGCAGGGCCTGGCCATGTGGGTGGGGGTCTAGGGGCCATTTTGAAGCCAGGCTGTGTGCTTTGTTGTGCCATAGGCCTGCACCCAGTCTGCCATGCTTTCATCCATTATGCCCAGGGGTACTCAGTGGTGCATGGGCCTAGTCTTTCTGTGGGGTGTCTTGAATTTGAACATGATTGAGGGCATGGATGGCATTGGATTGTGGTGATTTTTGTGTTTTTCGATTTTTTGGCTGTTGTTGGGGCTTTTTGCACAGGGGTGCTCAGTGGTGCATGGACTGAGTCTTTCGGTGGGGTCTCTTTAATGTAAACATCATGTAGGGCATGGATGGCATTGGATTGTGGTGATTTTTGTGTGTTTTTCGATTTTTTGGCTGTTGTTGGGGCCTTTTGCCCAGGGGTACTCAGTGGTGCATGTACTGAGTCTTTCTGTGGGGTCTCTTTAATGTAAACATCATGGAGGGCATTGATGGCATTGGATTGTGGTGATTTCTGCGTGTTTTTCGATTTTTTGGGGTGTTGATGGGGACTGTCCATGTGGGTGGGGGCCATTTTGAGGACTGGTACAGGCAGGGCCTGGCCATGTGGTGGGGGTCTAGGGGCCATGTTGAAGCCAGGCAGTGTGCTTTGTTGTGCCATAGGCCTGCACCCAGTCTGCCATGCTTTCATCCATTATGCCCAGGGGTACTCTGTCAGTGTTGCATTTAATTGGTCTTTCCATTTTGAGGGGTGGGTATGATAAAAATGCTTACTTGCAAACTATTAATTGAAGCGCTACATATGCAACATTTATTTAACTGATGTTCCTCTGGCTTCGTTTGCTTTTAGGTGCAGAAAGACAAATCATCAGCCTCATTGTTTCTAATCAGTGCCAGGAACAAGTCCTGCTGCGGTGTGTGCAGCACAACGTCACGTGTGGCCACAGACAACTCTGCAACTTGTGAAACTGCGGCCTGCTGTTCTGACATCTGAAGAAGATGGCCCCAAAAAAAGTTGCCCGTAGCTCCTCTAGCAAGAAAGTTGCCAGTAAGGAGCAGAAGAGGCAAGTGGCGCCACTTACCAAGGAGACTGGTGTGCCGACCGCCGCATTTTTTGGGAAAAAAAGTACGCCTGCAGCAGCAGCGGGGTCTGCTGGGGACCAAGCTGGGAGCAGCACCCCCGCTCCATTGAGCTCAGTGCCACCACCATCACGCCAACTTAAATCCAAGCCCTTGAGTGCTGCAGAGGCAGCCAGTATAGTTGTTCAATCACCTTTGACCAGTGGTGTTGGCTCATCGCAAGAAAGTAGCAGCATCCCTCAATCAACACAGGTTGTTGTAACTCATCTGACGAGTGTTCAACAACCACAGCCACAACAACAACCGCATGTGCAAGTACAAGCCCAAGTACATGTGGAAGGAGAGGCGGCGCAAGGAGATGCGCAAGCAGAGGTGCATGGACCGGCACAAGTGCCCACAATAGTTGTTCCTCCCGAAGTAGGGCCACATCAGAAAATCGACATTCAAGCCGAGGTATCATTTGAGGAAGCCACTCCTCCTGCTCATTTATTGTCTTCCAGATCCCTAGCAAGGAAAAGATCAAGGATGGTGTCTACATCTTCTTCAAGCACCCCTCCTTCTGATGATATGGATGAAAATTGGGAACCAGCACTGCCGTCTGAGAGTGAGGTGCACCATTATCTGACAAAGGTAGCTAAGCGTAAAAGGAAGGTCCCCGAAAGTCTCGTAGTTATGGAGTGTGATGATGATGCTGAACAAGAAGTGGCGTATACTCTTGCTGATGAAGACTCTCACGACGATGACGCAGTCATCATAGACGTCACTGCAGCCCCAGCGGGCATGCAGCAAACAGACATTTTTACCCTAGCCCGAAATGCTGCTGAGCCTGATGTTGGTGACGTGTCAATGGGTCCACCAACAATGCAGTTAACTAGTGCACCACCACCTACCGCTTCCATATTTTCTCGCCAGCAGGGACCTCCATCCACCTCGACCTTCATTTCCTAAATTAGTGGTGCTGCAAGCGCACAACGTAGTAACATTCGGCAACACACATCCTCCACTTCATCTGGCATTAGCATTCCCAGTATCGCCTCCTCCGCCCCCCACAGGCATTTGAAGTCCGCAGTTTAGGACTTCTTTAGAGTTAGCCCAACAAGGGAAAACATAGCCATTTGTACCATTTGTAAGCTTCGAGTTCGTCGTGGTAAGCTTGGTACCAACTATGGTACCGGAGGCCAGAGAGGTCATCTTGAGAGACAGCACACTGTCAAATGGCATGCGCACCTAAATGAGATCAAGGAAGCCCGGATTGCAAGTCAACAAACTGTATCCGTTGATGTTTCATCTGATGATGACGAGGAGGAAGAAGCGTCAAACATTTCTTCACTTACACCCATTACCCCTGTCAGCAGCACACCCCTTGCAAGATATATGAGCCACACTAAGAGTGTGGGAGAGAGTGCGACATCAATGCGAAAAAGTTCATCATCACCGAGCATAACTGGGTCGAAGAAGTCATCATCATCCCGTAAAATGGTCCAGCCCACCATTAGAAGCATGTTGTTTTCAGATGCGCCATTTGAACGCAACCACCCAATGACACGTCTGTATAACAATAAGCTGGCTAAAATGCTAGTGCTGGACCTTCTCCCTTTTTTTGTGTGGAAGGGGTTGGTTTTCTTGAATTAGTGGCAACGCTCTGCCCTAAATGGAAGGTTCCTAGCCGGTTCTATTTTGCCAGAGTTGTGGTTCCAGCACTACTTGATGATGTGCTGGAGGTGATTGGGGCAGCTTTGCAGAAGAGTGCTGTTCACACTATACATCTGACAACAGACATGTGGACCAGTTGCCAAGCCGTTGATTACATGTGCATCACTGCACACGGGGTCTCTTTTTCAGGGGTTAAAGCAAAGCTAACCGCAGGTGTTGACCCGGACATTGTTTTTAAAGCTGCTCGGAAACATGCAACACTAGGCATGTTTGCCATGGAGAAAAGTCATACAGGAGAAAACATTTTGCATGAGTTAAACACAAAGGTCTTTCAATGGCTGTCCCCAAGAAAACGCATGATTGGTTATGATTCCACGGATAATGGCGCCAATGTAGTTAAGGCCATGGTTAAGGGTAACTATTTCAGAGTGCCGTGTTTGGCGCACTGTATAAACCTGGTTGTTAAAAAATTCTTGAGTGAAGAAAGTCCAGTGTGCGAGTTACTGACCACCTGCCGAAGAATGTGCACACATTTCAACCATTCTTTTAAGGTCCGGAAGCAGCTGAGGTGCCTGCAACATGAACGTAAACTGCCAATGAAAGCACTCATGCAGGAAGTTGTAACACGTTGGAATTCAACCTTCTACATGCTTGAGTGTCTGTTTGAGCTGTATGCGGTAGTCGATCAGTATTTCTCTACACAGGGTACAGCTATGAAGGACCTGAGGATACAGGTGGAGAAAGGGAAGCTAGTTAAAAGCCTGACAGACATGCTTCGTCCTTTTGAGGTTTTCACGTGTGCAGTCAGCAAGGATGACTGTAATTTGGGAAAAGCTATCCCATTGTTGCGCATGCTAGAGCAGCAACTGAAGGCGGTGTCTTCTACGTTTCAAAAAGAGGAAAAAAAGGAACAAGAATTTGAGTTGGCGGAGAAGTTATTACAGCGCCTACTTTGCGATGAACGTCTTCAAAAGATCCACACAGAACAGGATTACATTTGTGCTACTATTCTGGATCCACAGTACAAAAAGGCATTGGCAGGCAGAGTATTCTTTCCTTTTGATGACGCAGATGTTACAAAGTACAAACATTGGCTAGCTGTGGCAGCCTGTCGGTTTGAAAGAGAACGGCAGGAAATTGAAGGAAAAGGCAGTACATCAGCATCAGCAGGCCATCCGGAGTCAAAAAAATCCACTTCTGCATCTGTGGCTGTGGCAGAAGTGAGTGATTTTCCCTCTCAGCCGTTAAAGACACCAGCAACCGTATCATCTGCACCAGACACAACAGTAACATTGTGTGAAGAAGAGGATTGGCTAACTCAGCTTGGGTTTGCTTCTCAAAAGGTCCGGGTAAAAAGTAAGAAAAGTGGAGGAACCCTGTAGAACCTTGAGTCGATGGTGCAGGACTATCTGAATAACTCAACAAAGGTCTATGTTCATGATGACCCATTGGCGTATTGGCATGGGAAAAGAGAATTGTGGCCAGAGATCACCAACCTGGCTATAAATTACTTGTCTCGCCCACTCGCAAGCGTGTCTTCTGAACGTCTTTTCAGTGCTGCTGGTGGCATTGTAACTTGTAAAAGGACCCGCCTCTCGCCCAAAAATGTGGAGAGGTTAACAATGATCAAGATGAATCAGGACCTCATACCACCAGATTACAAAATACGAGAATGCACACAGGAAGAAGACGAGGAGGACACCAACTTAGATGAGGGAAGTTCTTCTCTGTTAGGTGACCTACTCCCGCCTGAATTCGCAGAGTTTGAGGACAAGCTCTTCTTCTCTGACACCGAGCCCTGAAAATGAGTCAATGAATCACTAACTTTCTTTTTCGTCCTTATTCACTTTTATTCCTGTGTATCTGTCTTTCTTTGTTTTGCAAAATCTATATAAAAAAACTTTAATCACCTAATCACAAAAACAAGCCCATCAGCAGAACTGTCTTCACTTATTTGCTTATTGATTTGAAGGTGCCGCAGTCTGCATTCCTCAGGTGTCGCGATCGTCCTCAAGCGAAGACATCGCCGTGCAATGGTGTCCTTCGCGTGTGCGAGAAACGGATGGAAAGACTACGTGTCCCAGAAGGCAATGGGGCGCAGGATGTAGGGGAGTGACGTCTTGTATTTTTAGTGCCTCCTCCGCACAGGGAAGTGCTTGACAATCCGGATATCGTCTCAAGCCTAGTCGGAAGGTGCGTTCAGAGGAGCCAGGAAGTGGTCTACGCCGATCAAGAGCTTGCGTGGTCAGTGGGTCCGTCTTCGAAGGTCTACGCCGATGAAGAGCCAGCGTGGTCAGTGTACATCTACGCCCTTCCTCCTGAATTTACCGGAGTATCGCAAGTACATTAGGAGAGCGGGCTCGCCTCCTTTCTACTTGATTTCCTGTTTTCGTTTGTCCATACTTTGGGATACCATACCTTTGTTTCCTGGAAAAATATACTTTTTCTTTTGGTGTGAATAGCAGTGTATTTAACTCGTTACTTCAGCCCTTAAGTCTACAATGCCGTAATTGATAGACGTGGAGAGTCCTGGCCTAATCGATTGGGAGCTCTGGTGAGTCGGGGGTGCAGAGTCGGGGGGAAGGGTGGTCATCTCAGTGAGTGGTTCTAATGGTAGTGTTCTTGTCTTCCTGTCCTACAGCACTCCAAATCCCGCCACAACCTTGCTGTACATCTGACCAGTACTTGTTGGAAGTGCAGAACATTCCGCTCCCTTCTTTCTTTGTTCTCTCCCTTTTTTCCCTGGGCACAGGTTCAAGCAGTGAGTACTTTCATTGCTGGGAATTGTGTCAGGGGGAGGAAGGGGGAATATCATCGGCCATCGTCTCTGCTAGTCACCCGTTTAAGGTTAGTGGCGTTTTGTTTGTTCTTGTGCCGCTTACAATCCCGACATTCCCTGACACAGCCGATTGACCGCTGAGACAGGGAATCTCCCCTCCACCCGCCATCGCGGCTCGAAGGGTAGACACGCCCACTTCGAGGCCACGCCCACTCGCTGTAGTATTTAACCGCTGATCACTAGCGCTGCTACAATCTTGTCGACCTCTGAGGCGGAAGCCGGAGAACTGTCTGTATCTCTGTTGTTTTTAAAAAAGCTTAATATTCTCACTGTTTTTAAGAACTCACTCACTTGCACTTAAAGCGCTCGCTACTGGCGCCTAGCAACCCTCCTGAAATCCCCCTGACACAGCCGATTGACCGCTGAGACAGGGAAACTCCCCTCTACCCGCCATCGCGGCTCGAAGGGTAGACACGCCCACTTCGAGGCCACGCCCACTCGCTGTAGTATTTAACCGCTGATCACTAGCGCTGCTACAATCTTGTCGACCTCTGAGGCGGAAGCCGGAGGACTGTCTGTATCTCTGTTGTTTTTAAAAAAGCTTATTATTCTCACTGTTTTTAAGAACTCACTCACCTGCACTTAAAGCGCTCGCTACTGGCCCCTAGCAACCCTCCTGAAATCCCCCTGACACAGCCGGTTGACCGCTGAGACAGGGAAACTCCCCTCCACCCGCCATCACGGCTCGAAGGGTAGACACGCCCACTTCGAGGCCACGCCCACTCGCTGTAGTATTTAACCGCTGATCACTAGCGCTGCTACAATCTTGTCAACCTCTGAGGCGGAAGCCGGAGGACTGTCTGTATCTCTGTTGTTTCTAAAAAAGCTTATTATTCTCACTGTTTTTAAGAACTCACTCACCTGCACTTAAAGCGCTCGCTACTGGCGCCTAGCAACCCTCCTGAAATCCCCCTGACACAGCCGATTGACCGCTGAGACAGGGAAACTCCCCTCCACCCGCCATCGCGGCTCGAAGGGTAGACACACCCACTTCGAGGCCACGCCCATCCCCCTCCCCCTCAAATGTGCCGGCCATTCCAGCGCAGCGGACGAGCGCAGCGGACGAGCGCAGCGGGAGCGCCGTTTGCGCGCCGAAGGCGCGCCTAAGGCAAGCCCGTCTGCGCCCGTCCGCGCACGACCGGGCCTAGAGCCAGATTCCATGCCGGACCCTACCGCCACAAGGGTAAGCTACTCTCGTCGAGACCTTCTTAGTCTCAGACCCACTAAAAACAGCACATGTCACGTAATGCACGCTCCCAATGGTCCTTTTACTAGCTGTAATAGCTGTAAACCAGAAAAGCTACACCTTCCCAAACATTCTGTCCCACCCCCAGGCCTTAAAATATCGACACTTAATTGCAGATCGCTACCCAAGCATGCCCTGCTCATTAATCATCTTATTGTAGATCATGATCTAGACCTACTTTTCCTTACCAAAACGTGGATCACTGGGCATTCTAACTCGGACATAGTTTTGGCTTTACCCCCGGGCTTCCTTATTATGTCCCAACCCCGCCCCTTAGGTAAAGGAGGTGGACTAGCCATTATCTACCGGGACCACTTCTCCTGTCGAACCAGCGAGATTCAAAGCTAGGATTCAGAAAGCTGCCTCTTCACGATCCAGCTATCCCCGACTAGCTCCCTGTTAGGCCTCCTGGTGTATCGTCCCCCCGGGCACTTCGGCCCCTTTGCAGCTGCCCTTCTGGAATCCGTCTCATCCTTGGCCCATCTGACATCCAACTTCTTAATAACAGGAGACCTAAACATACACTTCGATGACCCGCTAGACACAGGGGCATCCGACCTAATCTGCGACCTGGCGGCCCATGGCCTCCTCCTTGCCAATACCGGAGCCACGCATATTAAAGGGCACCTGCTTGATCCTGTGTTTTCTAACATTCCTTCTCTTCAATTCATAAATTCCCTACCACTCCCGTGGACGGACCATTTTCTGGTCACGACCCACCTACCAGGGGCATTCAGGAAACCCCAAAAGCCTACTACTTACACCATGGACAGATCGTGGGCCAGACTCTCGGCGGAGGACTGGTCCAAAGCCCTGGACTCCACTACCCCCAGTCTCACGGATGATCCTTCCACTGCTGATATCTAGTTTAGAGATTGGGTCTCCTCTTCCCTCGATAGTATTATTCCCATAAAAAAGCGCGAGAACAAAAATGGGATAAGGGGCCATGCCCCATGGTACAATACTGAACTCAGATCTCTCCGCAAAGAGTGCAAAAAGGCTGAGAGACGGTGGAGAAAGGACTGGCTCCATAGTAGTAAGGACGTGTACCACAGCTCGGTAAGACGTTACAAATCTTCCCTAAAGCGAGCTAAATCCGTATTCTATGACAATAGAATAAAAAATGCCACCAATTTGTCTAAAGAATCGTACCTTATAGTCAAAGAACTACTTAATATCCCAGTGCCACCTTCATCTCACTCCCCTCCTCCGGATAGAAGTAAGGACCTGGCCACCTATTTCGACTCCAAAATCTCACGGATACTGGCCTCCCTCCCAACCACCAGCCCACATAATTACACGGATATGGAGGCATGCACTAACAGCCCCCACCCACGGCTGTCTACTTTTAGAGCAGTTTCCCTTACCGATGTAATTTCCACTCTGGCCAAAATGAAAAGTGGATCCCCCCTTGACCCGGCCCCGGTTAGATTCTTAAAATCTGTGTCCCCCAGCATAGCCCCCACTATCATGGAACTCATCAATATCTCTCTCTCCCAAGGCACGGTGCCTCCTAACTGGAAGAATGCTGTTGTCAAGGCTCTGCTGAAAAAGCCCCAATTGAACCCTGATGACATGGCCAACTACAGACCCATCTCGCTTCTTCCATGTATCAGCAAGATGGCTGAGAAATTAGTGAATGTGCAATTATCCCAATTCCTTGAGGTGAACAAACTTCTTCGTCGGTCCCAAACCGGATTCCGTCCCGGCCATGGCACGGACACCGCTCTCCTCTCCGTCATCGAGGAGGCAAGGTGCATCCTAGATTTAGGAGGATCAGTGGCAGTGATCCTCCTGGACCTCAGTGCTGCCTTTGATACGGTGGACCACTGTGTCCTTTTACATCGCCTGGCCAGGGCAGGAATTGCGGGAACTGCACTCGCATGGATTAACTCCTTCTTATCCGGCCGTTCTTTCCAGGTGTGGGACGGCAACTCACGTTCAGACCCACTACCACTCACTAGTGGTGTTCCCCAGGGGTCATCGCTTAGTCCCACCCTGTTTAATGTTTACATGGCCCCCTTGAAGATATCGTGACCCCTTACGGGATAAAAATAGTAAATTACGCAGACGACACTCAAATCGTCGTCTCTCTATCCCATCTGGATAACCACCCAGACAGCCTGCTGAACTGTCTCCAGGATATTCACACCTGGATGTGCGAATCCTCCCTGAAGCTCAATGGTGCAAAAAACGAAATCATGCTCATGGGCAATGAATGGACTTCCATCCCATCATCAGTCTGGCCGGACGTTTTTGGTGAAATCCCAACACCAAAAAAAGAAATTAAAACATTAGGAGTATGGCTTGAACCTGACCTCACCATGAAGACTCAGGCAGCCAAAACAGCTGGAACATGTTTTGGCCTCATGCGATCTATTCGCAAGATCCTCCCACTCCTCCCCCCCCTATCCAGGAAACTACTGGTTCAGGGGCTCATCTTAGCTCGGCTTGACTACAGCAACGCCGTCTACCTCGGCGCACCTGAGTTCACCTTGGCAAAACTCCAACGCACCCAAAATGCGGCGGCGAGGCTCATTATGAACCTTCCACCCAGAGCCTCAGCCAGGCCTGCTCTCAAGGCTCTGCACTGGCTTCCTGTTCGCCAGAGAGTAGAGTTTAAAGCCTTGTGCACCACCCACAAACTCATCAACGGTGTTGGTCCAGCCGCCTTGAAAGACATGGTCATCCCCTACAAAGCCCCCAGACTCCTTCGCTCTGATAGCGAACATCTGGCCATTGTTCCTAAGTTCAGGAAGCTCGCACCGGTGGTCGACGTTTCGCGGTCAAAGCTTCCGCAGGATGGAACTCACTTCCACGTAGCCTGCGTCTGGAACCTTGTCACGCCCTCTTTCGAAAAAAATTAAAAACCTTCCTTTTCCCTAAATAGTTCCTCACCTCTTCCCCCTTTTTTGGTCTTCACAGATATACAGCGCGGGGATGCCTACGGGTCACCAGGCGCTTTACAAATCGCAAAATAAATAAATAATAAATAATCAGGTTGACAAGTTCACAAGAACATGCTCCTCTATCCTCCTCCTCCAGACTCCTATTTCCCTCAAAGCAGATGGCTTGATTACGCCCATTGAAGAAAGACTCTGCACTTGTGGGGGTGTTCTACTTCTTTGCAGGTGAGTTGACGGGTCTGGGGCCATTGCTGGGAATGTCTAATACCGGATAAAAGTGGTTTGGACTAAAACTGATGACCCACCTACAAATGTGAACTGACGTTCCAAAATAAAACATTTGAAAACGGACCATTTTTCACCTTTCTGAAGCATGACATAATGGGGGGGGGGCTTGTCTTGGAGGTGCTGTTTGGGGGGGGGTTCCAGGTGTTTGTGGGTGGGTTTTGGGGTCTGGGAGCACTGCTGGCACAGTCTAAAGTTGATTGCATTTGTTTTTCAGGAAATCCATGGTGGAAAAGGGGAGTTAGGGCCTAGCTGCACAGCGTATTTGGACTGAATTCCAGGTAGTAGGCCCATTTTTGCTTTTGCCAGTTTGGGGGTGTTCTGCTTTTTTGCGGGTGGCTGCAGGGGTCTGGGGCCATTGGTTTGGACATAATCGAAGGTGATTTTTGTTGCGCTTTTGCTGACTTGCTTGTCTTAGAGGTGCTGTTTAGGGGGGTTCCGGGTGTTTGTGGGTGGGTTTTGGGATCTGGGAGCACTGCTGGGTATGGATAATTTTGATTGCAAGAGGTTTGAAGCAAATCCATGGTGGCAAAGGGAAGTTAGGGCCTAGCTGCAGAGCGCCCGTGGAGTGATTTTTGTAGTTTTGCTTTTTGGCTGTTTGGGGTCTTCTACTTGTTTCCGCCTGGGTTGACGGGTCTGGGGCCATTGCTGGGAATGTCTAATACCGGATAAAAGTGGTTTGGACAAAATCGGAGGTGAACATTTTTTGCGTTTTTGCTGACTTGCTTGTCTTTGAGGTGTTGTTTGGGGGGATTCCAGTTGTTTGTGGTGGGTTTTGGGGTCTGGGAGCACTGCTGGCACAGTCTAATGTTGATTGCATTTGTTTTTCAGGAAATCCATGGTGGAAAAGGGGAGTTAGGGCCTAGCTGCACAGCGTATTTGGACTGAATTCCAGGTAGGCCCAAAGTTTTCGAAGTGTAGCTTTTATCAGGTTTTGCCTTTTGGCTTGTTGGGGGAATTAAACTTGTTTTGTCCCGGGTTGACAGTTCTGGGGCCATTGCTGGGAAGGTCAAATACCCGAAAGAAAGTGTTTTGGAGACAATCCCTGGGGGGAAAGTTTTTGCATTTTCTGAGATTTCGCTCACTCTACCGTTTTTGGGGGGCTATTTGTGGGGGTTCCTGGTGTTTGTGGGGGGGTTTGCGAGTCTTGGAGCAATGCTGGGTATGGATACTTTCGCTTGCTTGCAAGTGGTTTGAATAAAATCCATGGTGGGTAAGGGGGATTTGGGCCTACTTTACTTTCAAAGTACGTTTTGTCACCAATTTCTACTAGGCCTCGTTTTTGGAGATCTGATTGGGGGTCTTCTACATTTTTGCAACTGGGTTTAGTAAGGGTCTGGGAGCACTGCTGGGAAGGTCTAATTTTGTTCTAAAACACAGTTTACAGTACACCTAGCTTGAGGGGAAAGATCCGCTAAATGAATTCGCCGGTACTTATTTATCCTTCAAAAGGAGACTCAGACAGAGTGCGCACTTTCAAAAATATTGAACTGTCTATTAGGAAACTCAAAGTGTGACTTTTTGCACTACACAGCTTACATACCTTATAATTATTTGTCAGTGGTGTTCTAATATCACTTCCTGTTTTTCCATCAATAATTACAGGCCGGGTTTAAGCCTGTGCAATGGGAAAAAAAGGATGAAGTCAGGCTTCACATTAGCGAGCCGCAATTCAGCATCCGCCAGGCAGGCAGTGGACAGGGTGTCTTCTGGTCACCAACATTGATGGACGGAGCGTCAGATGCAATGGAGGAGTCCTGCTAATAAGAGGAATGGTTGGATGCATGCAACTTACCAAATTCAACAGGACAACTACAACAACATACAGATACAGTATCCGTTCTTTTCTAATTATCTTTTAAGTAATGTTATTGCTGTGAACTTCTATGAGTGTGACTGCATTTCTTTGATCTCTGCATCTAAATTCATCCCTACAGCCATTGTATAGGTTTTACTTCTGCTATTTTTCAAACTTAATTTAATGTACGAAGTGTTTCTCTGAGTGCAGAGATAGGCAAGTGAAAACGCATAATTATTACTGCAGCCCTGTACTGTCGCATTCTTTCATTCACGGTTGTCGAAAGTACTACTTACTTTTCAGTAACCATGCATGCAGTAGTGCATGTACTTCCTTTATGTCACTTAAAAGATTTATGGATAGCTTTGTACCCAAAGATTTGTTTATCTTCAATTATTGTTTGTCCATGCTGTGCTTTTTTTTCTTCTCTCAACAAAACTTTCCCCAAACCCCCCATTCCCATCCATTTTCCAAACGCTAACCCTCTTCCCCCGGGCTGTGTGGTTTTGATTGATGTGTGACTAAATGACAGCAATAATTCCACACACTTGCTGGGGAGGATGAGGTCATAGTAACAGGCTGGTGAAGGAATCCGAGGATATATTCTTACTCAGCTTGACACAGACCCATGACTATTGGCAAATAAAAGCAGATTTTCATGTGCGCCATCAAGTTCATTGATTATCAAGAACATCCTCCTCCTAGACGTGGCAAATGATTACGCTGCTGTGTCCTTCACCTTCAGTACTATTTCTTGTAGTAGTAGCCAATGTCAAAGAAATTCAACGCAAGTAGTAGTTATACTTTCAATACTTTACCATTTGTTAGGCTACGTTGTGGCACTGTTCTAGTGTACTGTCACCTGCTATATTCTCTATCGTACCGTTCTAATGCTACGGTGAGGACAAGCAAGGTTTCATTTTCTTTTTTTTTCAGATGCTGCAACTGCCACTGTGTAACACCACTAGTACCACCGCAATGATGACATTTCATCCGCCCAGGATTGCCAACCTTAATCGCCATTTGCGGTGCAGCCAGCCCTGTGCCTAGCCCTATTTCCAAACACAAATTACAGGTAAGATAAGCGTTTGGGGGAGGTAGTATAATGGAGTATTAGGAGAGACGAGAGACTGATGCTAGTACTAATAAAGTCCTAGGACTATTGAATTCACTTACTCTGTGAGAGGCACTTAGTTTTGAAAACATTTGGGCAATTAATTACACAACTTGAATCAAGATGCCACTTAAGTTTCAGGAAAACAAACTTACTGTTAAACCCCCACCCACCAGCCTCAAAAGCAGTAAAAAAACACGTATGCTAAGATAAAGTTTAATGTATATTTAACAAAAATAATCTCCAGCAAGACCCACCCACCCCCACTCGCTAACCCCAACGAATGTCCGTGAAAAGTCCAAAAACCCAACACCCAATTCCCACCCCCAGAAGTCTTTAAAAAAAGGGGCAAGGGACAGTCTCCTCCTACTGCTGGCTGCTGTTGACTTTTCGGGCCAGGTCGGCATGCTCCTTGCGCAGGGTCTCGAGCAGGGTTTTGGTTTTGAGCAGCTCCTGTTTGAGGTAGGACACCCTGAGCGAAAGGCAGTGCAACCTTTTCTTTGTACTGCTGTGGGGGGCTGCTGATTTCTTTGCTGCTCGGCGGTGGCGGGTGGCTGCGGTACCCCGGCTCCGTACCGCTGGAGACCTGCTGTGCTGACTGGCTGACCCAGGGAGCGCGTAGGAGGATGCAGGTGTCACCGTGGATGTTGCCGATGTACTCTGCGTGTCCTCCTCCTCCTGGGCCACCAGCCGCCGATATTCGGCGACAGTGGCCTCCAGCCTCCGTTGCCGGGCCCTTTTAGCCAGCTCCTTCCGTGTTGGTTTGGAAGGAGCATCTATATGAAGAAAGAAAGACATAGTCTGTAACCAATGCTCTTTAAGAGTAACACAAAATGATTCAGCAGAAAGTTGTGTCACAGTGGAACTAGCAACTTGCAAGCGCAGTACATAACTATTGTGGCCAGTTTCTATCTAACCTCCCACTTCTTCATCCTTGCTCTAACATTAGTGGGAGTTTAAGGAATATGACAGTACGCCAGTCTTCTTCTTCTTCTTCTCTCTTGTTTAGCAAAATTGGTACGTTAACGTCTGCAAGCCGGCAAAATGCCAGCACAGTCAACTTGCACCCAAGAAAAACAGACGCCCGCCATGAGTGAGACAGACTTGCGTTACTGTACAAGTTCAGTACATGCAGGTGGTGATGCTCTTACTTTTCTATTACGGGTGGCACTGAGAATACTCTGTTACAAGGGCTACTGCTTAATTATTTGAACTTTCACCCTACAGTGCCAATGAATACTAGAAAAGAAAAATGAAGAAGATAAATATTCTGATTATCTATCACTGCACATGGTATGTATTTGCTTAGATATGGGATGACTTTAGGTGCTTTGCTTTTTATTGAGTGAACAGTGATACATCCACACATGAATTACCGAGTTCTACTAAACTTATTAACAGAGGTAGTGAGTGGCCATCGTAATAGCTGGATATATGCTGTGCTTGCGATACAAACTACTGCTACTATATAACTTTTTTTCCTTGCCATTCCTACACTGGGACGGACGTGCGGGTGCGGTGTTACATGCTCTTCGAAGTAACACTTAGTTCAGCCAGTGACCATCTACTCTCTCTAGATACACATATGCTATCTAAGTGTCAGATAGTACCATGATCCAGGCATCCATCCATTCAAACTATATGTCAATCATCCTTCGTCATGTCTCTCATCTGGACAAACCTTACGTTTTCCCACGGGAAAACAACCTTTTCATTTTATTTGGGAAACCGCAAGCCATACATCCGTGCTTGACTTGCATTTGAATTTCTACCAAAGCTTATATTGCGCACACATACAGTTTCTGTTTCACCCACCTAGGCTGTTCTCCTTCCACCCATTCTTGCTTCATCCTTCACCCAGCCATGCATCATCTTCCTTCCCAGCCACCTCGGGCACCAATCAAACACGTGTCATTCTTCTTTGTCAGTCATCATTACTTTTAACTTGCTCGTCCTTCCACACTTACTTACACCCTTCTTTCGCTTTTCATTCATCCCATCCATCAAGTTCATCTCAGATCTGATTTGGATTCTCGAAAAAAAAGTCACTGCTGAGTTGAAGTAAATTTAGAGGAGGCTACTACCTGGTTGATTAAAACTTTGTTCTAAATTTGAAAGTCTGCTTAACAAGATAGTAACTTAACTGTAGAACATATATACTACACTCGTGCAGAGAGCACACTATGCAGTCTGCAATCTCAATAAGTAAGGAATATAAGAGCTTACCACTGCCCGCCACTACCGTGGCAACCCGCACAGCAGTTTCGTCCAGCACTTGCACCGCCTCCTCCCCAGAAGTGTCCTCCTCCACCTCCGTGCTGGGCCCAGTACCAGATGTTCCACCTGCAAAGTACATTTAAGAATGTTAGATGTCATAGACATACACCACTCACTAGTATTTTGTTTGGGAATGAAGAAATGTGAATACAGAAACCAATCTAATATTTTGTGACTGTCTACTCTAAAGTAAAAATGTCCCTTTTTCCAGGGAAGGGTGTTGTCTTGCTGCACTTTTTGGCAAAACTGATGAATTCTTGCTTTTTAACACGCACCATTTTTCTCATAACAGACAGAAGCTTCACTTCTAAGAACAAATCATCATCACTAGGACAGAGGGACCAACGATTCAGCACCAAAAAGAAAAATTAAAGTTCAAACCAGGTGAGGGCTCGGCTCGCCCACAATAAATGTGTGAAATAAATCACTATAAGCACTTTTCCATTTTTAATCAACCGTTTATGTTTTATGACAAGCTTGATTTTAATAAATATTTTTACTTTTAATAAAGCTTTAAAACTTAGATAGACTCTGTGGTTTTTGGTCAAGAGTGAATAAGCAAAAGGTTTTGCAATTTGCAAGCATGAGTCCGTGCGTCTGATACTTCTGGACTCTGACTCCGTACTCTTGTCCTGCGTTGGATAATCATCATTGGGGATCAATCATCGATGAATCGGGAGCTAAATGACTCTGCCACACTATCTAGTCAGTAAGGAGATTGGGGATTCTTCAAAGTCTGATATCACTGAGGTATGTGGAAAGTCTACCTCCGCCTATTATAATTGATAAACAATGCACTATTTAGTGTACATAGTTCTGTTTGTGCAGATTTGTTCCTGCAACAGTAGTAGTATGGATTGTCCTCCGATCCATACCAAAAGTAAAGTAGTATCTTATTCATTCTTGGTGGTCATTCACCTTTTTATTGTTGGTCATTGTCAAAGCATAAACATTTAGAAGACTTGAAAAGACATTATGGACAATCCCAGAGGACTGCACTCAGTGCATAGAGCTATTGCTGACTAGAATGGGAGTTTCGTTTAACACCTTTTGCCAAATGTGCAATCTTAGTTAGATACACAGACAGACTAATAAGAATAATCTAGTAATACCACACGGAGTCATAGTAGAGGCAGGATAAGAATTTTGATACAGTCTACAAGAAGATCAAAGCCGATTTAGAAAAAATCGAATGAGGAACGCTAGGAAAAAATAGGTACTCTATATTAAAATTAAAACTTACCGGGGCCAGCAAAGGAGCCCTCGCCTGACCGATCCTGGCCTTGAACAGCAGCAGCAGCCGATAACCCCTCCTCCTCTGTCCTCTTGCCCCTGGGGGGAGCTGATGTACAACATAAAAGAAAGAAAGACCCAAAAAAATGGATGATTGTTGTCAACCAAATCAAACATTTCAAAAGAACAATAACAAAATATTTTGGCGAAGTAGCAAATAGACAACTATTCCACGGGATATATTGACCTATCTCATGTGGTCTACTACGATATTAGTATTACTTGATTTGCGGACCGTTGACTTGGAAAGTTATGTAACTCACTAAACAAACTACTAAAAAGGTTCGCCTAGAACTGGCAGACAGCAGTCCACAGCATGCGAAGTGACAGACAAACTCCATCGTGATTGCAGATCAGCGACAACACTAAAAAGTTTCCTACTACATTAACCAGTCATTAAAATACTCAAACTATCAATCCACCACCACTATTTCTTCTTATTGCCAGGTGTACAAAGGAAGGACTGGACTTGAGTCTGTAGGGGCAGATTTACAATCCCCTTGCGGCTCTTTTGCTCCATTGTTGCGTGACTTTTGTGATGCAGCGGCATAACAAAAGAGGCGTCATGGTGCGGCGTATATTAACAATGTGACGCATATGGGAGATGCATCACGTTGTAAAGCCCTGCGCCATCAGGGGGTGTTCCGGCGCAAGGGAGGGCGTTCCTGCGCAGGAACGCATCCTAAAAGTGGCTGAGGGAAATCTACAAGATTTCAATCAGTCACTTTTAGGACAATGATGCGTGACTCAAACCCCGCGCCTGCTTGAAGCAGACGTACGGCTTGACGAAGCATTGGGGAGATAGATTCAGAAAAGGGGGTGGTGATGAACTGAGTGTCTGAATTAAGCAGACCACTCTTACCCAGTCCAAAGATCAGGGCTTGATCCATCACCGTTTTTTAGCTCACTGCACCATCCCAGCTCAGAACCTGGCTACATGCAAATTAGTCTGTCCCTGGCCCAGTGCATCATGGGAACAGGGCAGACCAGACTACCAAGCCAATTCTTAAACTGGGAAGGAAACAAGCTTCCGGGGACCGGTTTCTGGCATTTCAGCCGTCTTCGGCCCAGCATGCTTGAATCCTGATGGTGCAATGAGCAAGGGACTCACATCTGAGTATACCCTTCCACGCTTATGGTGGACAAAATGATTCAGAAAAGGGGGTGGCGATAAACTGAGTGTCTGAATTAAGCAGACCACTCTTACCCAGTCCAAAGATCAGGGCTTGATCCATCACCGTTTTTTAGCTCACTGCACCATCCCAGCTCAGAACCTGGCTACATGCAAATTAGTCTGTCTCTGGCCCAGTGCATCATGGGAACAGGGCAGACCAGACTACCAAGCCAATTCTTAAACTGGGAAGGAAACAAGCTTCCGGGGACCGGTTTCTGGCATTTCAGCCGTCTTCGGCCCGGCTTGCTTGAATCCTGATGGTGCAATGAGCAAGGGACTCACATCTGAGTATACTCTTCCACGCTTATGGTGGACAAAATGATTCAGAAAAGGGGGTGGTGATGAAGTGAGTGTCTGAATTAAGCAGACCACTCTTACCCAGTCCAAAGGACAGACTAATTTGCATATAGCCAGGTTCTGAGCTGGGATGGTGCAGTGAGCTAAATAACGGTGATGGATCAAGCCCTGATCTTTGGACTGGGTAAGAGTGGTCTGCTTAATTCAGACACTCTGTTTATCACCACCCCCTTTTCTGAATCGCATTGGGGAGATAGGGCACCCCAGAGCATTGCTGGAGCTGCGCCATTGTTGCGACGCAACTCCAGCAATGCGCCGCCTTTACGGCACAGATGCGTAACGCTTCGGTGACGTTTTGGGCCCATAGTGCGCCGCATTGTAAATACGGCGTACCATGGGTGGTGGTAGCGTGGCGCACAATTACTGGTGCATCCCTGCTACTTTGCAGGGATGCACCGGTAATTGCAAATCTGCTCTTAGTGTCTAGCATTACGCAGTTCTTTAAACTACGCTCATACATAATTTCTCAGGCCAATGAAATGAACACAAAATTGAAAACAAATAAGCATAGTAGCAACGCTACTGAGAAGGAGAGCAGTGCACCTGAAATGCACAGAAGATTTTGAAATATAATTTACCTACAATGTAATTAGCAGCATTATTGCTCTTGGTAAAAAACAAAAATTTGCAATATAATACCACACAGAGCAGGAGAAAACAGAGTAGTGATAAAATAGCTACCACTACTCACCAAGCCCGGGGATCTCGATGCCGAGCAGGTCGAGCAAGTGCGTTCCCGGTCCAGGAGATCCATCTAACGGTGGGTGGCCTGGTTGTAGGTGCGCCGGACCCGAGAGTGTTGATACATGGCCTGGCACACCTTCTCCCACCGCTTCCGGCGCTCCCAGAGCCCGTAGCCGCTAGCGATTTTGCCGCCTGCCATGATGGTCCTGGGGAGGCGGCGCTGGACATAAAACACTACTGCGGCCACCTCCTCTGCGCTAAAGATCTCCCGTGGCATCACTAGCTCCCCCCTCAAATGCCCACACGTGAGCCGGGCACGGGGTGCGGGACCCTTCCCCTTCTCGGGCGGCTTCCCAGCTACCTTTACCATGGTCTGGGCAGAAAGGAAGGTAAATAATAAATAAGAAATAGAATAGGGAAGAAGAAAAGAAAATAGTTTAAAAAAGTAGTTTAAAATTAACCAAAAGTAGCAGAAAACACAAAAATATAGAGCTAAAAAAATAGAGGGATAGATAATAAGTAAAATAGATTAAAAAAAACTTCAAACAAGCAAAGGATGGCAGAGATTGAAAGAGGATACAGAAAGCATGTCCAGAACCATAGCAATGAATGAAAAACAAGATGGCCGTGCCTGTTCACGACCGCATGGGTAAGTTCGCGCGAGATTTTCCTCGCGATCATACGCGAACTTGTACTAGCGAGCCGCACACTTTGCGAAATTACACATAGTGCCCGGAAACTGAAATACGTCACGCAAACAAGATGGCCATGCCCATGTACGACCGCTAGGGTAACTTTGCGCCGTTGCGCTACAAGCGGCTCGCTAAAACGCACAAAACCACGCGAACTAACATGCCACAAAAAAAAATCGCATATTCGCACGAATTCGCGGTTTCCGAATTCGATCGCATGCAAATTCGCACCCCGCGAATCCCGTGAAATTGCAGAAAAACGATTTTTGCAAAACTGAAAGCACTCAACAGGTGCAAAAGTTCAAGCTCATCATTAGTAACCATTCTCTGTAGTGCTTCCTGACGGCCCCCTTCAGAGTTCAGTTGCCTACTTGCAACTATTCTATGACCCTGCTCTGACCCTCACAGCAGGCTCAGAGAATAGCTACAAGTATGCCACAAAGCTCCTGTTAAAAAAAATTACACTGCAACAGAAAGCAATTACAGATAAGGAAGCAGGTGCCAGACTGGAAGTTCAAATTCAGTGACACATTAATCAACGCCTAATTCATTCATGTCGGTTGAGGCAGGGCAGGTGTGCTAACGAATTTTGCAAAACTGAAAGCACTTAGCAGGTGCAAAAGTTCAAGCTCATCATTAATCAGGAAGCACTTACAGCTAAGGAAGCAGGTGCCAGCTCAAATTCAGTGACACATTAATCAGCCCCAAATTAATTCATGTCAGTTGAAGCAGGGCAGGTGTGCTTTTCCCCCCATAATCTACAGTGGTGAACCAGAGAGTGGCAGTGGTGAAACAGAGGGTGCTGTGATGAACCAGACAACATGGTCGTGACCGTTGCGACCCGACAAGTAAGTTCGCGTTTGCGAACTGGTACAAAACCCTCGCGTACTGGCAGAAACCCTTGCGAACACAAAAAAAAGAAAAAATCCTTAAATTCAGGAAAGTTCGCGGATTGCGAATTCGCGAATACGCAAATTTGCGAATCGCGAATTTGCAAAATTTGCCCATGTTGATGAGGAGCTTATCCTATTGCTTAGCTGAAAATACAAGGGAGCAATATTACATTTGTGCCACAATTCTGATTCACGTTACAAATCAGCACTGAACAGTAAGACATTTATTCCTTTTTCAGAAGTGGAAGTTGCCCAGTACAAAACATGGATAACTGAGGCAGCCAATGACTTGGAAAATGAACGGCTGGTATTTAAAGGCCCGCTACTCAAATCCACAGCGAGGACTGCAGCAAGGCATCCGGCAACAAGTGCAACTTCAGAGCCTGAAGGCAGTGCATTTGGCTCAGAACTGTCACCAACACTACTGACAACAGCACAAACCGGATCATCATCCCCAGCTCAAATTCAGTGACACATTAATCAGCCCCAAATTAATTCATGTCAGTTGAAGCAGGGCAGGTGTGCTTTTCCCCCCATAATCTACAGTGGTGAACCAGAGAGTGGCAGTGGTGAAACAGAGGGTGCTGTGATGAACCAGACAACATGGTCGTGACCGTTGCGACCCGACAAGTAAGTTCGCGTTTGCGAACTGGTACAAAACCCTCGCGTACTGGCAGAAACCCTTGCGAACACAAAAAAAAGAAAAAATCCTTAAATTCAGGAAAGTTCGCGGATTGCGAATTCGCGAATACGCAAATTTGCGAATCGCGAATTTGCAAAATTTGCCCATGTTGATGAGGAGCTTATCCTATTGCTTAGCTGAAAATACAAGGGAGCAATATTACATTTGTGCCACAATTCTGATTCACGTTACAAATCAGCACTGAACAGTAAGACATTTATTCCTTTTTCAGAAGTGGAAGTTGCCCAGTACAAAACATGGATAACTGAGGCAGCCAATGACTTGGAAAATGAACGGCTGGTAATTAAAGGCCCGCTACTCAAATCCACAGCGAGGACTGCAGCAAGGCATCCGGCAACAAGTGCAACTTCAGAGCCTGAAGGCAGTGCATTTGGCTCAGAACTGTCACCAACACTACTGACAACAGCACAAACCGGATCATCATCCCCAGTAAAATCTGCATGGGATTGGTATTTACAGCAAGGGCTAGCTAGGTCCAGTGCTGATGCAAAGACAAAAGAGGCCCAGCAAAGTGGAACACCTCTGAACATTGAGCAAATGGTTCAGGCCTATCTGGATGACGCAACTGAGGTCTACTTTGGTCAAAACCCATTGCTGTATTGGTATGGGAAAAGGGGCCAATGGCCAGTGGTCAGCAGGCTGCCAATAAACTACTTGGCATGCACTGTCTCAAGTGTCTCTTCTCAGCGTGTTTTCAGTGCTGCTGGGGCCATTGTAACAGTGAAAATGAGAGGTTAACCATGATCAAAATGAATCAGCACTATATACCACCAAATACAAAATATGTGAAGCAACGCAGTAAGATAAGGACAGTGACTTCGGTGATGGAAGTAGTGTCTTAGATGTTTACCTTATTCTGGTTGAATTGCAAGAGTTTGAGGATGAGCTATACTTCCCTGACAATGAGGCTTTGAATTTCTTACTTTCGTTCTTCCTTATTTTACTTTTATTTGTGTGTGTCTCTGTCTTTCTCTTTTGAAACTTTGAATCACAAAAAATCCATCACCACCATCTACTAGTCTTTGTATTGCCATATTGGAGTTTCAGCTCTGTGCATTTAACTTATGTCCACTCCTCTGAGTCCTCCTCCATCCTCATGACTCGCCCTGAATCCATTTCCCTCAAGCCAGATGATGATTGGATGGAGGAGAGTACAAAAACAATTTGCCTTGTTTAGTACCTCCAAAAGAGGTGGAACCTGATGACTACTATAGCTATCCTCCTATTCAAACTGAAAGAGAATGCCCCATAACTTGAGATGAGAACAAGGAACATGTAATGATGGCATGAATTGGACACTGACTCTGAGTGATTGATGTTTGTGTTGTTGTTGTTTGTTGTGTAGGAAGTGAATTCATTGTGTACTATTATTTAATCTACACAGCAACAGTGACTCAAGTCAATGTTTCCCTTATTGTTCTTTGATAACAACATTGTGCTTCTACTGCAGGCCTATCCATTGCATTTTTTAATATGGAATCTGGACTCTCTCGATACACTGCAGACTGAGTTGGACAACACCATGATGATGACCCCAGTAACATAATATCTTCACAGTCACTCAGTAGGATCGGAGATGATAGATGGAATACCTCATGAGTTGCATAAAAGGTAAGCAAGTCAACAACAACTACAGCAGACCTACATGTCTGTGGAGTGGTGGAGTCGAGTCACGAGTGTAGTAGCGGTGGTATGACTGACAGCTGTGCATGCCATTGATTTAGGTACCTACTTTGGAAAATTCTCTGTTGCTGTATATTTCACATGTGTTCTGTGTCTGGCTCAGTCAAAATCTAAGCTAAGTAGAGGTGGGTGGAATGGGCCTGCTCTGTCCTGTTGCTGTTGCAGGTTGATGCTGGAAACAGACAACAGAGTAGACATGATTTAGCCATGCCGCTCTGAAAGTGTTTGCACTCTTCTGTAATTTATGGGTTTGTTTTTTCTCCTTGATTTTTAAATAACAATTTTGTTTTTCCATTTAGTCTTACAGGATGGCTTTTACCATGTGCTAAACAGAAAAAAAACTCACACTCTCCTACCAATCTGCATCCCCTAGGTAGGCAGGCAGAGGCACCCAAGATTGACGGACACAGCATCCATGGAAGGGAGGACCAAGAGGAATGGCGAGATGCAATTCCCCATTTTGACCAGGATAACATACAGTAACACTTTAGTATCAATATTCACCATCTTTCAAATATTTCGATTCATTTTTTCTCTTCAATCATTACGATTGCATGTTATTGTTGTTTGCTCTCTGCTTATAATTAATCCCTACAGCTATTTTTTTTAATTTTCTTTGCTAGCTTTAAAAAGTACGATTCAGAAAAGGGAGTGGTGATGAACAGAGTGTCTGAATTAAGCAGACCACTCTTACCCAGTGAGCTAAAAAACGGTGATGGATCAAGCCCTGATCTTTGGACTGGGTAAGAGTGGTCTGCTTAATTCAGACACTCTGTTCATCACCACCCCCTTTTCTGAATCATTTTTGTCCACCATAAGCGTGGAAGGGTATACTCAGATGTGAGTCCCTAGCTCATTGCACCATCAGGATTCAAGCAAGCCGGGCCGAAGACGGCTGAAATGCCAGAAACCGGTCCCCGGTAGCTTGTTTCCTTCCCAGTATAAGAATTGGCTTGGTAGTTTGGTCTGCCCTGTTCCCATGATGCACTGGGCCAGGGTCAGACTAATTTGCATATAGCCAAGTTCTGAGCTGGGATGGTGCAGTGAGCTAAAAAATGGTGATGGATCAAGCCCTGATCTTTGGACTGGGTAAGAGTGGTCTGCTTAATTCAGACACTCTGTTCATCACCACCCCCTTTTCTGAATCATTTTTGTCCACCATAAGCGTGGAAGGGTATACTCAGATGTGAGTCCCTAGCTCGTTTCACCATCAGGATTCAAGCAAGCCGGGCCGAAGACGGCTGAAATGCCAGAAACCGGTCCCCGGTAGCTTGTTTCCTTCCCAGTATAAGAATTGGCTTGGTAGTTTGGTCTGCCCTGTTCCCATGATGCACTGGGCCAGGGTCAGACTAATTTGCATATAGCCAAGTTCTGAGCTGGGATGGTGCAGTGAGCTAAAAAACGGTGATGGATCAAGCCCTGATCTTTGGACTGGGTAAGAGTGGTCTGCTTAATTCAGACACTCTGTTCATCACCACCCCCTTTTCTGAATCATTTTTGTCCACCATAAGCGTGGAAGGGTATACTCAGATGTGAGTCCCTAGCTCATTGCACCATCAGGATTCAAGCAAGCCGGGCCGAAGACGGCTGAAATGCCAGAAACCGGTCCCCGGTAGCTTGTTTCCTTCCCAGTATAAGAATTGGCTTGGTAGTTTGGTCTGCCCTGTTCCCATGATGCACTGGGCCAGGGTCAGACTAATTTGCATATAGCCAAGTTCTGAGCTGGGATGGTGCAGTGAGCTAAAAAACGGTGATGGATCAAGCCCTGATCTTTGGACTGGGTAAGAGTGGTCTGCTTAATTCAGACACTCTGTTCATCACCACCCCCTTTTCTGAATCATTTTTGTCCACCTTAAGCGTGGAAGGGTATACTCAGATGTGAGTCCCTAGCTCATTGCACCATCAGGATTCAAGCAAGCCGGGCCGAAGACGGCTGAAATGCCAGAAACCGGTCCCCGGTAGCTTGTTTCCTTCCCAGTATAAGAATTGGCTTGGTAGTTTGGTCTGCCCTGTTCCCATGATGCACTGGGCCAGGGTCAGACTAATTTGCATATAGCCAAGTTCTGCGCTGAGATGGTGCAGTGAGCTAAAAAACGGTGATGGATCAAGCCCTGATCTTTGGACTGGGTAAGAGTGGTCTGCTTAATTCAGACACTCTGTTCATCACCACCCCCTTTTCTGAATCATTTTTGTCCACCATAAGCGTGGAAGGGTATACTCAGATGTGAGTCCCTAGCTCATTGCACCATCAGGATTCAAGCAAGCCGGGCCGAAGACGGCTGAAATGCCAGAAACCGGTCCCCGGTAGCTTGTTTCCTTCCCAGTATAAGAATTGGCTTGGTAGTTTGGTCTGCCCTGTTCCCATGATGCACTGGGCCAGGGTCAGACTTATTTGCATATAGCCAAGTTCTGAGCTGGGATGGTGCAGTGAGCTAAAAAACGGTGATGGATCAAGCCCTGATCTTTGGACTGGGTAAGAGTGGTCTGCTTAATTCAGACACTCTGTTCATCACCACCCCCTTTTCTGAATCAGCTTTAAAAAGTAAGCCCGGTACAACAGAAGTAAAAATGTATGTAATTTGGGTCTCTATGAGGGCAGACAGGAATGGCACATTGCATGATAATTAATATTATACTGCTGCCCTGTACTGTCTACTTGTATAGTTAGTAATTACTACTCATCATTAACCATCAAGTCATCTTCATCATGCATGCATGAATTTCCTTTTTCTCCCTTAATAGGATTATGGATATGATGGTCGTCTGCCAAGATTGTGTTTTGTTGTTTGTCCATGCGTAGTGTTTTTCTTTGTCACACCTTTCCCCAAACCCCCCTTTCCACCGATTCATCAAACTCTAACCCTCTTCCCCCAGGTGTGACTAAATTTAATGTACGCCAATAAATGATCACTCGCTCCCTAGGGCGGATGTGGTAAAAGCAACACTACTTCAATTTCAAGGCAGGGCGAGGATCTTCTTCTGCTTGCCCAACCATGCTCAGTATATTTGCAAGTCATTTTCTTTTCCAAAGGAACCTAATCCATCATAATTAATTGCTGGCATCGATTGAATTCATCATCCTTCTATACAGCACTAAAGATTACAGTTTGTAACTTGTTGTACTAGGCTATCCCCGCCACCATTATGTTTTATTTTACTTTAGCATTGCTAATAAGCATTATTATTATTGTTTGGCAGTCTTCTTGTGTATGTACTGTACTTCATTCAACTACTCCTCCCAGAGTATATCTCAGGCAACTGACTGACTCATTTCTTTTTTTGCAAAAGCTACTGCCCTAGTCTATTACTACCACCACAACCATGGCATCTTGGCAAACCAAACCATCATTGCCATGCAGCCATAGCTGTGCTTAAGTTAAACATCAATCACAGGTAAGGGAAGAAGTTTTTGAGAGGTATCATTAATAATATAAATGAATTAATCCACGCACCCCTTGAATCCTCCTGTTGCAGAATGCGTAGACTAGGAGGAGAGACTGACAGTACCAGCAGGACAAGTCACCCAGTGAGGGGTAACACATCTATCTGTTTGTGTGTTTAAATCAAACACTGGCTGTGGCCCTGCAGCAGCAAGGAAACCGTGTGATGTAAAACAGTAACCCCCCACAAAACATTAACATCAGATGTAAAGTTTAAGTGTAAATATAATTTAATCCCCTAACAAAAATAAACTATATAAAAAATCCCACAAAACCTGACCCACCCCTCTCTCTAACCCTAACCAATGTCCAACAAGAAAAAGTTCAACTAATGTAAGGTGAATAAATAAAACCCCAATGCCCAATTCCCACCCACCAAAAAAAAGAATACAAAAAGGGCAATCCAACAGGGTCTTTTTTTATTCTTATCGGATTTTGTGGGCTCTCAGTGGCTTGTCCACCGGGATATTTATCCGCTCCTCCAGGTGCTCCTCGAGGCAGTGTAATTCCGAGGAGCATGCGGGGCTTAAATGCCCTTCATTGCATCCACAAGGAGGGCAGCAGTGTTGGATGTAGTGCAACAGTGTGTGGCTGCCTGACTAAGGCCCCGTACCACTGGAGGGGCCTGTGCCTACCTGGGGCCAGAGGCAATGGAGAAGGCTGCAGCTGCTACCGCCTCTTTCTCCTCCTCCGCCAGAACCACCAGCCACTGGTATTTGTTTTGAATGGCCTCCAGCTTTCAGCACCAGACCATGGCTGCCAACTCCTTCCTGGCAGGTTTAGATGTGCCTTTGGAAGGAGTAGCTATATCAAGAAGAAATAAAAAACTATTGGTGCAATATACTCCTAGCAAAACAGTAAGACAAATTAGTTCTGCACATTGTGGCACAGTAGCACTTTCAAGCACAATACATAACATTTGTGGTATGGATCTATCCTAACACTTCCTCAGCCTCTAACATGTGTGGGAATTTCAGGCATTATACTAGCAATATGGACTTGAGTACACAGTACACCAGTCTTGTTCTTCTCGCTTGATTAGTGAAATTATGTTACCTTGTTGTAGCCGGCATGCCAGCTCAGTCAGCTTGCACCCAAGACAAACATACTCGTTAGGCAGACTCACAAAAATAAATTAACATAGGTAGCGAGTGGGCCTCAGAGTCAGAGGGAGGCATTTCATAACAACATACAATATATATGCTGTGCTTGCAAACTACCGTGAGTCAAGGGAGTATTCTGAAAATACAACTTCTATTCTCCTTGGATTTTCGACTCCGGCTCGGTTTCTTTTACATTGTCTTCAAACTAAGAATCTTCATCCAGTGACAGTCTCCACCTATGCTATCGATGATAAATACCATCCAGGCCTCCATCCATTCAAAGTAAACATGTCTATCATGCTTCTTAATCTCTCAACAAACCTTAGTTTGTTTCACCAACAACAAACATGTATTCTTATTTTTTAACCCAAGACCTATGTGTCCTTCCTTCCTTGCTTGCCTTGGCTTTGAGTTTGATCCATAAAACACCACGGAGGATTCTTGCTATCCACCCATAGAGCTTCACCCACCCAGATAGGCATCTTTTCTTCCACATTCCACCCATCCTTCAACCACCCATGCGTCTTATTCCTATAAGCCAATGTATGCATGAATCTCGTGTATTCTTCTGTGGCAGTCATAAATATTAAATCTCGCCCATCCTTCCTCCTTGGCTTCCACCCTTCTTTCCCTTTTCGTTAACCTCCTCCATCAAGGTCATCTGATCTGACCCTTAGTCTTCTTCAGAAAACTTTCACAGCTGATTTGAAGTCAGATAGAAGAGGCCATTAGTTACTCAACTCCCGCCGCTAATGCTATTGCTAATGATATTGCTAATGCTAAGTAAAGGGTGTCTTTTTCAACCGTTGTTCACAACAACTTTGTTTCTCTCAACAGTGCAGTGTACATCCCTGTAGCGAG
This sequence comes from Lissotriton vulgaris, assembly GCF_964263255.1. NCBI lineage: Eukaryota > Metazoa > Chordata > Amphibia > Caudata > Salamandridae > Lissotriton > Lissotriton vulgaris. The sequence goes on along the minus strand of NC_141695.1, from coordinate 1,216,753,665 downwards.
TGTAATGTCAATAAGTAAGGAATATAACTTACCACCGCCCGCCACTGCTGCTGGCTCACCCCCTGCAGCAGCTGCATCCTCTGCCCCATCCTTACTGGCCGTGTCGGCTTCGCCACTGGTGGGCGGTATGCCTAGAACAAAAATTACACATTTTTCGATGCCTTATACACCTTCACCTATTTATTCTTTATTTATTCAAGATTGAAAAAGAAGTTAACCATAGATATACAATAAACATCAATAATACAAATTGGGTATTAGAGTAAACTAGTAGTAGTATATCCTAACCTATCAAAAATAGTAAAATATCTGGTTGGGCATTTTGTTTTTGGGAATTGTCAAAAAGTCTCAAGAAAGATTAAGAAGACTAGAAGAGGACAACCCAAAGGACTGGACTCAGTGGCTACAATTATTGGTGAATCTGAGTTTTAATACCTTTTAAATACATTTTAGCCAGCTGGGCAATCTTAGATACAGACAGACTAATAGTAGTAAAACAGTGAGTCATAGCTGAGGCAGTTAGAGGCAGGGATAACAAGAATTTAGAAACAGATAGTCTAGATTGAAGAAGAATTGGTAAAAAAAATAATTGGGTAACAGAAATAATAGTTCAGCAAAAATAAGGTGCTGTCAAAATTAGGGAAGTATAATTATTAATATTACCAACAGGAGGACATACTGATGCCAGCAGCAGAGCCCTCGGTAGAGGAGAGTGCCTGGCTGGCATCTTCTGAAGCTACTCCCGCCGACTCTTATGACCCCGTCTTCATGCCCCTGGGTGCTGCTGATCATGAAATATATAAGAAAGAAAGGGACAAACATTGATGTTTGGTGTAAAAAAAATAAAAAAAATGCTCAAAAACATTTATGGAAAAGAAAATTATAATAAAATTGACCTATCTAATCTGGTTGACTACTAGTACAGCGGGACCGTCTAATTATTATTTATGTATACTAATCCAGTGTTCCCTTCTGATTCCAGAATACTAACTAATCCTAAGAACCACGTGACCTAGCCCACCTATTCCAGATGGGCCAATTGTTAACTAAGTATGCATTTCCATTAATTTTAGTACTTAAAAATGCATAGATGCATGACACATGCGTACATTTTTGCATACACCAAATTGTTGGATGGTTGCTGCTGATGTTCTGCTATTGCTAAGCCTATTACCACTCATTAAGCAAACTACAAAAGATTCTACTGAGGACTGGGATTAGCAACACTCAGCAGCATGTGACGTAACAGAGGATGCGTCCTGCAGACCATTAAAAAATTACCAACTATTACTAATAAGTAACTAAACCTATCAAACCACCATTATTTCTTAGTGACAGGAGGACAAAGGAAGGACTAGATTCTCTATAGCATTACCTAACTTAAGTTCTCCACAGTCAACTCTTACATAATCAACCCAAGTGAGCGCAAAGTTACAAACAAATAAGATTAGTAGCTCTGAGCACCTGTGGCATAACAATCACAAACGATTTTTAAACGTAATTTACCTTCAATGTAAGCAGCAGCATTCTTGCTATTCAGAAATAACATTATATTTGTAATATGTAACACAGAGCAGAAGAACACAAAGTAGTAATATTAAATAGCTTCTCACCGAACCCCGAGACCTCAACTCCTAGCAGGTCCAGCATGTCCTGCTCCCAGTCCAGGATATCGGACCACCAGTGGTAAGCTGGTTAGGGGTGTACCGTACCCCAGAGCAGCAAAATACTGCCCGGCGCACCCGTCCCCACCGCTGGTGATGCTCCCGGAGCTCGTACCTACACCCAGGCCTGCCAACTGCTGCCAGCGTTCAGGGGAGGTGGTGCTGCAAAAAAAAACAAGAGTGGCCACCTCCGCCTCTCAAAATAAGGCCCATACCTGCACCCCATTTGGGTACCGCCTTCCTCAAGGAAGGTGGTCGCGGCTCTGGCTGCTGCTATAAGCCTTGCACTTGGCCTTTGCCATGGTTCTGGTACTCGGGCGGAAAAGAAAAGGTAGGAATTGAAAAAGTAAGTAAAAGAAATGAAAAAAGCAAGCAATAGAAAAAGAATGAAAATAAGTGAAAAAGTAGAAAAAACTCAAAATATAAATGTGGGAAAATAGAGAGATAGATAATAGAGAAAAATTATCAAAAAAAAGTTTCCAGAAACAAAGGATCGAAAAGATAGAGGGAGGATAGAAAAGCAGGCCCAGAACCATAGCAAAAAAGTGAAAAACAAGATGGGCGCGTATTGCGACCGCATGGGCAAGTTTGCGCGATATTTCCCCCCGAGCACGCAAAAAGCATCGTGAACAAGCAATACGCATTCCTGAACTGGAAATACGCATTGTGAATGGGTGGGAAGCATGCAATACGCATTCAGGAATAGGAAATAGGCATTGCGAATGGGCTGGACAAGTGGAAAACATGATGGCCACGCCCATTGGTAACCGCATAGGCAAGATCACGAGATACTTCGCCCGAGCACGCAAACAGCGTTCCAAATGCACAATATGCATTCCCGAACAAAAGAAACGCGTCATGAACAAGCAACTCTGAATTCTGTGTAGCTCGCAGAGTTTTTTACCACTTTGCGGAACTCAGTATTTGCGGAACTCAGTATAGTGCGACTTAGCGAACACCGCCCAGGGTTACAAGCGAGCTCAAAGACCTTTGGACTACAGATAAACAAACTGAACCCCTTCCTTGAGTTGACCATTTCCTCTCATAATACCAAGATTTAATTCCTGGATGTAAATATGGTGGCCAGAGTCAAAATCACCCTCTGCACAAAACCCACAAATAAAAATAGTCTGCTGCATTTCAATAGTGCCCATCCATGCTCACTTAAAGAAAACCTCCCGGTGGGACAGTTTTTAAGGAATCAAATAAACTGTTTGTTCAGATTTGAACACCTACAAAGAGGAAGCTGCAAAACAAGCAAGGAGGCTTGAAGAAAAAGCCTATCCCAGAAGTATATTAGAACAAGCACAGATAAGGTCATGGAATCCCCCCCCCCCCTGCTGCTCTTTTGGAACACTCTATTAAGAAAGAGCCAAACACTTTAATATTCATCACAACACTCAATGTGTCCTCAAATGCAATCAAGAAGATCATAAACAGTAAGTGGAACATTCGTACCTCAAACCAGCTAAAATTAGAAAAAACAGTGTTCTCCGTCAAATGGGACAAATGCCTGAGGAATTCCTTGGTCCATACTTACAGATGAAGACCTAACCCAGAGCAGACAACTCAGCTTGTGGCAACAACCCCAGGTGTAGGGCCACTACCCCTGTGATTCATGTATTGCATGCCAATTTACCACACTCACTGTCCAGATTGATTTAGGTCTACCACAAATGTGGAAACAACGCAGCCACACTAACTGCATCGCTGGGAAAATTATTTTCATGATCACTTGTCCCTGTCAAAACCGATATATCGGTATAACCACAAGAAAGGTAAAAGTACGTATCTGTGAACACAGAAGCACCATACGCAGAGGTATTACTGCCACCAGGCTTATATCACACTATATGGAGATGGAACACTCGGACACTGATCTCCAGTGGACCATAATTGAGAAAGTCCAGGGAGGTCCTGGACTCACAAAGAGATTACTTGAGAAAGATCAGAGATGGGTCTATCGCCTTAAGACACATGAATGAGGTCTTAACGATTCAATCCCATGGTGCTAATTGATACATACATAAATGAGCCTGACTTCACCCAATGATACCACTGACACACTATATGAATATGTTAATTAGGAATCCCTATTAACAGCAACTGTATCCTCTCCAACAACTGTATTAAGTCACCAAAGAACTGCAAATCAGAGGCATTCAGCTTTTTTTTTACCTTACGTGTGGTAGAGATAAATCTCAAAATAGAATGGCCAGTTTTAAAAACCTGGGCAAGCACTCAGGTGAGACCGACATGTATTGTGATAAACTGGTGATGCACAATAAAACAACAGACTTCAAATGGGTTTTTGCCTCTTGTAGGTTTAGACAAGCACCAACAACCAAAGCCAGACAAATGGGGATTAAAGATTTATCCATATGCGGTTTTTCACCAATACCTTTAGAAAGGAAATATTTATACTTATAAAATGTCTTTGTCTCAAAACCTCCATATCTTAATCAGATTGCGCATAGAAGCCAAATAGCTGATTTAAAGGTATCGGCCTTCAATTTTTTAGGAAAGACTCATCTTTCCCAAAACCACAACTCCAATGACTCCCTGGGCTTTCCGCCGGATTGTGCCGTTGAACGCTTTGACGTCACAAGCATTGACGCTGGCGTGGCGACGTGCGGTGCCCAGGAATGCACACAATGCCGAATCCCGGTGCATAAAAACACACATGCTGCAGACTCCCAGTATCTCAACAAGCCGGGAGATGCAGAACCAAACAGGCTATTGAGTAGGGCAGGGATCGTTGCTGATTTGATTACCATATGAATGGAGAATGTATGGATGAGCTTACTCCTTTGAAGTGCTGGCTGTTTGTCTCTTTCTGATGGAAGGGAAAAAAGATTAGTTACCTTTTCTTGTTCATTTTCCACTTGGTCACAAGACAGTGTGTGACTACAGGACCATGAGATACGGTTTATTCTCCCAAATCGGGTAAGATACACATATTTCTCTGTTAATCGCTTGAATGAGGGGACACAGGACTGTAACTCTAAGCACTGCTCACTGAGACCCGATTTTTTCCTCATGTATTCATGATATGGGTCCTCCTCAGTTTTTAATTATTTGTAATTATGTTGTCTATACTACTATTATAAAGAGAGAACACAATCCTTTGAGCCAGGTAAACTCGGGAACAACAGCGCCAATCAAAACACCCAATACATCATAGGAAACATCAGGGTAAGCATATGGACATAGGCTATATACCATAAAAAATATACCTTAGAAGGTCAAAGTACGTTCTTTCAGAAAGTAGTCCCAGGGCCGGCTCTAGGCTCATGGTGGCCCTGGGCAGGGAGCGTAGGTAGGGGGCCCGGAAGAGGGGGTCCGGGCGGGGCGGAGCACGCAGGCCAGTAAAGAGGGGAGGGGGTCAGGGAGTTTAGAAGTGGAACAGAGCCGGAGGCCGCCAAATCCCTGCCAGGGGCCACCACGCAAATATGTATCCATCCTCAGAGGATTAATATATTAAGGATATATATTGGCGTGGTGGCCCCTGGGGTTTGGGGGCCCTGTGCAGGTGCACAGCTTGCACATGCCTAGAGCCGGCCCTGGTAGTCCCTTGGAAGTAGAGCCATGTCTGAGGTGGGCGTGTGCGTTTTATGCGTGCTGACATCACAATCACGGGTCCGCCATTTTAGTAAAGCAGTAAAGTGTTCCGGGAGCGGACAGGAGCGTGACCAGAAGCGGTTAGGACAGGAGCGCCGAACCGACAGACTCCGGAGTCCGACATGCCAAGAGCGGGCAGGAGCGTGGTCAGAAAGTGACAGGAGCACAAAACCGACAGCCTCCGGAGTCCGGACAGGAGCGTGGGCAGAAGCGTGGCCAGAAGCGGGCAGGACAGGAGTGCCGAACCGACAGACTCCGGAGTCCGACATGCCAAGAGCGGACAGGAGCGTGGGCAGAAGCGGCAGGAGCAAGGAAACGGGGGCAAGGAAACAACACCCTGCGCACGTGATGCTGGTAAGTACGCTCTGCTGCTCCCGCTGCTGGCCGCTCTGCTGCGCATCTCCTGCAGCGGTGCTGCCCCCAGCCCCCTTCTGCCCCGGACAACGTCAGGGCGGGCTGCTAGTTGGTGAATACATTTCTTTTTTTATATATATTTCTTTTTATTAAACAGTTCTATCAATTTAGACGAATATAATTACATACAGGCTGGCCCTTCCAACAGAGAGGCAAATCACTTCAGCAAAATAATTAACTGATGATACATACAACAGATCAGGGGATATCAGGGGCCCCCATTTCACCCTGCCTAATTGGAGGGGGACAGATGTCACCTCTATACCCGTTCCACGCTTCCCAGATCCTACTCCATTTCCCGGGGAATCCCCTTGCTACAAAGACCGACTTCTCTCTGAATATGCACCAGTCTAGGTCTTCTTTCCACTTCCCCACATGGGGTGGCTGACTGGCTCCCAACAATTGTGCAATGTTCCGCTTCGCTATCATAAAAGCAAGTATTGCCCACTGCGTAGTGTACGTGTTGAGATCTGTGGGTTCCCAAACATTTAATAAACATCTGTGGGCCTCTGGTCTCAGATTTCCCCCAGTACAGACCATAATTCTTCATGAATGTCTGCCCAATACTGTTGTATCTGTCGACAGCTCCAAAGTATGTGCATGAATGTCACGACTTCCCCACAACCCAGTCTGCACTGGGCACTCTCCTTCCCGTCCCATGCCCACCAGACCCAGACCCATGACATAGACTCTGTGCAGGATTTTGAGCTGTACTAGCCACAGCCTGGCCGAAATGGCCACTCCCCTTGGGGAGGAGACCGCAACCCGCCAATCCTCATCCTCTAACTCCAGCCGTAAGCTAGTCCACTTCCCCCTCAATCCCTGTAACGGTGCTTCCATATTGTTCACCAGGGGGCATATTATCAAGGGGGTTTATCTCCGCTTTTTTGGCTTTAAAAGCCAAGAAAGCAGAGATAAAATTATCTCCCTATTACCTAGCTGCCGCTAACACCAGTTAGCGACAGCTAGTAGGAGATAGCGACCATCTTGGGCCCCACTTTGCATGTCAGTGATATTTATCACTAATGAGATGCAAAGTGGGCGTGCCAAGATGTTAGCGACTGAAAACAGTCGCTAACATCGCTATCTCCTATTACCAACTTTTGGAGATATTCGCGCTAAGCGGGAATATCTCCAAAAGCTAACACCTGCCCTGAGCAGTTCTTAGCCATGTTATCCAATGGGAGGTGGATAACATGGCTAAGAGCATTAGCTCGCTAATGCATGAATATCGCTGACTTTTCAGCGATATTCATGCTTTGCGGCGATTTGTACCGCATTTGCGTTAAACCTTGGTAATACCAAGGTTTATTTGCGGTAAAAATCGCCGCAGCGCTGTGGTAAATTTTTGTCTCTAACCAAGCAATAGCGATAATTATCGCTATTGCTTGGTAATATGCCCCCAGCTTTTTATAAATGAGAGAGATGTTTTTTTCTGGTAAATGCAGATCAAGCACCCTGTCTTCGATGGGGCAGGCTTCCGAAAGTGATGCTCCCTCCAGCACCTGGGTTAACAATGCGGTCAGATTTGTAGGTAGCCAAAAAGTTTGGTGTCGGCTAATGTGTATTGTGCTTGCAGTTCCGTGAATGAATGCAACCTGCCCTCTCCCCGGATGTCTTTGATCCTAGAAATCTGTATGATGTCCCATTTATCGCACCCCTTAGTTTTCCAGACGCTGCCTAACTTTTTAGAATTCCACAGCGTCAATTTGTGCTCCCACTGCAGGTGTCTGGTCACTGCGTGCCACACATGCACTGCATGTGCCTTGGGGCCAGTCAGAGGGAACCTGCATGGCTTCGCATACAGCGCTCTAATGTAATACCCCCTTGGGAGCATCCATCTATCCATTGCGTATCCGGAATCATCCTGTCACCCATAGACCCCGTGATTGATCGCTGCCAACTGAGACACCCAGTAATACTTCCTTATGTCTGGCAAACTAATCCCCCCATCATACCAATTAAGCTTAAGTTTGGCGAATGTGATACGGGGCCTCCTGTACATTTTTAACTTTAAATATGGTGCATGATATTAAGAATGCGATCTCAATATAGTAGAAATGCATTTCACTGAAACGTACAGGAGCAGTGATCTTCATGGAGCCCATGGCCTGCCAATTTGTTTACAATAATCCTGATGCCACGTTGCATGTAATTTGATTGCACCGAAGCGCACAATCAGTATTGCATTTCTAAATAAGAATACTATGCAGTGCAAGATGGACACAATTATCTATCAAAGATCACCTTTTTTTACTCTCTCATTTTAGGTTGTACCCACATTTATTATAAATACCAGAACCAGGATAAGTATATCCAAGAAATGGGACTGTAGTAGGAGCTATCTGCACTGCACTACCAACACCCATTTTCATAACCAGGGAGGGACTTTTCTGTTGTTTTTCGCTGAAGAAGGCCTAGGAACCCTTAGGGACCACTACAAAGGCTGAAATATGTTGGTAACTGTACAAGGGTCAAAGGACCATTAAATCATTACGACCCCATGTTTTTTCTATTTTTAATATACTCAGAAATACCAATAATAAAGGGATACCAGGAGTTTCCAGAGTATTTTTAAAATTTAACCCCATGGCCTATTTTTCTAAGTGCACAATGAAATACGGTTGAGCCTACCCTGACCTTAGGAGTCAGGGTGAACCCCATGATGAAGCATAACACTATTGGAGTGTATGAGGTCTATCTAACAAAAAGGTATTGCCACCCAGCATGCAATAAAAATAATAAAACACCTTAATTGGAAGAATAGTGCCCGCTATTAACATTCAACCGGATGGGATTCTTTTGAGTGTGTGAATATGGCAGAGACTGCTGTGTAGGCAACCGCACAATGCGCATTCAGGGACCTCCAGAAGGCAAAACCTTCTATATGTCCATTTAATGAGACTAGGCTTCCGCCATCTTAACGGTTGTGTTTACAGTGTTGCTGATAGCATTTTAAAGGTTCCATGCAGCCTGTATTTGAGATGCTGAAGTTCTTCACCATCCACCACAAATGAGTGCTGAGATAACTTTTGAAATGCTCCATTGCCATGTGATGTCCAGTACACTACTTCATCTGTGTATGGTATTACTGTGCACATATGTACATTGTGTTCGCCAATTACACATGTAGATCACACCTCACTATAATGCAGATGTTTCAACTTTGCATTGATGGTGTGCACACTCATTAAACTGTCCTGTGAGTGCCTGCTTGAGGATAACTGGTGGATGAGTAAGATTTGACATTTATGATTAGTGCTTCATGATGCACAAATGTACACATGACTTTGCCCTTACAGGTCACATATACTTAACTGTGCACAATGATACCAATACACTATTTTTTTCACATCTCACATAGGTACCCTGGTAGAAGGAAGAGATGCCAGCCTCAAGCATTCCACCCATTTCCAGACCTACACGCTATGGAAGAATGTCCATCATACAGAAGTTAAGATTGAATTAGCAATCAATCCTAGATCTCTCTCAAAGGTTGGAGTCTTCCCTTCTGCTTAACCTCACTAATCCTACTTCACTTCCATCATTAGTTAAAGTCATGGCAGTTTTGCATTTTTTGGCCACAGGTTGTTTACAATGTCCTGTTGCTCTTTTTGGGGGACTACACAATCTATGTTTGGCAGAGTCCTTACTGAGGTGCTAGCACCTTCATTGCAAAACGTGGCAAGCTACATCCAGTTCCCCAGACATGAGGATTTCACCACTGTGAAGGGGAATTTCTATATATTTGGTCATATCACACAAGTAATTGGATTGATTGATGACACATATATTAGCTTAGTACCATTACACAACAGGGACCAAGTCTAGCAGAACAGGAAGCGCTTCCATTCTATTATCATGCAAGTTGTATATTTAGTGGATTTATGAATAATATTTAGCAGATTTTTACATCTTAAAATCTGTGCCTTGTGCCTGGAATCTGCACATGATGGCTTCATACTGCTGAACAACACCATACCCCAGCTGATGTCACAACCATTACCTAGGAGGGCCTGGCTTCTAGATAAGTGTGATTTATTTTAAATACTTTGGGGGGGATAGTTACTATGATTTGATTGTGTGATACAACATGCTGCCCTTCTATCTATCTCCCATCCAGGACACTCAGTGTATCCTAATGGCCATGGTTATTGGCCCAGGTGAGGAATCCTACAATGCCAGGGGAAGTCTGCAACGATTGGGATCATAGGAGAACCCAGTGGGAGTGGAGTGCCCTTTCGGGATTCTAAAAGTCAGATTTAGATGCCTTCAACAAAACTGGTGGAGCACTCCTCCTCGACTCACCCGGGAAGGTATGCCAGATCACCATTGCCTGCTGCATCCTTCACAACATTGCCCTGCAATATAACATCCCTTACATTGCAGAGGATGCAGACAACGAAGACTCACTGGGTGGGGACCCTAAAATGCAAAATGAAGATGATGATAGTGGTGAATATGAAGGAGAATTTTTCTGTAAAGATCTCATCCAAACCTATTTTTCCAGCGTGTAAGTAGGGTGTGAGGTGTGATGATAGAACAACCCTGCAATCTTGCATTGATGTTCCGAGGCTGATGTTTAACCTAGCAACTCGAACTATGCAGATCTGAAGACATATGGGGAATGGTGTATGTTTTGGTATTGATGTTTATGTTATTTAGGACTGTGTTCTCTAGAAGTTGTCAATGGAATGCATGTCATTTGCACAGATAATATCTTTCTGGTGGTCTGTTTTAGGTAATTCTGCCATGTCATATTCATTTAGAAATTTCAGGGTTGTGACATCAGCAGTTATATGTTGCTGTTCAGCTGTAGGAAGTGGACATGGACTGTTTCTGTGATTGTGTGTCACAAAGTTTGGGGGTACAAAGCTGCTACCAATACAGATTGCACAGCAACAGGATGGAAGTTACCTGACTTCTATTATACTTGATTCTTGGGGTGCGTTTTCCTTATGCAATATTTGTACTATCATGGTATCCAAGAATGTGTTGGGTTGTGCCCAGATCTTGCTACCCAGCCTTCACATTGGCTGTTTCCTTATTGCCTCAGAACTGGATGTAAATTTTGCGGTGTCACCTTATCGTAGGCCGAACTACTAGTAGCACAACACTGACATTTGTTTGTGACATTCCACCAGATGCAAGCATTACTGGATTGAATTGAACTTGTGGTCATAAAGTGTTGTACTGACATGTGTGTTTGAATGTTTAATTTAAGATTAGTTTCTTTTGTCCGGAAGGCAATATGGCTCCAGTTGATGACACTTAGCCAATATGTCTTGCCTATTGTATGTGATCTTGACAGATGTGTCCCCTCCTGTCATGTACTGAAATTCTGCATGTAAATATGTGTTCAATGACCCTGCAGATCAGAGTAATTACTTGTTTGGTATGTGTGTAACATGTTGTCAGCCTATAATTTGTACAATGGAACAAATATGGTATAAGGCCAGACATTTGAATATATATGTTTTTATGAAATGGTTGTGCTGCAGGTTTGAACATTGTTTACACACTACATATTTTTATGTCGAGGAGTCCCTATTGATGAGATTGCTAACTAAACATGATAATACCATCAAATACTTATGTGTGAGGATCACAACAGGAGACATTGCTTTGGTGAAGGGAGTTTAATTATATGAACTATGCAAAAAAATGAAATACATTAAACAAAGTATAGTGAGGACATAAATGGTCAATTTTCAGACATAATGGATTATATTTCCACATTTTTAGAGTCCAAAGTGTCAAGATCGTCACCTCCTCAGGATCAGGGCAATGCTCAAAGGGGTCCACCTCCTGATTTCCCCACATTCTGACTGAATGATCATACAGAGAGCATAGAGGTAATCAAGCAAGGGATGGGAAAGGGAAGGGACAGCAACGGAAGGGATAACTGAAATGAGAAAACACAGGAAATTATAACATATATCACTAACTACACTCAGTAAATTCTCGCTAGTAGAACACCTACCTATATAAGCTTTCAGGAGGCAAACCCTTCCTCTCTGATTGGTGTAACAGATGCTTCTCTATACACTGTTCAGTAGCTTCCTAAGACATAAAGCCAAAGTTATTAATCCGTCAAATGTTCTCTCAAGAATTCACAAAGGACCATGCACTACACCACATACATACCCTTTCAAGTCTCCCAAATAATGAAATGAAAACCCCTCTCCAGTAACCGGTGAATCAAAAAATCCACAGGGGTTGAAAGAAATGATAAGGTACTTACTTCCTGTCACTATTAAAGTCTTGCACCAAAAATAAGGTTCAAGGATCCTCCTAGCTGAGCCCAGCTAATTAGGAAAGAACAAAAGAAATGCCGACTCCAGTCTTTAGAAAAAAACATTGTTAGAACCTCTAGAGAGGCTTACCCGGACTTCGTCTAACACTCCAAGAAGTAATGAAAAACATCCAGGAAATGGCAACCCCTTCCCGATGCAACCGCAAGCGGAAAGGAAGTGAACAAAGCAATCCACCAGTGGGGAACAAATACCGGCAGTAGCGTGTCTCAGCTGAGAACGCGTAGACTCCTTCCCTGCTGCAGCCGCAAGCGGGAAGGACTTTGGGAAATAGTTCGGCAGCGCCGAACTTCCAAATCTTCCACTGGAATTCTTTGCCCCTCAGTAATCGCGTCTCAGCCGAGAACGTGCAGAATCCTTCCCCGCTGCAGCCGCAAGTGGGAAGGACTTCGAGTAATAGGTCGGCAGCGCCGAACTTCCAGAACAATATCAGGAAACTCCTTCTACTCAGGACTGAGCCTCCATCGAGAATGCCAAAATCCTGTAATTTTGTAAACCACAACATAACGTACGCTTGTATGCAGTAAAACTACTGGAATTCGAATGAGGAATCAGGTACAGTGCATGCCTGCGCTACGTGAGGTTATATGTCTTCGGCTCCTCCTCTTCGTCAGGCATTCTGGGAGTGGTAGTTCAGCAGGCGCTTTCAGCAATCATGACACAAAGTCCAACATACTCCTTACATCGGATAGAGAAAAGTGGGCATGAACAAGTCAACAAAGTGAATGTGTACCACACACAGAAAGACATTAGGTGTGAAGGGTTTTGCTGACAGGGGTGGTATTCTTGCCAAACTTTGCTCCTTAAGTCTTAGATGGAGGCCCCCTCTTTCTGACAGAGGTGGGATCAGGAGCTGCTGAGTCAGGGGCCCTTGCGGTTTAATCCTCCTCTGCCAGGGTCTCCCTGCCTGTGGCTGGAGCAGATGATGATGCTCTGGATGTACTAGGGCCACAGAAAGGGTAAGCTGCAGGTAGAAAAGTCCAACTGAGATTGGTGTTTATGTCACACCTCAGCACTAACAAGGACACCACCTCAGTGTGGAGGCCAGCAACGTTGGTGCAGACCCCGGTCATCTCAGTACATAGTCCTGAAACATAAGTGTAGATTCTGGCTACCTTGATCTGGATACCGGCAACCTCCTGGTATGTGGTATTCTGCAGCTTCTTCATTTCCCGCACTTCTGTGATGACCTGGCCCAGCACACTCTGGGAGCCCTGGTACATTTATAGGACTTGTGTGATGGCAGCCTGGGTGTTCTTAGTCTCAGTGGGCTCACTATGGGGGCCCAAATGTACAGTCCCACAATGGCTATCCCCATGGTCCAGTGTCCTTGGCACAGACGGTACCCATCCACTTTGTTTTGGCACCTCAATGACTGGGTGGTGGTGGCGGCCATCTGAGAGTCCAGGACTTTAGGGGCAGTGGATGGAATTGACTGTGCTTGGTGCACTGCAGCACTGGTTGTGGAGACTGCAGTTAGCTGGATCATCGCCACTGTGGTTAAAGATGTAGACACAATTAACCCAACTGTTGGTGTCTGCCAAGGATGAAAAGATGGATCAGAACAGTGCTCGACATTGACCAATACAGGAGCATTGACATCACTGAGGGGTTCCTCTTCCTGGTGTGGAGTTTGACTCTGTTGGCTTTCCTGCCTCTGCTCAGATGCAGTGGTGGATTGACCTGTGGAGACATGAAGAACATTGTTAATGATAGAATTAAGGTATGTACATCCTCGTTGTTCATGTCAGGCTAATTCTGGACTTAGAAGGGAAAAACAGATTGTGATTACTTTAATAAGCAATTTGAATGGAGTTGGATTTGGTTACCAGGAATAAGGTGCCATTCAATCTATACATCAGATTTAATCAACTCATTAGATGTGATGCTTTTTGTGCTTTTGGGTTTGGGAAAAGACAGGACTTCACCAACATTCATCTAGACACAAAGTGTAGTTATATCATGTACATTTGACCATTCCATAGCCCTTTTTTGTAGAATTCTGACAAACAAGCAGCTTTTTTGCTTAGGTGGCATTGTACATCCTGTTATGTTTCTATGTTCAATGCGTCACCTGGTATTGCAAATGAGCTGTATGTAATTCATGATTGACATATAGTAGGGGTACTCAGCTGTTATGACATACCTCAGGCCATCAATAATTTGAGTTGATGTGTCTAGAACACCATCAAGCAAAGTTTTCATATGTGCATTTGTGGAGAAAATTGTCTGTACTTTACACATTTTCTGAGTAGTGTATACTTGTTTGGAGTGGCAGGGACTCATGGTCATTGTAGTCAGTTCTATTTCACTTTTGCAACAGCTGAGAAAAGATAAACTGCCTGACTGGTGCAAAACAGTAGCAAGATGGCCGACAAGGGTCAAAAGCAGTCTAGCATCTTGGTCAGAGATTGAGTGAGGAGGCCTCATGGTTTTAGTATAACTTTGCAATCTCTATTCACCAACACTTAGAAAACATAACCTGCCTGACTAGTGTAAAACAGTAGCAAGATGGCTTACAAGTGAGAAGGGTCAAAAGCAGTCTAGCATCTTGGTCAGAGTTGGAGTGAGAAGGCCTCATGGTAGTATAGGTAGTTTTTTGATAATTTTTTACCAACATTGGGAAAAAATAAGCTGCCTGTTTCTGTGTAGATCAGTTGCAAGTTGGCAGTCTAATATTTTTGTCAGAGTTGGGATGACAAGGCCTCATAGCAGTTGTAGTCACTTCCACTCTACTTGACAAACGATCAGTATAACAAAGATGTTGCTAACATGCATTTGGGATGGACCATACATTTACATTTTCAAACATATCATGGGTCCTGGATATATATTTTAATGATGGAAAGGCACTTATACACCGTATTGCAATATGTGTCATATATATGGTGACAGGAGCCGCCTGAACATTGAAGGCATCGGAAGAAGGTCGACTGGGGCCGTAATGAATCATGCCGTTTTCCAAATAAAAAGGCTTCTTTTTAATCCCCTGCGTGGCCTCTGCTCTTTGGTGTGAAGAGGTTGGAGTCATATTTGTTTGCATCACTCAGAGACGCGATTGAGAGTCTCCAGTCCCGCAAGATGGCCCGGATGTCACTGGTGACTGCCTTGGCAGATTTTTCTCTTGTCCAAGATACTGGAATGGTCCAGGCCCGCCTCCGAGACCAGACACTGCAAGGGCGGCTGCAGTGCGGAACGTGACTTCACTGAGGGCTCTTTGGTGTGAAGAGGTTGGAGTCATCAAAGATCTACACAAACAAGTTCATAAAGAAAAATACAAATTTGATAAACAAACGAAACAATATGGGACACTGATACAATAAGTGATGACAAAGACATCATAGTACCGGGGAGTGACAAAGGAGGTAATATCGTACTCCTCTCGAGATCTATGTATGACAAAGAAGCTTATGACCAGCTTAACAACATGGATCAATATGAACGAACTAATGTGGCAAATGTAAAAGCAATGCAAGTTGAATACCATCAAAAACTGACCAAATGGAAAAATAAGAATATGCTATCAGAAGATGAATACAAATATTTGAGAAATGATCATTCGGTAATCCCCCTTATCTATTTATTCCCAAAGTCCACAAGGACATGACCAATCCCCCTCGCAGGCCAATTATTTCTGACAGGGGAGGTCTGTTGGAAAATACATTGGTCTATGTAGACTTTTTTCTGCAGGGTCTGGTTTGCACATGGGAGCTTGGGAGGGACTGGTCCTCATGGCCGAATATAGTGAAGTATTCAACATTAACATCATTGCCTGGTATCGTTTCATAGACAATTTATTTGTGGTATGGAAAGGCGGAAAAAGGAAGCTGAAGATTTTGTGAGAGCAATCAACATCAATAAGCTAAATCTGAACTTTACTGTGGCAATGAGCCAGACCAATGTCACTTTCTTGGATACAGGAGTATACATAGAAAACAATAAGATCGAGACAAGGCTCTTCTGGAAAGAAACTGCAGACAATACTATTTTGCATGCGGTTAGTGCTCACCCAATACATTTAATAGCCAGCATACGGATCACTGAAACAATATCGAGGTCAAGAATATCGAGTTACAAAAATATTGAGGTAAAAATATAGAATACCAAAATATCGACCTCCTATCCCCAAACAGGTAAGTACAAAAGTATCGAATCAAAAGTATCGATGTAAAAAATATTGTTAGTCAAAATATCGAATTGTTTAAAATGCTTTAAATTAATAAAAAAATAATGTAATAATAACAATAATCAACTTAAACAGACTTAAAATACTTAAATAACCTTAAAATTAATAAATAATTAATGTAAGTAAAAACCAAAATACAAACTAAAGTGTTAATACATATATATATATATATATATATATAAACGTAATATTAATAAAATATTTACAATATTTTTCCCGTAGAATAGCGCAAACTCCAGGGAGTGCAACAGTAAATGTAAATGTAAATTGATACTTGTATAGCGCACTACTCACCCGCAAGGGTCACAAGGCGCTTGTACGAATACCGCTGTGGAACCCATCCTGGCTTTTCCCTGTGAGGCGTCCACTCCTGGGCACCCCCCAATGTGGAGGCCAGGCATCCTTAGTGTTGTGGGGGCCGTTGTGGAAATTAAGCAAGCTATTGCCCAGAGTTGCAGAGTGGGACTCCATGATTGGAATAGGCACCGAGGCGAGAATTATCAGGTCCGTGGAATTTTTGAGCCCAAGACCCGCCGCGGCGGGGAATTGAACCCTGGTCCCGGGCCAGACCTCTGCATCAGGGTCTGCCGCTCTAACCATTGAGCCACACTTCTCCACTGTAGAGAAAGCGTTGGATAGCGTAGGGGTAAAAATTACTATTCCCACTCCAGAGAGTGCAACAGTAGAGAAAGCGTTGGATAGCGTAGGGGTAAAAATTACTATTCCCACTCCAGAGAGTGCAAAAGTAGAGAAAGCGTTGGATATTGTAGGGGTAAAAATTACTATTCCCACTCCAGAGAGTGCAATAGTAGGGAAAACGTTGGCTAGCGTAGGAGTAAAAATTACTATTCCCACTCCACAGAGTGCAACAGTAGGAAAGCATTGGATAGCGTAGCAGTAAAAATTACTATTCCCACTCCAAAGAGAGCAAAAGTAGGGAAAGCATTGGATAGCGTAGGGGTAAAAATGACTATTCCCACTCCAGAAAGTGCAACAGTAGGGAAAGCGTTGGATAGTGTAGGGGTAAAAATTACTATTCCCACTCCAAAGAGTGCAACAGTAGGGAAAGCATTGGATAGCGTAGGGGTAAAAACTTACTATTCCCACTCCAGAAAGTACAACAGTAGGGAAAGCGTTGGATAGCGTAGGGGTAAAAATTACTATTCCCACTCCAAAGAGTGCAACAGTAGGGAAAGCGTTGGCTAGCGTAGGAGTAAAAATGACTATTCCCACTCCAGTGAGTGCAACAGTAGAGAAAGCATTGGATAGCGTAGGGGTAAAAATTACTCTTCCCACTCCAGTGAGTGCGACAGTAGGGAAAGCGTTGACTAGCGTAGGGTTAAAAATTACTTTCTCCCACTCCAAAGAGTGCAACAGTAGGGAAAGCGTTGGACAGCGTAGGGGTAAAAATTACTATTCACACTCCAGAGAGTGCAACAGTAGGGAAAGTAAATACTTCATATATGAATAAAAAATAAATTAAATATTAATACCGAATACAAATTAATTAAAAGTCATTAACAATTTTATATAATATAATAATTAATCAATTAAAAAAAATATTACAAATAAATGCCTATTAATACAAATTATTTAGCATTAACAAATAATTAATTAAAAATTAAAAATTATTCAAAATTACAACAAAACAAAACCAATAAATAAATAACAATATTTATTTATTTACAATTAAATTAGTTCCCACCCTATTCCCCATTAAACCCATAACCCGCTAAAGAAAATAAATTAATAAAATGTACATAATTATCAATTAATTAAAATGAATTACCAATTATATTTTAATTAATTGCCAATTAAAAATTTAAATATTAATTAATTCAAAATAAATACCAATAAATACATTTAAACATTTAAATAATTATATTTAAATTACTTCCCACCCTATTTCCCTATAAACCCACAACCCGCTACAGAAAATACATTAATAAAATAAACATAATTATCAATTAATCAATTAATTAAAATAATTACCAATTATATTTTAATTAAATACCAATTAATTATTAATTAACATTTAATTCAAAATAAATACCAATAAATAAATTTACATATTTAATTAATTATAATTAAATTACTTCCCACCCTATTCCCATAGAAACCCACAACCTGCTACAGAATTATATTACGCAAAAATTAAATACCATACAATTAATTAATTAAAATAAATTATAACATAAATACACACTTTTCACACATATACTAACATAAAAAATACTTTAAAATTAATATTAACTTACTTACCTCAAATTCCATATTTTTGTTGTCTATATTCTGTCCATTCTATATTTTTGTTGTCTATATACTGTCCATTCTATATTTTTGTTGTCTATATTCTGTCATTCTATATTTTTGTTGTCTATATTCTGTCCATTCTATATTTTTGTTGTCTATATTCTGTCATTCTATATTTTTGTTGTCTATATTCTGTCCATTCGATATATTGTCCATTCTATATTTTTGATTCGATATTTATGCTATTTTATTCGATATTTTTGTAGTCTATATTCTGTCCATTCTATATTGTGTCCATTCTATATTTTTAACTCTATATTAATGTAACTCGATATTAAAAACTCGATATTTTGACAGTATACCCCAGCATACCTTATGGTGGGATGTTGCGATTTAGCGTGTATAGTAGTCAAACTGAGCTAAGGGTGGCACAAACCAACAGTAAGATCAGATTCCTCGAAAGGGGATACACAGAGCAATTGGCGGATAGGACTATCACTAAATCCAAGCTTAAGGAGAGACAGGATTTATTGGTCAAGTACAACCATTCAGTGCCAAGTGGTAATCCTGTTATCCCAGGTAGTGTCAAAAAACAACAGAATCAATTTAGAATCATTACGGGATTTAACAGACAGCACCGAGAGCTATATCATATTGTCAACCATTATTGGTTGACTCTATTGAGTGATCCCATAATTGGTCCTACCTTATCCAGCAAAGCCACTATCACATACAGCCGAGCACTTTCCATGAGGGACCGCTTAGTCAATACAAATCCTGAAGTTATTGAAAAAAACACATATTTACAAACCAATAGTGTTTTTTTCAAATGTAAGATCTGTAAATCCTGTACACATGGGGTCAATACTAAGACGTACAAGGATAGCTTCATCAATAAAGATCACAAGATAGATATGATCCTAACTTGCAAGACTGAATATGCGATCTATGTGCTCCAATGCCCATGCTCCCTTAGGTATGTAGGCAGTACGAAATTGGCGGTGCATAAACGCATCCTACTGCACCTAAGGGCTAACACAAATCAGGATAATACCTACCCGGTGGCCCGCCACTTCAAAAAAGTGCATCAAAGTAACAAATAAAGGGCTGACATTTTTTGTAATTGATGCAGTGGTAGCGAGCAGACGAGGAGGAGACAGAGAAGTCAAGTTTCGTAAATTGGAAACTAAGTATATCCTCCAGCTCGACTCTAAACAGCCGGGTGGGCTTAATATTACTGTGCATTTGCACACTAGCTTAAGCCTGTAATCAATTTGGGAAGAATCTGACATATTTTATGATAATTCACATGTACTTTTTAATGAGTGGTTTTTAGGTGATTTTTTTAATCATTTGTTAATTATTTATTATTTTAATATATATCCAACCTAAGAGGGTTATTGCAAGTAGATTGTATCCCAGGTACAGGTGAACGATCTGGTTGTGATACATGTGATATTGAAGAATTAAATCCCAAATTTGAAATGGCTCATGCAGTTGTAAGTGGTATTTACAATTTTACATGTAGGCGGCAAAGTTATTTATCCCAGGCTGATTAACTTTTAACTCCTGACCTCTAAGAGCATATCTTTTATTGTATAACTGATGTTTCAATCTTATCAAATATGTAGGTATAGGTAAAAATATTGTTAGTCAAAATATCGAATTGTTTAAAATGCTTTAAATTAATAAAAAAATAATGAAATAATAACAATAATCAACTTAAACAGACTTAAAATACTTAAATAACCTTAAAATTAATAAATAATTAATGTAAGTAAAAACCAAAATACAAACTAAAGTGTTAATACATATATATATATATATATATATATATATATATAAACGTAATATTAATAAAATATTTACAATATTTTTCCCGTAGAATAGCGCAAACTCCAGGGAGTGCAACAGTAAATGTAAATGTAAATTGATACTTGTATAGCGCACTACTCACCCGCAAGGGTCACAAGGCGCTTGTACGAATACCGCTGTGGAACCCATCCTGGCTTTTCCCTGTGAGGCGTCCACTCCTGGGCACCCCCCAATGTGGAGGCCAGGCATCCTTAGTGTTGTGGGGGCCGTTGTGGAAATTAAGCAAGCTATTGCCCAGAGTTGCAGAGTGGGACTCCATGATTGGAATAGGCACCGAGGCGAGAATTATCAGGTCCGTGGAATTTTTGAGCCCAAGACCCGCCGCGGCGGGGAATTGAACCCTGGTCCCGGGCCAGACCTCTGCATCAGGGTCTGCCGCTCTAACCATTGAGCCACACTTCTCCACTGTAGAGAAAGCGTTGGATAGCGTAGGGGTAAAAATTACTATTCCCACTCCAGAGAGTGCAACAGTAGAGAAAGCGTTGGATAGCGTAGGGGTAAAAATTACTATTCCCACTCCAGAGAGTGCAAAAGTAGAGAAAGCGTTGGATATTGTAGGGGTAAAAATTACTATTCCCACTCCAGAGAGTGCAATAGTAGGGAAAACGTTGGCTAGCGTAGGAGTAAAAATTACTATTCCCACTCCACAGAGTGCAACAGTAGGAAAGCATTGGATAGCGTAGCAGTAAAAATTACTATTCCCACTCCAAAGAGAGCAAAAGTAGGGAAAGCATTGGATAGCGTAGGGGTAAAAATGACTATTCCCACTCCAGAAAGTGCAACAGTAGGGAAAGCGTTGGATAGTGTAGGGGTAAAAATTACTATTCCCACTCCAAAGAGTGCAACAGTAGGGAAAGCATTGGATAGCGTAGGGGTAAAAACTTACTATTCCCACTCCAGAAAGTACAACAGTAGGGAAAGCGTTGGATAGCGTAGGGGTAAAAATTACTATTCCCACTCCAAAGAGTGCAACAGTAGGGAAAGCGTTGGCTAGCGTAGGAGTAAAAATGACTATTCCCACTCCAGTGAGTGCAACAGTAGAGAAAGCATTGGATAGCGTAGGGGTAAAAATTACTCTTCCCACTCCAGTGAGTGCGACAGTAGGGAAAGCGTTGACTAGCGTAGGGTTAAAAATTACTTTCTCCCACTCCAAAGAGTGCAACAGTAGGGAAAGCGTTGGACAGCGTAGGGGTAAAAATTACTATTCACACTCCAGAGAGTGCAACAGTAGGGAAAGTAAATACTTCATATATGAATAAAAAATAAATTAAATATTAATACCGAATACAAATTAATTAAAAGTCATTAACAATTTTATATAATATAATAATTAATCAATTAAAAAAAATATTACAAATAAATGCCTATTAATACAAATTATTTAGCATTAACAAATAATTAATTAACAATTAAAAATTATTCAAAATTACAACAAAACAAAACCAATAAATAAATAACAATATTTATTTATTTACAATTAAATTAGTTCCCACCCTATTCCCCATTAAACCCATAACCCGCTAAAGAAAATAAATTAATAAAATGTACATAATTATCAATTAATTAAAATGAATTACCAATTATATTTTAATTAATTGCCAATTAAAAATTTAAATATTAATTAATTCAAAATAAATACCAATAAATACATTTAAACATTTAAATAATTATATTTAAATTACTTCCCACCCTATTTCCCTATAAACCCACAACCCGCTACAGAAAATACATTAATAAAATAAACATAATTATCAATTAATCAATTAATTAAAATAATTACCAATTATATTTTAATTAAATACCAATTAATTATTAATTAACATTTAATTCAAAATAAATACCAATAAATAAATTTACATATTTAATTAATTATAATTAAATTACTTCCCACCCTATTCCCATAGAAACCCACAACCTGCTACAGAATTATATTACGCAAAAATTAAATACCATACAATTAATTAATTAAAATAAATTATAACATAAATACACACTTTTCACACATATACTAACATAAAAAATACTTTAAAATTAATATTAACTTACTTACCTCAAATTCCATATTTTTGTTGTCTATATTCTGTCCATTCTATATTTTTGTTGTCTATATACTGTCCATTCTATATTTTTGTTGTCTATATTCTGTCATTCTATATTTTTGTTGTCTATATTCTGTCCATTCTATATTTTTGTTGTCTATATTCTGTCATTCTATATTTTTGTTGTCTATATTCTGTCCATTCGATATATTGTCCATTCTATATTTTTGATTCGATATTTATGCTATTTTATTCGATATTTTTGTAGTCTATATTCTGTCCATTCTATATTGTGTCCATTCTATATTTTTAACTCTATATTAATGTAACTCGATATTAAAAACTCGATATTTTGACAGTATATCCCCAGCATACCTTATGGTGGGATGTTGCGATTTAGCGTGTATAGTAGTCAAACTGAGCTAAGGGTGGCACAAACCAACAGTAAGATCAGATTCCTCGAAAGGGGATACACAGAGCAATTGGCGGATAGGACTATCACTAAATCCAAGCTTAAGGAGAGACAGGATTTATTGGTCAAGTACAACCATTCAGTGCCAAGTGGTAATCCTGTTATCCCAGGTAGTGTCAAAAAACAACAGAATCAATTTAGAATCATTACGGGATTTAACAGACAGCACCGAGAGCTATATCATATTGTCAACCATTATTGGTTGACTCTATTGAGTGATCCCATAATTGGTCCTACCTTATCCAGCAAAGCCACTATCACATACAGCCGAGCACTTTCCATGAGGGACCGCTTAGTCAATACAAATCCTGAAGTTATTGAAAAAAACACATATTTACAAACCAATAGTGTTTTTTTCAAATGTAAGATCTGTAAATCCTGTACACATGGGGTCAATACTAAGACGTACAAGGATAGCTTCATCAATAAAGATCACAAGATAGATATGATCCTAACTTGCAAGACTGAATATGCCATCTATGTGCTCCAATGCCCATGCTCCCTTAGGTATGTAGGCAGTACGAAATTGGCGGTGCATAAACGCATCCTACTGCACCTAAGGGCTAACACAAATCAGGATAATACCTACCCGGTGGCCCGCCACTTCAAAAAAGTGCATCAAAGTAACAAATAAAGGGCTGACATTTTTTGTAATTGATGCAGTGGTAGCGAGCAGACGAGGAGGAGACAGAGAAGTCAAGTTTCGTAAATTGGAAACTAAGTATATCCTCCAGCTCGACTCTAAACAGCCGGGTGGGCTTAATATTACTGTGCATTTGCACACTAGCTTAAGCCTGTAATCAATTTGGGAAGAATCTGACATATTTTATGATAATTCACATGTACTTTTTAATGAGTGGTTTTTAGGTGATTTTTTTAATCATTTGTTAATTATTTATTATTTTAATATATATCCAACCTAAGAGGGTTATTGCAAGTAGATTGTATCCCAGGTACAGGTGAACGATCTGGTTGTGATACATGTGATATTGAAGAATTAAATCCCAAATTTGAAATGGCTCATGCAGTTGTAAGTGGTATTTACAATTTTACATGTAGGCGGCAAAGTTATTTATCCCAGGCTGATTAACTTTTAACTCCTGACCTCTAAGAGCATATCTTTTGTTGTATAACTGATGTTTCAATCTTATCAAATATGTAGGTATAGGTATTTTATTCCTCAGTTTTTTACCATCCATTACTCTGATGATGTTGGTATTAGGATGTCAGCATGAAAGTATAAGTGTGACTGGGCTCAGTCCACTCGGGTAGACATAAGTATCTTTTGACTACCATCTCCCATTCAATTAGTGATGATTTCTGCACATATTAAGCACTTTAAGCACTTATTTGCACCCAAACATTTTTTTAGGGGTCCACGAAGGTGCAAAGGGATTGACTTGTAGTAAGGGGATTTATCCTGATATACTACATATTGGCCTATGACTAAGTAAATATGTTATATAAATATGCATTTTTCTACAATTGGAGGACATCACGAATCCTCCCCACCTTCCTTTCTTAAATAATAAAGATTGAGAATACACATCAAGTTGGATTCAGCCGATTACCTGTCCTAATGCCTTAGAAATTGATGGTTCCCTAATTTGTGATACATTTTATCCATCAATTGGCTGTACATTACATGTCTAAACTTTGGAAACTTAGGGGCCCATTAGGATGACGGGCGGACTTTGCCCGCCCGTCATCCCATCGTAAATCGGGACCGCCCGCCATAAGGGCGGGGGTCCCGGGGGTGCCATTAGGATGTGCCCGCCACAGTGGCGGGCACATCCTGTATTTTCAGCATTGTGGCGGGCGGTGCTCTCTGCACCGCCCGCCACAATGCTGAAAATTGAATTTAACATTGTCATTTGCAAAGCGGCAGGCACCGCGCGGTGCCTGCCGCTTTGCAAATGACAATGAAGGGGGGTACCACAGGTACCCCCCACGTGCAACCCCCACCTGTACTTCACTCTGGGGGCCCACAGGGGGCGCCCAGAGGGAAGACCGCATGCCTTTCCGTGGCGGCATCGCCGCCGCGGAAAGGCACTGAACACCACGCATCATAATATGTCAGGCGGTGTCTATTAGACACCGCAAGCATATTATTCCTTTTCCGCCCCGGCCGCAAGGCGACCAGGGCGGAAAAGTGGCGGGCGGTGTTTCCCTCCGCAGCGGTCCCACCGCCATTGTAATGTGACAGGGGGGGGAAGGGTGGCCGGCGGGCATTTCTGTCGGGCAGATCGCCACCGCCACCATGGCGGTGGCGATCCGCCCGACATCGTAATGGAGCCCTTAGAGTTTTAATAATCCAACTTTGGCAATTTACACCATGCAGTGAGGAGGCATTAGTTCGATGTTAGAACCAAATGCACACATTATGTGTAAATATCTCCAACTACGATGTTCACCAAAAAAAGACCCAATTATTAACAGTCTCTTGGAGTTATGTATGAAGGCTGCACTAAAAGGTAACAGAAATCCTTTAAACAGAACATGTTAGCGAATAGTGGTTTTGATGAGTCAATGTTTACAATTGCGGTATGTTGCACATTGGCAATATTTTTGCACGAGTCACTTTTATATACACTGGGTTTACTAATGTGAATTGAAACAAGGTTCACACAGTATTTTATCTAGTGGAACTGTTTACCAGGTGAAATTTTGCACAGTGCAAATGATTTCTTACCGTATTATTAATGCAGTGAAATGAAGTATCAATTTTGAATATATGTTTATGAGACATTATGTTTATGCTTTATTGATAGATCAATCAATACATAGGAAATATGTAATTAATTTTGTATATATGCTGAACGGATGGTTAAATCTGTCTTTTATGTCTAACCCGACAATGCACCATGTGGTTATGTTTGTTATTTGACACGGTCACTTTAAAAATGGTGTTTCCACGAGATCACGTTGTCATGTGATCAAGGCTATATATATATATATATATATATATATATATATATATATATATATATATATATATATATATATATATATATATATATATATATGCACAGCAAATAACTCTCCAACTTCCTTGCGGCAAATAGAGAGACACAAACCACTTTCAGGTAAGGCTTGATGTTTCTTTATTTCCTCGAAGATATCAAGCGTTTTAGACTGCTCAGGTCCTTGCTCAAATATTTTCGAATGCATATCACCATGTTTTTTAAATACATTTTTTTGACTGCACACCACATGATGCATAGACATGAAAGAAACACTTAAATGTTCATTCTGTATTCATCACATTGTAGACTGTTTTCGCATTTTAGAAATTGGTAAAGTGGCGTGTCAACATAAATGCGATTGTAATTACACGCACATAAACATGTAAATATAGGAAAGGCACCAATCAATTTAAAAGACATCCGCTAACAACTAGATTAAAATAGTGCCATCCACATGTAAAATCATAGACAAATGCCAGGGTAAATCCTTAAATGTATTTCAATCCGAACATATACTAATGTGCAAATACTGCATTCTGTAAACCAATAATTTGTGTGAAAACAGCTCATATTCATGGACAATGCCATCATTAGTTATGTTTACCTATATGACTGGATGGCTATGTATGCCCTTTCCAGCCTAATGTGCAAATGCATAAATTGGAGCTACGCTACTGTTGTTCAAAGTCAGCTTAAATGCAGTGCCTCACTTTTACTATTCCTTATCTCTAATAGAGGATATGCTCATAGAATATATGAGCAAATACTGCGAACAGAAAGTGCAAGTGCTTGTGAGAAAATTGAAGAAGGATTCCTTTTCTGCAAGAAATTCTATTGTCAGTAATATATATATATATATATATATATATATATATATATATATATATATATATATATATATATATATATATATATATATATATATATATATATATATATATATATATATATATATGTTATGTTATGCAGGGGTTTTGTATAGCGTACGGCTACTCAGAAGAGTGTCCCGACGCTTTGGATTGCACACTAATCTCATAACACAACAGGGCAAATAAAAAACAGAAATAGAAGAAGCCTAAAAAGAGACCGAACTGAGAGGAAAAGAGCCAAGTTTTAAGCCCTTTCCGAAAGGCCAACAAATTAGGAATGCTACGCAGGGACACAGGCAGTTTATTCCATAGCTGAGGCGCTAGTAGTTTAAAAGAGCGGCCTCCGATGCGGGCTCTCTCCACACGAGGAACCGCCGCAAGAAACAGGGCTTCAGACCTAAGCGACCTGGCCGGCAAGTAAAAGGCCAGCCTCTTCTGCAGGTATTTTGCTCCGGAGGCGTGCAAGGCTTTGTGCGCCAGAGTAAGAGTTTTAAAAATTATCCGCTTCCGGACAGGGAGCCAGTGCAGAGCCTCCAAAAGACCCGAGTCTCTGGCACGGCGCGATAGTCCAAAGATGGCCCGTGCTGCCGAATTCTGGACCACCTGTAACCGTTGGAGCAGATACTCTGGCAAGCCGAGATACAGGACGTTGGAATAGTCTATTCTCGAGCCTATAATCGCCTGCACCGTGATCTTCCTATGTTCCTCCGATAACAGGGGAAGGAACTTGCGTAGCATCCGGAGTAGGCCAAAACAGGTACCCGTGAGACCGATTACCTGAGAACGTAGTGTGAGGCCATTATCGATCTTAATCCCAAGGTTTTTAGCCACCTGGGACGAACTTGCTGGTGGAAACATGTTCTCAGGCCACCACACTTTCCAGTCCGGATCCGAACTGCACCCAAAAAAGAGAACCTCGGATTTATCCGAGTTGCACCTGAGGCTGTTGTGATGGAACCATTGAAACACAGCCTCAAGGCAACCCTGGATCCTCCCTCCATCGAAGTCTGCACCCCTCTCACAGGTGAAGAGGAGCTGGGTGTCATCGGCATAAGAAACGATCTGGGCCCCGAAAGACTCCGCCAATGCCGCCAAAGGGGTCATGAAGATGTTGAATAGAGTTGGACTCAGGACAGAGCCCTGAGGAACTCCGACCCCCAATGGCGACATCTCGGCGGAGCAAGCAGAAGTCCAGACCGTTTGTCGACGACCTGCCAGGAAAGATCGAAACCACTGGAGCACCGTCCCTCGGAGACCAACCTCAGAGAGTCTTGCAAGAAGACCCTCATGAGGGACGGTGTCAAAGGCTGCCGACAGATCTAGCATCACCAGCATCGCTCTCCCACCCGAATCCAGCACCTCCTTAATCGCCTCCGAGACTTCCAGGAGGGCTGTTTCGGTGCTAAGATTGGCGCGGAAACCCGACTGGGTCGGGTGCAGTAGGTCATGTGACTCCAGGTAATCGGCCAGCACCTTATGGACATGCTTTTCAATGACCTTCGCAAAAGCCGGCAGGAGCGAAATAGGTCTATAATTCGCCAGCACCTCCACATCCAGGCCAGGCTTTTTAAGCAGGGGAATGATCATGGCCTGCTTCCAGGCCTGGGGCACCACACCCTGTGCAAGAGAACAATTCAACAGGGGGTTCACGAGGGGATTCATGACAGCGGCCATTTTAGCCAAAAATTTTGCCGGACAGGCATCCCGAGGGGAACCTGATTTAAGGCCAGCCATCAGATCAAATGAAGCGGTCAGCGAGAGAGGAGGGAAAGCTGCCAAGGCCACACCTGCGTTAAGTCGGGTAGCAGCGGTATTCTCCACCCGACCCGGTATCTCGGGCTCCAGCACAAGGAAGGAGTCCTGGATCCGCTGGATCTTAGAGGTGAAGAAATCCGCAATCGCCCTGACCCAAGGCGCAGGAGGGGGAGTCTGGGTTGGTACTGCGCGAGACGTTGTAAACTCCCGCACAACGGCGAAAAGTTCCTTACAGGAATTGGAGGCAGCTTCAATTTTTCTCGCGAAATAAGCCTTCTTCTCCGCGAGGATGTTCCGATGATAAGCTTTCGCCACAGACCTGTAGGTGAGTTTCGCCGTCGCGTCGTAATTTGCACGCCATGCTCTTTCCGCTACCTTGCATTGGCGCCGAGAGGCCGCCAATGCTTCCGTAAACCAAGGGGCAGAAGCGCCTTTTTCAGGTTTGCGGAGGGGTCTCAGAGGGGCCAGATCATTAAGTCTCTCTGAGAACCAGGCGTGCAATCGCTCCACATCCTCCTCTAAATTCCCTGCTAACACAAAGGGGTGGTCCGCACAAGCCTGTGTCAGCAGTTCCGGAGTAATCCGGTGAAGTGCCCTGAATCCCACGGAAGACTGCCGGGGGGCGCCGGAAGGCTTCCTAACTTCCGAGAAGTAAAATTTCACCAACCTATGGTCGGACCAAAGAACCTGGCTAGGAGCCAGCATCTCTATAGGGGTTGTAGAGAAGGTCAAATCTAAAGTGTGTCCCTTCTCATGGGTTGGTCCGATATGATATGGAACCAGGCCTAGAGGGGCTGTGACCTCCAGCATTTTTATCGCATCCGCATCCGTTTCCACGTCCATATGGACGTTAAAGTCCCCGGCAACAACACAGTGCTCTGCCGTGAGTAGTAAAGAAGAAGTCACCGACTGGAACTCTTCAAAAAAAGAGCCCATGGGCCCTGGCGGCCGAAAGACTAGGAGACCCTTCATCGATTGGTGCGGTGAAAGAACAATGGCAAAGGCAAGGGATTCGCAATCCTTGATCGCGTCCGTGGGGATGATGGTGCAGGTGGCTATTTTATTTACTATTAGAGCAACCCCCCCTCCACGCCCCTTCGGCCTGTCCTGCCTGAAGATGTTATACTCGGGCGGGAGAGCAGTAGCAATATCTGGGTTGGACGCCTCACCGAGCCACGTCTCGGTGAGCATCAGAAACAACGGTTTTTCTGAGTCCAGCAGATCAAATATGTCCAGAGCATGCCGGCCCAGAGATCTAGTATTGAGCAGTAAGCCCAGAT
The DNA here is from genome assembly GCF_964263255.1 of Lissotriton vulgaris. Taxonomy (NCBI): domain Eukaryota; kingdom Metazoa; phylum Chordata; class Amphibia; order Caudata; family Salamandridae; genus Lissotriton; species Lissotriton vulgaris. The sequence continues at coordinate 1,216,723,957 of NC_141695.1, read as the reverse complement.
GTTTAACGCTAACCGCCACCTTCTGCGGCGCCCCGCCAAGATGTTTCTGCGGGCGCCAGCCACACTCAGGGCAACAATACTTGCCCTTGTGGCGAGCGGGAAACACCGTACGGCAGGAGCCATTGATGTGATGCAAGGAGCGAAGTTCCGAACCCGAGTAGCGAAGCATAATGCTCACATGCACAGGCTACATATGGAATACAGTTGCCCAGGACTGCCCGTTGCCTCGAACGCCTCCGGGACGCTGACGGGCGCAGACGGGCAGGACTCTGGCACGACTCCGGCTAAGCGACGGCGTATACATATATATATATATTACCTACTGGCGGTCGCCAGTAGGTAGTTATAGTTAGATTTATTTTCAATGCAAAATCTCAACATTCTATTGGGAATAACTTTGGCACCGGTTGAGGAATCTGCCTGAAAATTTCCTCAAATGTGCCTTGCGGCGCTCCGGTCCTTCCCTGAAGGTTTGGGGGGGATTTGACAATCGGGGGCTGAGATAAAAGGGAGGTACCAAAACGTGTTTTCCCCTTGTTAATTTCCACAGGGTGGTCAACCTCACTTTTAGCCCAAACGGCTGAATGGATTTCCACCAAACTTGGCAAAATTGTAGGGACTGGTAGCTCGATTTGCCTTTGCTATGTCTCAAGATGTTTGCTCCAGTGGTTTTTGAGTAATTTAGGTATGCGCACCGGGGAGCGCACCGGGCGCGCTACGCGACTTGCGCTGAAAGCTGATTGGCTCTCGGGTGTCTGTAAACATTCGAAACAGTCCGGAGCGGCCGCCATCTTGTGTCTCGGTAAAATCGAGACACAAGAGGTGGCAAAAACAAAGGGGGAAATGACCATAAGGGGGCAGAGTAGACCCCCCCTGACCCCCTAGGTTTGATGTGGGGGCTATAAAAGAAAAAAAAAATTCGCGGGGGGAGCGCCCGGTACGTATTATGTCGCAAGTACTTACACTGGCTTATTAAGATACACTTAATAAGCCAGTTAACCAATCAAATTTTTATTTAAAAAACATCCATTTACACACTTATTTAAACATTTATTCTTCCATTGACCTTTACAAATACATATATAAAACATATTTATTTTTCAGAAAGACACACATTCACTGGATGGTGTCAACAGTGCTGTCATGAGTGATGTCACTGACCATGTCATGAGTGATGTAATATGTGACGTCATCAGCAGTGCATTGCAGGCGTGCAAGTTATAGTGAGACCAACTAACTATAACGTGGAATTTCAATGGTTTTATGTCAGTTACCTTTCCAGCTAACTATAACTAGTGTGAAACCTATGTTTTTTTCAGTGAATATATATATATATATATATATATATATATATATATATATATATATATATATATATTACCTACTGGCGGTCACAAGTAGGTAGTTATAGTTAGGACCTATTTTCCATAAGAAATCCGCAATATTCTATTTGCAATAACTTTTGAGCCGGATGACGAATCTTTGCGAAATTTTCAAAACTCGTGGGGCGCTCCGGTCCGCTCCTATCATGAGAGACTGTGAGTGATTCCTCAAGCGGGGGCCGAGAAAAAAGGGGGTCCCAAACATGTTTTCCCATGCAATTTTCACTAGGAACCTTTAATCACAGCTACAGCCCGAACTGCTGTCTCCAGATGATCCTTCAGGATCCTGCGATCAAAGGTTACCTCTGCTGCACTGTCTAGCATTGTTTGAGCCCATTCCCTGTTCTTGAGTTGAATTTGAATTTGAATTTGAAGGGATTTGTATAGCGCTCGTACAGCTGGCGGTTTCTTGGCGCTCACTGGCAACTGCTACTCAGTGTGTCGGAAAGGGGAAAAAGTTGAGCATTTAGGATGGGAAGGCTTGGGTGAAGAGGAAAGTCTTGAGGTCTCTACGAAAGAGGGGGTACTGGGTGCAGGTTCTGAGGGGCAATGGGAGGGAATTCCAGAAGGCTGGACCTGTGGTAGCAAATTTTGAACCACCCCACTTCTTCCGTTTGAAGCGGGGAACCAGGAGGAGGTGGTGAGAAGCGGATCGGAGATCACGTGAGGGAGTATAGGATTGAATGGCCGAGTTAATGAAGGAAGGGGCGGAGCCTGTCCGGGCTTTAAAAATGGTGCAGCCGAGCTTGAATAAGACGCGTTGCCGGACAGGGAGCCAGTGAAGGGAAGAGAGAAGTGGGGTAACATGGTGTGATTTAGAAAGGTTAAAAACCAGCCGAGCGGCCTGGTTTTGAACAAGCTGGAGACGTCTCATGAGGTAGTTGGGCATGCCATGGTAGAGGATATTGCCATAATCAAGGCGGGATGTTACCATGGCTAGAAGAATTAGTTTGAGCGCGTCTGGGGCAAAGAATCGAGAGACTCTGCGGATAGTCCTAAGTGAAAGGAAGGCTGAAGAAACCACAGCAGAAACTTGAGAATGTAGGGAGAGTTGATTATTGATTTTAAATCCAAGAGTTTTGACAGAGGATACAGGAGTGGGAGGGGAACCTAGTGAGGGGGGCCAGAAGGAGGAGGTCCAAGGGCTGGAGCAACCACCTGTCAGCACCAACTCCGTTTTATCGGGGTTGAGCTTCAGGTGGTTGAAGTTCATCCAGTCTTGGATGAAGATCATAATGGACTGGACTTTGGACACGGACTCAGGGGTAGAGGAAAGGGAAAAAATGAGCTGGAGATCGTCTGCGTAATTGTACACAGAGACCTCCAGTTGCTGTAAAGCAAAGATGAGGGGGGCAATGTAGAGGTTAAATAAAAGGGGGGACAAAGAGGAATCCTGGGGAACACCACACTGTATGGGTTGAAATTCCGCAGAGAACTCTCCCAGACGAACCGCTTGAGTCCGGCCGCTCAAAAAGGAGGATAACCAAAGTAAGGCTGTTCCTCTGATTCCCGCCGCTTCGACACGTGAAAGTAAGATGGTATGATCCACCGTGTCGAATGCGGCGGAGAGATCTAAAAGGACCAGAGCCTGATGTTGATTGGTATCCATTCCTTGTCGGAGGTTGTCCAGAACTGATGTTATAACGGACTCAGTTGAGTGGGCTGGGCGGAAGCCGGCCTGTCTTGGAGCCAACACACCATGACTTTCCACAAACTCGCTCAGGGTTTTTACCACGCGCCTTTCCAATACCTTGGACAGGTAAGGCAAGAGGGAAATTGGGCGGAAGTTGACTGGATCGGAGGGATCCGCTCCAGGTTTTTTTAGAATCGGAACGATCACTGCCGATTTGAGTGCAGGGGTGACGATGCCCTGAGCCAGCGAGCTGTTTAGGAGCGCTAAAGGTGGTGAAGGGCAGTAAGTGTAAATCTGCTTTAGAATGTAGGCGGGGCAGGGGTCCAGCGGGGAGCCGGACTTAACCAACGGGAGAATGGAGAGGAATGAGTCAGTCGAGAGGGGAGGAAGTGAGTCCAGGTGTGCCGTGACTAGAGGACGGGTGGGGTCGGTGAAGGTCTGGGATGGAGGAGGAATGTTACTTTTGATTTTATTGATTTTGTCCAGGAAGAAGTGATTGAGCGAGTCACATAGTGTCATCAAGATACTCAGCATGTCTGATTTTTACACTTGCTACCTTCTTTTTGGTAAAGTGAGTTTTCTTATTTTTTGGAACGTGGTGTTCGTCTTTGGACTTCACTTGTTCTTCTTTTTGTTCTAATCGTCCTCTTCTTTCTGATTTCTGCGATGAAGTCTGAAAGGTATGAGAGGTTCATCATTATCTTGATATCTATCAGGTTTTCTCAAATTATCCCTATTTCTAAGGTTGTACCTCTTTTCAGAAGGCTCCTGCTGAGGAGACCTTCCTCTGGGATCAGAAAGCCTCTCTCTAGGAAGTGTCTGTTTTTCCCACTTCTTCTTAGTAGTAGTGAGATTATTTTTAATAAAAACTTTTTCAGGATTGTCAGTTAGTTGGGGCTTTACCGGTTTAACCCCAAACTATCTCTACCTAGTTCTTCATATGATTTTTCAATGATTCTGGCAAGTTCAAATGGTTGCTCTGTTATGTCTGTTTCTTTTAATTTTTGGCGGATTGCGACTGAAGATGCTTCACCTTTTATGTTTGCTAAAAGTACAGCCGAGACCTGTTTGAAATCTTTCAGTAATTACATACCCAGATTTAAGGCTGGTTCTGGACCGTATTCATTTTTGAATCTGTCTTAGAACATCTGGTATTACCGCCATATACGGGGCACCATGTGTTTTTGTGTTGATTGAACCAAAGACTGCACCCCAAGTGTTGCAGTCCTCCACGTGTGGTGCAATCCCCATTGGTAAACAGATTGTTAGAATCTTTTGTTTCTTATGAGGTGTACTATCAGGCAATACTGCCTCTATTTGAGTAATTTTTTGAGCTAACCAGAATGAAATTTGTTCCCGTTTTGCGGTAATTTACCAATGACTGACTGTATAGTCTGTGGTGTAATTGTGCTTGTGTTCCCCTTGATAAGGGATGTGCTGTGGAATTCTTACAGCTGGTTGCACTGTTAAAGTCTCCATGACATATTGAACCAACTGCCTGTGTATTTTAAACAGCTGTTTTAGCTGAGCTAACAGTTCAGGAGCTGTCATTCTTTCAATGTCAGGATGTGGTCTATACCTGGCTAGTACCGGCCATGTGGCTCCTGGTCTACCCAGTGGACCAAGCCTGGTAATGTGATTTTGAAGTTGAAGGGCGCCATTGAACCAGAGCTGAAGCTCTTGGTAAGTTAGTGGAATTTCAACGTCCTCGAAAGGAACGTATTCCTCTGGAGGTTCCTCTAATTTATAGAAGTGGAACTCTAGTGTTGCTGCATTTGCTGCAGGAAACAGAATCCATGAATAGAATACCTCTGTCTGCTGATATTCATGTGCCTCTATAACAATTATTACTTTACCACCTCTTGGTGATATTCCATTTTCTATAAGTTTTATAGTAGCTATTCTCCTTATTTTTGCCGGAATGAGTATAGCATCCAGGTCATTTTGGAGATTTGTGTCATCCCAAACTGCCTGAGCTGCTAGTGCAGCGGCTCTCTCATCTTCACTATCGTCATTTTGTTGACCGAAAGTGTGCAGAGTGAGTTGCAAGGAAACAAAGATTAGGTGCACAATATTTTGGAACACTGTATCCTTCAACGTTGAACAAACTAAAAACTAATACATAAGATTTTTCCATCCTACTTAGTTTAAAGCGGATATTTTATCCTTTAACCCACTCCAGATGTCTATTGGAGTATTTTACGGGAAAAAGGGGTCTATGTGAAAAGCACGATTGAGTTACTCTAGTATCTACCGTTAAATTATCGCCTTACCAAAGGTTCAGCGCTATGTAGTGTAGTTCCTATATTTCGAATAGGCTTTGCGCATTGGAATAGTGTATCCTGTAGTTTAGACGTAGGACTGAGGTCGACTAGGTCTCTACAGAATAAACTAAACTTAATTGTGTGTGTGCCAGCTAGCTCAGAGGTCACTAGAAACGTTCTTGAATAAACAAGAAGGGATTTACTTTCTGACAACCGCTCAAAACATGACAACTTTTGCTTCCAAAGAATAAGAAATATATCTCTAGAGTCGCGGAAACAATAGATAGTTATTTCGATCAGTCAATTGTGTATGCTTCGTTTCACCAGAGGTGCAGAGAAATAGAGAGACAGTCGTTTTCAATAAAATATTTTCTTATTCTTTCTCAAGCATAAGAAATGAACTGCTGCAATTGTAATACTTGCGGTAAAGTACAAAGCGTACAGTAAGAACAGTATTATAAAATAATATTGCAAAAGCATGATATGGTCTCTAAGCTATAAAATACCTAAAATGCATAAAATACATACAGCGATAAAATAATGTCTAAAAGTGCTCAATTGGTGCTTCTAAAATATGCCTACCCCAGTGTACCTAACCTAGGCTTAGTACGAGGGAGGAAGTAAGTAAGTTGTAGCTTAGTTTTAGTATTTGTTTGCCAAGAATCTAATCCAAGAATCAGCTCCGTACCTTGGTTTTAGAATGCGGGAGGTCTGGCATCTCTCTCTCAGGACTCAATATCCCAGCAACTCGCAAGGGTAGCCTGGAAACACTGGAGCTGGATTTCTCGGCAGAAGAAAGTACAGCGTCTTTCAGTGCATCAGTCGGAGGGTCGGCTTCCTTCAGCACTTGCAGCAGCAGGGTGCGTCGGGCAAGTAGATAGTCGAACTGCCCCAAACCACTGTGTGTTTGTTTGGATAAGTGCGGAAATATGTATACCTTGAAGGTGCCGAATTTGACGTAAGAGTGGACATAATAACGTCTTTAGAGACTTAATTCTCTGAAAACTCCATGATTTCTTGGATAAATTAATATTCATGCAGGGGGAAGTCCCTGACTGCTGATGACGAGGTATTTCAAGAAATCGTTGTACATTTTCGGAACTAGTGGGAGTAGCCAAGCCGTATTAGGACTACTTGATTTATGTCTTAATATGGTTATGATTTCTATGCCTATATAAGGATATAATATATTATACCCATATAAGAACAGGAATCAGGAAAATTACACTAGGCTCCTAAAACGCAATACAACAAAACATTCCAACATGCAGACTGAAACATGCACTTTGAATACCAGCAGCAGACTTCCCTGGTGAGCAGTAGGTTTACTACAGTGATCTAATGAGCATCTAAAGTGCTAACATTCAGAATTCATGGCAAATGTGTGATACATCTGAATGTCTTCTTGATGGAACCAACGTAAACAAGCATTGAAAATGCAATAGGTCTCGCCCTCGTTTAAGTTAAAGGTACGTATGCGCAAATTTTGCCGTTCTGCGGTCCGGAAGTTTTTGCAATTTGCAATAATGTGACATTGTAGGCGGTAGATATGGGAAGGAAACATACCTGCCTAGTCTCGACCATGCTCACTAGTTGTTTGGGATGATTATAATGCGTTACTGAATTTGAGCTTCAACTCAGGCACCTGCTTTATGTATATCTGTAAGTGCTTCCTGTTGAGGTTTACTTTTTGTGACAGGAGCATCGTGCCAGAATGAGTCCTGCCGGCGTATTTATCCACGAAGATGCCACCGTGTTGTGCCATACCTCTACTCAACTGGAGTACTTTCTACTGTCTAATCAGTAGGGGCTACCTCGTTGGGTAAATGTATAGTGCTTTTGCTACACTACAGCTGCGTAAAGGGCCAGAAGAGTTGTCTCCCATGAAAACGTGTGTCTGTAATTTTGCCACCGCGCCGAAAGGCGCAGAGGTCCCTCGAGTGAGCTGTCCATCATTGTGAGGAAAGGGCGCAAAGACGTTGCATACCCTAGTGTGTGCAGGGCCAAATGGGCGGGGCTTCCATGCAAGTTCACATGCCTCTTGTTTATAAAGGGTCAGAGACCGATTAGAGCAGCAGATGAGAAGGAAGCAGCCTCCTGGTCACAGGAAGTAAACAGGAATTGTGCTCGAGAAACTCGTGGATGCAAAGACCTCCATTAAGGATTACATCTAATTGTAGGCAGCAGATATGGGGAGGAACCACACCTGCCTAGTCTCGACCATGCTCACTAGGTATTTGGGCTGATTATAATGCATGACTGAATTTGAGCTTCAACTCGGGCACCTGCTTTATGTATATCTGTAAGTGCTTCCTGTTGAGGTTTAATTTTTGTGACAGGAGCATCGTGCCAGAATGAGTCCTGCCTGCATATTTATCCACGAAGATGCCACACTCTACTGAAATAAATAAATAAATAAATAAATAAATAAATAAATAAATAAATAAATCTGCCCGCGAGCGGATTTGCGGATTTTTCGGCAATTTCGTGCGGATCGCAAAATTGCCGAAAATCCGCAAAAACCGCAAGCGGAACGGATTTTGCGCCACCCTTAGTTAATGTAATTCTGTTTGTAATTGGGTGGCATTTTAGCTTTACTTTTATTAGAGTTTTTCAAACTTTCATGTACATAACATGCATATGTATGCATATATGCATTCACTGAAAAAACCATAGGTTATAGACCATATATAGTTAGGAATTAGCATTTACAAAACCTTGAAAATTCACTGAAAAAACCATAGGTTATAGACCATATATAGGTCGGAATTCGCATTTACAAAACCTTATTTTACTCACACAAAACCATTGAAATTCCATATATAGTTAGTTGCACTAACTATATATCGCGCACCCGCAATTCACTGCTGATGATGTCACATATTACATCATTCATGACATGGTCAGTGACATCACTGATGACATCACTGATGACATCTCAAATGACATCACTGATGACATCACTGATGACAACATCCAGTGACTGTATGTTTCTGTAAACTTAAAATATGTCTTACATATTGAAGAATGAGTGGATGTATAAGTGTCTGGATGAAGGATTTAGTAGGTGCATGACTGACTGTATGAGTGAGTGATTAAATGTGTCTCACTGAGTGCATGGGTTAGTGACTAAACTGTCTTAATTTGTGAATCATTATGTCTGTTCTGTAAACTGTTGCATGTGTTGATAAGTAGCTATATGAGTAACTATATGGGTTATTGATTGGTTGCCCAAGTATTTGTATGGGAGACTGAGTGTGTGTGTGGGTGGCTGGGAGGTGTATGACTCTGTGCATAGATGTGTGAGCAGTTGATTCACTAGATGTATGGTTTCAAAAGTGCATGCGGAAACAGCTGTATGGGCAGTTGACTGTGTGCATGAGTGTATTGGTGAGTGAATGGATATCTCAGTGCTACATGTCAAAGTAAGTACATATGTAAAACACAGTACATGTGAGAGTTGACATATATAAATAACTGTGCATAAGAGCCAGTGAATGTGTGAGTGGCTGTATGGATCATTGTGAACTTGTATCAGGGATTGTATAAGAGAGTAAATATGTGTTAGTATATGTTTGAATAAGTAAAGTTTGTATAACTGTATAGTTGAGGAAATGGAGGTGTGATTGATTCTTTGCATGACTGACTAGGTGTGTGAGTAACTCCATGGATGAGTGACAGTCTGTGAGTGTCTGTTTACACTGATTGTATCTAAGGTTATATTAGAGTCTGAAGAGGTTCATCGTATTATCACATGAATGATATCATCAGTGATGTGATCAGTAATGTCAAATGAGATGTCATCAGTGATGTCATCAGTGATGTCATTTGAGATGTCACCAGTGATGTCATTTGAGATGTCATCAGTGATGTCATCAGTGATGTCACTGACCATGTCATGAATGATGTAATATGTGACATCATCAGCAGTGGATTGCGGGTGCGCGATATATAGTTAGTGCAACTAACTATATATGGAATTTCAATGGTTTTGTGTGAGTAAAATAAGGTTTTGTAAATGTGAATTCCTAACTATATATGGTCTATAACCTATGGTTTTTTCAGTGAATTTTCAAGGTTTTGTAAATGCTAATTCCTAACTATATATGGTCTATAACCTATGGTTTTTTCAGTGAATTTTCAAGGTTTTGTAAATGCTAATTCCTAACTATATATGGTCTATAGCCTATGGTTTTTTCAGTGAATATATATATATACATACATATATAAACATATATCATCTGTATATCTATATAAATACAAACATAAATGCATGCATACATATACTTATATGCATACAGATGCATGTTATTTACATGAAAGTTGAAAAAACACTAATAAAAGCAAAGCTAAAAAGCCACCTCATTACAAACAGAATGGCTTTAACTTAAACGAGGGCGAGATCTATTGCATTTTCAATGCTTGTTTACTTTGGTTCCATCAAGAAGGCATTCAGATGTGTCACACATTTGCCATAAATTCTGAATGTTAGTACTCTAGTTGCACATTAGATCACTGTAGTAAAGCTACTGCTCACCAGGGACGTCTGCTGCTGGTATTCAATGTGCATGTTTCAGTCTGCATGTCAGAATTTTTTTAATGAAATAGAAGAGGATTTGAGAAGTCACTCAAAATGATCCCTAATTTTTCTTTCTGAAGCACTAATCATACTTTCTATGGCAAAATTAACCCCCTCATGTTGTTCCTTTTTAAATTGAGTGTTTTCAGACTTACCACTTCATTCCAATCAAGATGGCTTCTGGTGTGCCATACTTTTGTCATAAGTAAGACTGTTAGCGCTCTAGTTGTTCTTTAGAACACTCTGGGACATTCTGTCATTGGGCTATACTTGGGGTACATCTGGGTGATATTTGGGCTACATTTAGGCTCTTTTGTCTCTGGTGGCCATCTTGGGAGACTGTATGTCAGAATTTTTTAATGAAATTGAAGAGGGTTTGAGAAGTCACTCAAAATGTGCCCTAATTTTTCTTTCTGCAGCACTAATCATAATTCATATGGCAAAATATACCCCCTCATTTTGTTCCTTTTTAAATTAAATGTTTTAAGAGTTACCACTTTATTCCAATCAAGATGGCTTCAGGTGTGCCATACCTTTGTAATAAGTAGGACTGTTAGCGCTCTAGTTGTTCTTTAGAACACTCTGGGACATTCGGTCATTGGGCTATACTTGGGCTACATCTGGGTGATATTTGGGCTACATTTGGGCTCTTTTGTCTCTGGTGGCCATTTTGGGAGACTGCATGTCAGAATTTTTTAATGAAATAGAAGAGGATTTGAAAAGTCACTCAAAATGTGCCCTAATTTTTCTTTCTGCAGCACTAATAATACCTTCTATTGCATAATATACCCCCTCATTTTGTTCCTTTTTAAATTAAATGTTTTAAGAGTTACCACTTTATTCCCATCACGATGGCTCCAGGTGTGCTATACCTTTGTAATAAGTAGGACTGTTAGCGCTCTAGTTGTTCTTTAGAACACTCTGGGACATTCTGTCATTGGGCTATACTTGGGCTACATCTGGGTGATATTTGGGCTACATTTGGGCTCTTTTGTCTCTGGTGGCCATTTTGGGAGACTGCATGTCAGAATGTTTTAATGAAATAGAAAAGAATTTGAGAAGTCACTCAAAATGTGCCCTAATTTTTCATTCTGCAGCACTAATCATACTTTCTATGGCAAAATATACCCCCTCATGTTGTTTCTTTTTAAATTAAATGTTTTAAGAGTTACCACTTTATTCCAATCAAGATGGCTTCAGGTGTGCCATACCTTTGTAATAAGTAGGACTGTTAGCGCTCTAGTTGTTCTTTAGAACACTCTGGGACATTCTGTCATTGGGCTATACTTGGGCTACATCTGGGTGATATTTGGGCTACATTTGGGCTCTTTTGTCTCTGGTGGCCATTTTGGGAGACTGCATGTCAGAATGTTTTAATGAAATAGAAAAGGATTTGAGAAGTCACTCAAAATGTGCCCTAATTTTTCATTCTGCAGCACTTATCATACTTTCTATGGCAAAATATACCCCCTCATGTTGTTTCTTTTTAAATTAAATGTTTTAAGAGTTACCACTTTATTCCAATCAAGATGGCTTCAGGTGTGCCATACCTTTGTAATAAGTAGGACTGTTAGCGCTCTAGTTGTTCTTTAGAACACTCTAGGAGGCTGCAGTAGAACACAAAGGAATCAACTGACAGTCTCTGTCCTTGTTGGATGTACATGTTTTACTGAGAATGTCAGACTTCATTTTCACATGACTGAGAAAGATAATGTGAATTTACAGAAAATATGCTTTCAGTTTAGCTTATAGATCCCCTTCCAAACCACTGTGGGAAAATCATGAGATATTAGTTTTCTTTCAAACAATATTCATGATATCACAGCAGAAGGTTTTTTCACATGGTAAAATCACCTTAGAACCCACCACAATTCCTAAAACGAGTATGGTACCATCAACAAATGATTTATAATGTAACTAAAGTCCTAAAACCCTCTATTAACTACAATGCTTTTTAATAAGGTGCTATCATGTATATTGGTCCCAAGATGGCTGCCAACACTTCTTGGATGAAGTGCTGACAGCCAATCAGATCAGATGTGTGGTTAGGCTCCGCCCAGATATATATCTTTTTTTGAACCTAAATTACTCAAAATCCACTGGAGCATATATATTGAGACCTAGCAAAGGCACATCGGGCTAACAGTCCCCACAATTTTGCCAAGTTTCGTGCAAATCCATTCAGCCGTTCGAGCTAAAAGTGAGGCCAACCGCCCTATGGAAATTAACATGGGAAAAACGCGTTTTGGGACCCCCCTTTTTTCTCGGCCCCCCCTTGATGAAACCCCCCCAAATTGTCAGGTGCTGCTCAGAAACAAAATGTTCCATTTTCCCGAAAATTTCAGCCAATTCCGTCCACAAACGCCAAAGTTATTAGACATAGAATTTTCAAAAATCCCATAGAGAAAAAATCCTAACTATATATACCTACTGGCGACCGCCAGTAGGTAATATGTATAAATGCATTTATTTTTGTATTTATATAGATAGATAGATTATATATATGTTTATATATGTATGCATATATATATATATATATATATATATATATTACCTACTGGCGGTCGCCAGTTGGTATATATAGTTAGGATTTTTTCTCTATGGGATTTTTGAAAATTCTATGTCTAATAACTTTGGCGTTTGTAGACGGAATTGGCTAAAAGTTTCAGGAAAATGGCACATTTTGTTTCTGAGCAGCTCCTGAAAATTTGGGGGGGGTTCGTCAAGGGGGGGCCGAGAAAAAAGGGGGGTCCCAAAACGCATTTTTCCCATGTTAATTTCCATAGGGCGGTTGGCCTCACTTTTAGCTCGAACGGCTGAATGGATTTGCATGAAACTTGGCAAAATTGTAGGGACTGTTAGCCCGATGTGCCTTTGCTAGGTCTCAATATATGTGCTCCAGTGGATTTTGATAAATTAACATTCCAAAAAATATATATATCTGTGACAGCGTCCCGGGTAGCGCTCCGGTTCGCGTACTTTTCGCGTAACGGAACTTTGCGAAGCGAAGCTGATTGGCTCTCCGGTGTCTGTCAACATTCTAAACAGTCCGGAGCGGCCACCATCTTGTCTCTCGGTAGGATCGAGAGACAAGAGGAGGCCAAAACGAAGGGGGAAATGACCATAAGAGGGCATAGTAGACCCTCCCTGACCCCCTAGGATTGATGTGGAGGCTTTAAAAGGGCCCGCGGGGCAAAAAAAAAAAATAATAAAATCTTTTTTTTTGCGTTATCAATAGTGTTGTCCGTATTCCCAGTCAGTACCCTTCCCCGCCCGCCATGTGCACAAAGACCGCATACATACCCATAACGTCAAGGCTAAGTAACTAGAACGTCATATTGATTTGCAAGTTGCTCCCATGCTGGCGCCATTTTGGTCGAGGTCAGGCAGGTTCAGAGTATAGTTCAATGTCTCCAATAAGTAGCGGCAGGACCAGAATCCCTTTCGGCAGTTCTGGCTTCGTCATTACGAGCACTAGAAAACAAGACATTCTGGGCAGTATCACCCTTGATGCAACCCTTTATTGTAGAAGATGGTGTCTTTCAAAAGCCAGGGGTATAGGAGTATGTAACAAGCGAGCCATTTAATTGAAAAAACTAAACGTGACAAACAGTTGTAGGATCAGTGAAGGTTGATTTTTTAATTGAAAGTATAACAGGATCAGTTACAATAAAATCCTTCATACGCACATCATGGGCGAGTATCATGGGTAACATTACTTCGAAGATTTATTAATACAATAATCAATAATGAAAAATCGACATCAATAGGGTTGTCCGTATTCCCAGTCAGTACCCTTCCCCGCCCGCCATGTGCACAAAGACCGCATACATCCCCCATAACGTCAAGGCTAAGTAACTAGAACGTCATAAGTAGTTGCAAGTCGCTCCCATACTGGCGCCATTTTGGTCGAGGCCAGGCAGGTTCAGAGTATAGTTCAATGTCTCCAGTAAGTAGCGGCAGGACCAGAATCCTTTTTGGCAGTTCTGGCTTCGTCATTACGAGCACTAGAAAACAAGACATTCTGGTCAATACCACCCTTGACGCAGCCCTTTATTGTACAAGATGGTGTATTTCAAAAGCCAGGGGTATAGGAGTATGTAACAAGCGAGCCATTTAATTGAAAAAACTAAACGTGACAAACGGTTGTAGGATCAGTGAAGGTTGATTTTTTAATTGAAAGTATAACAGGATCAGTTACAATAAAATCGTCTATACGCACACCATGGGCGAGCATCATTGTAAAGAACGATGGATCCAAAATAAGTATTAAACATATGAGTTTAATAGAGAACAAATAGGACAGTCCTTTCCAGTCAGGGCCCAAGCACCAACAGTCAGTAACCTAACATTCTGGAGCGTGGATGTGGTGCATCACCTGGAACTATGGTAACAGAGGATGCACCACGAGCATAACGCCACATCTTCCTTCTTTACAATAACAGAAACAAATGAACATTTGTACTATATTCAATAAATAAGTGAAGTAACATTGCAATGAAGTAAAACTAAAAAGTAATCAATTGTAAAACTAAAAAGTAATCAATATAACCCACACTCCTTTTCTCAAAAAAAAAACATAGCAAAGATTACAATGGGTTACATTACATAGCTCCTGAAACGGGCAGGATTTTTAATTTGCCTACCAGTGCGTGTGGTGTTCTGGTTACAAGCAGGTGAGGAATGCGCCAATGTAGGTAAACCAGGAGACAGCAGTTGAGAAGAATCAGACAACTGTGGAGAAGGTGCCGGTAAATCACTAGTAGAAGGTACTGATGCATTACTAGTAGAAGCCCTAACAATTTCATTCCCAGTATTACAACCCTGAAAGACATCGCTTTCCAAGAATTTCAGGAAAAATTCAGATCTAAATTGTGGACCGTTATCGGTTAAAATGTTTCTTGGGATACCTTCTTGTAAAAACAATCTACGTAGAAAGGCTACAACAACTTTGGTATCAAATTTTTCGGATATCTCAATTTCGGGCCATTTAGAGTAATTGTCAATTACAACCAGAATATGTTTAACGTTGCCCTCATAATTTTCAACAGGACCCAACCAATCCATACTCAAGTCTTCCCATGGGTACATAGGAATATGTCTAAATCCAAGGGTAGGTTTAAATACACACAAGGATTTATCAGCATTAGCACAAGTATCACAGTTTTGGATAAATCTCTCAACCTCTTTATCCAATCCAGGCCACCAGTACGATAACTTTACTCTTGACTTCAACTTCATGATGCCAAGATGACCTTCATGATTAATGGAGAGGATCTTATTTCTCAGGGAACAAGGAACAATAACTCTCTCACCTCTACATAAGTGGTTGGCATCATCAATACAAAGCTCGTCTTTGACTTCCCAAAAAGGTCTCAATTCTTCCCTCAAGTTTGATTTACGTGGCCATCCATTGACAACAAAATTGCGAACAGAGTTCAAGATTTCATCATTAGCACAGCACAGTTCCCAGTCATTTTTAGAAATAGCCACTAACCGCTGGTCAATGTCTTCATGGACGACGGCAACTTCACTAGACTCAAAGGAATCATAAGAGTCATCACAACTTGGTAAGGGAGAACGACTTAAATAATCAGCAACCATGTTCCTATAGCTAGGAATATACTCAACATCATACACATACCCCAATAACTTAAGACTCATTCGTGCAAGTCTCGGAGTGGCTTTCAACATACCTTCAGAGGTAAGGATTTTTAATAGGGGTTTATGATCAGTTCGTAATGTGAATCTGGTGCCCCAAATAAACTGTCTAAACTTTCCAATACCCCACACAACAGCTAGCATCTCCTTCTCAATGACTGAGAACTTCCCTTCAAGAGTGGTGATAGACCTAGATGCGAAAGCGATTGTGACTTCAAAACCATCCACGTTAGACTGTGAAAAGACAGCACCCAACCCTTTACCACTAGCGTCGGTAGTGATGATGTTGTATAGAGTGTGATCAAATGCTTGGAGAGGAAATGCATTAACTATTTCCTTTCTTATGTTGTGTAAGTCATTTTGTAAAATATTGTTCCAAACAAATTCCATTCTTAACTTAAGTAATTGCCTAAGATTAAATGTTTTGTCAGCAAAATTTTTAACAAATTTTGAATAAAATTCAACCATACCCAGGAATGACCTACGGTCATCTTTACAACAGGGAACAGGAGCATTTTCAATTGCTTCCAACAACTTCTTTTTTGGAAAAATACCATTTTCACCCACCTCATGTCCTAAATAGGTCAACGAGTTCATCCCAAATTTGCATTTTTTTGGCTCAGCTGTCAGACCATTACATTCAAGTGTTTTTAAAACAGAATACAGTCTATCATCATGGTCGCCTCTGGATTTGCCCATTACAAGTATGTCATCTTGGAAGTAGGTCACGTATTCTATGCTTTTGAACAACTTATGCATAATTTGTTGAAAAACAGCAGCCGCTGAAGCTAGGCCAAATGGCATTCGTATGAATTGATAACATCCAAAGGGAGTTATAAATGCTGTAAGTTTTTTACTAGACTCATGCAAGGGAATTTGATGGTACGTTGATACCAAGTCTATAGACGAGAACCATTTGACACCGCAGCTTTGTGCTAAAAGTTCATCAATCCTGGGAAGAGGAAATTTATCGATTACAATATTCTTATTTAGGTCTCTTAAATCTATGCATAAGCAGAGACGGCCGTCAGGTTTCCTCGCGACGACCAATGGAGCCAACCATTCAGAGCTTTCTATTGGTTCAATGACTCCCTTCTTTTCTAATATGTCTAAATCTTTCATGACATCACTCCTGATGCTCAACGGAATATTCCTTGCTTTATGGCACACAGGTTTGGCATCATCTTTCAAAACAATCTTATGAGTAAAGCCAATTAATTTACCAATATCCCCTGAAAAAAATCTTTGGAAATTGTAATGTTAATTTGTCTAAAAATTCCTTGTTTTCCTCATCAAGAACCAGGACTTGAGCATCATTACTTGCATTTAGGATGATGCCAAGGGCACCTTGATCGATCCAGCCAAGAACGGCAACATATAATTTGTCTAAACACTTCCGCCCTTGGAATTCAAAAATCTCTTCCACGAACCCTACCATAGGAATTTTTTCGCCAGTAAATGTAACTGGTTTGATGTCAGGTGGAAGTAAGTCCTTTTTTAAAACATGAGCAAATGACTTTTTCCAAATGTCACGTTTGACAATTGTATAAGGAGAGCCTGAGTCAGGTACAATGCTAATTAAACACCTCCAATCAAGATGTTACAAGTGGGTTTCTTAAGTTTACCTTTTACGTTTAAAACAGCATTGTCATCTTCCCAAAAGTCAAGAATGCAAAAAATGCTATCGTCACTAGATGCATCATCATTTTCTGTATTTGGTTCAATAGAGTCATCAACACACTTTACAACTTTCTTGTCCTTGCCAGACTTGAATTTACACACTTTAGAGAAGTGCCCAATTTTATTACAGAAATTACACTTTGACTTTAAAGCTGGGCATTTTGGATCATTCGCATAATGACCATTAAAGCCACATCTGAAACAACTTGGGATGCTTTCTTTCTTATGAGATGGACCTGGGTTAGCATTATTTTTATGTGAGAAGGAGGATTTATAACTGTTCTTTTTTTTGTAATTATAAGTTACTTTACTTACAGTTGCACTATCATCTTTATCACTATCCTTGAGGGCAACTTTAGCACACCTCTTGGACATTTCTGCTTTTCTAACCATAGCGAAGATTTCATTAAGTGGAGAGTCTCCGCAAGTACAGAGTTTTTCCTGGATAGATGTATTGTTGGAATGCATGACCAATTGGTCTCTAACAAAACTATCATGGAGGGTACTAAACTCACAATTAATGGCTAATTTCTTTAGAGAGGAAACATAATCTTCAACAGATTCTGACTTTCCTTGCTTTCTTTTAAAAAACTCGTACCTGCTTATCCCTACACAAACTGGAGGATGGTAATGTACATCTAAATCCTCAAGAGCGTCTGAAAATACAGTATTCTCATCAGCTCTAACTTTTTTTTCCATTTGGTTAAAGATTCTATTACCTTCTGGTCCCAAACTATCTAGGAGCATTTCCTTTTTCCTTTTTTGAGAAAAAACATCATCTTGTTCCTCTTCAAGGGCCTCTATATGGTTTAAAAAATATACTTTCCAATCTGACCACTTAATAGAAGGTTCACCTGGTCGAGATAAAAATGGAATAGGAGTATTTAGCCCACCTTGTGATGCCATTGGAGAATTATCAATCGCAAACAACCTGAAAAAAAATGTTAGTATAAAGTAGGAATATAAAGAGTATACAATTAAGATACAATTAAGATAAGAAATGAGCTCTTAAGGTGTGCATGTCACCGAAATCTTCAAGGAACATGCAAAAATGGTGTGCATGTCACAGTTGTAGTAAAACACAAGAAGCTGTCACATATGTTCGATAAAGAAATAAAACAGTACTTGAACAAATCGTCGATGGAATAATGTCATAAACGAAATTGTTTCTTCTTGGAAGAGTACGAGTACCTTGAATGTTTTTTTTTTTAAAAAACAACAAAAGAAAACGAGTGGATAAATGCCTTCAACTGCTTCAAACGCGGTGAATCTGTCGAAGTAAATCAATCAGACGCTTGAACTTAAACAAAATGGAGGCACGTTGCGTGACCCTAATCACGTAATGACGATGGACGTGGTGTGGTTTACAGCATCCGGGTTCAGAGACGTCACATCCCACGCAGACGAAGAATGCAGATGAAGTCTCGCAGTCAGAAATGTCACTCGCCTCCCGCTCTAGAACGTTTAACACGTTCAAAGGATGCACAGGTACGGACAGTTATTTGAATAGGTTTGTTGTTTCCAATTTACGGTGAATTTTAAATAAATTGGTGATATAACAACAACAACCTAATTAAGATAGTAGCGTGAAAACTGAACCTGTGCTCCTGTAACCATTCGGGAGAATCAAAACTACTAGAAGGTTTCTTCAGTTGTAGTTAAGTAAAGAGTCAAATTCAAATGTCATAAAATTATGACAAAGGTACTCACGGTGCGCAAATGTTCATCGGAGATCTTGATCTCCGAATTCGGAAATTTTCCGACGTTTAAATTCAGGAAAGGAGTAAGAGACGATAAATGTCTTTTTTTTAAAAAAATATTGCGTAGGTTCTCAATCTCCCTGCTTGTTGATCAAGAGTAAATCCCGTCTTCTGTTGCCATATTGTAAAGAACGATGGATCCAAAATAAGTATTAAACATATGAGTTTAATAGAGAACAAGCAGGACAGTCCTTTCCAGTCAGGTCCCAAGCACCAACAGTCAGTAACCTAACATTCTGGAACGTGGATGTGGTGCATCACCTGGAACTATGGTAACAGAGGATGCACCACGAGCACAACGCCACAATCATGGGTAACATTACTTCGAAGCTTTATTAATACAATAATCAATAATGAAAAATCGACATCAATAGGGTTGTCCGTATTCCCAGTCAGTACCCTTCCCCGCCCGCCATGTGCACAAAGACCGCATACATCCCCCATAATGTCAAGGCTAAGTAACTAGAACGTCATAAGGAGTTGCAAGTCGCTCCCATACTGGCGCCATTTTGGTCGAGGCCAGGAAGGTCCAGAGTATAGTTCAATGTCTCCAGTAAGTAGCGGCAGGACCAGAATCCTTTTCTGCAGTTCTGGCTTTGTCTTTACGAGCACTAGAAAACAAGACATTCTGGGCAATACCACCCTTGACGCAGCCTTTTATGCTACAAGATGGTGTCTCTTCCATTCAGAAAATATTGTTGGCAGCATTTTGAAAGGAAAGATAAACGGCCGTTCTCCTAGTGAGTCTCACATTGTTACATTTATGAAGAATGTTGAAGAGTAGTATGTTGAAAATCTGAAGCCATCGTTCTACAAACTCTCAACCAGCCTTGGATGGAAAAATCCTGAAGAATGTACAAACTGAAAACCAGTTTTTGTTTGCATAGCATCAGCAGCAACACTTGAGTCAGCTTTGTGTGAAGCCGCCATCTTGATCAAATCAATACCATCCCCTTGCACACATTCAGGGACCAGGCCGCAGGACGTGTCTTCAGGTCAAACGGATTGTGGGACAAGGTCTAGAATGGAAGAGTCACCAAAAGGCAAAAAGTTCTGCTGGACCCCGGGAGCCGGCCGCCTATGTCGGGGGCGATATCAGGCCACACCAGGGCAACAAGACTTGGGGAGGGTGCAGGAGCCAGGCGCCCCCTCCCAGTCCGCGTCACCACACCGCCTCTCGGGGGCCTCCGTCAAGCGGTTCAGGGAGGCACCGCATCACATTGCTTTCCAATGCAGTCAGGTCCTCAAACAGCCCCCACTTACACTCACCTATGAAAATCTTACTATTGATGCTTGACTGAGGCCAAGGAGATCAGAGTGCATGTCTGTGTAAGGTGATGTACCTCTGGGGAGACAAGGTCCAGAATGGAAGAGTCGCTGTATCGCAAGAGTGGGTGAAATTTAGCCGGATGGCGGGTGAGACGCTGTAATAGCAAGAGCAGGCGCAACTCAGCTGGCCGAGAGAGACTTGGGGAGGGGGCAGGAGCCAAGCGCCCCCTCCCAGTCCGCGCCACCACACGCCCCTGGGGGGCCTCCATCAAGCGGTTCAGGGAGGAACCGCAGGCAGCCGTTCTTCAGATCAGTGGCTCTCACCTGCAAGGCTCCCCTCCTTTAGCAGCGATCGTTGGCGCTGTGGTTGCGGCCGGAGGCCCCGCCTAGTCAACGCCCCGGCCTCTCCATGTCGTAGGCTGCAAGAGTGGCGCAACTCTGCTGGCTAAGCGAGAAATACCGTCCCCCTGCACACATTCAGGGACCAGGCCGCATTGCGAGGGCACCGCAGGACGTGTCTTCAGGTCAAACGGATTGTGGGACAAGGTCCAGAATGGAAGAGTCGCAGTATCGCAAGAGTGGGTGAAATTTAGCCGGATGGCGGGTGAGATGCTGTAATAGCAAGAGCAGGCGCAACTCAGCTGGCCGAGAGAGACCTGGGGAGGGGGCAGGAGCTAAGCGCCCACTCCCAGTCCGAACCAATGAAAAGTGTTATTTTTAGGTAACATGACCTAGCCTTACATCATTAGGAACCCAAAAGTGAAATGAACCAATGAAAAGTTTTATTAACAAGTCACATGACCTGTTATGCTTACGTTACGCGCTCCGCGCCGCGCCCCGGATCGCTTCCGGGTAGCTGCTTTTCGCGCCTCGTGCACCGGAGCACTTCCGGGTGCGCTAACGCGGCGTGTCATATGACAGAAGGGACAGGCAACAAGAACCATCAGTCAAAGAGGGGAGGGCAAGTTCTTCTCTACCGGTTCACATTGGGGCTCCACCGGAACTGATCGAATTGGTAGTCTACAGTGTTTCTGGATGTTTCAGACTGAAGCTGGCGTCAGCATGAGAGCATTCCGTGGCTACGTCATGGCCATTCCGCGAGCAATCATGGCAGTCGGTCCCCACCGGAAGTCTGCGGGAGTCGGGGGCCCCGGTGACTCTTGTAGAATCTTAAAGGCTGAGGGGACGCTTTTGGGAATGGGGCCCATGCCCTAGCAGTCAAGCGTCCGAGTTCCAGGGTTGCCCAGAGCCATCCTTGCAGGCCAGGCCCAAGTCTGTGGAGCCGACCGCCATTTCCTGAGCTCCGTGGCAGCCGCCTCTCGCTGTACTGCAAGAGTGGGTGCAATTCATCCGGATGGCAGGTGAGACGCTGTAATAACAAGAGCAGGCGCAATTCAGCTGGCCGAGCGAGGCCCTGTGCCGCAGGAGCGGGCGCAACTCAGGTGGCTGAGTGGAGCGCTGGGGTGTAGCTGAGAAACCTCCACCTGGGGAGGTAGGGGAGGCTCGTTCGCGCCGCCTCTCCTTTCCAGTGCACCCCACGCCGTCAAGCGTCCGAGTTCCAGGGTTGCCCAGAGCCATCCTTGCAGGCCAGGCCCAAGCCTGTGGAGCCGAGCGCCATTTTCTGAGCTCCGTGGCAGCCGCCTGTCGCTGTACTGCATGAGTGGGTGTAATTCATCCAGATGGCGGGTGAGACGCGGCAATAACAAGAGCAGGCGCAATTCAGCTGGCCGAGCGAGGCCCTGTGCCGCAGGAGCGGGCGCAACTCAGGTGGCCGAGTGAAGCGCTGGGGTGTAGCTGGGAAACCTCCACCTGGGGAGGTGGGGGAGGCTCGTTCGCGCCGCCTCTCCCTTCCAGTGCACCCCACGCCGTGTCCTGGTGCAGGTATATGTGATGGTTGGACCAGGGCACCGCAGGACGTGTTTTCAGGTCAAACGGATTGTGGGACAAGGTCCAGAATGGAAGAGTCACCAAAAGGCAACAAGTTCCGCCTGACCCCGGGAGACGACCGCCTATGTCGGGGGCGATCCCAGGCCACACCAGGGCAACAAGACTTGGGGAGGGGGCAGGAGTCAAGCGCCCCCTCCGAGTCCGCGCCACCACACCGCCCCTCGGGGGCCTCCGTCAAGCGGCTCAGGGAAGCATCGCAGGCAGCGGGTCTTCAGATCAGTGGCTGTTAGCAGCGATCGTTGGCGCTGTGGTTGCGGCCGGAGGCCCCACCTAGTCAACGCCCCGGCCTTTCCATCTCGTAGGCCGCAGAGTAGTCGGGGAGAAATCCCGGGAACGGCGGCATGCATTTGGATCGATGTTGCAGCAGGCTGCCATGTAAATAGTTATTTAATAAAACGTTTTACCCCGTTACTTTGCTGGTGTGTTGTATATATCTATAATATTTGCATAGGGTTTGTCGTTGTTTTGGGCGGGGTGGGCAGCGGAGCCGAGCTGTCTTGCACCCATCATGGCGTCGAGCTCAGTTACTCTCACTAGTTTCATATTTCTCATGAGGGGTTGTTCCTAATGTTTCTATTTTAGCGAGGTCAAAAAGAGATCGCATTAGTGGCCTACTGATTTTGCTTGATTCCTTTTGTTGTTTCTAATAATTTTTCACTATCTGCAAAGACTAAACAGAGTATTGCGACTCTGTGCTTGTTTGTAAATAGAGAATGAACCAAAGAGAACCAATTCTAAAACAGTAAATGCTTGGATAACAATCAATCAAATGGAGAGGGAAGCAGGCACAACGGATTACAACGGGGGCAAAGGCCTGCGTTACCTACCCTTCACTATCAGCAAAGAGAGAATACTCCTAAAAGAAAAGAGGGGGGGAGGGAGGGGGGGCAGCGTTCAAAGCACATCAGCGTGCATAGACACGAAAATGTTTTTACCTACCACGTACTTGACATTTTAAAGCTTTTGATATTTGCTATTAAAAAACCATTGAAATTCACTGAAAAAACCATAGGTTATAGACCATATATAGTTAGGAATTAGCATTTACAAAACCTTGAAAATTCACTGAAAAAACCATAGGTTATAGACCATATATAGTTAGGGATTAGCATTTACAAAACCTTATTTTACTCACACAAAACCATTGGAATTCGCATATATAGTTAGTTGCACTAACTATATATCGCGCACCAGCAATCCACTGCTGATCATGTCATATATTACATCATTCATGACATGGTCAGTGACATCACTGATGACATCACTGATGACATCTCAAATGACATCACTGATGACATCACTGATGACAACATCCAGTAACTGTATGTTTCTGTAAAGTTAAAATATGTCTTACATATTGAAGAATGAGTGGATGTATAAGTGTCTGGATTAGCCCTGGGCGTAGTGGGCGTAGTGGGGCTTCGCGGAGCAACTCGTAGTGGGCGAGAAACTACGCCCACCTCCGCACTCCGCGTAGCCCCACTACGCACCACAGGCCTCCCTCCCGCCCTCCCTAAATACGTTAAATTAAAAGTTTAAATTAATTAAAAGGCACTTACCTTGCCCGCCGCTGCCCGCCGCGTCCCCGGGGCTCGCTATCTTCATTGCTGCCGTCTTGTTTACTAATGCGCATGCGCGGGCGGCCGCGCATGCGCATTTTCTCGTGAGAAATGCGCATGCGGGCCGCCCGCCCGCTACGCAAAATGCGAAGTAAGCGGCACTACGCACACTCCGTGCACGGAGCGTAGCTGGCCGCCCACCCCTAGTCTGGATGAAGGATTTAGTAGGTGCATGACTGACTTTATGAGTGAGTGATTAAATGTGTCTCACTGAGTGCATGGGTTAGTGACTAAACTGTCTTAATTTGTGCATCATTATGTCTGTTGTTCTGTAAACTTCTGCATGTGTTGATCAGTAGCTATATGAGTAACTATATGGGTTATTGATTGGTTGGCCAAGTATTTGTATGGGAGACTGAGTGTGTGTGTGGGTGACTGGGAGGTGTATGGAAAGGGGCGACCACTCGGTCCCCCCGCACGTATGGCAGAGTACCACGATCCCCCCGGGAAGCCATCTTGGGCGGGAGGCGTGTCTCGGCTGGTATGCCCGAAGCGGCGTAGCCGGGGCGCGCTTTTTCCCGCCCTAGAGTGGGCTGGCCTAGACACTGACGCGGCTGGCCACGCCCTCGGGGCAGGCAGGGGCGGGTTTACGCCCACCCTGAAGACGAATAAAAGGGGACGCAAGACCAGAAGGCATCCTCTTGTTCCTGTGCTCTGAAGCTGCACCTCCTCGCTGCACGTGAGCTCGAGACGGAACGAAGAGCCAATTTTGAGCGTTGTAATCTTTCTTTTGTCTTACAGATACTCTGTCGGAGAAATGCCCAAGAAAGGCGGAAAGAGAATGACGACTGAACAGATGCTTCGGGTCCTCATGAAGGAGATGACTGAGCTGAAGAAGCGGGTGGCGGAGAGAGAGGGGGAAGGGGGGCCGGAACGTCCTTCGGCTGGAGCAGCCCCAGGAGGGAGAGCCAAGAGGCCAAGGAGGGGACCAGCTGGGGGAGACGTCCCGGTTCCCTGTACCCCGCTCGAAGCGCCAACCCCAGTACCCGTGGAGGGGAATCCGATTCCCGTGGTGGTCACCCCGGTGTCCAATGACGATATGCCGCCCGAGCTGGCAGCACAACTTACAGCGTGGTTGGGCGAAAGTAGTGAGGGCGCCACGGCTGTCGATGCGCAGGCGCTGATGAAGCAATTGCGTGAGAAACGGGATGCAGCCAAGGTGTCCGCGCCGGCTGCAGTAGTTGACAAGCCACAAGGGACGATTACGACCGCAGAGGCAGCGTCCGGTGCAGGTAAGCGGCCATTGCCGATTGCGAGGGATGAGTCAGCACCCTCTCGTAGAGAAAGGTTGGGTCAACATGTGCCTTTGGCAATTAAGGAGAAGATTATGTGAACATCTTCTCGTTGCTTGTTGACCATTATGAGGTGGAGCATGTTAAGGGTCAGAAAGACCTCATGCATCCGAGTGTTTGGCGCGCAAAAATGGCCGCCTTTAAAGTGAATGAAAATATTGGCAATTGGGGCAATGCATGGGGAATCTTTACGTCGATCTTGGGGGAACGTAGGCCCGAGTTGCTTTCCGAGTTGCCGACCTATCAGTCGCGAATCATGGGGTACTCGACATCATACCAGGGTAACCATTGGTTCTGCTACGATAATCTTTTTAGAAAGGCTAAAGAGCATAATAAAAGCTTAACCTGGGATTGTTATGATTCTTTGACATGGGATAAAATGAAGGAGACAGGTGTGTTGAAAATGCCATTGGTAGGAAGTAATGTTGGCGAATCCTCCCGCCAATATGGGGGGACGCCCTTTCGTTCAGGTACGGGTACCGACGATCACTCGAGACCTGCCGGCAATACAGGAAAAAGGGGGTTATGCTTTAATTTCAACAGAGGTAGATGTACTAGGCCCCAGGGATCGTGTAAATTTAAACATGAATGTAGTGGGTGCGGGTCGCCCCATCCTGAGTCCACGTGCAGAGCCAAAACGGGTGATAACGGGGGGAGAGGAGGCGCCAAACAGGTCTAACATAGTCCGAGGGGCGCCTTTACCTACCCCGATTGATACCTTGGCGATGATTCCCTGGCTCAGTGAATACCCGGATCGTACTTCTGCTGGGGTGCTGCGGAACGGATTTTCGTATGGTTTCCGCATCCCGGTAGGGGACTTTCAGGGTGTGGAGAAGTGTAAAAATCAACTTTCGGTCCTGCAGCATACGACCGTGGTACAGGATAAGATCCGGAAAGAGGTTACTCGAGGTCGGGTCGCCGGCCCGTTTAGTGTACCCCCGGTGCAGGATTTTGTTTGTTCTCCTTTAGGGGTGGTCCCCAAGAAGGACCCGGGTGAGTTCCGATTGATTCATAATTTATCAGCTCCACGTGGTTTTTCTGTAAACGATGCAATAGATCCGGAAGTATGTTCGGTGCGGTACGCATCCTTCGATGAGGCCGTAGCCATTTTGAATCGCCTGGGGCCCGGGGCGCTGATGGCGAAGTCAGATATCGAGTCAGCGTTCCGATTGCTCCCGGTACACCCAGACGACCAGCGTCTCCTGGGTTTCATGTTTCAGGGTCATTATTACATGGATAGGTGTATGCCGATGGGGTGCTCTATATCTTGTGCCTATTTCGAGAAATTCAGTAGTTTTCTACAATGGGTCTTCACAAAGAAGACGGGTTTCCAACATGTAATGCATTACCTTGA
Organism: Lissotriton vulgaris; assembly: GCF_964263255.1. Taxonomy (NCBI): domain Eukaryota; kingdom Metazoa; phylum Chordata; class Amphibia; order Caudata; family Salamandridae; genus Lissotriton; species Lissotriton vulgaris. The sequence continues at coordinate 1,216,697,517 of NC_141695.1, read as the reverse complement.
TGATTTTCTGTTCCTTGGGGCAGCCGGGGATCTCGAATGTGGCCGGGCCTTGGCCGAATTTTGTATGTTAATGAAGCAGTTTGGTGTGCCATTGGCACCAGGTAAGACGGTGGGTCCTGCGACTTGCCTCGAGTTTCTGGGGATCGAGTTAGACTCCAGTGAGGGTTGTTTTCGTTTGCCAGCTGACAAAGTGTTGAAGTTCAGGGCAGCCCTGCGAGTGTGTATAAATGGATCTAAAGTTACGCTGCATCAATTACAGCAGTTGGTGGGACAGTTGAATTTTGCCCTGAGGGTTATACCAATGGCCCGCCCCTTCTCCCGTTCAATTGCCCAAGCTATGGTCGGCCTAAAGGAGGGCCATCATCGCACGAGACTATCGGCTGAGGTCCGCCAGGACATGCGCATTTGGTTAGCATTCCTGGCGGACTTTAATGGTCGAGTCGTCTGGAACAAACCAGCCGTGTCCTCGGAAGAGCTGGGGCTATGGACAGATTCAGCAGGTACACAAAATGGTCGGCACAAAGGTGGCCGACATGGTGGCATGACAATGGTCTGACAAGTAATATTGCTTTCCTTGAACTTTTCCCCATTTTGGTGGCTCTGAGAACCTGGCCCGAAGGGTTCAAAGATCACTCTGTGATATTTTGGTCTGACAATATGACCGTGGTCGAGTGCATCAATAGCCAGGCTGCACGATGTAAACTGATTTTAAGACTGCTCAAAGAAATTTTTTACTGTGTATGCAACTGAATGTGCTATTCAGAGCAAAACATGTCCCGGGGGTAATGAATCAGGCGGCTGATGCACTGTCTCGTTTTCATATGCAGGCTTTCTCGGGTTTCCTTCCCACAGCGGACCCAGAGCCGGCACCCTTTCCCGAAGCTCTCTGGTCTCTCGGTGCCCCGAACTTCGTCACCTCGTGGGAGAGAGTCTAGCACCAAGGACGAGGAAGGCATATGAAGGGGCGTTTCGGTCCTATTTAGCCTTTTTGGGGACCGATAGAGAGGGGCTTTGGGGCCACGAGGAATGGGTAGTGAATTTTCTGATGTCCTTACGTAGGGCTGGGAAATCGGTGGCTACGGCCCAGAGGCATCGTGCTGCCATTTCCTTTGTTGCCAGGGCTCATGGTATCCAGGACCCGACAGCGTCTTTCGTTGTACAGAAAGCGCTGCGTGGGTGGCAATGCCTTGAGGGTCGCAGAGTAGATGAGAGGCGCCCGATAGGTTTGGATAGGTTGGCCCAGTTGTTGGCCACACTCCCTTCCACATGTTCATCTCAGTTTGAGACAGTGTTGTTCCGAGCCGCTTTTACGCTGGCATTTCATGGGGCGATGCGGGTAAGCGAACTGGTGGCAAGGAACAAACAGGATGTGACAGGGGGTTTGTGCCAGGAACACGTTCAGATCAGAGGAGAGACAATGACTGTCTCCTTTGTCAGGTCCAAGACCGATCAAGGTGGGATGGGTGACTGCATAATCATACGCAGGATTCCCGGGTCCTCCATGTGTCCGGTAAAGTGTTTAGAAGACTACCTAGCACGAAGGGTGGCATCATGGGGGGGGACCTTGTTGAGACACGCGGACGCCACCCCACTGACGAAATTTCAGTTTCAGCGGGTGCTTGCGATGTCAATTGCCGCTGCAGGCTTGAACCCGGGCGAGTTTGGGACCCATTCCTTTCGGATAGGGGCTGCTACAGAAGCTACAGCTAGGGGTCTTAATGTTGAACAAGTGAAACGAGTGGGGCGTTGGTCCTCCAATTGTTATAAGAGGTATGTGCGGTTGCACATGTTGTGAAGCTGTAATGATGTACTCACGCCTCTTGTTTTTGTTTGGTTTTCAGTTGCGCAAGCCTACGAGGCGGGCGGACTATGCAGTCGACCCAACACCGGGCCAGCGGTCAGACATCACCGGCTGTGAAAAAGGAGGTGTGGGTCGTGGGCCACTCATACGTGAGGCGTGCCGCGGACGTATTCAAAGCAGGTGACATGATTCACGTAGCTGGGGAATACGGGTACAGGGTGTCCTTCTACGGAAGAGGCGGTCTCTGTATTGACCAGTTTCAAACATTTTTCGAGGGTTTGTTAGGGCGGACGAGGTCACCGCCGTCTATAGTCATAGTACATCTAGGGGGCAATGATTTGGTCACCACCGGTAGACGACTTCTCCTGGAGGCAATGCTTTCCACTGTAAGTTGGTTGGCGAGGAGAGTTCCGGGGTGCATAATTGCGTGGTCCCATATGATCCCACGAAAGGTGTGGCGAGGGGCTATTTCTATTCCTGCTTTGAATCATTCTGTTAGAAAGCTTAATAACAAAGTGAGTAGGTTGTTCCGTTCCAGGACATTGCATTCTATTTCGCATGGCTGTATTAATGATGACAGTATGTATTTGGGGGATGGTGTGCATTTGTCTCGGGTGGGGAATGAGTTACTCATAGGAGACTTCTTAGCATGGTTAAAAACGTTAAAACATGACCTTTAGGTAGGAGCTTGGTGGGGGGTCCGGATAGCCGGTCAACTATCCGGCCTGTGGCGGTAAGGTCATGATCGGTGAGCACTAATTGGAAGATCCCTATGAGTGGGCGTCACCCAACACGGATGGGAGCGCTCGGGAGAGGTGGCCATTGGCCCCTCAACGGGGAGGCGGTCCCTTCTAAGGATGGGTCGCCGAAAGATAAGGAAAGGCGGTCAAGGCCCCTTCCTGTGTAGGAGGGGTTACAGCCCCCTCCTGGGGAATTTCCCGGGGCCAGTGACGTCTGCGACGGCAGATGTGGTAAGTTGTGCAGGGTTTGGGGGGGGGTCTACGCTACCTTCTAGATACCTCACACGAGTCCTCGAACGACCTTTAAGTGGCGTCGAGTTTTATTGGTGCCCCCGTCAAGTCAAAGGGAAATTGGTAGTTGCACTTGAGGTACGCCTCAGTGCTGTCGCCCCTCACAAGTGGGGGGTATTTCTGGTTAGGGATCTTGACACCGGTTACGACCTTGCCGTTGGCCCTTAAACGTTAGGATGTACAATTTCATAATTTCAAGTAAATGTTTGTAGGATGTTAGTTCGGCTAGGAGAACCTCTGTATTAGAGAATCTGTTAAGGTTAGCCAAACATCGCAATGTGGTAATGAAATTGTACATTAATATGAAATTGTTGATTTAATGTTTTAATTTTGTTTTAATAAATACGGCCGGGAGGGTCACTCCCTCCCTCCTCCAAAAACTTCAAGAACTGTTTCCGGTTTCCCTCCTTTGGGGATTGTGTTGAGAGGGGGTGGCGGGTATCTCAGCCATATGACTCTGTGCATAGATGTGTGAGCAGTTGATTCACTAGATGTATGGGTTCAAAAGTGCATGTGGAAACAGCTGTATGGGCGGTTGACTGTGTGCATGAGTGTATTGGTGAGTGAATGGATATCTCAGTGCTTCATGTCAAAGTAAGTACATATGTAAAACACAGTACATGTGAGAGTTGACATATATAAATAACTGTGCACAAGAGCCAGTGAATGTGTGAGTGGCTGTATGAATCAATGTGAACTTGTATCAGGGATTGTATAAGAGAGTAAATATGTGTTAGTATATGTTTGAATAAGTAAGGTGTGTATAACTGTATAGTTGAGGAAATGGAGGTGTGATTGATTCTTTGCATGACTGACTAGGTGTGTGAGTAACTCCATGGATGAGTGACTGTCTGTGAGTGTCTGTTTACACTGAGTGTATCTAAGGTTATATTAGAGTCTGAAGAGGTTCATCGTATTATCACATGAATGATGTCATCAGTGATGTGATCAGTAATGTCAAATGAGATGTCATCAGTGATGTCATCAGTGATGTCATTTGAGATGTCATCAGTGATGTCATCAGTGATGTCATTTGAGATGTCATCAGTGATGTCACTGACCATGTCATGAATGATGTAATATGTGACATGATCAGCAGTGGATTGCGGGTGCGCGATATATAGTTAGTGCAAGTAACTATATATGCGAATTTCAATGGTTTTGTGTGAGTAAAATAAGGTTTGTAAATGCTAATCCCTAACTATATATGGTCTATGACCTATGGTTTTTTCAGTGAATATATATATATATACACACATACATATATAAATGCATATATATATATATATATATATATATATATATATATATATATATATATATATATATATATATATATATTCACTGAAAAAACCATAGGTTTCACACCAGTTATAGTTAGGAATTAGCATTTAAAAAACCTATTAAATTCACTGAAAAAACCATAGGTTTCACACCAGTTATAGTTAGCTGGAAATTTTACTGATATAAAACCATTGAAATTCCCACGTTATAGTTAGTTGGACTCACTATAACTTGCGCGCCTGCAATGCACTGCTGATGACGTCACATATTACATCACTCATGACATGGTCAGTGACATCACTCATGACATCACTGATGACACCATCCCTGTGACAGAGTGACTGACCTCCTTTCAGTGTAATGTAACCCCTGAAACACATATTCAAAAATAGAAACTAACATTTACAAAAAAGTGGCGATACCTATACCAGTTACAACAACCAATTCAGTAATTCAACCATTTATATACACATTTACTCATTCACCAACAGTTCTATATAGTCATTCATACATATACTCACTTATCATATGTACTGAAACACCTTTACATCCGTTAACACACCGACAGTCTTCCAAAAGTTACTCACACATATACTCACACATGCAAAAAAACTATTGAACATCCATTTATTTGCATATACAGCTATACACACACTACCACCTTATTCCTAAGGAAACTTACACATACTTACTCTCTTAAACAATCACTTATAGAATCACATACTTATTTAAACAGGAACTCTTACAATCTCTCACTCTCACATTTACTCACTTATATAAATCAATACTCCATATACTAGAATAAAACATATGTATACACACTCATATATAAAACATATTTATTTTTTCAGAAAGACACACATTCACTGGATGGTGTCATCAGTGATGTCATGAGTGATGTCACTGACCATGTCATGAGTGATGTAATATGTGACGTCATCAGCAGTGCATTGCAGGCGCGCAAGTTATAGTGAGTCCAACTAACTATAACGTGGGAATTTCAATGGTTTTATATCAGTAAAATTTCCAGCTAACTATAACTGGTGTGAAACCTATGGTTTTTTCAGTGAATTTAATAGGTTTTTTAAATGCTAATTCCTAACTATAACTGGTGTGAAACCTATGGTTTTTTCAGTGAATTTCATAGGTTTTTTAAATGCTAATTCCTAACTATAACTGGTGTGAAACCTATGGTTTTTTCAGTGAATTTCATAGTTTTTTAAATGCTAATTCCTTTGTATATCGAGTTTCTAACCTTTTTTTTTTTTACAATTTGCTGTTTTTTTTTAAGTATTCATTTTTTTTAATATTTTTTTTCTTTTGCGCTCTGGGTGCGCGCTCCGGGAAGCTTTCAGCTAAGCTCTCCTGTAAGCTTCTCCGAGAGCTCATCTGAAAGCGCACCCAGAGCGCAACTGTCGTTCGTGAAAAAAAAATATGAATGAAAAGTTAATAATAATGCAAAACATTTCGTACCATACAAATAAAATTTGTTTTTTTTAATATGGAAAATGATTATGCATTTCTATAAAAGATTGATGACGTCACTTCGGCGCGCAACGTAAGTGCCCTCGGAAGCGCATACGTGCGCGGCGCATAAACGCACGGAAAAGCGCCTACGATCGCGCCACGTTTGCGACCCGGAAGCGCCTACGATCGCGCTGCGTAAACGCACCGGAAGTGCACCGGAGCGCGCAGCGTAAACGCGTCGGGTCATGTGACCCTAAAATAACACTTTTCATTGGTTGCTAACAGTTTTTTTTTACAATGAATGAAATCCCCACCCATTTCCTTCACTTCTTCTTTCACTTTTGTGACTGAAAGACCTGCCTTTTTTGCTGCTCCATATTCCTGGATTCATCATGGCTGCCAGACCATCCAGCAGTGAAGATGACTCCAATGATTTCATTGATGAAGAGCCTCCTACCCCAAAGGTGAAGGAACATTTCATCTGGAAATTTTTTAAGTTTCCAGAAGGCCAGAAGAAGGTGAATGCACCAAAAGTAGAGTGCAGGATCTGCAAACAGGTCCTGTCACGGGGTAACCCCCAAAAAAAATACTCTTTTGGCAACTTCACCATGATTCGCCATGTGGAGAGGAGGCACCCCCAGAATTTTTCCCGGGAAAGTGTCAGGGCTCTGGCACAGGAGGTTCCCAGAGATGGGGCCTCTACATCAACAGGAGGAGCAACTTCTTCTGGAAGAGAACAATCTCAGGGGCAGGTAGCAAACATTCAACCTGCATTCAACCATGGGGTCGTCAGATGCAGATACTGCAATCAACTCCTCACCTATGGGGAGCAAAGTGTCCTGCTCATGGTTCGGGCATTGGAGAACCATCACTGCCCTTCCCACCCCTAATTTTTTTCTTTTCTTTTTGCTCCTGTTGAGCAGTTTCTATTCCCTGTTTTTGTTCCTCTTCAGTTAAAAGAAGAAAACCAAAAGTTCTTTTCAGAACTACCTCCAATTCTCATCAAAGAGCTATAATCTTAAAAAATGAAGAGTAAGTGAAATATAGTGCATTGATAATTGAAAGGAGAATGAGTAAGAAAGAACAGAAAGGTATGAGAGGTGAAAGGAAGTGAAGTAGGAGGACTGAAAGAAGGTGAGTGTTAGAAAAGAAAGTTATGACACAGTGAATAAACTGGAGGCCTCATTTCTGAAAAGTGACGCATCGCTACGTGAAAATAGCGATGCGTCACTTTTCTGGACGCACTCCTTATGACATTCCAGATATGTCATATTTAATATATGACTAATCAATTCGCAAGGAGTTACAGATATGTCAGTATTTCTGACATATCTGTAAACACAAAAGTAACGCATTGCAGGAGTGCGTCACAAAAGTGACGCAACTCCAATAATGTGTCCTTTCACATGGAAAAAGCACCATGTGAAAGGTTTGCTGTGAAGCAGGCGCAAGATTTTGGCGCAACTGCATCCTAAAAGTGACGCACTGCGTCATTATTACCAAGCTTTTTGCAAGGAACACCCCCTCTGCATGCATTATACCTGACACTATTTTTTAAAAAGTGACGCATCTAGGTACATGGGTCACTTTTTAAAACTCTGCGCCATATTGTATCTGCATCAGGTATAATGTATGCAGAGGGGGCAATCCCTCGCAAAAAGCTTGGTAATAACAACGTACTGAAATCTATGAGATTTCCCTGCGTCACTTTTAGGATGCTATTGCGTCAAAATTTTGCGCCGGCCTCGCATCACTTTTATGTTTACACATATGTCAGAAATACTGACGTATCTGTAACTCCTTGCAACATGATTCGTCATACATTAAATATGACACATCTGGAATGTCATAAGGACTGTGGACAGAAAAGTGACGCATCACACCAGCAGTGTAATAAAATGTGCCTCGTTGCACTATATTTAAAGGATGCAACAGCATCCTAAAAGTGACGCAGTGAAATCTCAAACATTTCACTGCGTCGCTATTACAAAGCTTTTAGTGGGAGAACACCCCCTCTGCATGCATTATACCTCACGCAGATATAATGTGGCGCTTGATTTTAAAAAGTGACCCATCTACCTAGATACCTCACTTTTTAAATATAACGCAACGCAACACATTTTTTTACACTACTGGTGCAATGCGTCACTTTTCTGTGCGCACTCCTTATGACATTCCAAGTAACGCATTGCTGGAGTGCGTCACAAAAGTGACGCAACTCCAGTAATGTGTCCTTTCAAATGGGGAAAGCAGCATATGAAAGGTCTTGCCTCAGTCTAACACCTGCTGTAAAGCAGGCACAAGATTTTGACGCAACAGCATCCTAAAACTGACGCAGTGAAATCTCAAAGATTTCACTGCGTCGCTATTACAAAGCTTTTTGCGGGAGAACACCCCCTCTGCATGCATTATACCTGACGCTATTTTTAAAAAGTGACGCATCTAGGTACATGGGTCACTTTTTAAAACTCTGCGCCATATTGTATCTGCAACATGATTCGTCATACATTAAATATGACACATCTGGAATGTCATAAGGAGTGCGCACAGAAAAGTGACGCATAACACCAGCAGTGTAATAAAATGTACCTCGTTGCACTATATTTAAAAAGTGACGCATCTAGATAGATGCGTCACTTTTTAAATATTGCATAACAATGCGCATTTTTTTACACCGCTGGTGCGTCACAAAAATTGACGCACAGGAAGCGCAAAACTAACAGCGCAAGGCCTTCATAAATATGGTCCTGGATTTTCCCCGTGCTTCGCCGGTGCGCGTACCATGCGCTTCCCCCGCGCAAAACGAAAAAAAAATTTTAATGCCCTGCAGGACCCTATTTTAGTCCCTACATCAAACCTAGGGGGTCAGAGGGGGTCTACTCTTCCCCCTTATGGTCATTTGCCCCTTTTTTTTTCAAACCCCTTGTGTCTCGATTTTACCGAGACACAAGATGGCGGCCGCTCCGCACTGTTTAGAATGTTTACAGACAACTGAGATCCAATCAGCTTCCTGCGCGCAAGTCGCGTGTCGCGCCTGGAGCGCACTCCGGTGCGCGCACGGGAGAGCGCCTATAGATATATATATTTTTTTGAACCTAAATTACTCAAAATCCACTGGAGCACATATCTTGAGACATAGCAAAGGCACATCGGGCTACCAGTCCCTACAATTTTGCCAAGTTTGGTGGAAATCCATTCAGCCGTTCGGGCTAAAAGTGAAATCGACCGCCCTATGGAAATTAACATGGGGAAAACGCGTTTTGGGACCCCCCTTTTATCTCGGCCCCCGCTTGACGAATCCCCCCCAAACTTTCAGGGAAGGACCGGACCGCCATGAGACCATTTTCCTGAAAATTTCAGGCAGATTCGTCAACCGGCGCCAAAGTTATTCAAAATAGAATGTTGAGATTTAACATTGAAAATTATCCTAACTATAACTACCTACTGGCGACCGCCAGTAGGTAATATATATATATATATATATATATATATATATGTGTGTGCATATGTGTGGGTGTAGAGAGATGTAGAGAGAGGTAGAGAGGCTAGAGGTGTTGAGGTAGAGGTGTAGAGGTAGAGAGGTAGAGGTAGAGAGGGAGAGAGTATTAGAGAGAGCAGTAGAGAGAGGTAGAGATGTAGGGAGTAGAGAATGAGTAATAGAGAGTAGAGAGTACAGAGTGAGTAGTAGAGAATAGTAGAGAGTAGTATAGAGTAGTAGAGAGAGTAGCAGAGAGTGAGTAGTAGAGAGTAGTAGAGTGAGTAGCAGAGAGTGAGTAGTAGAGAGTGTGTAGTAGAGAGTGAGTAACAGAGAGAGTAGTAGAGAGTAGTAAAGAGTTAGTAGTAGAGTGAGTAGTAGAGAGTAGTAGAGAGAGAGAAGTGGAGAGTGAGTAGTATAGAGTAGTAGAGAGTGAGTAGAAGAGAGTGGGGACCCTTTTCTGGATTGGACTTCGTGCTACTGGGACCTTTGCTCTTGGACTCCTGGTTCTGGGCTGCTGACCTGCTTCTACACCACTGCTCGCGGGACCCGCTTCGCGGGTCCCCCTTCGCAGGGAAAGCCGCCGGGGAATCTGTGGAGCTGCTGTGCTGACAGAGGAGTGTTGGGGCATCTGCTCAGGGCTGCGAGCGTTCTGCAGGGACTACATCTCCCAGGAGTCCCTGCCTGGCCAATTTAGATCACCTGGCCCGCTCTCCCTGTAAGCCCCGCCCCCTGAGCACAGATCGTGTAAAAGAGACTCCCTGCCTCTCACCTGTGGGACCCTTTGCTGGATTGGACTTCGTGAAACTGGGACCTTTGCTCTTGGACTCATGGTTCTGGGCTGCTGACCTGCTTCTACACCACTGCTCGCTGGACCCACTTCGCGGGTCCCGCTTCGCAGGGGAAGCCGCCGGGGAATCTGTGGAGCTGCTGTGCTGACAGAGGAGTGTTGGGGCATCTGCTCAGGGCTGCGAGCATTCTGCAGGGACTACATCTCCCAGGAGTCCCTGCCTGGCCAATTTAGATCACCTGGCCCACTCTCCCTGTTAGCCCCGCCCCCTGTGCACAGATCGTGTAAAAGAGACTCCCTGTCTCTCACCTGTGGGACCCTTTTTTTGTATTGGACTTCGTGCTACTGGGACCTTTGCTCTTGGACTCCTGGTTCTGGGCTGCTGACCTGCTTCTACACCACTGCTCGCGGGACCCGCTTCGCGGGTCCCCCTTCGCAGGGAAAGCCGCCGGGGAATCTGTGGAGCTGCTGTGCTGACAGAGGAGTGTTGGGGCATCTGCTCAGGGCTGCGAGCGTTCTGCAGGGACTACATCTCCCAGGAGTCCCTGCCTGGCCAATTTAGATCACCTGGCCCGCTATCCCTGTTAGCCCCGCCCCCTGTGCGTCACACCTAACCTATAATAGTGGTGTCTACTTCCGCTATGCGGGAGCGCACGGCAGCGTCCCGGGACAAGGGCGGGACCGTCTGTGGCCGTCTGAGGCCGTCCGTGGTCGGGCGAGGTTGGGTTGGGCCATTCCCCCTGGTTAATGTTGTATACATTATTGTTGGTGTTAGTATAATTTTGATATTGTCATAGTACTAATTAAAACTGCAATGCCTCTACGCTCCGGCAAGGAACGTACAGTACAATTGCAGACTACTAAGGGGGTGGTCTCCGGTCCATTAGACGCATTCATTACTCGAGCTACTGGGATCTTAGAAAAAGAGATAGCGATGGCCGAGAAATGGCTCTCTATTGACCTAGTTAGTGGGAAGCGTTCCTCTCTGGGTAGGTTGGCAATAATACCCAGCCCCGTTGCACAAGCCCTGAGTAGGTGTCTACATTTGGTTACAGCAGAGGTGGTTGTGCACCGCGAGGGGGAAGGGGAGGGCATCCCACCCTCCGTGGGGGAGACTGATTCACATCTGGATGACACCCAAGATAGCAGGGGAAATGAAAATGAAAATCAAAGTGTGCTCTTGGTCAGCATTTCTGAGTCGGACTCATCAGGTGACGAGGACCCATTGAGAATTGCACCTCGCAAAAGGAAAAGGCGCTTGGGCCACCAGGGGGGGGGAGCTTACAAGATACCAAAGACTATTGATCTGGCCCACACTAGTGCCCCAAACCCCGAGGCCCTTCCTACCCTTTGTCCTGCCCTGGTACCAATAGATCCATTACGCCCCTCCCTTATCCCCTTCGGTTCCTCTGACCCATGCCCAACCTGTTTTAGTAGCGATGAAAGCATATTGATAAAAATGGAGGCCATGATTAAAACTATTTAACTTCCTGTACTTGAGAGAACAAGGCTGATGACCTCTAAATTGGATGTACTTGAGTCCATTGTAAATACTAATACTGGTTTACTACATGAGTTTACTAGCCCCTAAAATGTCGTGGGGAATCCTTGCTCCTCTGCGAGCAACACAAAGGGCCAGAAAATTGCATTAACTGGTAAAACAGTAACCTCTGTGACCACTGGTTAAGCATTAAATTATCCTGACCCTAAAACAAATAAAGATTCAGTGGCGGGGGGATCCTCTAGGGATAAGGATTGTACTCCGGTTGTAGGCTCTTTGCTGCAGGTACCAAAGAAGGCCACCTCCAAATCTAATCCCCAACGAACACCGGCATTACATCCGCAAGACCGTGCAAAGGGTGCTCCTAGTACATCATCTCAGTCTACCCCAGGGCAGGCAGCTAAAGGGAGCATGAAATCTACCACCCCCTTAGGGAAATCTAACAAGCGGGGTCACCCTCACACAGACCAGCCCCCTGAAGCATCCCGGCACACAATAGTTTTCACTGGTGTAGCACAACTTAGGGAGGGTGCCAACAAATCTTATGGGGACCTTCATAACAAAGTGGTATTCTGGTTAAACAAAAATCGCCCCCTTCCCCCATCATCCTCGACTGAAATTCTGTTGGTGAGGAGAGTTGAATGGGTGGGTCACGGTAGTAAGGACTTAGAGGGGGATTGTATTATTATATCTTTTAAAGATCCCTGGGTGGTAGATTTCTTACGTAGGGAAGCAAGGTTTGCAAGATTGGGGGATGTGCAGACCTTAGGTCTTGGCTATTTTTATCCAAGACGATTGTGTGAATTTCCCCCAAGACATCGACCCTCAAGATTGCCAGTCAGGAGGCACCAAGTTGATAGAACACCCTACCTCCCGCAGTACCCATTATTGTTTAACCGCTTTGAGCCCCTCTCTGGCCTTGAGGCCATTGATTGACTCTACCCGGTTGCTGGGAATGAAAAGGTTATGAGGAATCAGGTGAGCGAGGTAGACAGAGCTGGTTTTGAGATGCCTCAGGGGGTTGTTGGGAAAGAGAGAATGGAGGTGCTGGATTCAGGGGAGAGTTCTGAAATACCTACAGGGGGTGTGATAGAAGGGGCTGGTGGGGTGGGGTCCGAGCAGGGGGACACTAGCAATGTGATAATGGTTCGAGATGCGACTAGGGTGGAGAGTCATCAAGTGAGCTTAGCTGCACCCATGGCAGTGGACCGGAGTGGGCCACGTAGTATAACAACAATACAGGAAACACTCAAATTAGCCTCTTGGAATGTGGCAGGGATTAAGGGGCGGATGGATTCTGAGGATCGGTTAGAATATATTGATACATTTGATGTTTTATTATTTCAAGAAACCTGGGCACCGGATCCAATTCATAGGGCCAGGTTTTTACATTTTTACAAACCAGCTATAAGGGGCAGCAAGGGCCGGGCATCAGGAGGGCTAGTGACATGGGTTAAGCAGGCAATAGGATACCATCCAACTGAAATACTTGCGAATCACCCAGACCTCTTGGGTATTAAATTAAGCAAGGACGGCTACCAGGATCTCATAGTCTAATATCTATGCACGAGGCCAACCGGGTGGCCGCTGCCCTAGTTTTGTAGACTTTCTGGACACATATCTTGAAGGGATAGGGAGAGACAAGGTACTTGTTCTAGCTGGGGATCTCAACTGCACCTTTGAGCCCCTTTATGTTGTAGGGGATAATTGGGGGTTAGCAGAGGATGTGGTTTGGAAGATCCCAGAACTGTCCGTTGATAAAATCACAAAAGGGACTGAGGCAGCTCTACATTGGATGGGCTTGTGCCTGAATTGGGGGCTAAGAGCTACAAATGGCCGTACTGCCTCTGATCAGGGAGGCAATTCCTCCTTTGATAATGGGCTAAGGAAAAGCCGTATAGATTATATCTTGTTGAAGATGGAATATTGGCCACTTCTGATTGACATGGAGGTAGTACCCGCCCTGAAAGCAATCATAATCCCCTGTCACTTAGCCTGAGACTTCCGGGTGCATGTGGAAGGATTCCACCAGTCGTTCACTCGACAGGGGACACTATCCTAACCAACGATAGAAGAAGGCTTAAATGAACAAGGATTGTGGGGGATGAGACTATTCTGGATAGCATTACGAATGTGGTTTCCAAGACTGTTAACGACATTTCGACCCTTGTTGCCACTAGGGGTGATATTGATAATATTTGTGAACTTCATGAACAATGCTTCACCCAGCTCAAGGTCCTTCTAATGCTGCCGCCAACCAAAGGCACCCCAAAGGTGCATGCCTCCCGACAGAAATGGTATAACAAGCAATGTAGGGAGGCCCACAGCAGATTAGTGAAAGCAGTTAAGTCCAGGATTTTGAGTGACATAAAGGAAACCAGGGCACAGTATAAAAAAATCCAGTGGGAAGCAAAAAGAGAGTGGGAAGATAATTATTGGTCTGATCTTCTGGACGCCTGCACTTCCAATAACCAGATTAAGTTCTGGGAAATTGTAAAGTGGGGCAGAAACCCCGACTCCCAAACACCCACTAACCATGTATCCGCAGAAGCCTGGGTGGAGTTCTACTCTAGTCAATTCAAGGATTTGAATTTAGAACCCACTACAGGCTCACCCAGGTTACAAACCATGCCTGTCCATACAGAAGAGCTGACTTTTACAGAACAGGAGACCGAGATTGCACTTGGCCTGACCCAGCGGGGGAAGCACCGGGGATGGATCTAATTCCAGCTGATCTATATAAAAACAATCCCCAACTTTGGGTTCCCTACATAACCAGGATCGCAAATACTATTGCTAAGGGGGCCAGGATCCCCATGTCTTTTTAAAAAAGGTGATTGCTCGAACCCAGGGAATTACCGTCCACTTAGCCTTATAGACTCATTCCAAAAGGTCATAGCAAGGATGGTCCTTGCAAGAGTTCAGGGCTGGATGGAGCTAGAGGGTATTTTGTCCCCAATGCAGGCCGGCTTCAGATCCGGTACAAGTACCATCGATCAGGTTTTCAGATTTTGTCTGATCTACTGGAAGGTGGTGCTGCTTGGCCGTGGAACTATCTATGCCGCGTTTATCGATCTGAAGTCGGCCTTCGACTTGGTGCCAAGGGCCAAACTTTGGTCCGTTCTTAGAGACCTGGGATTGCCAATCGAATTATTAGATCTGATTGTCAGATTACACGAGGGCAATTTTGCAAGGGTTAGGTGGGGAGGCCAAGGACAGGTGACGGACTGCTTCCCCATAACACGGGGCATCTGTCAGGGGTGCGTACTGGCGCCCATGCTCTTCCTCGTGTTCATCGATCAAGTGATCAAGTTTTTTGCTAGTACCCCCACTGATGCACCCACTCTGGGGGGGACCAGGTTTCCTATGCTCATCTTCGCTGATGACACATTACTCCTCTCTAAGACCTGTAGCGGTTTACAGTCAGCACTGGACCGCTTTGAGGAGTTCTGTCTCATCAATGATCTTAAGATTAATGTGAGCAAAACGAAATGTATGGTGCTCACTAAGAGTCATCCCCTAAGAAGTGCAGTGACTATGAATGGAGAGAGTTTGGAACAAGTCGAGGTTATGACCTATTTGGGAGTAACCTTGGACTATCGTCTCCGTTGGAAAGCGCAGGTGGACACATTACATTTAAAATTTGCGCGACTCACGGGTTGTCTCCTACAAGAGCAAAAAAGGTCCCTTACTAAACGAGTTAAACCTGCACTTCGGATCTATACCACCAAGGTTAACGCTGCAATTTTGTATGGAGCAGATCTTTGGGGACATATGGACCTCTCTACCCTGGTGAAAACGCAGTGTAAGTTCATGCGGAAACTTGTAGGTCTACCCCAATCCTCTCCATCTAAACCACTTTGCCTAGATATGGGTTGTAACCCAATAAACGAAATGGCAAGGTACAGACTGGTGGCTTTTTGGAGACGTATTTGTACCTCTCCTGACCTTAGCCTTTTTGCTAATGAGCTTGCAGAAGTAAGATCAATTTGGGGGTCCGGTGGTATTCCATGGCTGTGTGCAGTAAAATCGATCCTGGTTGAAATGGGCCTTGAACAGTTGTGGGTTGCCCCGGGATCTAATATTTTTCCATCAAAACAGGAGTAAAAGGCGCTTTATTGGGCCTCTGTTTGTCATGCTTTGGTCACTGCTTCTAGCTCTGCTAGTTTAACAGGAAGGTTCCTGACACACAAGTTGGATCCCTTCCTAGAGAACTATTGGGACATCATCACTAGGCCACTTGACAAGAAACTTTACCACCAGTTTCGTGTGGGATCCTTGCCCTTGAACTCGTTCACTAAAAACTGGTCTAATGGAGTGAGTGAATATTGCCCTTGGTGCCCGGGACACAAGGAGAGTGTGGGTCATCTTCTATTTGCCTGTTCGATTTATCAAGCCCCTCGAAGTAAATGGATAAAACCCCTTTGCCAGCGACTTAAATACAAAGGGTGTGCTGAGGCTATTTGGGCACTTAGAACTAACACCTCTGAGGTGATTGTGGTGAGCGTAGCCAAATTCTTGGGGTGGGCATGGGTGATCAGAACGAGAAGTAAACAGAAATGATTAAGATCCTGTCTCTTTTTTATATCCAACGTTCTTAATTCCAACCTTTTTAATCTTTTTTTAATCTTTAGGTCAGGTTTGTCTTTGTATTGTCAGGCTGTTTAATTGTAATTGTAAAATAATGTAATATTCTATATGTATGAATTTCATGGAATTCGAATTTGTATACAGTAATTGAAACTATAATTGTTTTTGCTGTATTACCAACTCTTTATAATATTCTGTATGTCCAAAACTTCATGTTTTAAAAAAAAATGTCTTTTATGATTTTATTATTGAAATAAAGACTTTAAAACCTATTATTAAAAGAGTAGAAGAGAGTGAGTAGTAGAGTGAGTAGTAGAAGGTGCGTAGTAGAGAGTAGTAGAGAAAGAGTAGTAGAGAGTTTGTAGTAGAGAGTAGAAGAGATTGAGTTGTAGAGAGCGAGTAGTAGAGTGAGATTAGGAGAGAGTGCGTAGCATAGAGTAGTAGAGAGTAAGTAGTAGAGAGTAGTAGAGAGTGAGTAGTAGAGAGAGAGTAGTAGAGTAGTAGAGAGTGAGTATTAGAGAGTGAGAAGCAGAGAGTGAGTAGTAGAGAGTAGTGGAGAGTGAATAGTAGAGAGTGAATAGTAGAGAGTAGTAGAGAGTGAGTGGTAGAAAACAAGTAGTAGAGAGTGTGTAGTAGAGAGTGAGTAGTGGTGAGAAGTAGAGAGTAGTAGAGAGTGAGTAGTAGAGAGAGAGTAGTAGAGAGTGAGTAGTAGGGAGCAGTAGAGAGTGAGTAGTAAAGTGAGTAGTAGAGAGTAGTAGAGAGTGAATAGTAGAGAATAGTAGAGAGCGAGTAGTAGAAAACAAGTAGTAGAGAGTGTGTAGTAGAGAGTGAGTAGTAGAGAGTTGTAGAAAGTGAATAGTAAAGAGAGAAGTAGAGAGTGAGTAGTAGAGAGAGTAGTAGAGAGCAGTAGAGTAGTAGAGAGAGAGTAGTAGAGTGAGTAGTAGAGAGCGAGTCGTACAGAGTGAGTAGTGGAGAGTGAGTAGTAGAGAGTAGTAGAGAGTGAGTAGTAGAGAGTGAGTAGTAGAGAGTGAGTAGTAGAGAGAGAGAGTAGTAGAGAGTGATTAGTTGAGAACAGTAGAGTGAGTAGTAGAGAGTGAGTGATAGAGAGTAATAGAGTGAGTAGTAGAGAGTGAGTAGTACAGAGAGTAGTAGAGTCATAGAGTGAGTGGTAGAGAGTAGTACAGAGTGAGTAGTAGAGAGAGTAGTAGAGAGTGAGTGGTAGAGAGTGAATAGTAGAGAGTGAGTAGTAAAGACTGAGAGGTAGGGAGTGAGTAGTAGAGAGTATTAGATATTGAGTAGTAGAGAGTGAGGAGTGAAGAGTGAATCGTAGATAGTAGTAGCAAGTGAGTAGTAGAGAGTGAGAAGCAGAGAGAGAGTAGGAGAGAGTGAGTAGTAGACCGTAAACAGTAGATAGTAGTAGAGAGTGAGTAGTAGAGAGATAATAGTAGAATAGTAGTAGAGAGTGAGTAGTAGAGACTAGTAGAGAAGTAGAAAGTGAGTAGTAGATAGTAGTAGAGTAGTGGAGAGTGAGTAGTAGACAGTAGTAGAGAGTGAGCAGTAGAGAGTATTAGCAATGAGTAGTAGAGAGTGGGTAGTAGAGAGAGAGTAGTAGAGAGTGAGTAGTAGAGAGTGAATAGTAGAGAGTAGTAGTAAGTGAGTAGTAGAGAGATTGTAG
Source organism: Lissotriton vulgaris (assembly GCF_964263255.1). Taxonomy (NCBI): domain Eukaryota; kingdom Metazoa; phylum Chordata; class Amphibia; order Caudata; family Salamandridae; genus Lissotriton; species Lissotriton vulgaris. The sequence continues at coordinate 1,216,679,903 of NC_141695.1, read as the reverse complement.
TAGAGAGTAGTAATAGAGAGTGAATTGTAGAGAGTGGCACAGAAGTAGAGAGTGAGAAGTAGGGAGTGAGTTGTAGAGAGTAGTAGAGTAGTAGAGAGTGAGTGGTAGAGAGTAGTAGAGAGTGAGTAGTAGAGAGTGCGTAGTAGAGAGAGAGTATTCAGTCAGTGTCAGTCAGTGTCAGTCAGTCAGTGTCAGTGAGTGTCAGTTAGTGTCAGTCAGTGTCAGTCAGTTAGTGTCAGTCAGTGTCAGTCAATCAGTCAGTGTCAGTCAGTTAGGGTCTGTCAGGTTTTCGCCGTGTATTGCCGCTGTCCGCATAATGCGGGACAATGGGCGACCGCACAGGCCAAACTACATTTCCCAGAAGGCCGGGAGACGACGTCACGTTCTAACGCCAGTCACGCAAAATCCCAGAAATAAGACTCAGCCATTACTCACTCGCTGTGCCGATAAATATTGCCAAGACTACGGACTGGTCGGTAAGATGGAGTAGCGGTAAGCTCCGGTTTGGAGAATTGTTATCCGGCTGTGTCCCAATTCATCCCATTTTGGGTCGGGTGGAAGAATTTTGGATCCGTTTGTTTAGTGCACGCGGCTGTGTGCATACGCCAGGTACCTTGGTGAAACCTTGTGAGTTGACAAGGGTTCTCTTACTCTCCCTGTTGGACAAGACGGTTTTCGCATTCTCATTGCGGGGAGAGGTTTGTTTCCAGTTTGTCCAGATCGGAACAGTTCTTCCAGTTCAACAGACATATTGTTCAATATTGACTTATATAAGGAGATCGGAACAGTGTGGACTGTCATTGTTAGTTGATAGAGTTATCTTGTGTTCAGACACAGAGTGTGTCAAGAATCAGATATCTTCCTATATTGGATAAAACCCTGCAGCTGGCAGGAATTCGTATGAAAGGGTGATTTAACCTTGCCTGCCGTTTTTTCTTTGTGATTCCTTTCTTCACTTCAACTATTCTACACTTTGTATTTGAATACACAGGAGAGACGATTTGGGGGTACGTGATCAAGGGGATTGGTCTAGTCTAAAGAGGAACAATATAATTGAGTGGTAGGTAGTATGTCTTAAGGGTGATTAAATTTGTTTCATGTGATACCGTAAGCTCATTGTGTTCCTATGTGTTTGTTGTTACAGTTGGCTTACATCCCAGATCCCGACCCTCATCATTCCTCCCACAATACAAAGCCTCTTATATTTTCCTTTTCAGGTAGGGGCATAGATTAATTTTGTGATATGTAATTAAGGATTGTAGATTTATTCCCTTGTGGGGTTTTGGGGGGTGTTTTCTAAATCATTGTCCTTGTCGTTTCAGATCTCCCCCCGCTGTACCCTTCGTTGCCCGCCCTCACGGGACGATCTTAGTATCTGTGTTACGTATTTCAGAATCTGGGAGAGTTGTGTGGAAGAGGTTATAGGATATTCAACGCAGCCCCGAAGAGAACCAGCACTGAGCCTGACAGAATTATCGGCCCACAATTTTTTTTTCTCTCCTTGGCTGTGTTGAAGAACCGATGGCTACTATAGATGATGTTCTGGCAGCTTTAGTTTAGGTGCAGACCGAGCTAGCGGTCTCCAACAGAGAGGTGGCGGCCTCTAAAGCTGAGAATGCACAGTTAAGGGCTAGAATGGACAGAATGCAGGGGAACCCCTTTGATGCTGGGTCGAGTCCTCCACCACCTTCCACCTTCGTTGTGGTAGAAATGCCCACACAAATTCCCTTGGCTCCTCCTGAGCGATTCTATGGGGATAACAAGAAAGTGCAGGTGTTTATGACACAGGTGTTATTACACTTTATGTGCAAGCCCAAAATGTTCGCCAACAAACAGGCTAGGGTTGCTTTTCTTATTTCCTATCTAGGGGGGGAGGCAGCACAATGGGCCGTCCCTGTGGTCCGGCGAGACGATCCACTACTCTACGACTGGGACGAGTTCAGGTTGGAATTCGAAAAAACGTTTGATCGAAGAGCTGAAACATTCACTGCCGATAGGGAGCTGCTAGTCCTGAAGCAAGGTACCACAGACTTGGTAACCTACCTGAATAGCTTTCGTCGTTTGGTAGCGGAGACAGACTGGCCAGAAATAAAACAATCCACCTTGTTTTATCAAGGCCTAAACGATGAAATGAAGGATGTTTTGGCCCATATAGATCCACAACCTCGCTCTTGCGCCGCTCTTATTGAGTTGACCTTGCGGTTGGATCACAGAATGCTAGAGAGAAAAGGGGACACTATGTAAAAAGAACAGCCCGTTTTGTCCTATGATAAAGGGGGACTGGGTAGAAATCAAGTACCACCTCGGAGTCCATGGAAATCAGAGCAGTAAGGGCTGCTCTAACATTACAAGAAAAAGAACACCACAGAAAATTTGGACTTTGTTTATACTGCGGTAAAAAAAGGACACTATTTGAGAGATTGTACGGTGAAGCCCAAAACAGGAAAGATTAGGGCAGGACAAACTGCAGCAGAAACTAGTGAGAGGAATTCGGAAAACTCCAGTGCTTGAAGGCGAGTGAAGGGGACCTATCAAGCAGGAATGTCATCCCTTCAGTAACGCCAGGCTGTGACCAAGAAAATAATCATTTGTTTTTGGCTATGAGGAGGTTTTCAGTGATGTTCAGGCAGAAGAACTTCCACCCCTTAGAGCCTACGACTGCTGGATAGACCTCCTCCCAGGATCGGTGGTTCCCAACGGACGGCTCTATGCCCTCACGGTGCCCGAAAACGAGTATTTGCGGGCATATCTGGCCAAATATTTGGCTATAGGGTATATACGGCCGTCAAGATCGCCTGCAGCCTTGCCACTGTTTTTTATACCCAAGGCCAATGGAGAACAGAGGTGCTGTATCGACTATCGAGCCCTGAATACCATCACGATTAAAAAACAATATCCACTGCCATTGATTCCGGTGTTGTTGGAACAAGTCCGCTCCGCCACCATTTATACCAAACTTGATTTGCGTGGTGCGTATCATCTTGTCTGCATACGGCAAGGCGACGAATGGAAGACGGCCTTCAAGACACAGTATGGGCTCTTTGAATACCTGGTGATGCCCTTCGGGCTATGTAACGCCCCGGCTGCCTTCCAGTTCTTTCTTAATGAAGTCCTGGGGTTGATCGTTTCGTTGTCGTGTATATAGACGACATTTTGGTATATTCCAACACTACCGAAGAACACACGATTCATGTGAGCCAAGTACTCCAGGCCTTTCGACAGCATCGGTTATATTGTAAGATCACGAAATGTGAATTTCACGTGACCACGGTGGAATTCCTAGGGGTGATGCTCACACCCTCTGTTCAGGTTATGGCCGAGAGAAAAGTGAAAGTGATAAAGGAGTGGCCTCGTCTGAACACTATAAAGGACATCCAGTGTCTATTAGGATTCACTAATTTTTAGCGCCGATTTATTTGTGGATTCTCTGCTCTGGTGACACCCTTGACCCGTCTCACACGGAAAAATGTTCCATTCGTATGGGATACAAAAGCACAAAGAGCGTTTGATGGGTTGAAGGAAGCTTTTTCCACGGCTCCCGTTCTGACTCACGCCAATCCTGGCCTGCGTTTTCTGGTGGAAGCTGACACCTCAGAAGTAGCCTTAGGGGTTGTGTTGTCTCAAAGGGAGGAATCCACAGGACTGTTACACCCCTTTGCCTTCATGTCAAGAAAACTCAGTTCCGCTGAGGTGAATTAAACAATAGCAGAGAAAGAATTGTTAGCCATACGTAATGCCTTTGTGGAATGGAGACATTGGTTGCTGGGTGCTACTCATCGGGTTACGGTGTACACAGACCATCGGAACCTACAGTTTCTACGAGCGGCTCGTCATCTCACACCTAGAGAGCTGCGCTGGATGTTATTCTTCGAGGAATACAGATTCATTGTCACGTTCAGGCCTGGTAGAGAGAACAAAAAGGCTGATGCTCTGGCGAGACAAGAAAACCCGGCCATGCACGCATTGACACTTAGCAGATCCATCATTGATCCTGCCAAGGTTGTGGGTGTAACTCAAACGGGAGATTTTCTGCAAAGCGTACGCAAGGGTATTCAGACTTGTGTATGGAGGACCTGGCTTCGACATCATCCGGAATGGAAGATGAGACATGGTGTGCCTATGAAGGGATCTCAAGTACTTCTTCCTACAAAGACTCTGCAAAAGACTGTATTTGCTTGGTGTCATGAAGCACCATGTGCTGGTCACATGGGTTCGGTAAAGACACTTGAAAAAGCTTTGAGACAGTTCTGGTGGCCATCGATAAGATTTGACTTGATTCAATGGGGAAAGAAGTGCATGACTTGTGCCCAAATTAAATATGATCACCGGCCATCACAGTGACTCTTACGTCCTTTGCCTACCCCCAAAACGCCTTGGGAAAGGTTTTCAGTTGACTTCATTGTCGGGCTCCCCAAGGATCAAGGAAAGACAACTATCCTGGTGGTGGTGGATTATCTGACCAAGATGGGGCATTTTATAGCCTGTAATCAGGTCCCTACGGCTGGTCATTTAGCGCACCTCCTTTTGGGGAACATAGTTAGGTTGCATGGTCTCCCCAGGGTGATAGTGTCAAACAGAGGGTCCTAATTCACTACCCGATTTTGGAAAACCTGGTGCTCTGCATTAGATGTCTCCTCTTCATTGTCTACTAGCTTCCACCCCCAGACAGATGGTCAGACTGAAAGACTTAATCAGACCCTGAAGCAATATTTGCGTTGCTATGTTCTGACCAATACCAATGCGTGGGTGGATTGGTTGTGGGTGGCAGAGGTGGCTTATAACAGCACACAACATTCCTCAACACTTCATTCACCTTTTTTCTGTTCTTATGGTCACCATCCCAGAATCAGTCCCTTGTTGCTCCCGAGTGACAATGTGAAGCTGCCAGACGTCAGGGCCAGGTTGTTACGCATACGCCGGATACTCACGGATATGCGCAGGAATCTTGTTCGGGCCAAGAGAAAGTACAAAGCACAGGCGGATAAACACTGCGGGCCTTGCCCTGTGTACAAGATGGGCGACCTGGTGTGGTTGTCTACCCGGCATATCAGGTTTCGGAAACACAGTGTGTTTAATCCTAGGTTCATTGGACCTTATAGGGAAATTGAACATGTGAACCCTGTGTCTGTTAGGTTGCGTTTGCCTGCCCATTTGAGAATCCACCCTGTTTTTCATGTGTCCCTGTTGAAACCCTCTCTTTGTTTGGTTCGGCGTGCCCTGTTGCCACTCTGGGTGCAGCAGGACCATGAATACGAAGTCCTGGAGGTTCTTGACTCCAAATGGGTGCGGGGGAATTTACAGTACCTCATTTCCTGGAAAGGCTATGGCCAGGAGGAGAACTCATGGGAGCCTGCGCGTTTGGTTCATGCTCCTCGCTTGGTGGCAAAATTCCATGGGTTGTTTCCTGGGAAGCCTGCTGCTGGCCAGCGTCCCTTGTGAGCGGGGATGTACTGTCAGGTTTTTGCCATGTATGGCCGCTGTCCGCATAATGTGGGACAATGGGCGACCGCACAGGCCGAACTACATTTCCCAGAAGGCCAGGAGACGACATCACGTTCTAACGCCAGTCACGCAAAATCACGGAAATAAGACTCAGCCATTACTCACTCGCTGTGCCGATAATTATTGCCAAGACTACAGACTGGTCGGTAAGATGGAGTAGCGGTAAGCTCCGGTTCGGAGAATTGTTATCCGGTTGTGTCCCTTTTCATCCCGTTTTGGGTCGGTGGAAGAATTTTGGATCCGTTTGTTTAGTGCACACGGCTGTGTGCATACGCCAGGTACCTCGGTGAAACCTTGTGCGTTAACAAGGGTTCTCTTACTCTCCCTGTTGGACGAGACGGTTTTCACGTTCTCATTGCCGGGAGAGGTTTGTTTCCGGTTTGTCCAGATCGGAACAGTTCTTCCAGTTCAACAGACATATTGTTCAATATTGACTTATATAAGGAGATCGGAACAGTGTGGACTGTCATTGTTAGTTGATAGAGTTATCTTGTCTTCAGACACGGAGTGTGTCAAGAATCAGATATCTTCCTATATTGGATAAAACCCCGCAGCTGGCAGGAATTTGTATGAAAGGGTGATTTAACCTTGCCTGCTGTTTTTTCTTTGTCATTCCTTTCTTCACTTCAACTATTCTACACTTTGTATTTGAATATACAGGGGAGACGATTCGGGGGTACATGATCAAGGGGATTGGTCTAGCCTAAAGAGGAACACCATAATTAAGTGGTAGGTAGTATGTCTTAAGGGTGATTAACATCGTCTCATGTGATACCGTAAGCTCATTGTGTTCCTATGTGTTTGCTGTTACAGTTGGCTTACATCCCAGATCCCGACCCTCATCATTCCTCCCACAATACAAAGCCTCTTATATTTTCCTTTTCAGGTAGGGGCATAGATTAATGTTGTGAATTGTAAGGAAGGATTGTAGAATTATTCCCTTGTGGTGTTTTGGGGGGGGTGTTTTCTAAATCAATATCCTTGTCGTTTCAGATCTCCCCCTGCTGTCCCCTTCCTTTCCCGCCCTCACGGGACGATGTTAGTATCTGTGTTACGTATTTCAGAATCTGGGAGAGTTGTGTGGAGGAGGTTATAGGATATTCAACGCCGCCCGAAGAGAACCAGCACCGAGCCTGACAGAATTATCGGCCCACAATTATTTTCTCTTCTTGGCTGTGTTGAAGAACCCATGGCTACTATAGATGACGTTCTGGCAGCTTTAGTTTTGGTGCAGACCGAGCTAGCGGTCTCCAACAGAGAGGTGGCGGCCTCTAAAGCTGAGAATGCACAGTTAAGGGCTAGAATGGACAGAATGCAGGGGAACCCCTTTGATGCTGGGTCGAGTCCTCCACCACCTTCCACCTTCGTTGTGGTAGAAATGCCCACACAAATTCCCTTGGCTCCTCCTGAGCGATTCAATGGGGATAACAAGAAAGTGCAGGTGTTTATGACACAGGTGTTATTACACTTTATGTGCAAGCCCAAAATGTTCGCCAACAAACAGGCTAGGGTTGCTTTTCTTATTTCCTATCTAGGGGGGAGGCAGCACAGTGGGCCGTCCCTGTGGTCCGGCGAGACGATCCACTACTCTACGACTGGGACGAGTTCAGGTCGGAATTCGAAAAAACGTTTGATCGAAGAGCTGAAACATTCACTGCCGATAGGGAGCTGCTAGTCCTGAAGCAAGGTACCACAGACTTGGTAACCTACCTGAATAGCTTTCGTCGTTTGGTAGCGGAGACAGACTGGCCAGAAATAAAACAATCCACCTTGTTTTATCAAGGCCGAAACAATGAGATGAAGGATGTTTTGGCTCATATAGATCCACAACCTCGCTCTTGCGCCGCTCTTATTGAGTTGACCTTGCGGTTGGATCACAGAATGCTAGAGAGAAAAGGGGACACTATGTAAAAAGAACAGCCCATTTTGTCCTATGATAAAGGGGGACTGGGGTAGAAATCAAGTACCTCCTCGGAGTCCATGGAAATCGGAGCAGTAAGGGCTGCTCTAACATTACAAGAAAAAGAACACCACAGAAAATTTGGACTTTGTTTATACTGCGGTAAAAAAGGACACTATTTGAGAGATTGTACGGTGAAGCCCAAAACAGGAAAGGTTAGGGCAGGACAAACTGCAGCAGAAACCAGTGAGAGTAAGTCGGAAAACTCCAGTGCTTGAAGGCGATTGAAGGGAACCTATCAAGCAGGAATGTCATCCCTTCAGTAACGCCAGGCTGTGACCAAGAAAATAATCATTTGTTTTTGGCTATGATTTTAGTTATTGATTCAGGTGAAAAAGACATTAAAGCCATGGTGGATTCCGGTGCAACGGGATGTTTCATGGACTTTGCTGAAGCCAAAACATTGGTGGTCCGGCTTATTTCAAAAACACAACCAGAAATGGTGGACGTTGTGGATGGGAGTGAATTAATAGCAGGACCAATTAAGTTCCATACCCCCGAATACGTCCTCATCTACAATGGGAGCCATCATGAACTACTGTCCTTCAATATAATTCAAGCACCCCAATATGGTATTATTCTGGGGCTTCCCTGGCTACAAAAACATGAACCCACTATACATTGGAAAAACCAAGATGGTACGATCCGCATCTGAGTACTGTCAAAAACAGTGTATGCTTGACTCAGAGGGCCCCTCCAAGGCTTTGGCTTGATACATGGAATAGCCACGGCGGCTCAGAAAGAGTAGCTTTGCCACCCTGCTATGAAGCATTCAAGGAGGTTTTCAGTGATGTTCAGGCAGAAGAGCTTTCACCCATAGAGCCTACGACTGCCGGATAGACCTCCTCCCAGGATCGGTGGTACCCAATGGACGGCTCTACGCCCTCACGGTGCCCAAAAATGAGTATTTGCAGGCATATATGGACAAATATTTGGCTATAGGGTATATACGGCCGTCAAGATCGACTGTAGCCTCGCCACTGTTTTTTATACCCAAGGCCAATGGAGAAAAGAGGTGCTGTATCGACTATCGAGCCCTGAATACCATCACGATTAAAAACCAATATCCACTGCCATTGATTCCGGTGTTGTTGGAACAAGTCCGCTCCGCCACCATTTATACCAAACTTGATTTGCGTGGTGCGTATCATCTTTTCTGCATACGGCAAGGCGACGAATGGAAGACGGCCTTCAAGAAGCGGTATGGGCTCTTTGAATACCTGGTGATGCCCTTCAGGCTATGTAATGCCCCGGCCGCCTTCCAGTTCTTTCTTAATGAAGTCCTGAGGGAATACCTTGATCGTTTCGTTGTCGTGTATATAGACGACATTTTGGTATATTCCAACACTACCGAAGAACACACGATTCATGTGAGCCAAGTACTCCAGGCCTTGCAACAGCATCGGTTATATTGTAAGATCACGAAATGTGAATTTCACGTGACCACGGTGGAATTCCTAGGGGTGATGCTCACACCCTCTGGTCAGGTTATGGCCGAGAGAAAAGTGAAAGCGATAAAGGAGTGGCCCCGTCCGAACACTATAAAGGACATCCAGTGTCTATTAGGATTCGTCAATTTTTACCGGCGATTTATTTGTGGATTCTCTGCTCTGATGACACACTTGACCCATCTCACACGGAAAAATGTTCCATTCGTATGGGATACAAAAGCACAAAGAGCGTTTGATGGGTTGAAGGAAGCTTTTTCCACGGGTCCCGTTCTGACTCATGCCAATCCTGACCTGCCTTTTCTGGTGGAAGCTGACACCTCAGAAGTAGCCTTAGGGGCTGTGTTGTCTCAAAGGGAGGAATCCACCGGACTGTTACACCCCATTGCCTTCATGTAAAGAAAACTCAGTTCCGCTGAGTTGAATTAAACATTAGCAGAGAAAGAATTGTTAGCCATACGTGAGGCCTTTGTAGAATAGAGACATTGTTTGCTGGGTGCTACTCATCGGGTTACGGTGTACACAGACCATCGGAACCTACAGTTTCTACGAGCGGCTCGTCATCTCACACCTAGACAGCTGCGCTGGATGTTATTCTTCGAGGAATACAGATTCATTGTCACGTTCAGGCCAGGCAGAGAGAACAAAAAGGCTGATGCTCTGACGAGACAAGAAAACCCGGCCATGGACGCATTGACACCTAGCAGATCCATCACTGATCCCGCCAAGGTTGTGGGTGTAACTCAAACGGGGGATTTTCTGCAAAGCGTACGCAAGGGTATTCAGACTTGTGTATGGAGGACCTGGCTTCGACATCATCCGGAATGGAAGATGAGACACGGTGTGCCTATGAAGGGATCTCAAGTACTTGTGCCTACAAAGACTCTGCAAAAGACTGTATTTGCTTGGTGTCATGAAGCACCATGTGCTGGTCACATGGGTTCGGTAAAGACACTTGAAAAAGCTTTGAGACAGTTCTGATGTCCATTGATAAGATTTGACTTGATTCAATGGGGAAAGAAGTGCATGACTTGTGCCCAAATTAAATATGATCACCGACCATCACAGGGACTCTTACGTCCTTTGCCTACCCCCGAAACTCCCTGGGAAAGGTTTTCAGTTGAATTCATTGTCGGGCTCCCCAAGGATCAAGGAAAGACAACTATCCTGGTGGTGGTGGATTATCTGACCAAGATGGGGCATTTTATAGCCTGTAATCAGGTCCCTATGGCTGGTCATTTAGCCCACCTCCTTTTGGTGAACATATTTAAGTTGCATGGTCTCCCCAGGGTGATAGTGTCAAACAGAGGGGCCTAATTCACTACCCGATTTTGGAAAACCTGGTGCTCTGCATTAGATGTCTCCTCTTCATTGTCTACCAGCTTCCACCCCCAGACTGATGGTCAGACTGAAAGACTTAATCAGACCCTGAAGCAATATTTGCGTTGCTATGTTCTGACCAAAACCGATGCGTGGGTGGATTGGTTGTGGGTGGCAGAGGTGGCTTATAACAGCACACAACATTCCTCAACACTTCATTCACCTTTTTTCTGTTCTTGTGGTCACCATCCCAGATTCAGTCCCTTGTTGCTCCCGAGTGACAATGTGAAGCTGCCAGACGTCAGGGCCAGGTTGTTGCGCATACGCCGGATACTCACGGATATGCGCAGGAATCTTGTTCGGGCCAAGAGTAAGTACAAAGCACAGGCGGATAAACACCGCAGGCCTTGCCCTGTGTACAAGATGGGCGACGTGGTGTGGATGTCTACCCGGCATATCAGGTTTCAGAAACACAGTGTGTTTAATCCTAGGTTCATTGGACCTTATAGGGTAATTGAACATGTGAACCCTGTGTCTGTTAGGTTGCTTTTGCCTGCCCATTTGAGAATCCACCCTGTTTTTCATGTGTCCCTGTTGAAACCCTCTCTTTGTCCGGTTCGGCGTGCCCCGTTGCGACTCTGGATGCAGCAGGACCGTGAATACGAAGTCCAGGGGGTTCTTGACTCCAAATGGGTGCGGGGGCATTTGCAGTACCTCATTTCCTGGAAAGGCTATGGCCAGGAGGAGAACTCATGGGAGCCTGCGCGTTAGGTTCATGCTCCTCGTTTGGTGGCGAAATTCCATCAGTTGTTTCCTGGGAAGCCTGCTGCTGGCCAGCGTCCCTTGTGAGGGGGGATGTACTGTCAGGTTTTCGCCGTGTATGGCCGCTGTCTGCATAATGCGGGGCAATGGGTGACCGCACAGGCTGAACTACATTTCCCAGAAGGCCAGGAGACGACATCACGTTCTAACGTCAGTCACGCAAAATCCCAGAAATAAGACTCAGCCATTACTCACTCGCTGTGCCGATAATTAATGCCAAGACTGCAGACTGGTCGGTAAGATGGAGTAGCGGTAAGCTCCGGTTTGGAGAATTGTTATCCGGCTGTGTTCCTTTTCATCCCGTTTTGGGTCGGGTGTAAGAATTTTGGATCCGTTTGTTTAGTGCACGCGGCTGTGTGCATATGCCAGGTACCTTGGTGAAACCTTGTGAGTTAACAAGGGTTCTCTTACTCTCCCTGTTGGACGAGACGGTTTTGGCATTCTCATTGCGGGGAGAGGTTTGTTTCCGGTTTGTCCAGATCGGAACAGTTCTTCCAGTTCAACAGACATATTGTCCAATATTGACTTATATAAGGAGATCGGAACAGTGTGGACTGTCATTGTTAGTTGATAGAGTTATCTTGTGTTCAGACACGGAGTGTGTCAAGAATCAGATATCTTCCTAAATTGGATAAAGCCCCGCAGCTGGCAGGAATTCGTATGAAAGGGTGATTTAACCTTGCCTGCCGTTTTTTCTTTGTAATTCCTTTCTTCACTTCAACTATTCTACACTTTGTATTTGAATATACAGGGGAGACGATTCGGGGGTACGTGATCAAGGGGATTGGTCTAGCCTAAAGAGGAACACCATAATTGAGTGGTAGGTAGTGTGTCTTAAGGGTGATTAACATCGTCTCATGTGATACCGTAAGCTCATTGTGTTCCTATGTGTTTGTTGTTACAGTTGGCTTACATCCCAGATCCCGACACTCATCATTCCTCCCACAATACAAAGCATCTTATATTTTCCTTTTCAGGTAGGGGCATAGATTAATGTTGTGAATTGTAAGGAAGGAATGTAGAATTATTCCCTTGTGGGGTTTTGGGGTGGTGTTTTCTAAATCATTGTCCTTGTCATTTCAGATCTCCCTCCCCGCTGTTCCCTTCCTTTCCCGCCCTCACGGGACGATCTTAGTAGTCTGTGTTACGTATTTCAGACTCTGGGAGAGTCATGTGGGGGAGGTTATAGGATATTCAACGCAGCCCTGAAGAGAACCAGCACCTAGCCTGACAGTGTCAGTCAATCAGTGTCAGTCAGTGTCCGCTAGAGCAGCTCTGCTGACCTGGTTCTCTGGTTCTAAAGCAGCTCTGCTGACCTGGTTCTCTTGCTCTAAAGCAGACCTGCTGACCTTGTTTCCTCCCTATAAAGTAGCTCTGCTGACCTGGTTTCTCTGGCTCTACAGCAGATCTGTTGACATGGTTTCCTCCCTCTAAAGCAGCTCTGCTGACCTGGTTCTCCGACTCTAGAGCAGCTCTAATTATCTGGTTCTCTGGCTCTACAACAGCTCTGCTGACCTGGTTCTCTGTCTCTAAAGCAGCTCTGCTGACCCGGTTCTATGGCTCTAAAGGAGTTCTGCTGACATGGTTCTTTGGCTCTGTAGCAGCTCTGCTAACCTGGTACTCTCCCTCTAGAGCAGCTCTGCTGGCCTTGGTCTCCCCCTCTAAAGCAGCTCCACTGACATGGTGTCTCTGGCTCCACAGCAGCTCTGCTGACCTAGTTCTCTGGCTCTAGAGCAGCTCTGCTGATCTGGTTCTTAGACTCTAGAGCACCTCTGCTGACCTGGTGCTATGGCTTTAAAGCAGCTATGCTGACCTGGTTCTATCGCTCTGAAGCAGCTCTGCTGACTTGGTTCTCTGGCTATAGAGCAGCTCTGCTGACCTGGTTCTCTGGCTCTAAAACAGATCTGTTGACCTGGTTCTCTGGCTCTAAAGCAGCTCTACTGGCCTGGTTATCTGGCTCTAAAGCAGCTCAGCTGACCTGGTTCTCTACCTCTAATGCAGCTCTGCTGACTTTGTTTCTCTGCCTCTAGAGCAGCTTTGCTGACCTGGTTCTCTGGCTCTAAATCAGCTCTGCTGAGATGGTTCTATGGCCCTAAAGCAGCTCTGCTGACCTGGTTCTCTGTCACTACAGCAGCTCGGCTGACCTGGTTCTCTAGTTCTAAAGCAGCTCTGCTGAACTGGTTGTCTTCCTCCAAAGAGCTCTTCTGACCTGGTTCTATGGCCCTAAAGCAGCTCTGCTGACCTGGTTCTCTCGTTCTAGAGCAGCTCTGCTGACCTGCTTCTTAGGATTTAGAGCAGCTCTGCTGACCTGGTTACCTGGCTCTACAACAGCTCTGCTGACCTGGTTCTAGGGCTCTAAAGCAGCTCTGCTGACGTGGATCTCCGGCTCTACAGCTGCTCTGCTGACCTAGGTTTCCACCTCTACAACAGCTCTGCTGACCTGGTTCTCTGGCTCCAAAGCAGCTCTGCAGACCTGTTCTGTGGCTCTAAAGCAGCTCTGTCCACTCTTACAATCATCCTGACAGAAGCATGTCCTTATCTAATCACTGTGCTGAAACATAAGTGCAGAGAGCAGGAAAGCAACCACTTACCCGGGAGGACGCCACTATCGCCAGGAGTCACCAACACGCTGTGAAAACGCGCCTCCGCCCCGGGACTACAATTCCCGCCTGCCTCAGTGGCGGCACGCCCTGCTGACACAGCGACAGCGCCAGGAGGCGCACATAAACAGAGCAAAGCCATGGAGTAGGGGAGAGAGCAGGAAAGCAACCACTTACCCGGGAGGACGCCGCCATCGCCAGGAGTCACCAACAAGCTGTGAAAATGCGCCGCCGCCCCGGGACTACAATTCCCGGCTGCCTCAGTGGCGGCACGCCCTGCTGACACAGCGACAGCGCCAGGAGGCGCACATAAACAGAGCAAAGCCCAGCTTCGCGGGACGCCGGGCGAAGCCCGGGCCAAGGGCGGGCCCGTTTAAGCCCGTTCAAGGCCGGCAAAGGATGGGACGGGCCACCTCTCTAACACCTGCCACACTACAAACAAGGTTAGTGCCATATTGGTACTCTCGTAATATTGTATTGAGTATCACAAACAGATGGCTACCTTACAAGATGGTGACCCTAGCTGTAGGAAATCTACTGGTGGTTCACCATTAGGGACAATTTCCTTATAAGGGTATCAACTGCACTTGCCAAGGACATAGAACTCACTGAAAAAAGACTATCCTTAGATACATCCTTTGACAAAAGGTCCTCTCTGGGCCCCCTGGCACATGCTAGATCACCGACCTACCTAGATTCTAACTTGCAGGGTTCGCTTCCTCCCTCAGGAGTGGTAACTTCTTCCCCATCGCAATCAGCGATTATGGTCATAAGTGACAACTCTCCAAAAGAAGGAGTGCCCATCAGCGACATAGTTAGAGAATCATCTCCCAAAATTAAGACTCTATCTGCTGGCCAAGTGAAAGCTATCACGGTCCAACCAAAAGGGAGGGAGAAAACAAAAAGGAAACGCCCTGGTCCTCAAATCAATGCTGGTGGGAAAACAGCAAGATCTTGTTAAAGTAATGTTCCACCTGATGACCCACCTGATGACCCAGTAGCGACGTCACAAATCAACCCCGTACTACTGGATAGGGTTGACAGAAGTGGGCAGTGAACCCGTTTGGACAATAGGGAGGAGGATCCACACTTGGAGTTGGGTGCTTCCTTCTGGAAAAGACTGGAGGCCACCTTCAAGAAAATGTGTCATCCATTGCATAATTGGCTGGACTCCATTGAAAACAGACTGGTGTGCCTTGAACTTTCATTGGCATCAGCTCAGAAACAGGCTGGTCCAAGCCGTAGCACCCATACTCCTAGACCAAAATCTACTGTAGCCAATGGTCCATCTAGTTCTAATAGTGCAACTGGGTCAGGTCAGACTGCAAGGCCTGTTTTGGCTGTTGATAATGGGCCAATTGTTAATCTACAACCAGTCACCCAAAAAGGAGTGGGAAACACACACCAAACTAGTGTGATAGCACAAACCAACTTGTCAGGAGTAGTTTCTTCCCTGGTACCTAACCTCGCAGGGGCGGGTGCAAAGTCATTGAATAAAGAGAGAACTGCGGGCGATGGAGCTAAGTTGCAGGGCAAACCGCCAAATTTACCTACCTTAAGCAGAGCGCATAGCGAGTCTCCCCTTCCTTATATTAACCTCCCTCCTCAATCAGCCCTTTTTGTGGTAGTTCTGGTAGGGGTCCCCCCACTAGCTCGTGGGAAACGAGAATCATACCAAGACCTAAAGCACAAATGTATTTTCTGGCTAAATAAAAACCGCCCATTGCCAGTGAACATGCGTGCTGAAATTATGGGTTTTAGGAGAGTTAACTGGATAGGCAGGGAATGTAAGACTGTTGCAGGAGATTGTATCGTTATAAATTTTAGAGACCAGGTATGTGTCAACTTCATCTGTAACTGGTCTCACAATGATATGACTACTGGGATAAAAGTACTACCCCTAGCCTATTTCTATGGCCCCCCCTACCCCAGTTTCTTTTGAGAGGGATATGTTTTCTCAGGGGTCTGTACCTAATTTCTGCCCCTTACGGAACATCAGGTTGTTCAACAGATTCCAGACCCTGTCGGGGCTAGGGGACTGTGATTGACAGTACAAACAAGAAAAACCCATTTTGGTTAGTAGGGGAGGGGATGGAAGAGAAGGGTTGGAGACTGGGAAAGGGAATGTGCAGGCCCAGTGTAGTAAAGGTGAAGGGCTGGTTGAGGTTGGGCAAGATACCACATGTGACATCATCCCTAAGGCTCCAGAGGTAGATCAGTCCTCGAACAGACACCATAATATACATTCTGGTCTAGGGGGACAACCCGTTCGGGGCAAACTGGCCACACTATCAGATGGGCCATTAAGCTGGACATCGCTGGTTTCCTGGAATGTGGCAGGGCTGGGGTCAAAACTTAACTCGCAGGCTTGGGCAGACTTCATTGACCACTTTGACATCTGTCTGTTTTAAGAAGTCTGGGCGGTTGAACCAATGTTCAGAGATGGTTTTTTGAACTTTTTTGTCCCTGCTGTAAAAAAATCTAAAGGGCGACCTGTGGGGGGGCTGGTCATATGGGTCAAGCAGTCCCTAAAATGTAAAACTCAGTTGCTCCCCACTGTATGTGATGACATTCTTGGTGTTAGATTTAGCTTCCATGCAAATTTAGAAATTGACATCTTTAATGTTTATGCTAGGGGGCTCCAAGGTGGTAAGAAATCGGAAGTTGTAGCTAAACTGGATACATTACTACAGGCTTCCCCAAACAACATAATGACATTGGTTGCTGGGGACTTTAACACCACTTTTGAACCCCTTGGCTTGGACGATATCCATTTGACAGAGGAGGAGGACGCTAGGTGGGGAGTTCCCCAGCTAAGCACTGAACATATAAAAAAGTGG
The DNA here is from genome assembly GCF_964263255.1 of Lissotriton vulgaris. Taxonomy (NCBI): domain Eukaryota; kingdom Metazoa; phylum Chordata; class Amphibia; order Caudata; family Salamandridae; genus Lissotriton; species Lissotriton vulgaris. Next base: position 1,216,663,411 of record NC_141695.1, on the reverse strand, counting down.
ACCGAGGCTGCTATCCAGCTACAGGGTTTCTGTTTAGAAAACGAGTTGAGGGCTGCCAACGGGCGCACACTCTCAAACAAAATGGGGAAGGAAACTTTTGACAATGGTACTAGGGCAAGCAACATTGATTACTTACTTGTCTCTCTCAATATGTGGTCAACTCTCCTCGACATGGAGGTTGTATCACGAATTGAAAGCGACCATAACCCCCTGTGCGCAAAGTTAGATTTGGGCATTCATAGTGGGGATGACGCTCATCAAGGGCATTGTTACCCGGACTTAGTTATGGCAAAGTTAAATTTGGGCATTCATACTGGGGATGACGCTCATCAAGGGCATTGTTACCCAGACTTAGTTATGGCAAACAATGAGCGACACCTTAAATGGTGCCAAGTCGCTGGGCATCAGGAAATAATTTGTTTCATTGAGGGAGATCTGGAAGGGGCCTTAGAGGCTATGGAGGACGTCATATTGAAAGGTTCTCCCCCCTATCTTTTATTAGAGGCACACAACAGGCTCTTTACTAAACTGAAATCATACTTCTGTAAACCCAGTTTAGGGAAAAAAAGAGCTACAGTTAAAAAACCAGAGAGCTGGTATAATAGCTCCTGTCGCCAAGCTAGGAGGGACTTGGGTTTAGCCCTAAAGTCTAAAGATATGGGTGCAGTAAGACTGGCTAGGGTGAACTACAGGCGTAAGCAATTTGCTGCTAAAAAGGACTGGGAAGAGGGCCTGTTGCAGGATTTGAAAGTGGCGTGCTCTGCAAAGAATCCCAAATTTTTTTTGGGAAATCTTTAAGTGGGACAGGGAAGGACATCGAGAGAGCCCTCACAATAACGTTGACCGTAATTCTTGAGTCGACTATTTTAAGCCCCAATATGCTTCTAGTGCCAATGGTAAAAGCGTCGGAGCCTACTCCCATACTGTGTACAAGGAACCTATTTTTTCCTTGAATGAGGTGGACAGGGTGCTGAACCAAGTCACTGAGGGGCGTGCAACCAGCATGGATTGTATCCCCGCAGATTTATTTCTGAACAACAGAAGGCACTGGCGATTCTATATTTCGTATGTGGCAAATGCCAAAGCTCAAGGGATGGAAGTGCCCATCTCATGGAAAGGGGCAGAAATCGTGCCGGTGTATAAAAAGGGTGACAAGTCACTTGCAGCCACTTATAGACCAATAAGTCTAATTGACTGCTTACAAAAAATCATGGGTCAGCTGGTTTTGGGCAGAATTCCGTCCTGGATGGATAATGACAATATTTTAAGTCACTTCCAGGCTGGGTTCCACCCAAAAACAAGTACCATTGACCAGGTCTTCCGGTTCATTATCTTATACTGGCATACCGTGGTCTTGGAAATAGGGCACTTTGTATGCCGTTTTTGTCGACTTAAAAGCGACTTTTGGCCTGGTCCCTCGTAATATACTATAGAAAGTTCTAGCGGACCTGGGGATGGCACCTGAATTGCTGAGTTTGATTGTCCGCCTGCATGAGGATAACTTCGCTCGTGTACGGTGGGGATCCCAGTGGGAGGTTACCGAACCCTTTCCGGTGGAGCGTGGAGTATAGCACGGTTGCATCATGGCGCCCACCTTGTTCTCGCTCTTCGTGAACGGGGTTGCAGATTTCCTCTCCCTGGTGCCGACCGATGCCCCTGCGATGTCCGTTGAATGGGTCCCGATCCTCATGTTCCTGTGCGACACTCTCATCATTTCAAAGACTCCGAGTGGACTTCAGCAAGCACTGAAGCGATTTGAAGATTTCTGTTTGAACAGGGGACTAGAAATAAATACTACAAAAACTAAGTATATGGTTCTGACTGGTTGTAAAACGTTCGGGACAAATAGACCTTTTAGAGGGCTGATCTATGTGAATGGTTCCCCGCTGGAGCGGGTAGATGCTTTTACCTACCTGGGGGTCACCCTTCAGAAAGACCTGGGGTGGTCCAGTCAACTGGACATTGCGGTCCTAAAACTCCCCCAGCAGGCAGGTATCCTTCTAAAAAAAATTTCCTCCTCAACAACTAAGCCCATTAGCCCCTTATTGGAAGTATACGGGATGAAGGTCCTAGGTTTGGACCTATATGGAGCTGAGCTCTAGGGTTTTGAAGATCTTAGAAAACTAACGCTAGCTGAAAATGAATTTCTTCGAAAAGCTACTAGCGTCCCCATAAGTACCCCCTTATTACTGCTAATGTGGGACCTTGGAAAAAAGGCGGTCCAGGATCTAGCCTTTTTGCGTCCAGTCCTTTACTGGCGCCGTTTATAAGAACTACAGCATTATGCCCATGGTCTAAAAGAGATAATGGTTAAGGACACGTCCCAAAGAATTCATTGGCTCAAGAACATCAAGTCGATACTTTCCAAACTAGGAATGACAGACTTATGGGAGGACCCGGAAACTGCAAATTTTCCCTCTAAAAAACTACTAAAAGAAAAATATTGGGAGATGGTGATCTCTGATGCAAGGTCAGAGGGTCTCTCCGCTCATCTAACTAGTCCTTTCATGGACATTAAAGCCCTACCGAAACTGGAACAATATTGGGATATTGTTGGTAAATAACAGGATCGCAAGCTCTATTTCCAGCTTAGGGTAGGATCACTCCCAGTAAGATCTTTTACGGTTAAATGGGCAGATAAAAGTGGAATCGACAGATGCCCCAATTGCGGGGAGGAACAATGCCCCCAGATCGATGTGGATCAAGCCTTTATGTAAACTGATAGGGTTACACAGACATGCTGGGGCTCTAAGAATTTTAACTACAGACCCGACGCCTACAATTGCTGTTGCCGTGGCTAAATTCTTTAAATGGGTTTGGGTAATCCGCACCAAATACATAGCGGTAAAAATGTGAAGATTAAGCTGTATTTGTCCTTGCATTTATGGGTTAACCCTTGTGATTCTTCGTCTACTCTAGTTTAATACTTTTTAAAATATTTATTGTATGGATTTTAACGTCTTTTTAATCTACATTCGTGTAATATATGTATGTATACTTTTATGACTTAATTGTTGAATAAAGTTTGTGAAATGGTAAATGGTAAAAATGGCTTATAAACATATCCTGCTGTTAACTACTAACACTCTAGAAACTGACTCAGGCATTGAGACAAGTAGTGGTACAGTCAAATGTGCACAAGATATGCGGTCCCTTAACCCCTTGCAGACTACTGAGTCAGTCCTACAAAAGTTCAGGCAATAGTCATGCTTGTCTGGAATCACACTGTGAGTCTGTGTCCACTCCTACAATCATCCTGACAGAAGTATGTCCTCATCTCATCACTCTGCTGAAAAATAAGCGCTTACAAACTTAACCTGCTGTCAACTACTAGCACTCTGGGAACTCAGTCACTATCTATGCACTTGCAGAATTACTCAGGCATTAAAATAAGCAGTGGTACAGTCAAATGTGCACAATGTATTCAGTCAATTAACCCCTTGCAGACTACTGAGTCAGTCCTGCAAAAGTCAAGGTAATAGTCATGCTTGTCTGGAATCACACTGTGAGTCTGTGTCCACTCCTACAATCATCCTGACAGAAACCTGTCCTTATCTAATCACACTACTGAAAGATGAACGCTTATAAACTTATCCTGCTGTCAACTACTAACACAGTAGGAACCGAGTCACTTTCTATGCACATGCAGAATGATTCAGGCATTGAGACAAGCAATGGTACAGTGAAATGAGCACAATGTATGCTGTCCCTTAACCCCTTGCAGACTACTGAGTCAGTCCTGCAAAAGTCCAGGAATTAGTCCTGCTTGTCTGGAATCACACTGTGAGTCTGTGTCCACTCCTACAATCATCCTGACAAAAGCATGTCCCTATCTAATAACTCTGCTGAAACATAAGTGCTTACAAACTTATCCTGCTGTCAACTACTAGCACTGTAGGTACCCAGTCACTTTATATGCAGTGGCAGAATAACTCAAGCATTGAGACAAGCAGCAGTACAGTACATTTTGCACAATGTATGCAGTCCCTTAACCCCTTGCAGACTACTAAGTCAGTTCTGCAGAAGTCCAGGTCAAAGTCATGCTTGGCTGGAATCACACTGTGAGTCTGTGTCCATTCCTACAATCATCCTTACAGAAGAATGTTCTTATCTAATCACTCTGCTGAAATATAAGTGCTTATAACCTTATCGAGCTGTCAACTACTAACACTCTAGGAACCGAGTCACTGTCTATGCACTTTCAGAATGACTCAGGCATTGAGACAAGCAGTGGTACAGTGAAATGTGCACAATGTATGCAGTCCCTTAACCCCTTGCAGACTACTGAGTCAGTCCTGCAAAAGTCCAGGAATTAGTCATGCTTGTCTGGAATCACACTGTGAGTCTGTGTCCACTCCTTTAATCATCCCGACAGAAGCATGTTCTTATCTAATCACTCTTCGGAAACATAAGCGCTTATAAACTTATCGTGCTGTCAACTACTAGCACTCTAGGAACCCAGTCACTGCCTATGCACTTGCAGAATGACTCAGGCATTGAGACAAGCAGTGGTACAGTGAAACGTGCTCAATGTATGCGGTCCCTTAACCCTTTGCAGACTACTGAGTCAGTCCTGCAAAAGTCCATATAATAGTCATGCTTGTCTGGAATCACAATGTGAGTCTGTGCTATCCTACAATCATCCTTACAGAAGCTTGTCCTTATCTAATCTCTCTGCTGAAACATAAGTGCTTACAAACGTATCTTGCTGTCAACTACTAGCACTCTAGTAACCCAGTCACTTTCTATGCAGTTGCAAAATGACTAAGGCATTGAAACAAGCAGTGGTACATTTAAATGTGCACAATGTATGCAGGTCCTTAACCCCTTACAGACTACTGAGTCAGTCCTGCAAAAGTCCAGGTAATAGTCATGCTTGTCTGTAATTACACTGTGAGTCTGTGTCCATTCCTACAATCATCCTGATGGAAACATGCCCTTATCTATTCACTCTGCTGAAACATGAGCGCTTATAGACGTATCCTGCTGTCAACTACTAGCACTCTAGGAAGCCAGTCACTGTCTATGCACTTGCAGAATGATTCAGGCATTTATAGAAGCAGTGGTACAGTCAAATGTGCACAAAGTATGCCGTCCCTTAACCCCTTGCAGACTACTGAGTCAGTCCTGCAAAAGTCCAGGTAATAGTCATGCTTGTCTGTAATCACACTGTGAGTCTGTGTCCACTCCTACAATCATCCTGACAAAAGCATGTCCTTATCTAATAACTCTGCTGAAACATAAGCGCTTACAAACTTATCCTGCTGTCAACTACTAGCACTGTAGGTACCCAGTCACTGTATATGGAGTTACAGAATAACTCAAGCATTGTGACAAGCAGTAGTACAGTAAAATGTGCACAATGCATGCAGTCCCTTAACCCTTTGCAGACTACTAAGTCAGTTCTGCAAAAGTACAGGCCATAGTCAATTCAATTCAATTAAAAATTCCTTTATTCGGATTCCATAGTGTTTAGGAAACCATAAAAGTACATAGCAAAAACAGTTAAGCGATACAATCGATCCATACAATTTAAAAAGAGAAGTTCATCATTAACAAAGAGAAACAAGGAAGATGGAATAAAACAAAGAATTGCGTGAGTAAAGTGCAAACACTTAAAATTACAGATCTGATCAAATTTTCTCTAGAACAATTAGGAGAGAGCTGGTTAAAACAAGTGGGTACAATTATATGTTATTCTAAATTCGCACAATTCCTGAGACAAGCCTTCAAAAAACAAGCTACAGACTTTGCGTGCTGTTCATTTTCTAGTAATTGTAATGATACAAATGCTGGACGACAGCGACGCAATCCCATTGTTTTTAAAATAGGTACATTCCACTTCCTATGAGGATAATCATAGTATTTACAGAAAAGGAGTACATGAATAGGAGATTGAGAAGACACTTTGTCACAGGGGCATAGGGAGAGACTTCTTGATCAGTCATTCTGAATTGGAAAGGTAAGAAGACGATGGTAGATGTTAAACCTAAAGCGAGTCAAAAGAAATTTCTCATGCATATTCAAATTATACGTTAAATAAGGTTGAATTAACGAAGTAAGCTGAATCGACAGAATATGCTGTACAGAGCTTTTACTGACTTCGCCCAAAAGTCGCAGCTGCCCTAGATGGGATAGGCATAGCTGTCTTAGTTCTTTCCTCCCAATTTTTAAGATGGTGTTTGGGTGGTCAAAGAGGTTCACTAGGTCCAGATCTTTTAGAAAGTTCTTCACATATGTTAGCCACCTGATTTTGCACATTGAAGTTAAAAGGAGGCAATCATTTATTAATTGTCCTGACAGGTCAGTATGCCCGCTAGTCCAGAGACGGTGCCACAAAAGGATTGGGTGCATTTTAATAATGTCAGTGATAAACTCTATACCTAATTCCAAGTGGCAACCAATAGTTGAAGAGCTTTGGGGAACTGCTAACAAATAAAGTAAAAAGCTGTTCTCTATCTTTTGTATCTCTTCAACATTTGTATGACCCCAGACACCCGCCCCATATATGGCAACACTTACACATTTCGCTTGATACATTTTTAGCATTTCTGGGGGGGACCTCTTTCCGAGTTTCTAACCAAAAGAGACCAGAGCTGTAGTTGTCCTCAGGAATGATAGTTTTCTTGCTTGTATTGCCTGCCTCCAGAATATCCTATTGTCAAACAAGATGCCCAAATAAGGGAAGGAATTTGTAAATTCTACCTTAGCGTTTTCTAAAAAGATTGTTTTTGTTTTTTCTGCCTTTTGCCCAGATACATCACGAAGGTTTTCTTGATGTTCACCAATAGGTCCCGACTAGATGTAAAGCTCCGGTATTTCTCTAGAAGGAGCTGGAGCTGGACTGGTGTTCTTGCTATTATCACCCCATCATCCACGTATAATAGCGCTGGTATAGGACGCCTACCGATAATGGGCAGGTCTTGGCTCCCTTCAAGCAAGGCTACCTCCAGGCCATTTGTATATAAGTTTAACAAGAAGGGGGCCAAGACACAGCCTTGTCTTACTCCCTTCATGACACTAAATGACTCTGTCAATTCCCCTGATGTTCCGAACCTTACTTTTGCAGAGGCAGCTGAATAAAGCTCTCTCAGAAAAGTCAGAAGCTGATGATCCACACCCATATTCGATAAGATCAGCCACAGTTTTGTGTGGCTGAAACAGTTGAAGGCCGCAGGCAGGTCAACATAGGCCAAATATAAACACCCACTCTTCGCCTGGACATATTTGCCCATCAATAGCGAAAGGTTGAGCGCTTGATCCACCGTTCCGAATCCCTCTCTAAAACCATATTGGAGATCGGAAATTATGTTCTTATCCGCCGCCGATCCCTGAAGGCGTTCGAGGATGATGCGGCCTGCGACCTTGCCCAAGGAGTCCAGGAGGGATATTGGCCTGTAACACGATGGACTGTTGCGGTCTCCCTTTTTGAAGATAGGTATCAGAATTGAGGTGGACCAAGATTCTAATAAGCCTACAGATTTTGCAGCTTTGAGAACTATATTGAGGATAGGAGACCATAGGTGTATGTTGTGCTTGAAAAAATCCACCGGGACCCCGTCAGGGCCCGGGGCTTTCCCTCCCTTAGAAGCCTTCAGAACATTAATAACCTCGCAGTGGGTAAAGGTCAAATAAATGGGATAAATTTGGTCTGTACTGTTGGGCCTCCCCCCATCCTCCAAGTTATCTGGTCATTCAATGTTTAGTGGCGTCCCAAATATTTTGAGAAATGGGTTACCCAAGTTTTTGCATCAATTGCTACTTCTATTTTTGGAGATGTTTCATTAATGTTAGTAAGGAAGGGGGATTTAACCACCCTCCAGAAAGTGGTACTATCATTTATGGTGGAACTTGCATGTAATTGAACCCATAGTTCATTTTTTAATTCAATCTTGCGCCTTTTTAATGCTCCAATATAGTCTTATCTTAAACTTGCAATTTCCTTTTTTTTATGTTCGGGCTTTTGGAGTGACAATTTCAGTTTTGAATATGCTTTTGTACACTCTGTGTTGAACCATCCTTTCTTTTTATTGCCTTTGCCGTTTATTTTATAAAATAATTCCTCTCCAACAATCTTTGTTATTGTTGTATCATTTTTCAGTATGTCTGCATGGGAGGAATCAGAATTAAGGCATAGTTCAATAGAGGGAAGTGCACGTTTGACCACCTTCACTGTTATTATGGCAGGATCGATTTTTGCCCACTTTATCGTGTAACCATTTATCTTGTCTAGGGTCAATGTCTGCTGTTGAAGTAGGCTTAATGTGTTTTGCTTTTTCAAGGCTTTTGGGAGTGAGAGGGAAAGACTGTTAGGGAAATGGTCACTAACAGAGTTATTCATTGTCTCAAAATCCTTAATATTGGAACCCATCGCCTGGGAAATAAGTATAAAATCAATTGTACTCATGAGTCCCCTGCTGTTAAATGTGGGGGAAATCATAACTGGGGGGGCTAATAATTCATTTGCAAAGGCCATCTCCATTGCGATTAATACCTCATTCATACAGTTACCCACTGTAGAGTGGGAAAAATGTGTTATGTTATTCCCTTCCTCATCATAGATTCCACATTTTTTGGTACTATTGTCCTTACAAAGAGAAAAATTAAAATCTCCTCCCCATATCAAATTAAAAGTAATATGTGGGTGGTTATTCCGCAATTCTTGCAAATAAAATAAAATACCATTTAAAATAGAAATTGTATCTATTGGATTCAGATTATTAAAAAAGTTCATCAAGAAATAAATCAATGACTTTTGTATTGTGATCCTGAGAATTTGGTAGTTCGGTTCTGATCTCAGCGAAACAATATTTTCCATTCTAATATTATTTGATAGATAAATTGTTAGTCCCCCTTTTGGTCTTCCTAAGGCTGATGGCAAGGCTTTCGAAAAGTACGTCCTGTAGCTCTCCAGATGTACGTGGGTCAGGGACCATGTCTCCTGCAAGCAAACAATTTCATGTTTCCTAACTGTTTCAAGCCAGGAGTCAATTGTCAGTTTGGAACGTAGACCAGTTACATTCCAAAAAGCAATTTCAAGAGTGGGGGTTGTTTGCTCTGTGTGTGGGATTCTTTACATTTTGGATCTTTGAAATTACCACATGCGCGACTTTGGTCATGATCTTGATTGGCCAAAGGTTATTCTATAGCAGAAGGTTGACAATTTTGCTCCATTAAGTTGCCTACTCGCAATGGGACAATCGTACTTTCTGATTCATTATTTACGGGATTAATCTGGGGCCAGTTGGTATCATCAGATGATGTGTGATCTATGGGTAGGGGAACTACTTCCAGTCATTCATTATCGTCCAGGCCCGAAAGGGCACCAAACCGATTATAGGTGGGAAAAAACTGGAATTGATTACCGTAATTATATGGATAAAGGAAATTATTCCACAAAGTCGGTGTTACGAGATTCATCTTTGGAGGATAAAAATAGCCCAGCGGCACGATATTGATCCCGACCGGATCAATATGGTGACTTGCGCCTTTCCTAAGTATTTCATTAACAAGTAATGGAGAAGCAAAAGTTATTACAACACAATCCCCTGTCACTGTTTTTTCTCGAGAACCCACCCATTGGACTTGTCTAATCATCTTAAATTCCTGAAATAGATCTCTATTCATGCCCACAGTTGTACTTAGCTAATGTAAGGATTTATTTTTCAAGGATAACCATGACTCTTCTATTTGATTCTGGTTCTGTTTTTTTGTTACATTGACTAGAACAATTACGTAGGGCGTTGCTTCCGGTGGGAGATCTAGGTGAGATTCAGTCGGGAATGTGTTTGTCTGTTGCGGGGGCTTTAAGTACGATGGTTGTTGATATACTAGGATGATTGTTTGATGTGCCTGTAAAGTGTTTTTATTCATAGATGTTATCATTGTGGTTGTTGACCTTTTATCCTGATCATATTTATTAGGTATTTCGAAAGTGTGCCCCTGTTTGTCTCTATTCGAGGATGTTCTTGTTCCGTTTACATCTTTTTTGCTAGTGCGATATGCTGAGGCCCGTGTTTCAGCTGCCGCGGCGATTGAGGGATTTAAATTGCCAAGAGATGTACTAGACTGGGCGATGGTGTTACTATAGCCCTTTAATACCTGAGGATTGTGGGGGTGAGGTTCTTCGATTTTTGACTTCGTCCCGTATTTAGCCGTCATTTTGTGTCTCGTTGCCATTTTGTGTTGCCCTCACTCAGGCAGCACGGTAAATGGAGTATTTTTGCTTTTCTCAGCTGCTGCTTGTCTCTTCTGTTAAAGAGTAACTCCCTGCCCTTGTTTACGAAACCGATGTCAGGGTCTGGCCGAGTTCGTTAATCCATGTCTAGGTTGATTGATCCCTGTCTCGACTGACTATTTGGATTCTCCTATTCTTTCCTTACATTATCTTATCCGACTGGCCTTCACTATTCTCTCCTTGTATTCTCTTGTTACACAACTATCCTTTGAGGCACACAAATACGTCCTGCCACCTGCAAATTGGATTGTCGGTACTAGCACTGATTAATTTGTTGGGAGGGGTTAACACACAAGGTTTGAGAAAGGGGCGTATTTGGGACACCTGATAGTTTGTTTTCCAACTTTTCCTATTGTTTTTTTTGTATGTGTAGGGAGTAAACTTTGTTTATATGTTTGCTATAAAAGACTGTGCACCACGGATTGAAGTGGCAGTCTCCTTAGAATTTACACCCTGTATGTACTTCTAGGACAACTGTGCTTAGCTGCAGCTAATAAACCTGGTTTTCTACGTCCAACAGAGTGTCTCGTGTGTCTGTTTGACAAGGCAGGTGAACTCGGGGATTTAAGGCGTGCCCTGCGCCGCCAGGCCCATAAGGACCGGTTCTCCAGAGGTCGTTTGGTGCTTTGGGTGCTCCATCGGTAAAGTTAAAGCTCAAAAGTTCCTCAATAGTCGCCATTCTCAGCGTCAGTTGGTCCAACCTCACCCTCACATAGCGGTCCAGTCGTTCTACTAGGGATATCAGATTTTTAACGTCTATTTGGACGGCTGGACTAGTGTTTGGATTGGTTTTCCTAATTGGATGGATTCTATGGTGCGCTGGGTGTTTTTTCCCCTGCACGTTGCTTCTGGACGTTTTTTTCTGCTTAAATGTGAGTGTATTTGGTTTTGAGGTGAGTCTTTTGTCCCTGGGGATATGTGGCTTTCAAATTGATGCGGATTGTTAGTCCTTTTCTTGGTTGATTGCGTTGGTGAATCACTAACAACTATTTCATCATTAGTCAGTTGGATAGACCCATTACGCTGTTCCTCCAACTGGTCCCCCGAAATTAATATGTCCTTTTCCTTTAGTGATGCCTGATCTAGGCTTAATCTAGACGAAGTCCCCTCTATGGATTCCTCGACTGACAGTATCTGTTTGTCCAGGACGCCGACAGCTCCGATCAGATAGGTTAATAAGGTTTGCTGTGTATCGATGTTCGACTTTTTTCCAAAGGGGGCTTTAGGGCTGAACAATTTGCGTTTCCCCATGGTGTTTTACTTGCTTTTCTCTGCTGTTAGTGACAGTTAATAGGTCCTTATCTAATCTTTCTGCTGAAACATACTTGCTTATAAATTTATCTTGCTGTCAACTATTAGCACTCTAGGAACACAGTCACTGTCTATGCAGTTGCAGAATGAATAAGGCATTAATACAAGCAGTGGTACAGTCAAATGTGCACAATGTATGCTGTCCCTTAATACCTTGCAGACTACTGAGTCAGTCCTGCAAAAGTCCAGGTAATAGTCATGCTTGTCTGGAATCACACTGTGAGTTTGTGTCCACTACTACAATCATCCTGACAGAAGCATGTCCTTATCTAATCACTCTGATGAAACATAAGCGCTTATAAACTTATTGTGCTATCAACTACTAACACTCTAGGACCCCAGTCACTGTCAATGCACTTGCTGAATGATTTAGGCATTGATACAAGCAGGGGTCATTCAAATGTTCACAATGTATGCAGTGTCTTTACCCCTTGCAGACTACTGAGTAAGTCCTGCAAAATCCAGGTAATAGTCATGCTTGTCTGGAATCACACTGTGAGTCTGTGTCCACTCCTACAATCATCCTGACAGAAGCATGTCCTTATCTAATCACTCTGCTGAAACATTAGTGCTTATAAACTTGTGCTGTCAACTACTAACGCTCTAGGAATCCAGTCACTGTCTATGCAGTTGCAGAATGACTAAGGCATTGAGACAATCAGTGGTACAGCTAAATGTACACAATGTATGTAGTCCCTTAACCCCTTGCAGACTACTGAGTCAGTCCTGCAAAAGTCCAGGTAATAGTCAGTCTTGTCTGGAATCACACTGTGAGTTTGTGCCACACTACTACAATCATCCTGACAGAAGCATGTCCTTATCTAGTCACTCTGCTGAAATATAAGCGCTTATAAACTTATCCTTCTGTCAACTACTAACACTGTAGGAACCCAGTCATTGTCAATGTACTTACTGAATGGCTTAGGCATTGAGACAAGCAGTGGTAAGTCAAATGTGCACAATGTATGTGGTCCTTTAACCCCTTGCAGACTGCTGAGTCAGTCCTGCAAAAGTCCAGGTAATAGTCATGCCGGTCTGGAAGCACACTGTGATTCTGTGTCCACTCCTACAATCATCCTGACAGAAGCATGTCCTTATCTAATCACACTGCTGAAACATAAGTGCTTATAAACATATCCTGCCGTCAATTACTAGCACTCTAGACACCCAGTCACTGTCTACGCACTTGCAGAATGACTAAGGCATTGAGACAAGCAGTGGTACAGTCAAATGTGCACAATATATGCAGTCCCTTTACCCCTTGCAGACTACTGAGTCAGTCCTGCTAAAGTGCAGGTAATAGTCATGCTTAACTGGAATCACACTGTGAGTCTGTATCCACTCCTACAATCATCCTGTCAGAAGCTTGTCCTTATTTAATCACTCTGCTGAAACATAAGCTCTTATAAACTCATCCTAATGTCAACTATTAGCACTTGAGGAACCCCATCACTGTCTATGCACTTGCATAACGACTCAGGCATTGAGCCAAGAAGTGGTACAGTCAAATGTGCACAATACAAGCAGTCCCTTAACCCCTTGCAGACTACTGAGTCAGTCCAGCAAAAGTCCAGGTAATAGTCATGCTTGTCTGGAATCACACTGTGAGTCTGTGTCCACTCCTACAATCATCCTGACAGAAGCATGTCCTTATCTAATCACTCTGCTGAACATAAGTGCTTATAAACGTATCCTGATGTCAATTACAAGCACTCTAGGAACCCAGTCACTGCCCATGTACTTGCAGAATGACTCATGCATTGAGACAAGCAGTGGTACAGTCAAATGTGCACAATACAAGCAGTCCCTTAACCCCTTGCAGACTACTGAGTTATTCCTGCAAAAGTCCAGGTAATAGTCATGCTTGTTTGGAATTGCACTATGAGTCTGTGTCCACTCCTACAATCATCCTGACAGAAGCATGTCATTATCTAATCACTCTGCTGAAACATAAGTGATTTTAAACGTATCCTGATCTCAACTACTCACACTCTAGGAACTCAGTCACTGTCTATGAACATGCAGAATGACTCAGGCATTGCGACAATACCTAAGCACTTATAAATTAACTGAGCACTCTATTTGCTGCACTGTCATTGTGGCTATGAGGCCGATGCTGATGGCTGCGTGAGCTGAGAGCCCTGCGCCTACTCATCATATATCCTGGTTGGGGGCCATGGTTCTGGGCCACGACGTCAGCTGGTGACGTGGCGCGAGCTTCTGAGGGTCCTGGTGCCTCTTGCTGGAGGACGCACCTTCGCTGTCTAAAACTGGAGAAAGAAATGCGGCAGGACCCTGGGCACGTAAATTGTCACTGGGTCCTGCCACAGTGAGAGGAGCGGTGACAAAAGAGGCAGAGGTTCGGTGTGGCAGTGAAGCGAGTGAACTGATGACCGCTGCTGCTTGTTAAGTGCTGGGGACCCTTTAGTGCTTTGAGGCTGGTGCAGCGGTGACAGCGATGGAGCAGCGGCTGCTGCAGGAAGAAGCGGAGCCTCCTCCCCACTCTCTGTTCCCGACTGCTGTGCGGAGTTCACGAGGGGATGTATGCGCTGAGGTGAGTGTTCTCGCCGGGGCCTCGGTGCGTCACAGGACTTCATTGGGGGCTTACCCGAGTGGAGTTCCCTTGCCTGGGCGGAACGGAGAACGCAGTGACTGTGGTTCCCGTGCAGCAGCTGTTTCGAGCCTCAGAGGAGTGGAGCAGAAGGACAGCTGACTACCGTGGGAGGCTGTGGCTGGTTCTATGTTGGGATTGCTGGGGGAATTCCCCTGAAACATTGGAGTCTACAAGGTGGGGCAGTACACCGGGGCAGCATGTAGGGACCCCAGTTCAAGGCCCAGGGCTTGAGGACTTGCTCACCTTATTGCTGTTGTTTTGAGAGAATGTGGTGAGACAGCAGGAACAACTGCACTGCGACCTGAGGTGAGCTGGTTGGTGCTGCTACCAGGTCTGCCCACCGGCGGTGGAGAGCTGTGGGCGGTCTCTATCACCAGAGACTCAGGAGGATTGACATCTGCTTAGCCATGGGGGCCCACTTCCAATGCCGTGCAAGAACGGGAGCAGAGGTTACTGACTGAGGGCTCCGACCAGAACATGGGAATTGAGGGCCCTGGAACACCATAGGTCACCAGGCAAGGTGGCGGAGAAGTTGAGCATACTGCACCAGGAGCTTGGCGGATGGCTGCAGCCATCTCCATCATGCTGGGCACTGAGGGGTGCTCATGGAGGTGGTCCTGCCCGGGGGTCCAGGAGCCTAACTGTGCACAGAGCCAGGTGGAGTCAAAGCCGGCAGAGGGAGATCAGGAGAGTGCTCTGAGAGCCTGGTATCCACAGGATGTCCAGCTGACACTGAAGGTGGGAGGAAGATGCCTTGTAGAGAGGAATATAGGGCATTAGCACCGGCAGGAGCTGGGCACTGCCGGAGGTCTGGTGGTGAGCTGCCATAGTCATCAGACCAGCAAAACGGATGATAATGGGGAAACCGCGGGGCAAGCAAGGAGGGGCACCCTCAGAGCAAGAAGAGGAGACATTGGATAGCCGAATGATGGAGGTGGCGGAGTCGCGACCTGAGGGGATGGCACAGCAGCAAGTTGAAATGATACTCAAGACCATCGCAAACACCAGGGATACCCTACAGCAGGTTATGGCACAAGTGCCGGCGGGACTGGGCCTTCTCCAGGCGGAACATTCGGAATTGGCGGACCCAGTGAAGCAAACCGAGGCCACTTTGGGTGTATTGGAACCAGCAAGCAAGGTGCTGCAGACACAGATGAGAGACGTGCACCGCTGCTTGCATGTCCTAAAAAAGAGAGCTGAGGAAGCTGAAGGACGGAATAGACAGAACAATATACTGGTGGTTGGACTGCCGGAAAGAGAGGAAGGAACAGATATGGTGACGTTTCTGGAAGGCTGGCTGAAGTCAGCAGTAGCACCGGAGGGACTATCAGCTTTTTTCCCCTTGGAAAGAGCCCCCAGGGTGCCTGCACAGCCGTTGAACACTGGAAGGCCACGCAGGCCTGTGGTGGCACACCTGCTACATTACAAGGACAGAGACCTGCTTTTAAATCCTGCGCACAACGTGGGTCCCTTCTAAGTATGGGTGAAATTTGCGAATTCACGGAGTGAGACTCCGGAGAAAGAAGGTGGACAGGATGAGTCCCTTGCAGGCTCTTCTGCCGGCCCCAGTAAGTTGTTCTATTGTTATAATATTACTTATACTTCCCTAACTTATACAGCTCCTATTCAATACAAACTGTTTCCTAATAATTCTATGTTTTACAAAATAGTCTTTGATCTTCTTCTAATGTAGACTACTTTCTAAATTCTTATCCTGCCTCTACCATCACTTTCTGTGCTACTATTATTTACAATTATGAGTCGGTCTGTGTAGGTAGCTAAGCTTGCCCAGTCGCCAAACGGTGTGAAACAAAACTCTGATGCAGCAATAGCTCTAGGCACTGAGTGGAGTCCTCTGGGTTTCCCATGCTGTCTATTCCAGTCTTCTTAATGTAAGTGCTTTGACAATTTCCAACAACCAAATGTCATTGTTTACACCAAGTAAAAGGTAGCAGTTGCCTTTTTGATTTGAGAGGAGCACATCCCATCCAGCTAATGTTTTAGCGACTATTCTGCACACAAAGAAGTATGGACAAGAGAAATAGCACATTGTTGATGATAGGTGCAGTTCGACTTTCGACATAGCTCAGTCCGAACAGAAGTTGAACCCCCAATCCCCTGACCGACTAACTAGTGTGTCTGACCAATGATTTTACGACCCAGAAGAACAGAAGAAGACTACCGCAGAGTCCCGGCCTATCTGAGTCACTGAAACATGACTGCCAAGTGCAGTAGTTCAAACCCTTCCGCTCACTCACTCGTGAACAAAAACCACACAGTGTTTGTTAGTTTTAAAGTTGTATTTTCAATTAAGAAATGAAAACATTATTTCTTTATTTTTAATAGCGTAGTTTTTGGAGCGAGCAATGGTGATGGATGAAGATGATGTTAAAGTTTAAACAACATTCCCATGAATGAAATTGCTATGACTCAAACTTAATTTTAGTTAACAGACACATGAAATTATTAGAATATCTGTGCGGGAGCCCCTACCTTCTTTAAAGTACTTAAAGTACTGCTGGTGATGACTTACTAGTAGTTGGTGAATCGTCTGGCAGAAGGGCAATGGAATCTTCTTTCTGTAATGAGAAAAATGGTGCACGTTAAGCACGCATTTATCAGTTGTCATACGAAAAAGAGTAGCATTTAATGGAATAAGCATATAAAAGGTTAACACTTTCTCCCCAAAACCGTTACTTTTTTTCAATCCCAGTAATAAAAAATGTGTTATGTAACATTTTCTTCCATTACGAGACAAAATAGGGGGTTGTGTATGGCATCTGAAAATATGACATGTTTTTCCTAGACGTCACAACATCTTATGCAGCACAGATGACCACCAGTGCCGGGGCCAGCAGTGCGGAGGGGTCCACTCTGAATGCGGCGGCACCAACAGGAGGAGCTGGGGGGAAGACTCAGCAGCGGCGGACGGTGGTAAGTTATTATACTCCTAACTCATTGAAATGTTTTTGAGTACGCTCGCAAATGAGTATATGATGTACTGTACAGTAGTACACAGTACACTAGTATAAGTAGACTGTACTGTTAAGAACAGTTTCTAATTTAGAACTACTTTTTGGGCTATCACGGAGAAGACAGTCAACCTTGACTTGTAGTAGCATTAGCGGCGGTACTTCTCGGGTAACCAATCCCCCCCTCTATTTCACTTCAACTCAGCTGGCAAATTTTTATTGTGAAGCCAAGTCATATCAGATGTAGTTTAGGGATGTGAAGAACGAAAAGTTAAAGAAGGGTGAAACGAAGGACGAGCGAGTCTTAATATTTATGACTGTAAAGAATGGTTTTGTTGAATGCAATTCAAGATAAGAAGACGGCGGTTTCCAAAATATAATGAAACGGGTGTTAGTTGGTTGTTGACAAAAATAAATGTTGGTACATTTGAGACATTAAGAAGAATCATAGATGTACTTTGGAAGCCTGGATGTTATCTTCTTTATCCTCATTGATAGCAGAGGTGTATGATGTAGTAGAGCAGACGCTGAGTGGATTAAGTATGGCCATTGGCAGTGCCACCCCTATAGAAAAGTAATGCATTCCTATCCCCACCTGCATGTACTGCTTAAAGTACTACAAGTCTGCATCATCATGGCCTGTGTCTGTATTTCTTGGGTTAAAGCTGAGTGAGCTGCCATTAAGGCGGCTACCACAAGTTCACATCCCAGTAATTTCTTTTGCAACACAAGAGAAAAAAAGTCAAAAAGGCCTTTTTTTAGTACTCTCTGACTATGTATGTAGTAGTGAGTCCACCCATAGTGCTGCTAGTGGAATTCCTGAAACTCCCAGTAATGTCACAGGCTTACAAAGACGGCGGAAAGATACATGCCAAAATGTTAAACTGTGTTTGCTACTTGCTGGTGTTACTGAGTGTCAACTTTCCGTTGAATTATTTTGACTTTATGTTAAAGACTATTGGCTACAGTATTTTTCTTTCTTTCTTCATAGATGCTACTCCAAAAAAGCTCACCTGCAAGGAGATGGCTGTCTGGGCCAGGGCCCGTAAGCTGGAGGCTATTTGTGCCGAGTATAGGTGGTTGTGGGCTCAGGTGCATGAGGACACATCAACCAGTACATCCTCCTCCACTGCCCCTGGGTCCACCAGCCAGAAGCCTCCAGCCAAACGGAGCCATGGCCCCAGAGCCTCCCGCTGCCGCCCCACAGCAGCAAAAACAACAGCCTGGATGGCATGTCTGCGCCGCCTCCGAAAGCGAGTGGACTACCTGGAGCGGTTGGGCGAAAACATCAGCGCCAGCTCCGGGACCTCCGCAAAGAGCTGCGGGACGTGCAGCACCAGCTGTCCACACTACGCCACCAGAGGAAGTGACTGTCCCTTGCCCCTTTTTTAAAGACTGTTGGGGGGGGTGGGAATTGGGTTTTTGGGAAAGGGGACTTTTGGATTTTTGGACATTGTTTTGGTTAGTGAGGTGGGGTGAGTTGGGGTAATTTATTTTATTTTTGAGACAACAACATCAATAATTTATATTTCTTAATAATTATATTTTCATACCAAAACACAGTATACACGCTCATATTATTTTGTGTGGGGGTTGGCGGAGGTTACTGAACGTTTTGTTTCTTCAAACTTACCAGCACAATAAAGCCGAGATTGCGCGACTCCAGCGAGTCCAAAACTCTGCAGCAAGGACCTTGGTAGGACTTCCTCGTAGGTGTTCGGCCAGAGCTATGATCAGAAAGCTGCACTGGCTTCCGATTAATTCCCGAATCCAGTTTAAAGCTCTCTGTTTGGCATTCAAGATACTTAAATCCGGGAACCCAGATCTCCTGTGTGCACTCCTGACTTCATATGTTCCCCAGCGTAGTCTGCGTTCACTAGGACATCATCAAGTTATTGTACCTCGGACTAAACTCTGCTGCATTGGTGGCCGCTCCTTCCGGGTTTTGGCAGCTAAGCTCTGGAACTCCTTGCCGATCGGCATCCACGGAATGGAGAATTTGCTTGCCTTCCGGAAAGCCATCAAAACCTTTTTGTTTCTGTCATCATAGGGATGTATGACCTTGGTTGGCTAGCCTTTGTTGTTCAGTACTTTTTTTGATCTAGCAGCGCCGGGACGCCTCTTTGCTGGGGCAGCTGTTGCACTTATAAAATCATTAACATAATATGAATGAAACATCTAGTCCTGAAATGTACCAAAATGCAAGTAACCGAGTTAGTCAATTCAGTAGCCCTACTACTGTACTTTACTAGTAGTACTGTCAGTCTCTGCTCTACTCCCAACTTAGTCCTAGCCCATTATTCTACTACCTCTCCAATATGCTTATCTTACCTGTGATTTGTGTTTGAGAATCGGGGTAGCCCCTGGGCTGCCTGCATTGCAAATGGTGATTAAGGTTGGTTGTTGACTTTGAATCCTCGGCGGATGCAATATCATTGTTGTGCAGGTAGCAGTAGTGGTACACACGGGCAGTATCACCATATGAAAAAAAAGGAAATTAAACATTGAGTGGCCTGAGCGTAGCATTAGAAACAGAACAATAGATAGTACAGTCGAGAACAGTGCCCTAAATTGTAGCCTAAGCAGTGCTAAATTAATGTAAATATAAGTAGTAGTTGCGTGGAGTGTGACTGCTATAAGAAATTAAGGCAAACGACACGTCGTCAACGTAACGTAAGCATTAAGCATTTGATTGTTCACGTCGTGTAGGAGGAGGATGTTCTTATCAATCCACGATGGCGCATATGAACTTCTGATTGTATTGATTTTGGTTGCTTTGACCTTATCCTCCCCAGCAAGTGTGTGGAATTTATTGTTGTTGTCGGTCACACCACAATGAAATACTACACAGCACGGGGGAAGATGGTTAGGGTTTGAAAATTGGATGGGAATGGAGTTTTTTTGGGAAAGTTTGGTAGAGAGGAAAAAACAACACAGCATGGACAGTCAAACAACAAATGAAGAGAAACAAATCTTTGGATTTGAAGATATTGATAAATCTTTAAAGGGACATAAAGGAAGTGCACTACTGCATGCCAGAAGTTGTTTACTAAATGGATGGTTAGGTTACTGCAAAGTAGCACTACTACATACTGCAACTTACTAGTAACTACGAAGAAACAAGTTGAAAGTACAGGGCTGCAGTCATTACACAATTTCACTTGCCTCTATGCCCTCAGAGAGAATAAACACTTAGAACATTAAATTACTTTTAAACATAGCAAAAACATAGCAAATTTAGAAGCAGAGAGCAAAGCAATGCAGTCACACTCATAGAAGTTCACAGCAATAACATTACTTAAAAGATAAGTAGAAATGAATGGATACTGTTACTGTATGTTGTTGTACTTGTCCTGTTGAATTTGGGAAGTTGCATGCATCCAGCCATTCCTCTTATTTGCGGTACTCCTCCGTTCCATCTGACGCTCCGTCGATCAATGTTGGATGACCAGAAGACACCCTGTCCACTGCCTCCCTGGCGGATGCTGAATTGTGGCTTGCTAATGTGAAGCCTGACTTCATCCTTTTTTCCATTGCACAGGGTGAAAGCCGCCCTGCAAATGTTGATGGAAAAACAGGAAGTGATATTAAAACACCACTGAAAAAAACATATAAGGTACGTACGCTGTGTAGTGCAAAAAGTCACACTTTCAGTTTCAGAATCGACAGTACAATAGTTTCGAAAGGGCGTATTCTGAGTCTCCTTTTGAAGGATAAATAAGTATGGGCGAATTTTGCGGATCTTTCCCCGCAAGCTAGGTGTACTGTAAACTACGATTTTAGAACAAAATTAGACCTTCCCAGCAGTGCTCCCAGACCCTTAAACCCATACGCTAAAATGTAGAATATCCCCAATCATACCCCATAAAACGTGCGATACTGCTACCTGTCTGAGGCCTAGCGGAAAATGGTGACAAAACATACTATGAAAGTAAAGTAGGCCCAAATCCCCCCTTTCCCACCATGGACTTTCTTCAAACCACTTGCAACCAAAATTAGATATTTCTCGACAAGTGCTCCAAGAGTAGACCCCAGAACCCAGTTACCAAAATCTCGAACACCCCCAAACACATGCAATACTGCTAACCCTAACGAGCCCTAAGTTAAAAATAGTGTCAAACGCTTTCTTCAACTAGGCCCTAACTCCCCTTTGCCACCATGGATTTTCTCCAAACCACTTGCAATCAAAAGTATCCATACCCAGCGTTGCTCCAAGACCTCCCCAATCCCCCCCCAAACACCAGGAACCCCCCCAAGCAGGGCCCCGAAAACACGAAAGTGAGCGAAAAATCTGAAAAAGTAAAAAAAAATTCCCACCATGGATTTTCTCCAAACCACTTTTATCCAGCATTAGACCTTCCCAGCAATGCCCCCAGACCGATCAACCACAAAAAGTGAGACAGCAAATTTCGGGCCAACCTGGAATTCAGTCCAAATGCGCTGTGCAGCTAGGCCCTAACTCCCCTTTTCCACCATGGATTTCAGAAAAAAAAATGCAATCAACATTAGACTTTGCCAGCAGTGCTCCCAGACCCCAAAACCCACTCCCAATAACCTAGAAGCCCCCCAAACAGCACCCCAAAAACAGGCAAGTGAGCAAAAACAGAAACACTTTTTCACCATGGATTTGGTCCAAAACACTTGATTCATATATTAGACCTTCCGAGCTATGCCCCCAGACCCCTGCAGCCACCCGCAAAAAAGCAGAACACCCATAAACAGGCAAAAAGCAGAAATGCAAAAACTCATACTTAGAACATTTTCAGCCAACCAGTCAACATCGGTCCAAACGCGCTCTGCAGCTAGGCCCTAACTCATCTTTCCCACCATGGATTTTCTTCAAATCATTTCCAATAAAAATTATGCTATCCCAGCAGTGCTCCCAGACCCCCACACCCTCCCCCACAAATCTAGAACACCCCCAAACAGCCCCCCAAAAACATGCAATACTGGTATATTAAAAAAATAAATTGCACTGTTCACAAAACATAGCTGTTTTCAGCACTTCCACTACTTCGATCCTCTTGAAACTTACCTGGACAGTCAATTGTTCCAGCGATTCACAAGAATCTCAGCAAGGCAGAACAGAATCAAACCACTGCGCTCCTTGAAGAAGAAGAAGAAGAAGAAGAAGAAAAAGGTCTACGACTAGTTTTCACTTACTTTTCACCCAAACACACGCGCCCGCAAAACACCCAAAAAGGCCAAAATTCTGCCAATTCTGGACCAAAGAACACCAAACCCCCCTAAAACATTGCCAACATCATTAGGAATGAGCCTGCATCGGGCCCCGAGCCCTAGAATCAGCGTGAACCTTACCAACTTAAACCCAAACACCCTAGTAAATCGCACAGAACCCTAAACCGTAGATATGCTTTGTCTGTCTGTGTCAAAGAGCCTAGGTATGCTACATCAGGAGGATGTTTCACTCAGTGGTGCCTACCTTGACCGTCTGCATGGCCCTGCCGCAAGCATGGGTCAAAAATCTGTACCACTCAAGAATTTGCGATTTTTCGATACTTTTGCGAGATTTGCGAAATACTGAAAAACAGCAAATTTTGCAAACATAACGGATGTTTGGCCCAAGCTTGAGGCAGTGCCATGCAGAGGGTCAAGGCAGGCACCACTGAGTGAAGCAACCTGATGTAGCATACCTAGGCTCTTTGTCAGACAGACAAAGCATATCTAATTGTATGCAGCAAGCCACATAGCCCCAATTTTACATGAACTGCTGTCTGGAATGGACTCTGCCTGGCATAACAACAACAGTAAACTGCCTCGCCCTCGACCAATACTTACCACAAATAGACAGACATGTAGTCCTGCTGTAGTAGTTGTTGTAGACTGGTTTACCTGTTTGACACTCACGAATTGGCCATAGTTCTTCCGTAAACTGACGCTGATGATCCATCCATCCCAGTGAGTAACTGTAAAGAAAAAAGATATATTATTTAATCAATCATCATGGTATATTGGTAAGTGAGTCCGCTCCAAGGACATTTTGCATATTTTGTGAAATGCAATATAGTGGCCCCTAAATTTGAAGTACAATTTTAATTAAACAAGGAAAAAAAAACAGAGTGGTTGACATGAGTTACAATTACTGTGTGAAATATTACATAATAACTAAGACAAGACATAAGGATCATCATTTCATGCACAAAAAAAAAACAGAAATTGGTTTCATCAGAGCCAGACAGCGATTGCTGTCCAATGCATGCCATCTTCTCAATTATTCATTACCTGTTCTACTTTTTGTCCGCATCTTCTTTGGAAAGTGAGGGCCCACAGGGCAGCCTCTCTTGTCAATATCAGAAGTAACTCTGTCAACAATCAGCAAGCATGTAGTCAGTCAGTAATTCCAGTCCCACTTGAGGGGACTCGTCGTAATCCATCCATCTGTCTTGAGGGACATGGATAGGGGGAGTCTGGAGGAGGAGTATAAAGGAGCATGATTGAGTTGTGAACTTGTGAACCTCAGGAATGCAGACTGCGGCAGCTTCAAATCAATAAGGAATATAAGATGAAGACAGTGCTGCTGATAGACTTGCTGTGATTAGGTGATTAGAGTTTTGATGTGGTAAAAGGTGCAAAACAAAGAAAGACACACAGGAATAAAAGTGAATAAGGACGAATAAAAGGAAGTCATTTTCAGGGCTCGGTGTTAGGGAAGTAGAGATCATCCTCAAACTCCATGAATTGAGATGGGAGTAGGTCAGGTAACAGAGAAGAACTTCTGTCACCTAAGTCGGTGTCCTCTTCTTCCTGCGTGCATTCCCGTACTTTGTAATCTGGTGGTATCAAGTGCTGATTCATCTTGATCAGTGTTAACCTCTCCACATTTTTGGCCGAGAGGCGGGTCCTTTTTGAAGTTACAATGGCACCAGCAGCACTGAAAACAGGTTCAGAAGACACGCTTGCGAGTGGGCAAGACAAATAATTCATAGCCAGGATGGTGATCAGTGGCCATAGAGCCATTTTCCTCTACCAATACAGCAATTGGTTTGTATTAACAAAAACCTCTTTTGGGTCATCCAGATAGGCCTGCACCATCAACTCAAGGTTCTCCATGGTTGCTTCACTTTGCGTACCATCTGTGGCCTTCGCAGCACTGGAATGAGCAAACTCTTGATGAGTTAGCCAATCCGCTTCCGACAATATTATGACTGGGCCTGGTGCAGGTGAGGATGATGATACGGTTGCTGCTGGTGTCGTTAACGGCTGTGAGGGAAAGTGGCTCCCTTCGCCCACAGATTCAGAAGTGGATTGACGCTGGATGGCCTGCTGATTCAGTTGGACTTCTGACGGCTCCTTGAATTTTCTGTCGATCTTTTTCGAACCGAGAGGCTGACACTGCTAGCCAATGTTTGTACTTTGAAACATCAGGTTCATCAAAAGGAATGATTGCTCTGCTTGCCACTGCCTTTTTGTACCGTGGATCCAGAGTAGTGGCACAAAAGTAATGTTGTTCTGTATGTATGTTTTTAAGCCTTTCATTGGCAACTAGGTGGCTTAATAACCTCTCCGCCAACAGATATGCATCTTGCTTTCCAACATCATCTCTGAACGTTGAAGACACCGCCTTCAGTTGGTGCTCTAGCATGACCAACATTGGGATAGCTTTACTCAAAGAACAGTCCTCCCTGCTGACTTCACAAGTGAAGACCTCAAAAGGACGAAGCATGTCTGTCAGGCTTTTAACTAGCTTCCATTCCTCCAACTCTAGCCTCATGTCTTTCATAGTAGAACCTAGTTGAAAGACATAGTCATTGATTACCATGCACTGCTCAAACAGACGCTCAAGCATGTAAAAGGTTGAGTTGCAACGTGTTGCCACCTCCTGGATGAGTCCTTTGACTGGCACTTTATGTTCATGTTGAATGCTCCTCAGCTCCTTCCGGGCCTTAAAACAATGGCTGAAATGTGTGCAGATTCTTCGGCAGGTGGTCAGTAACTTCTTGACTGTGTTTTAATTTCTCAAGGAATCTTGACAAACAGGTTTATACAGTGCGCCAAACACGGCACTCTGAAATATTCACCTTCCTGCATGGCCTTAACTATATTACTGCCATTATCCGTGGAAACATAACCAACTATGCAATTTCTTGGTTGCAGCCATTCAGAGACCTTACTGTTAAACTCCTCCAAAATTTTTTTTGCAGTATGAGTTTTCTCCATGGCAAACATGGCTAATGTTGCATGTTTCTGAGTAGCTTGAAAAACTGTGTCCAGGTCAACAACTGCACTTGACTTGTCTCTAACCCCTGCAAAAGACCCTGCAAAAGAGACCCAGTGCGCAGTGATGCACATGTAATCAAGGGCTTGGCAACTGGTCCACATGTCTGTTGTCAAGTGGATAGTGTGTACAGCACTCTTCTGCAAAGCTGCCCCAATAACCTTCAGCACATCTTGATGTAGTGCTGGAACCGCAACTCTGGCAAAATAGGACCGGCTAGGAACCTTTCATTTAGGGCAGACTGTTGCCACTAATTCTAGAAAACCCACCCCTTCCACGAAAGAAAAAGGGAGAAGGTCCAGTGCTAGCATTTTAGCCAGATTTGCGTTATACAGACGTACCGTTGGGTGGTTCCGTTCAAATGGCGCCTCCGACCATAACATTCAGCAAATGGTGGGCTGGATCATTTTATGTGATGATGATGATGATGACGTCTTCAAACCAGTTAGGCCCAGTGATGTAGTTTTTTGCATTGGTGTCTCTCCCACACTCTTAGTGTGCCTCATAGATGTTGCAGGGGTAGAGGGTGTCGGCGATACCACTACAGTGCTGCTGCCAGCAGAACTGGGTGTACCAGAAAAAATGTCTGTCGCTTCTTCACTTCCCCCCTGCACGATCAGCCTCTCGTCATCATCAGATGCAATATCAACGGGAACATTTGGATTTGTTTTTCTCTTGCCTTCCTCGATCTTCCTCAGGTGTGCTTCCCAAATGATAGTGTGGTGTTGCTTGAGAAGACCTCTCTGGCCTCCGGTACCATAGTTGGTACCAAGCTTACCCCGACTAACGGATACTTTACAAATCGAACAAACGACCATGTTTTCTGCCTTTGCGCTAACAGTAAAGAAGTTCCAAACTGGGGACTGGTGATATCTGCTGAAGGTGGAGGTGCTACTTTGACTTTCAATGCCAGATGAAGTGGAGGATGGGCGTGGCTGAATTTGTTTCTGTTGTTCACTTACAGCACCACTACTTGAGGTCGAGCTGGATGGAGGTCCATGCCGGCCCTTCTGACTAAAAAGATGGAAGCTGTAGGTCGTGTTGGTGTTGTAGTTAACAGTGCTGGTACCAGTGCCACGCCGCCTATATCCCGCTCAGAAGCCATTCGGGACAGGGTCAAAATGTGTGTCTGCTGCATGCCCGCTGGGGCTGGAGTGATGACTGTGAAGACTGGGTCATCGTCAGACTGTTCATCAGCAGTGTGAAGACACCAATTCTTGCTCGTCGTCATCACCCATAAGTTGAAGCTTTGCTGAAGGCTTCCTTTTAGGCATAGCTACCTTTGTCGGCTCATGGCGTGACTCACTCTCAGACTACATGGCTGGGTTCCAATCACGATCAAGGTCATCAGAATGAAGGGGGCTTGAAGAAGAACTTGTAGTAGTAGTAGTATCCCTCCTTGACCTTTTTCTTGCTGGGCATCTGGAAGACAATGGATAATCATCATCAGGAGGAGTGGCTTCCTCGGATGAAACCTCCTCTTGAATATCAATTTCCTGATATGCCCCTATATCTGGAGGAACAAGCGTTGTAGGCAGTTGTGCCGCTCCATGAACCTCTAGTTGCACCTCTACAAGCACCTGTCCATGCGCCTCTCCTTGCGCCTCTACTTGCGGCTCTACATGCGCTTCTCCTTGCGGCTCTAAATGTGCTTCTCCTTGCGGCTCTACTTTCGCCTATCCTTGCGGCTCTTATTGCGCCTCAAGTTGCCCATGTACTTGCGCTTGTACTAGTTGCACCTGTGTTTGTGGCTGTGGTTGTTGAACACTCGTCAGCTGGGTTACACCCGGCGTTGATTGGATGGTACTTTCTTGTGATGAGTCAAGATCACTGATCAATGGTGATTGAACAACCAAAGTGGCTGCCGCAGCAGCACTCATGGCCTTGGACCTAACTTGGCGTGGTGGCACTGAGTCCAATGAAGCGGAGGTGCTGCTTCCAGCTTGGTCCGCGGCGGACACCGCTGCTGCTGCAGGTGTCGTTTTTTTCCCAAAAAAGGTGTCGGTGGGCACACCAGTCTACTTGGTAGGTGGTGCCACTTGCTTCATCTGCTTCTTATTACTGGCAGTGGCACTGGCAACTTTTTTCGCTGAGGCGCTACGGCCAACATTATTTGGGGCCATCTTCTTGAGATGTCATAACAGCAGGCTGCAGTTGCACAAGTTGCAGAGTTGTCTTGTCTGTGGCCACATGTGACGTCATGTGACGTTGTGCTGCACACAACGCTGCAGGACTTCTTCCTGGCACTGGTGGTTCTCTTGTGCACCTAAAAGCAATGGAAGCCAGAGGAATATCAGTTATACACCCCAAAAAGTAGAAAAACACACATAAATAACCACAATCCCATGCCATTTAGTGCCCTCAATGATGTTTAAATTCAAGACACCCCACAGAAAGACTAGGCCCATGCACCACTGAGTACCCCTGGGCATAATGGTTGAAAGCAAGGCAAACTGGGTGCAGGCCTGAGCACACTGCCTGGCTTCAAAATGGCCCCTGGCCTTGAACCCCACAACATGGCCAGGCCCTGCCTGTCCCAGGCCTCAAAATGGCCCCCACCCACATGGCCAGGCCCCAACAACACCCCAAAAAGTCGAAAAACACTCAAAAATCACCACAATCCCATGCCATCCATGTCCTCAATGATGTTTAAATACAAGACACTCCACAGAAAGTCTATTCCCACGCACCACAGAGTTCCCCTGGGCATAATGGTTGAAAGCAAGGCAAACTGGGTGCAGGCCTGGGCACACTGCCTGGCTTCAAAATAGCCCTTGACCCCCGCCACATGGCCAGGCCCTGCCTGTACCAGGCCTCAAAATGGCCCCCACCCACATGGCCAGGCCCCAACACCAAACCAAAAGGTCAAAAAACACTCAAAAATCACCACAATCCCATGCCATCCATGCCCTCAATGATGTTTAAATTCAAGACATCCTACAGAAGGACTAGGCCCATGCACCACTGAGTACCCCTGGGCATAATGGTTGAAAGCAGAGCAAACTGGGTGTAGGCCTGAGCACTCTGCCTGGCTTCAAAATAGCCCCTTGCAGCTTGCGAATTTGCGGATCATTGGGCGAAATCGTGCTATTCGCGGATTGCAAAATCGTAAAAAATCCGCAAATTTGCCCACAAAATGGATTTTACGCCCTCGCTTAGTCCCTTCAAGGCGGATAACAGTAGTGTGACGCTGTTCCCTGACGATAACTTCGATGTGCAGTGGCAGCAATCCTCCTTCTTGGAGGTTAAGAAGGCACTCAGAGCAGAAAGCTTGCAATACTTGCAATACTCTCTAATGTTTCCGGTACACTAGCAAGTGGCCATGGACAGTAAAACCTTTTTCTTTACCACCCCTCAGGAGGCATGGGACTGGCTGGAGGCCTAAAAAGTGGGTCAAGGAGAGGTGGGAAGAGGCCAGTGGGCCGCCAATGGGATACCGTGCTCCCCTCGGCTGTGGCGGTCGGAGAGACGGCGGCTTTATTCCCGGAGACTAACGACATCTCAGACGGTGGAAGAAAGAATGGTGGCACTCAAGGCAGTGACAGAGATATCTCAGGAGCAAGGTCAGGACTCGAGGGGAGCAACTGACTCTGATAAGGGGTCGGCTGGGGCAGCATCGGAAGAATTGGATCGGTGTAACCAGGAGGACCAGCGTAAGCCGCCTCCCCCCGATACCAGGCGCGAACCTATAACCTGTGACCCCCCCTCTTATCTCCACAATCACCGCAACTCCCGGAGTGGACCGGAGAGGAGAAATACAGCTGTGATGAAGAAGACGATAGCGGGTCCTTTAACTGGATGGGAGGTCGAATGGAGGAGGAGGAGTCACGTTCTCCGATAAGTGCCAGCAGTGAGAATCCACAGGTGTTATTACACCGGAGGAGCGGACAGTGAGTGGCAGAGCGGAGAGGCGTGGAGCAGTATAGAGATCGGAGCAGCGAAGGAGAAGCCGGAGGCACGTGAAGAGACTGAGGCGTGCGCACCCCGAATACCATCTGAGATGGAGGAGCCGCCAGGACGAGGTGGCGAGGAGAACGGGAGGAATGCCGAGGAAAGGAGAAAGCCAGGAGGCCAACACCACGCGTCGCCCAGCCGCACACCAGGAGGGGTGTGGCTATCCGAGGTGCGTACCCGTATCGTGGGCTGGGTGAAAAAGAAAGGCAAACGCCTCACTTAAACTATCCTGTCCCGTTCCCTAGGAGTCCATCACTTACACCCCCTTCACGTCCCGTGATCAGTACTGCACTTACGGTTTCCCTCACTCCCCCTCCCCTTGCTGCTGGTAAAACAAAGGTAGCGTGAACTGATACTTGCCTCTTTTGTGTTTCCCCCTTCACCGGTGGAGCCTGGGCCATTACGGAGCCGAAGGAGCATAGCCGAAGGAGGAGCCCAATCCGAGGAAGGGAGGAGGGAATACTCCGAAAGACCCGACTGGAGAAAAGTCGATCCCAGAGAAGAGGCGTACCTAGGAAGACCTGTACTGACTTTTTGTTGCAACAAATAAACCCTTGCAAAACCAAGACACGTCTCCTGCCCTTCCCTGCATGTTACAATCGGTGAGCGTCGATCTGCCTCAGGTCACGCCAGGAACTGCAGATAAGTTGGTTGATGCATAGCAGAGTAAGACATTCTCCAGAACTGAGCGGCGCTTTGGTGTATTGACATTACCCTATGGGGGGGTTCCCCCACACTTTTTTTCTTTTCTTCTTCTCTTTCTGCTTCTTTTTTCCCCTTTCTTAAGATGGTGTGAGATATGGGATGATGGTGGCGGGGGTGGGTGGGGGTGTGGTCTGGGGCCCTTGGGTTGAGAGCCCCCTGCTAATTCTGGTTACCGAGGCAGGAGCTGTGGTGTTCCGGGGAATGGGGTACGGTGCAGGAAAAATGTATACTTTTGTTTCAGCGGTATCTGGCCTCTGGGCACCCCCCTGTTATTGCCGTTAGAGAACCCCGGTAGCTACCGATGACGTACTTTAGTGGAGAATTTGGATGGGTGTTGTCTTGTTAGGACCTGTTCTGGGGAGGGGTAGTTGGGGAAGGGGCAGCCGGTGTGTCATGGTGAAGAAGCAGAGATGCCAAAAAGTGGAAGCCTGCTATGGGGACCCTACTTAACGGTAAATGCCTAACGTGGAATGTGAAAGGGATGGATACAATGCGGAAGCGACACAAGGTGCATGCCTATCTGATACGCAGGGCGGTACTCATAGCCTTCCTGCAGGAGACCCAAATAAATAGAGCGGAGAGCTGCACGTTGCAGCAGAGATGGCGGGGGCAGGTCTACGGTACACCGTACTCAGCGTTTGCTAGGGGCACACTGATATGGGTTCAAGCGGGGGTGCCCTTGACTTATCAGTTTGCAGATCCGGGAGGGAGGTTTGTAGTGGTGGGGGGGCGAATGAGCGGCTTAGGTGTCACGCTGTGTAGTGTATACACCCCTAATGTTGACCAGATGGTCTTTTTTGCCCACCAATCTGGGAAGTTGGCGCCTTACATGACTGTCCCCGTGATAATGGGTGGGGATTTCAACTCCATCGTCGATGTTGTTATGGATCGGTTGCATCCCCCATTTCCGGAGGCCCTTGTACATAAAATATCTAAGATGAGAACAGACTGGCAGTATAGATGAGGTCTGGTGGATACCTGGCAAGTGCAATATATAGAGGATTGTAACTATTCTTTCTTTTCTGCATTGCACAACCTGCATGTGCGCTTGGATGCCCTACTGTGCACACCTGACATACATGCAAAGGTTCTTAACAGCGAGTACTTGGCTAGAACAATATCGTCTCACAACCCGCTACTTCTAACGGTTAGGTGGGTTCAGGAGAGGCCTGCAATCCCGATGTGGCGCTTGAGACCAGAGACACTGGAGGAAGCTGTCTTCCACGGGGATACAGAAACGGGCATCGAGCAATACTTTGCTGAGAATGAAGGGACAGCATCTGATGTAGCGCTAGAGTGAGACGCTTTGAAGGTGGTGATGAGGGGAATGTGTATTGCCAAACAGGCAGGTGTAAGGAAGATGTTGCTACGGGAGGTGGAAGCGGAGGAACCCCGGTTGCGAGGTGTGGAAAGAGAATGACCTGAAAGCCCGGAAGTGCAAGATGAATTAGTGGGAGCAAGGGAAGGGATGGCGAGTCAAATAGAGAGGTTGCGTTGCTATGACTATAGAGTCTATCTGGCACGGGCGCATGCGACAAAGCGAGTACGCTGCTGGCTTGGCAGGCTAACCCGGCACCCCGGGGCCCGCCTATATTGGTGCTGAACTCTTTGCTGGGGATTCCGTTGTATACCCAAAGAGGGATTAATGACCTGTTTCTCGAATATTATGATGAGTTGTGTAGGAGTCATGCAAGGGGCCCGATGACACACTGGGGACATTTTTTGTGGGTTTAACGTTGCCCCGGTTGGAGGAGGAACAAGCGGAGCTGCTAGGGCAAGATATTACACTGAGGGAAATATGGAGTGCCATGGCGCGTAATAAGACACCGGGATCGGATGGTCTCCCAACTGAATTTTACTTAACTTAAATTAACATCCTGACTCCAAAACTGGTGAGGATTTATAAAGAAGCCCGAGCAGCGGGTAGGCTCCCAGCCTCTATGAGGGAGGGGGTTGTTGTCCCTCTTCCAAAACCAGGGATAAAATGGAAAGGTCATTCGGTGGGAACTGTCATGCCTGCCCTATCTTGGGACCAAGATTTATCATGCCCCTGCTGACTTGCTGGACGGGATCGTGGGAAAGACCCTACGTGGGCTACAAGGGAACCTGACATTTTGTGGCACTCTGCCACTTTCGATAGCCGGCAGGGTGGCACTCCTGAAGATGGTGGTCTTCCCCGGCCTATTATATTACATTCAGACATTGCCGATTTGGATACCAGGGGCAATCTTTAGGCAGATCAGGTGAATGGTTAGTGGCTTATTGTGGGGTAATGGCAGGAAACGGGTGGTATTAACCACCATGATGAGACCTAGAGTGGACAGGGGGCTGGCAGTACCATATTTTGAACTTTAATACCTGGCGGCTCAGCTGCAGTGGATGACACAAGCAGTGGCTCTAGAATTTCGGGGCCCAGAGGACCAAGAAGGTCGGTGGATATTACGGCATGTCCTCTCATTTACTATGTTACAAGAACCCTTGTGCCTTGGGTCGCTCAGTGTTGAGGAGCGGACATTACGACAATGTTGGAATCGGTGACGCCGCACAGTCAATGTTGATAGCCCATATGCACCGGAGATTACGCTGGGCATGTCACTCCATTCCCACATGGGGGGGGACTGATCAGCGCTAGCAGACTGGGAGACAGCGGGAATCCAGGTCATGGGGGATTTATATGACGATGGGGTGCTGCTACCTTTCCAGACATTGAAGGAGAGGTATGATCTGCCGCGAGGGGATTATTAGCTGCATGCAGCCCTGATCCCGGCCATACATCGCCACTGGAAGGAAGGGCTCTCAGAGCCCTAAACCTCTGTGACGTATCAATATGTGGTGATGGTTGGGGAGATGTTTAAGATGATTACATGTCTCTATAGGCGCTTGAGCATAGAAGGCTTGTGCCCATTGACGGAATTACGAGGAAAATGGGAGGCAGATGTCGGGAAGGAAATACTGGAGGAGACGTCGTCTCAATTTATTCAAAGGGCCTGGAAGAGCTCACGGAATGCTAGGTTTCAATTAATACATTTCTTTATATTGCATAGAGCCTATTTAACCCCAGCCAGAATCAATCGATATTTCAGGATGGCCACCGCCCGATGTCCTCGTTGCGGGCTAGAGGGGGCAGAATTACCACATATGCTGTGAACTTGCAGACAATTGGGAACATATTGGGAGGAGGTAGACAAACTGCTATGCGGCATTACAGACCACCGAATAGACACAGACATGGGTACCTGTATATTACATTGGTTCCCGCACACCCCTAAGACAAAAATCATGAGCAAGTTTCCGGACCTAGGACTGCTGCTCTCTAAGAGAGAGATAACAGCCCAATGGAAGTTGTGATGGGGGCCTCCGATAGGGAGGTGGAAACCGGAGTTACTTAAATGGGCCACAAGTGAGAGCACAGTTAGATTGCAGCAGGCTAAGCGTACTAATAATGAGAAGGCGCTGGAGGCAGCTAGAGCATGGGAAGCGTTAGTGGTAGCACTTAAGATGCCTGAGACTGACTCGGAGGTGGGTTCTGCTGAAGTGTCTCTGGAGGATTTCTCTTGTTCGTACCCGGAATAGGGAAGAAGGGTGGGGGATTGGTCTGATGATGGGTGATTGGGAGAATGGTTAATGCAGGGTGAATGGTGGGTATGGTCCCCAAGATACAGTGAAATGAGATATGGAGTATTTGCTATGCATATTGTAGTCTGAGACTGGAAGACTGAGTGCACCGGAGGCAGAGGGAGGGGTGGGTAGTTTGATTAGTGGGCTTTATTGTTCATTTATAGACTCACATTATTAGAACGTAGATGAAACAATGTTGATATTGTGCCCCTGTTGGAATAGTTGGAAGTACGGTGGAACGAGTATCGAGATTTACCTAATCTTGTATCAATTTTGAAAGGAGAAAAAGCTCATCTTGTAGGCCTACGGGGACACAGCCATTGATAATATGATGTGTGGTGTAATATTATTTACTGCTGTATGAGGACCATGTGTGGATTTATAAAACAATAAAAAACAGATACAAAAATATATATATATAATAATTCTAGTTACTAGTGATGTTCTTATAGAATGACCTAGGCACCAACACAGGTACACGTACAATATTCTGTGCACAATCCCTACAAACCTCTAAGAAGATACGTATTATTGGTACACTCCACTAAATACTGAAGTAGTACTCATGCAGCCTAGGATACCTCCTGTCGGTCTCATGCAATTCATCAATCAGCCATCCAGCACTATGTTCTTTTTTTTTTAATAACTTTATACTTTATTGCATATACAATTATCACACAGCTCTTATAGCCTACAACCCGGAGGCCGGCAGCAGTCCACATTATCACATCACTGCAGTGTAGATGTATTTTACACAGCCTCTATGCCAGCATCCCTGGGGCCTGGCGGCAAATCGAGTACTAGAGGGACAATAGAAATGCAATGCTTGTAGTAGGGCCCCACCCGACACCCACTGCCCCATAACCTTGCGTCTAGGAGTAGCAAACTGCCCACTACCATACTGCTGTTGGTAATATAGGACATCAGGGCTCCCCGGCCTATAGGCCAAAAAAAAAATATTGTCTTTTCAGAAACTCTTCAAACTACCTACCCCTTAAACTACCCCCCCATCCCAACAACCACCCCCAACCCAGAGTGTGCCTGCCGTACTAGTGTGTGCTACAGTTGCGTGTGCTACCGGTGTGCCGTGGTGTCCGTCCCTACAGTCCACCCACCCGCAGTTTTCCAAGTTGGGACCCCGCCCCCAAGTTACACCGCCCCCCTCCCTACAATTATATCTCATGTCACTATGAGGTGTATGTCT
The DNA here is from genome assembly GCF_964263255.1 of Lissotriton vulgaris. Taxonomy (NCBI): domain Eukaryota; kingdom Metazoa; phylum Chordata; class Amphibia; order Caudata; family Salamandridae; genus Lissotriton; species Lissotriton vulgaris. The sequence continues at coordinate 1,216,628,560 of NC_141695.1, read as the reverse complement.
CCCTGTGTACCCCCCGGTGGCCCATGGCCTCATCCAGAGTCACTCCTTCCTCTGCATCCTCCAGGTCAGATCCTGTGTCTGCGCTATCTCTAGCATCCAGATAGGCCCTGTACAGACCCCAGAAATTCTTGGGACGATTCCTGGGCGGCAGCAGTTCGCTGTTTGTCTCCGACTGTGTACAGCAGTGTAGCAGGTCCGCCTCCCACTTTTTTTTAGTCGGTAGCGGCCCCCTCATCCAGCACATCGCCACCGTACGTTTGGCAGTTAGCAGGGCTATATCTGCCATCTTTCGCATTGCCACCGGTAGCGGTTTGGAATAACCCAGCAGTGCCAGGGCCGGGTTGGGAGGGATATCCACCACTAGAATCAGCCCCTGTTCGGAGAATATCTCCGTCCAGAATCTGTAAATTCCAGGGCAGGACCAAGCCATATGTAGGAAGTCCGCACTCGGGAGATGGCAGCTCTCACATTCCGCGGAACCCCTCAGGCCATACCTATGCAGTCTCTCCGGGGTATAATAGACACGCTGTAAGTATTTGAAATGAATTAGCCTATGTCTGTTATTAAGAGATATCTTCCTGGTCCTGGTGCAACAATAACTCCATATCTCGTCAGTGATCAGCGTCTGGAGATCAACCTGCCAGGCCGCTTTCGCCTTAGATTGCAGACCAGACTTCTGTCGGTCCCCCATTTTTTTTAGTTTGGACACCAGTTTGCCAGATGCAGGGTTCTCAATAACATAGGTGAGTTCCGGCATTTCCAGAGGTTCAGCCAACTCTGGACCAAGAAGTTCCTGCAGGGCACTACGCACCCTATGGTATTGGAAGCTATGGAGCAGTGACTTCCCTGTCTGCGATTGCAGTACCTGGTGGAAAGTTTTCATAGTGCCGTCCAGGAACATATCCCCCATCTTGGTAATACCCAGTTCCTGTAGGGCCTTCGTTACCCCTTTCTCCACAAGAGGGGGTATCCACACAGCCCAGTCCACCCGCAACGCTGGAGAGTACAGTCTATCACCGTCCTGCAGTCTCAGCAACTCATGCCATGCATGATTGGTTGCTTAAATGGAATCTAGTATCCCCGTCCTGCGATCCACCGGATGACATATCGTGGCCGGGAGAGGCATTGGGTCCGCAAACAGCCGTTCTAATTTTACATGCGGTATATCAGGATTGCCATGGATCCACGTGTGTAGGTGCGATCCCTGCGTGATTCAATAATATTGTTCGAGATCCGGTGCTCCCAGACCTCCCTGCTCATAGGGCAGCGTCAAAATCTTCCATTGGACTCTAGGTTGTTTACCTCCCCATGCCAACCGAACAAGGACTTGCGTGAGTTGCCGAAAGAAGGATTTAGACAGGACCACCGGTATGTTGTTAAAAAGAAACAGGAACCGAGGCAGGACCACCGTTTTCATGATCGCTAACCGCCCCATCAACGACAGAGGTAGTCTACACCAGGCCTCCACATCGTCCACCAGTCTGCTGTATGCTCTCCCGTAGTTCTCATGAACCAGTAACTCAGGGTCCGTGTGGAGACGGATCCCCAGATATCTTATGGAATCCGAGGTCCACTGCAGCAGGTACTCCGCCGCAAACGGGACAGTCACCGGCGTCAGCGGAAGAGCTACCGATTTGTCCCAGTTCACGCGTAGCCCAGATAGTGCTCCAAATCTCACCACCTCCCGCAGCACAGACGCAAGATTGACTTCCAGTTCTCTGACATAAAGCAAGGTATCATCCGCATACGTGGATATACCGATCTTATATGCAGGGAAGTTGATCCCTTCGTGTTCGTGGTATTCTCTGATGGCACACACCAGGGGTTCAGCCACAAGTGCATATTACAGAGGAGACAGGGGGCAACCCTGTCTAGTGCCTCTACTTATTGCAATAGGGTCAGTGACAGTGTCTCCTAGTTTCAGGCGAGCCAAGGGCTTGTAAGAAGGGCACCTAGCATCTGTAGGAAAGGTTCTCCCAGCCCGTACTTCCGCAGTACCCTTAGCATGAAGGGCCACTCCACAGAGTTGAAGGCCTTCTCCATGTCTAGGAATATCACGACTGCTTTGTTGTCTTGTTTCACGTGCTGCATAGTGCCTAGGACGGTGCAGAGGTTATATGTCAAGTTCCTTGCAGGGACAAAACCCGCCTGTTCCGGAGCAACCATTTCCGGGACGATTATAGCCAACCTTGCCGCTAGTACCTTCGCGTACAATTTGGCATCCACATTCAGAAGAGAGAGCGGCCTGTATGAGCCGCATTCCCTGGGGGACTTCCCTGGTTTAGGGATGGTGATAAGGAGGGCTTCTCTCATAGATTTCGACATACTACCCTGTTGACATATGTCATCGAAAAGGGACATCAAGTGTGGAACAAGGGTATCTTTGAAGGCCTTATAGAAGGATACCGTGAGTCCATCCGCACCCGGTGTACTGCCTGATCTCATTCCCTCCAGCGCCTCTAGGATCTCGTCTCGCTGTATGGGCATCATCAAAAATTCCCTTTGGAAATTTTCCAGGAAGGGAATTTTAATGTAACTAAGGTAGTCATCGATCTCCACCTCCATATGGTCAGATCTAGACCTATAAAGTTTAGAGTAATAGTCTGTAATTTCAGCAATGATGTCAGCCTCCTCAGTAACTACCTCTCCTGTGGATGTAACTAATTCCTCTATGACCAATCTGGGTCTACTATTGCGCATCAATCTAGCCAGCAATGAACCTGGGCGATCCCTTTCCCCATATGTTCGCGCAGTGGCATACTTCCCCATATGTTTAACCTCTCTATCAGCTTCCTCATTGAATTCTATGATCAGTTTTTTAATCTGTTCTTCCGAGTCAGTGTCCGATGTGCGCCTGTGTTGCTCTTCTAAATCTGCCAATTGTGTTTCAAGGCTTTTGAGTCTATGTCTAATAGATTTGAGCACCCCAGAGTGTTTCGCCATCGTCATTCCCCGGATGTAAACCTTAAAGGCGTCCCAGAGTGTATGAAAGCTGTCCACAGACCGCAAGTTAGTGTCGAAGAAAGTTTCTATGTCTTCCGCTAACTCCCCTCTAAAAGCCGCGTCTAGGAGAGAATATGGCGGGAACCTCCACGTAAACGGGGGAATTTTCCTAGCAGGGGCAGTGAGGGTCAGAAGCAGTGGTGAGTGGTCCGACAGTGTGCGTGGGAGAATTGTACAACCCTTCACTAAATTCGGGAGAGTGGAAGACACGAACCAATAATCAATCCTCGTATGTAAATTATGGTAGGCCGAGTAATGTGTAAACCCTCCCTTCCCCGGATGTCTGTGTCTCCATATGTCTACCATGTCTAACTTGATTAGCTCTGAGTGCATAAGAACGGCGGCTGCCGCAGGGCTGCGGGCCGACCCAGCTGACCGATCCAGGTCCGGGTGCATCACAAAGTTAAAATCCCCTCCCCATACCATTATGGAACCAACATACGTATGTATCTGCAAGGGTGGAGTAAAAAGCGGGGTTATCGTATTTGGGACCATAGACATTCACCACAATCAAATCATGACCTTTACCTGTACATCGTGAAATGGTGAAACAACCCTCCAGATCAGTAGACAGGGGCGTCAACAGTAGTTGCGATCGGGAATTTCCCATGTCACCACCCCCCTAGAATGGGTAGTGAAACCAGCTGCCACACAGTTACCTCCCAGACCTCTCGCAGACAGCATCTTACTCGTAAGTGGGAGGTATGTTTCTTGCAAGAGGGCTACATCGACACGGTGTCTGTAAAGATAGCTCATTACTTTGCTAAGCTTACGGTAATCATTAAGCCCCCTCACATTCCAGGTCAACACCCTCAAAAGACCGGGACCATCGTTCATTCTCAGATCTTCATGATCCTCCATCTAGAATCAATACGTGAGGGCAGTCCACTGCAGGATATCTAGAACATCTAAAATATGTAGGTGGGACCACGGTTGCAGCAACGATTCGCACAATACCAGGCATAATACTCCATTGACACCAAACCTCCCAGTTTCCCTAGGCTACAAACCCCAACATGATCAATGCACAATCACCCTCCCCCCACCCACAGCCGACCTCCCCCAACCTGGTCAGGCAGGACCCAGTACCACCCTCCATCTCCCCTGAAAAACAAACTTAAACAGTCCCTTAATTGGCTCTCACCGGAACCCGAAGGCCGAAGGCGCAGGGGCAGACGTTATCAGCCAAGAGCAGTTATCTACTAGTCCAAAACCGCAATGCTGTAGCGCTCCAGTGCCCTGCCCCTGCAAAGCATTCAGTGCCAACATGAGACCCAGTCCAATATATGCATACTTATGTTCCCCACCCCATCTCGTAGCACAGCTCTCAACTCAGGACCACCCTCGACCCGCCCCACAGACCCAAGCAGCAGAACCCTTAGACATAAAGTAACATCCCTTGGTAAGGGCCCCCCGTTGGTCAACCACAACATATAGACAAACCAGAAAGATCTCACCCAGCCGGGCATCTTCAAAGTGCTGCCAGGGCTCCGCCACTGGGAGCCGACGATGCAGAGCGTCCCCGCAGGTTACAACACAACTCAGAGTTAGTTCAATCCAGGGGGGGACGTACCGTCCAGTTCAACATTATGACCAAATCAAACAATCACTTAGTCTTCATTCCTGTTCATCCAGTTGCGACCAGGCATTAACGTCGTCTCGGTCACTCCTCGGGCTGTTCCTGCACTCTCTGGACCAGTCCTTCAGAGATTTTTGTAGCTCCCTGGGGTCAGTGAAGAAATGTGAATGCCCTTGCCTATTTATCCGGAGCTTCGCTGGGTACATCATGGCATAGTCCAACCCAAGTTCGCGCAGTTGTTTTTTGTATGGAGCAAATTGCCTCCTATCCTCTTGCACTTTCGCGGTGAAGTCTGGGAAGAGTGAGATTTCCATTCCTTCATATTGTAGCTTGCCTTTGTCTCTGGCTAGATGGAGTGCCGTGTCCCTATCTCGGTAGTTCAGCAGTTTCGCAATTATGGGGCGCGGATTTGCACCGGGCTTCGGTCTAGGTCCTAGCTTGTGGTGAGCCCTTTCCACTATAAACATAGGGGAAAAAACCTCGTCTCCCAGTAGCACTTGCAAGAGTTTCTCTACAAATAACTCCATCTTACCAGTCTGTGTAGTCTCCGCCACACCCGTTATGCGAATGTTAGACCTACTTGATCTCGCCTCCAAATCCTCCGACTTGTCTTGGATCGCCTGCAGAAGTCTGCCGAATTGCTTACGATCTTTGTCCGACTCCGACTGTGCTTCCTCCGCTTCCGTCAGTCGTCTCTCCGCCATGTCAAGATGTTCAGCATGCTTGTCCACCTGTTCCGACATGCGGTCCATGCGGTATGTCAGGGCATCGATTTTAGTTCCAATGGACGCTATACTGTCTTGTAGCCCTTTTTCCATTGAAACCAGCAGTTCGCGAATGTCAGCACCCATGGAATCATCAGAGGTAGCTCCCCGCGGGGACGCCTCCGCAGCCAGCACCTCCATCCCCTTGGTCCGTCACTGCTCAAAAGATAGTTTGGGTTGTGTTCTGTTGTATTTGCCCATGGCTGTTCTGCTGGACATCAAGGCGAGCAGTGTCACAGGCTCCTGTACCCAGTCGGAGCAGACTATTATCTTCCCGCGTCCGAAAGCGTGCCACAGGCCCCAAGCGCCAGAGCCCAATTCACACGTGTGTGCTCCCAATTGCGCGGACAGCCGCTTCAGTGCTCTGGTGGACCGCGCACCTCAATTGCACCAATTGGCAGCCAACTGTGTGTCCCTCCAGCCAGACGCGCAATATCCTATCTATGTCGCAGCTTCTCCGCACCAAACACTTCCTTCCAGGGACCCAGTCCGTCTCCAGGGCAAGTTAGTCCCAGGGCTACCACTGCGCTGCACAGCCCAAACAACAGGGTGCCCACGCCAGGGCGAACAATCACACCCCCTACCTTAGTCCGTGCAGAACAGGTTCCTCAATCTTTGTACATTGATGCCCCAGTCGCTATGCCCAGTCACAACTGTAGGCCACGAACCTTGCAGCAAATGGCCACCACCGAGGCAGGCCGGGCTCCAAAATGGCGGCGACCGAGAGGCCGGATAAGCGGCAGCAGGCTCCTAGCAAACACCTTCCCTGCACAGACCTCTGAGCGCGCCCGCTCGTTATCTCCTGAACCTGCGGGGGGCTCAATGGTGGCGCCTGCACCAGACGCGAGTACAATCCCAAGTGCAGCACAGCAACCGGGCCCCCGCTGGTACTCTCTAATGGCGCTCCGGGCCGCAGCTGGATCCACGCCAGGCCCCCAGGGTCCAAAGGTGAGCCGCTATATCCCGCAACCTGCCCCGTCAGCGGGCTCACAGCCAGCAATGCGGAGCCTCACACAGCCAGTTCAGGCGGCAATGGTGGGCCGGGTAGGGGAGGTCAATTGGGCCAGGCCGTCAGGAGCGCTCTCGGGTTCCCAGCGCCACCGTCCCCCAAGGCGACAAGGCACGCTGGGTAGCCGTGCGATGTGTCCAGGGCACTGTCCACCTCGGAGGGAGGAGCGCAGACTGCAGCTCCTGGGCGTCCCAAGCCCACTGTCGAGGTCGCGCTGCCGGTTCACCCGGCACCACACTTGCAGCACGTCGAGTGACGCCGGTCGGACTGCTTTTCAGGCCAGGCGGGGATGCAGGCCTGGTCTGCCACCGCTGGGATCCTCCCTCAAGGATGTCCGTTATTTTGTCGGACGGGACGCCGGGGCTCCGCCGCTCACACCCGGGGGCTGCAAGGGAAGGAATAGCGGCCAGTAGAGTTGGTTTGGCACTTCGTAGGATTAATTTGGCGCATTTTAAAGGGGCTAAGGCGAGGAGCACAGCGCTCACACGTCTACCATGGACGCCGGCAAGCTCCGCCCCCCCATCCAGCACTATGTTCTTATTGTATCACTCTGCCAATGCCTAAGCACTTATGGGGCAGATTTACAAGCCCCCTGCACCACCAGTACGTCACTTTTTGTAACGTAGTGATGGCGCTGGGGACTCCTCCATATTTACAAGGAGAGGAAAGGCCACCCTGCGTGGCTTTTCCTATCCTTGAAAATACGACCCATTCAAATGCAGCACTTTGTGTTGAAGGGGCATTCCATGGATGTTGCTGTGTCTATTCTCACACAACACCCATGGAATAACGCATCTCAAGACTTACGAGAAAGTGTAAATCTGTAGATACGTGTGAATGGAGCGCCACCCTAGAGGTGGTGTAGTGAGGAACAACAAGGAGAAATGTTTTAATTTCTCCTCGTTTTTTCCTCTTTCAATGCATGCTGAATTCCACAGCACACATTGAAGGAGGAAAGTGCCTTTAGTGATTCTTTTTGTACAGGAAGTAGTCCCTACCTGCACAAAAACAATCTCCCCGCGACACAGATATCCTTGCACCATGGTGCAAGGGTGCCTGCGTGACTGCATGGCTGCAGTTTGTGTGCTAGTGCAGAGGGAGCACAGAATTGCAACATATTCATGTAAATTTGTCACATCCCTGTGCTTCAGAAGTGCGGCAGCGCGGTGCAGCTAAAGGGCTTGCAGTGTCACGCTGCAGCAATTTCTCATAGATCTGCCCCTATGAATTCACCATACAGTACTAATGCATTCTTTCAGTCAATCATTCTCTACACATACTTTCAACCAAACTTTCAGACATTACCATGCAATTATAGTTCTTTTTTTAAACCAGATAAGGTAGCTCTGAAAAAAACTTCTGTTCATTGTTTTCTATCTTTTTGTAGTTTCTCAACAATTTTGTACTTTTTTGGGTGTTTTTTAAAAATGTAACAAAAAAGTTGCTAAGTATACAGTTAGCTTGTGGAATTCAACATCATTCCAAAAACAAAAAAATTAAAAGAAATTTGCCTTTGTGGTTCCGTTGAGCTGCACAAATAGTGACCACTGACTGTTCACCATAAAAGATGATGGTTTTGCACTTAGTACAGTGCTGCTGCAGAAAAGCTAATTCTGGGCGAATGTCTACTGGTGGTGCTGAAGTGGACGCTCCGGAGGAGCTAGCAAAGCCTGGTGGTGGATTTTTTGCTGCACGCCTCATTTCTTCTCGGTCCAGATTCTTCGGGTGAATGGGCCACAGATGTTTTTACATACTCGCTGTTCCACAGGAGTATTTCTGGTCACTGCCTACCTACAGAACCCTGTCACACGCCAAGCATGTGACTTTTCTTGAGTTTACTTTTTTTTCTCCGGCAGGAAAGTTTAAAAAATGTCCATACCAATGATTCAGGCCTCTGCTTGGGTGGATCTTCCTCCAAGATATCTTCATCTGAAAAATGACGAGGAGCTTGCGAACCAGATGCCATTTCTCCAATGCAATTTTTTAAAACACCAAAAAAATTCCAAAACCAGCTCTGGAAGAAGAAGAAATGTCCCTCATCAACTGCTCCAAACAGAATAATTAAAATGGGTGGGGTCCTTCAATAGTTACAGTGCGAAATGTTATGAACCAATCAAATCTTTTTTTTTTAGGTCACATGGGATCCATGCACTGGTTGCTTACCAGTCGCGCACACCACGTAACATTGTACGTATATGATGTAACTGAAAAAAACACGCACTCGGAGCTCACCTTACGCGGATCCTTCACGACTTTTCTATAATGGCAGCTAGAATACGCGGACCAGCTGCGGTAGGTACGCTTTGGGTGCGCAACTCCCCAAAACATTTTGAAAAATATATAAAAAAGAAAATTATATAAATATATTAAAATACCAACAAAAAATAATTAAAAATATTTCAGTTTTAAATTTATTTATTTTTTGTAATTTTCAGAAAAATATATAATGTTGTTTAATAAATAAAATATTTATAAGAAAACAGTTAAAAAACTGTAGAAATTCAGTAAAAAAAAATAGGTATACCTACTATTGCACTTAAAAATTAGCATTTCAAAAACCTTTGAAATTCACTGAAAAATACATAGGTTTCAGAGACATTATAGTTAGAAATTAGCAATTTAAAAACCTTTGACATTCTATGAAAAAACTGTTAGTGTCAGAGACGGTATAGTTAGGAATAGGCATTTAAAAAACCTTTCAAATTCATTGAAAAAACATAGGTTTTATGAGTGTTATAGTTAGCTGGACATTTCACTCGTAAAAAACCATAGAAATTCCTCCATTATAGTTAGTTGTGCTAACAATAACTCGTGCACCCGCAATGCACTGCTGATGATGTCACATATTACATCATTCATTTCTCCAAGAAAATGGCCTGCTCGGTTCCGCTCCTTCCCTGAAAGTTTCGGGGTGATTCCTTAAGTGGGGGCCGAGAAAAAAGGGGGTCCCAAAGCTTATTTTCCCCATGCAATTTTCCATAGGGACTTTTAGCCACGGCTACAGCCCGAACGGCTGAACGGAATTACACCAAATTTGGCAGAGAGGTAGAGTTCGGTTCGCAGATTGTGATTTTTGTTAAATGGTGTAAATACATTCAGTAGTTTCAGAGAAAATTACAAGTAAAATCATAGCGATATCTAGAGACAGAGTTCTAGACATGGACGGAGATCCGTTCAATTACGAGCGCGAGCTGCATGCTGATTGGCTGTCAACTGTCTGTCAACACTCGAAACCAGGAAGTGCTGGCGGCCATCTTGTGCATCGGTAGAACCAAGTCACAAGAAAACAGTAAAACAAAGTTGAGAAATAAGGAAAGGGAGTAGGGTAGAAACATTCTGACCATATAGGCTTGCTCAGGGGGTCGTACATGGATGCTTAGGCTCTATTTTTTTATTTATTTTTTTTAAAAAAAGAAAAATCGCGGGGTACGTGTAGGGAAATCCGTACAATTACGAGCACGAACTGCATGCTGATTGGCTGTCAACTCTCCAAACCAGGAAATGTTGACAGCCATCTTGTTTGTCGCAAGAACCGAGTCACAAGAAAACAGTAAAACAAAGTTGAGAAATAAGGAAAGGGGGCATGGTAGAAACATTCTGACCCTATAGGCTTGCTCAGGGGGTGGTACATGTCTTTAGGCTCAATTTTAATTTTTTTTAAAAGAAAAAATCATGGGGTACTTGTGTGGTACTCGTCCACGGTGGAAAAGGTGAAAAAAAACTAGAAGTTTGTTTTATTCATTAGGTCCCGGGGGGCAAATTATGGGGGCAATGTTTTTCCATAATGGGGGGCTTGTAAGGTGCCTCAAGCACTGGGGAACGCCACCACTCAGGTTTTATTTTGAAGTATGCGGGGGGTTACGGGCCTCCTCCCCGCAGTCTCGGGGAGCGGCACCCCTCGGGGCTTTTAAAAAATATATATATTTTGAGCTTTCCCTCCCTCCCTGTACACTTCGCGGGGAATGCCACCTTTCTGGGGCAGTAATATGTAAAATGACCTTCCATCTCCGGGTACCTGCACTGTTCTTTTTTTTTATTACTGTTGGGAGGGCATCGCGTGTCCCCCTTACTGGAACCCTTGAAGGTCCTGGGGAGCACCATTTCCCAGGGCCGGCTCTTGCCGTGTGTTGGGGTGCGTACTCCGGGGACACTGCTATTTGCTATGGTAGGGGGTACCGTCGCCGCTCCCACTTTACCATAGCAAACTGTTTTTCTATTTGAAAGAGAGAGCAAGTTAATCTGCTCTCTCTTTCAAGTAGGAAAGCAGATTGGTAGGACGCGGGGAGCCATCTGGGATCATGGGGGCCTTTGAGAACTAACTTTACTAGTCAAAAAAAGAGCTATATTTCTATGATAGTATGTAAAACTTTCCAATTTTTATTGGGCAGCAGTTGTACTCTCTACGCATGTGCAGAGTCGTTTCCAAGCTCACTTTGCTTTCTTTTTTTTCAAGTTCAACAAGCAAACCTTTGTTTATTTTAGGTATTAAATTTGCCGCTTTCTTTTTCCGGGTCGTGTGTGTTATCCGCCGCTGTACTTTTGTGATATATTAATAATCATATTCTATCTATATTCATTTGAAATGTAGTGTTGAGGCGCCAAACGTTGGTTACGTACTCCGTTAATCGCCATTTTAGTAGTTTTTCACCGTTAGTTTTATTATATCTGTTACTTTCATTTTACCGTCTTCCTATTTTCTCTGTGATCAATGAGATTTCCTGCCACAGACACCACAGTGTTTGTCCTTGGCCTCTGATGTTATCAGACTTGACCAAACGTATACCTATAAACTAAATTGAAGCTCGTAAGCCACAGCCATTAGAACACGTGTTCGTCAACAGAAAGACATTATTATGATTATGCCTTTATCATGCGTGATAAATGTATACTAGTTGTAAAAGCATGCATGGTAAAGCATGCGTGGTAAAGCTATATGCGTGCTAATGTCTTCGTGGTGACGATCACGCATGCTGATGACCATGTTGTAATGCCTGTTTCCCCCAATGGACAGTGCAGCAACTGGGTCTGGGCGTCGTGGAGTGCAAGGCAGTAGGCAGAGGGCCACGCAGCCCCTCATACAATATAGAAATCTTTGAAGGGTCATTTTTTCCGTGGTTTGAGGGGCGTGATTGAGGCCAACACATTTAATTTTGTAGGGTGGTAGGTTTGCACGGGAAAATGTCACATGAGGTTTGTAAATGTGATACACATTGTTTCATACTATTTTGATTTCTTTTCTAAGTTGTAGTCTATCCAGAGGAAATATAACTCAGTACTTTTAAATCCTAGTCTTGAACATCTTACTATAGTATTTCAAAATTATTTTTATTGTGGACCGTCATACCCCCCTACAACATAAAAGAAGTATGTAGTTTTTTTAAATAAATTTTATTAAAACAATACCTGTAAACCAAACTTAATTATAACTATATTAGAAGCAATTAGAGAAATAACTTTTTAAAAAAAACAATATTTTAAACAAATTGTGAAATGGACTCCAAAAGATGTCCGATTGGTAATCTGCAAAATGCAAAAGAAAATTAGAGTTTAGAATTATGTAGATGTGAGTAAATGAGCTGAAGCATTACAAGTCAAGGTAACTCTACAGTTTCACGTGTGCAGTGTGCCTGGTACACTTCACTTCTGTTATAGTGCCGGGTTCAAGTGGTGTCTATATTGAAGTGCCTACTGCGTTACTGACACAAAAGTGGCACAACGGAATTGTAAATATGCAGACTTATTTCTAATGCATTGCTATGAATGCTTTGTAGATCTAGGCCTCTGTGCTTACCATTGTATAAACACTGCAGTCAAAAACTTCAGACAGTGGAATTCACAACTATAGTTGGCCTCATCTTCTACACGTCCAAGCAGACAGCAGTGTCTATAAGTTTAAGAGAGAAAGAGAAATGATGTCACAGAGAGTGAGAGAGAGAAAGAGAGAGTAACAAACATTAAAACTGTCTCGCAGAGTCTGGAGTTGAGATTTGTTCTTGAAAAGTGAGACGTAGATTTACAAGCTCCTTGCGTCACTTTCCCCATGTTAAAAGTGACACAAAAGTGGCGTAATAAGCTTGGAGATCTGTTTGTCAGACTGTTGTAACCTATCCGTTGTCAATGCTCGGAGGTAATTAAACATTTTACACAGAGAAGCTGCTGTACACTACGTACTAAAAAAATAAATAAAAAAAGTGGCACAACAGGATTGTAAATATTAAGTATGGGCGAAATTTGCAAATTCCCGTTCCGCGAATTCTCGCGAAATCGAATTGCAATCCGCAAAATCCGCGAATTTGTGTGAATTTGTGGATTTGTGGGTTTTTGCGTGTTCGCTGGGTTTTTTGCGTGTTCGCGGGGATTTTTGCATGTTCGCTGGGCTTTTTGCGTGTTTGCGGGCCACCTGCATGGCGAAGTTACCCATGCAGTCGTGTATGGGCAAAGCACCCTTTGGTTCACCACTGGCACCCTCTGGTTCATCACTGCCACCCTCTGGTTCACCACTGCCATCCTCTGGTTCACCCCTGCCACCCTCTGGTTCACCCCTGCCACCCACTGGTTCACCACTGCCACCTTCTGGTTCAGTACTGCCACTCTCTGGTTCACCCCTGCCACCTTCTGGTTCAGCACTGTCAACCTCTGGTTCACCACTGCCACCTTCTGGTTCGCGACTGCCACCCTCTGGTTCATCACAGCACCTCTGGTTCACCACTGCCACCCTCTGGTTAACCACTGTCACCCTCTGGTTCAGCACTGCCACCCTCTGGTTCATGACTGCCACCCTCTGGTTCATCACAGAACCTCTGGTTCACCACTGCCACCCTCTGGTTAACCACTGTCACCCTCTGGTTCAGCACTGCCACCCTCTGGTTCACCACTGCCACCCTCTGGTTCACCCCTGCCACCCTCTGGTTCACCACTGCCACCCTCTGGTTCATCACAGCACCCTCTGGTTCACTCCTGCCACCCTCTGGTACAGCACTGTCACCCTCTGGTTCACCACTGCCACCCTCTGGTTCATGATTGCCACCCTCTGGTTCATCACAGCACCTCTGGTTCACCACTGCCACCCTCTGGCTAACCACTGTCACCCTCTGGTTCAGCACTGCCACCCTCTGGTTCACCTCTGCGACTCTCTGGTTCACCCCTGCCACCATCTGGTTCATCACTGCCACCCTCTTGTTCACCCCTGCCACCCTCTGGTTCAGCACTGCCACCCTATGGTTCGTCACTGTTACCCTGTGGATCACCCCTGCCACCCTCTGGTTCCTCACTGTCACCCTCTGGTTCATAACTGCCACCCTCTGGTTCACCACTCCCACCCTCTGGTTCATCACAGCACCTCTGGTTCACCACTGCCACCCTCTGGTTAACCACTGTCACCCTTTGGTTCAGCACTGCCACCCTCTGGTTCACCACTGCGACTCTCTGGTTCATCCCTGCCACCCTCTGGTTCAACCCTGCCACCCTCTGGTTCACCACTGCCACCCTCTGGTTCAGCACTGCCACTCTCTGGTTCACCTGTGCCACCTTCTGGTTCAGCACTGTCACCCTCTGGTTCACCACTGCCACCCTCTGGTTCGCGACTGCCACCCTCTGGTTCATCACAGCACCTCTGGTTCACCACTGTCACCCTCTGGTTAACCACTGTCACCCTCTGGTTCAGCACTGCCACCCTCTGGTTCACGACTGCCACCCTCTGGTTCATCACAGCACCTCTGGTTCACCACTGACACCCTCTGGTTAACCACTGTCACCCTCTGGTTCATCCCAGCACCTCTGGTTCACCACTGCCACCCTCTGGTTAACCACTGTCACCCTCTGGTCCAGCACTGCCACCCTCTGGTTCACGACTGCCACCCTCTGGTTCATCACAGCACCTCTGGTTCACCACTGCCACCCTCTGGTTAACCACTGTCACTCTCTGGTTCAGCACTGCCACCCTCTGGTTCACCACTGCCACCCTCTGGTTCACCCCTGCCACCCTCTGGTTCACCACTGCCACCCCCTGGTTCATCACAGCACCCTCTGGTTCACCCCTGCCACCCTCTGGTACAGCACTGTCACCCTCTGGTTCACCTATGCCACCCTCTGGTTCATGACTGCCACCCTCTGGTTCATCACAGCACCTCTGGTTCACCACTGCCACCCTCTGGTTAACCACTGTCACCCTCCGGTTCAGCACTGCCACCCTCTGGTTCACCACTGCGACTCTCTGGTTCACCCCTGCCAACCGCTGGGTCAGCACTGCCACCCTCTGGTTCGGAACTGTTACCCTCTGGTTCACCCCTGCCACCCTCTGGTTCATCACTGTCACCCTCTGGTTCATCACTGCCACCCTCTGGTTCACCACTCCCACCCTCTACCGAGACCTTTTGTGACGCAGCGGCAGCACAAAAGATGCACCATGGTGCTGGGTATTAACAACGTGACACATCTGAGAGATGCGTCACGTTGTAAAGCCCTGCACCATCAGGAGGCGTTCCGGCGCAGGGGAGGGCGTCCCTGCACAGGAACGCCCCCTAAAAGTGGCTGAGTGAAATCTACAAGAATTCACTCAGTCACTTTTAGGCCAATGCTGCGTCAAAACCCTGCGCCTGCTTGAAGCAGGCGCAAGGCTTGATGCAGCATTGGGGAGATAAGGCCCCCCCCATAGCATTGCTGGTGCTGCGTCGCAAGCTCGACGCAGCTCCAGCAATGCGCTGCTTTTACGGCACAGATGAGTGACGCATCTGTGCCGTTTTTGCCATATGGTGCGCCGCATTGTAAATGCGGCGCACCATGGGTGGCGGAGCTGCGGTGCACAATAACTGGCGCATTCCTGGGGATGCGCCAGTTATTGTAAATCTGCCCCTATACATTGAGCCAACACACTGGGCGGGATTCATTCTGCCCCCTGTTAGACTCGTTTTTTGTGCCCTTCTGCCCTCTGATAGACTCGTTTTCCCTTGTTTTTCTGCCCTTCTGTCCTCTGTTAGACTGGTTTTTTGTGCCCTTCGGCCCTCTGTTAGACTTGTTTTTCCCTTGTTTTTCTGCCCTTCTGCCCTTTGTTAGACTGCTTTTTGTGTCTTTCTGCCCTCTGCATCACCACATCATCACTCAGCGCTACCCCAGCATCACTCAGAACCACCACATTATCACTCAGCACCACCACATTATCACTCAGCACCACCACAGCACCACTCAGCGCCACCACAGCATCACTCAGCGCCACCACAGCATCACTCAGTGCCACCACATTATCACTCAGCACCACTCAGCAGCACCACTCAGCAGCACCACAGCATCACTCAGCACCACCACAGCATCACTCAGCACCACCACAGCACCAATCAGCACCACCACAGCACCACTCAGCGTCATCACAGCATCACTCAGCACCACCACAGCATCACTCAGCACCACCACATTATCACTCAGCACCACCACAGCACCAATCAGCACCACCACAGCACCACTCAGCGTCATCACAGCATCACTCAGCACCACCACAGCATCACTCAGCACCACCACATTATCACTCAGCACCACCACAGCACCACTCAGCATCACCACCGCATCACTCAGCACCACCACAGCATCACTCAGCACTACCACAGCACCACTCAGCACCACCACAGCACCACTCAGCGCCACCCCATTATCAATCTGCACAACCATTCAACAACAAATGGTTCAAATATGTTCTTTCAATGTTTCAAACTTTATTACAAATGTCACAAAAAGATGTTAATATTTCACTTCTGTTCTTGGATTTTCATCACAATAAAATACACTGAACATAATCTTCACAAAAGTTATTTACAAAAGTTTAAGTTATTGCCATCATAAATTAAAATAACTTTTATTTAAGTATTAATTATTTAAAAAAATTAAAAGCCATTGTAATTTATAATATCAATACAGCTAAGTCACGTAAATACAAAACATGTTGCATTACAAATGCTATAGGTGTCACTTTTGTGAAAGTTATAACTATTGGCATTGTAAATGACAAAGCTATTAATGTAGCTATTTTCAAAACCAACACATAAATAAAAAAAATTGTCATTTACAAGACCAATAGCTCAAACTTTCCTAATGCGAGACCTATTGCATTGCAAATGCTTGTTTTGATATCTGTCAGTGCTTCCTGTTGAAGTTTAATTTTCGTGACAGGCGCCTCATTGCCTACTTGTAACTATTCAGGTTCAGAGCAGGGTCAGAGAATAGTTGCAAGTAAGGAACGAGGCGCCAGGAAGCACTTACAGGCTTACAGCAGCAGGTGCCCAAGTTGAAGTTACTTTCTTTGCAACCCTTTTGTAAAAGGTTACAAAAAAATAGCTTCAACTTTTGCACCTGCTGCTGTAACCCTGTAAGTGCTTGGCTGAAAATTCGTCCCCGCTGATTCGCGGGTTTTACCGCGATTTCGCGAGATTCGCGGATTGCGAAATCGAGGAAAATCTGCAAATTCCGCGAGCGGAACGAATTTTCAGCCCATAATTAGTAAATATGCGGACTTATTTCTAATGCATTATTATGAAGGCTTTGTAGATCTAGGCCTCTGTGCATACCGTTGTATAAATACTGCAGACAAACACTTCGGCCAGTTAAATTCACAACTTCAGTTGGGCTCATCTTCTACACGTCCTAGCAGACAGCATAGTTGGTAAGTTTAAAAGAAAAAGAGAAATGATGTCACAGAGAGTGAGAGAGAGAAAGAGAGAGAAAAGAACATTAAAACTGTCCCGCAGAGTCTGGAGTTGAGATTTTTTCTTGAAAAGTCAGACGTAGATTAACACGCTCCTTGCGGCACTTTCCCCATGTTAAAAGTGACAGAAAAGTGCGTAATAAGCTTGTAGATCTGTTTGTTAGACTGTTGTAACCTATCAGTTTCACTGGTCGGAGGTAATTATACATTTTACACAGAGAAGCTGCTGCACACTACGCTTTCTCTCCTTTCAGAAATAAAGGTAATACTGCGGTTTTATGTGTGCAGTGTTCCTAGTACATTTCACTTCTGTTGTAGTCCTGCTTTCAGGTTTTGTCTATATTGTAGTGGCTACTGCGTTACTAACACAAAAGTGGCACAATGGGATTGTAAATACGCCAACTGATTTCTAATGCATAGCAATGGAGGCATTGTATATGTATGCTGCTGTGCTTCCCGTGTATAAACAGTGCGGTCACCTGAGTTCACAACTTGACTTCAAGTCTGCTTCTTTACGTCAAAGTATATTCAATACGATAGGTCGTGATTGCTTCTGACGGATGTTTGGTGAAGGAAACAAAAGGACATTTTGATTAATCATCGTAAACTGAGTTGCGAAACTACTGTTAAAAGTGACTTTTAATGTGGGTTCCTAATATTCCGTACTTAGGGACAGATTTACAAGCCTCTTGCGCCACTTTTGCGTCATTTTTATCATGGGAAAAGTGACGCAAAAGTGGCGCAAGGAGCTTGTAAATCTGCCCCTTAGACTGGTATTATATTATTATTATATTTAAGATTATAAAGCGTGCAGCTACCCGGAGGTTTCCCGGCGCTAGGAACCAAATTAAGGAGGAGAGCAAACTAAAAGAAGAAGAAGCAAATTATTGGTTGAATAACCAAGTTTTAACTTCTCTGCGGAACTTGAGGTAACAGGATTCAGTGCGCAGGGAGTGTGGAAGAGAGTTCCAGAGGAAGGGAGCCAGAGCGGAAAAAGAACGACCACCCATTCGGGCTCTCCTAACTCTGGGAATTTGAAACTTGTACTGATAAGATGAACGGAGAGTGCTAGCAGGGCAATGCCGGTGAACCAAGGTCCTGAGATAGAGTGGGGCCAAACCTGTATTGATTCTGTGCATGAAGCAAAGAGCATTACATTTCACACAGCTTTCAATGCGTAACCAATGTAGATTCCGAAGGGAATTAGAAGTGGAGGAAGAGTTGGGAAGTTTACAGAGCAGCCGAGCTGCCATGTTTTGAATTGTCTGTAGTTTGTGGGTCACCTCTTTGCACGCCCCCAGGAGAAGGATATTGCCGTAGTCCAGTCTAGAGGTGATTAAGGCCTGGACTACGGTATTTTGTGTCTCCTGAGGGAGCATCCAAATGATCTTATGGAGCCACTTAATGATGGTAATACAAGTGGAAGAGGTTTTGACCACGTGGTGCTTCTTGGAAAGTTGGTCATCAAAAATGATGCCAAGATTGCGTGCTGTTTTTGAAGGAACGGGGAGGGTATCCATTTGAGAGGGCCAGTGTTGGGGCCCCCACAGATTAGTGTTCTTACCAAACAGAAGAAGCTCTGTTTTCCCCCCGTTCAACTTGAGTTTATTTTCATGCATCCATGTGGCGATGTTACTAAGCCCTACACTGAGGAGTGAGAACCAGTTGAAAGAGAATGGATGATCTGTGTATCATCGGCGTATGAGTAGATGACTAACCCAGCTTGTTCCGCAATTGTAGCCAAAGATCTGACATACAGATTAAAAAGTAAAGGGCTCAAAATAGAGCCCTGGGGGACACCATGCGCTGATTTATAAATTTCAGAGACAGAAGAGGAGGAGAAGACTTGGAAGGTCCGGTCAGAAAGAAAACTAACAAACCAGTTAAGGGCTGGGCCGGTAATGCCAGATGTTTTAAGAGCGTTGATAAGGATGGGGTGGGAAACCGTATCAAATTCGGTACTCAGATCAAGAAAAACTAGTGCCACGGTTTCCCCCCCCCCCCCATCCACTCGGCATTGAATGGTTTCTGAGACCCCCAACAGAGTGGATTCGGTCGAGAAATCGGATCTAAAACCTGATTGAGATGGGTGAAGGATATTATTGGATTCAACATACTGGGTGAGTTGTGAATTGATGTGTTTTTCCAGTATTTTTGAAAAGACAGGTAGGAGGGAGATGGGGCGGAAATTGGATGGATTATTGGGGTCGGCGTTAGTCTTTTTTAATAAAGGAACAATCATTGCATGTTTCCATGTGGCAGGTACCGTAGCTTCTCTGAGAGAAGAATTAAGTAAATCCAAAATAAGATGAAGGGAGGAGGTGTCAAGAATTTTTAGAATTTGAGGAGGAAGTGGATCCAGAGGAGAGCCAGACTTAATATTGCTAATAATATTAAGAAGTGTAGAGCTATTGAGGAGATCCCAATTACAGATATGCTGAGCAGGTAAAGGGGAGGTTTCCTCTAAGGCTTCAGATTCGAGGAAGATCACAGGATCAGATCTGATGTTGGAGAGGCTATTCTGTTGTAAAAGTGTGGGGTGCACACCCACAGAAGCCTCAGGAACACAAGGAGTGACTAAATCAAGTAATTTAGGAGAGGGAGAAGGGGAAATAGATTTATCAAAATCGATATAGATGGTGTCAATTTTAGAAATAAAAAATTCAGCCAATGAATTACACTGTGAAACATCTAAACAAGCCGCTTTGGGCTGACAAGCTGCACCCGAAAGTTCTTGTACAACCTTAAAAAGTGCCTTGGGGCGATTTTGTGCCTCGAGTATGGTTGTATTGACATATTCCCTTTTGGCAGATTTACAGAGTGAGTGGTAGTTGGTTAAGGCAGTCTTATAAATTTGCTTGGAGCCTAGATCATAGTGTATGCACCACTTGCGCTCAAGGTTTTTACATATAGTTTTTTCTTTTTTCAGTGCATCAGTAAACCAAGGCGCAGGAGGATGGTGTAGATTGTGCTTTTTCTTTTGCTCGGGTAAACATAGGCTAGCAGCTTGAGTGAGCCAGCTATGAATAATGGCCTCCGCTTTAGTGTTGGAGACTTCGGTAAGGGGCCTGGTATTCTCAAGACAAGAGTTAAGTTTAATAAGATCCAGATTTTTCCAGTTTCTGGTAGGTCTGAATTCATTGGAGGTAGAAGGGATGTTGGACAGACATCCAGTAGTAACAGAAAAAGGCACAATATAATGGTCTGACCATAATATGGGTAAAGATGGTCTGCATATAATAGTTTTTAAATTAGAAAAAATGGTATCAAGAAGGTTCCCAGCCTTGTGGGTGGGGCCAGAATTATGTAAAGTGATGTTGAGAGCTGCAAGATCCTGAAGAACATTGGTGCTAATATAACAAGAAGGATCATTAAAATGCAAATTAAGATCACCGATAATTGAAAAATTGGTGGAGCTCTGAAGCAAAGGAGCTATATAATCAGGGAAGACATTGGCCCAGGAACTAGCCGGGACAGGAGAGCGGTATATGAGCATCCCTGAAAGGGTGAAATTGGGAGATAGCAGAAGTTTAAAATACCCCGCTTCACTGTTAGGTATATCAAGATCCTCCCATTTACAGGAGTAAAGTTTATTAAAAATTATGGCTATATCTCCACCCTCTTTCCCCACTCTGTTTTTTCCTGTGTACGTATAGTTGTCAGGGAGGGCAGATGCAATGTACGGACCGGAGTAGTCTTTAAGCCAGGTCTCGGTGAGGAATAGAGCCGCTGGTTGCGAAGAAGTAAGGAGATCAAAGATGTCTCTCTTGTGTTTGACTAGAGACCTACAATTTAGGCAGATGAACGTGTATACTTGGGAAGGGTTAATGGGTGTAGACCGAGTTTGGGAGGGAGGGACATTACAAATAGCGGTATTCGTTAGGGAAGGGAGGGAGGAAAGTGAAAGATTACAGTTAGAACAGGATATAAGGGCAAGATGACAGTTCAGAGGCGTGCTGTGTAAGCAGTACGACGGTCTGAGGCTGAAGAGAACATCACTGGAATAGATAATAAGAGGGTTTGGGGATAAGGTACAAAGGAATGTGGCCCCTGGTCCCGGCCCGTCGCAGACTGGCACAAACGGGCTGGACATCGTCGCGCCAGCTGCGCGCGTCCGCTGCGCGTCGTCCAGCACATCGGTATAAGAGTGGAGGCGGCGGTAGGAAACTAGACCGCTCCCCCCTTCCGCCGGAAGTGAGTGACCACATTCATAATTTTCAGGGGGGGCTTACGTTTAACCAAAAAGAAGAGTGGAGCTGCAGGGGCTGTAAGCGAGGGGGGACATCAAAGTCTCATTAACAAACAAAATGTTTTTAAAAGACCTGTGACGTACTCGGGTGCGACTGTGTGTGGGTGCAGGAAGGTATGTCATCCTAGCTGAAACCTTGTTAGCCCAATGTGTGTTTTGCGTGCCGGCTGCATACTATAGATTCTATCCTTTTACAGATAACTTGTTGTTGTTTCAGAAACAAGCTTCTTTGCTCACCTTGTGCTATTGCCGTCGACCTTGTTACATAATCCATCGTGAAGTTGTACATCTAAATGAAATTAAAAGAAAGATGTTATGATTGGTAATTGTTGCTTTATTAATTTGGAGCTAGATAACATCGTGCTTTTATAGATATTCATTGTCATATTTCTACAAACCAGGGGGCATATTATCAAGGACCGGAGATAAAATTATTGCCTTTTTATCGGCAGGAAAGTGCTGATAAAACGGCGATATTGGGCTTGATAATACGCCCTTGTTAATTTGCATAGAGGCTTCATGTTCTGGTGTTAACATGGGCTTCTACGATAAAATAACAAGGCCGTATTATCAAGCCCATTATCGCCGTTTTATCAGCAGTTTTTTAACACCGGTCTTTGATAATATGTCCCTGTTTGTATTGTGAATATATTCCGGACGTTTCAGCGATTATAAAAACGTTACTGTTATTGGGAAAAAAATTATACATGTAAATTAATACATTATATAGAAGTGTGTTTGTCTAAAATATTAAGTCGCATTTTTGTGTGTAGTCAGCTACAACCCTTTGACTCCTTCTGATGCGTACTCAAGTCTCACAGCTCACCATATGTTGAAACAACACTTACTTCATGATGTAGTCCCGATCTCCAACAAAGAAGTCTCATATAGGGTGACGAGTCTTGATATCTCTATGGCTAACGACATACTCATGCTCCCATCATCATCGCAGGTTTTTCACTCGCTCAGTGCTTCGTGCACCACTAACTCAGTGACCAAAGAGGCCCCGCATGTAGTTGTGGGCCCCTAGTTCGGTGCTTTGAGAACAACTCTAAAATGGCGTACAACATGTGCGCTCCATATTTTTTATAGGTAAGGTCACATGTGTAGTGACAAATGTGCTGGATGGGTGTGGTGTGGGTGTATACCAACCAAGAACAACAAGAGAGAAAGGGTATGGATATTCACTCTTACACCCCTTTTCTTAGTATTTTTAAACAACAGAAGAGTGAAAAATAAGTAAAGGACAACCTCCAGATAGTGCATGTGGTATCCAGGGAAGAAAGAAATAAACTCATGAAAGTGGGACAATACAAAGTAATTTTAGGAACCCTCACTCACCAACCTAGTGGTGACATGCTTCATCACTGGGTTCCCACTGGAAAGACCTAGTGTCTTTCAAGTGTGCTTCAACGCCTGTTTACAGCGGAGCTGGTTCTTGTGTGTGTTGAGGGTGTTTTATGAAGCCAAATTAAGCTAAGTGAATGCAAAGAAATAGGGAAAAAAATTAATTAAAAAGTGCAGATTTGTGACTTTCAACTATTTTATTAATAGTCCGATTTGCACTGGTTAAAAACAAGTGTGAATGGACCCATAGGTGTGGTCTCAGTTATGATAGACCCCTAGTCCATGGTGGTGAATTTGGTCAACATGTTTCTGCTTATTGGGAGCCCGAGTCGCTCAGCTTTCATCAGGATCTTAAAATGTGATCCTCCGGTGGTGTACACGCCCTAAGGTGCACCCTGCCGTGAGGAGTTTGTGTGAAAAAAGAGAATTTTTTTTCTTTTTTATGGAAAAAGTATATTATACTTACAGCTGTAAAGCCGTTTTAGACCCAGGCAGCAATTTTGCTGGAGTCGTGTACCTGTAGGGAAAGAAAGTTTCAGTAATTAGGATGAAATTGTCCCCAGTAAATGGTGCTGCACCAAACAATATTAGTATGTCCCATCACCCGAACATAGAAAACACCTGTATGGTGAACTAGTCATGTTAAATGTTTTCTAGCCGTGGTCACATTGTTATGGCAGGTATAAGGTACCAATGCAGCCTGTTAGAAATTCTATGGGCCACTGAGTCTCAAATTTCATGTGACATCAGTATCATACCCAAATGATAACAAAGTGGCATCAATGGGTCACTGTATTGTATGTGTCCTCGAAACTCATGAGACAGCAACATTCAGCCCAACCGTTTACAAAATGACAGAGACATTCATTGATGCGCCGAGTTCTAAGAGGGACCTGTCTGTCTCCCATTTGTTATGTTATTGTCAAATTTTACTTCTTCTTAACCTACGAAGCCCTTAAATACTCAGTTTTTGTGAAAGATTATCCTAGTGCACCTGATAGCTTGTTGTTATCTGTTTTAACATTCCCACTCTGTCATTTTGTAAACGGTTCCCTGGATACCCCGTGCACTATCTGGAGGTTGTCCTTTACTTATTTTTCAAAGTGGGTGCATACCAGCCATGAGGGAGTGATCTGACAACTAGAGCTGCAAACTAAGAAATCACTACAATGGAAATGTGAGCCATATACTGTTGTTGTGTTTTCTTGGTAGCTTAAGAGTGGCTTTCTTTTTTCTATGTGACGTTACGACAGTCGCAGCCCATGGAGGGAGTTGCGATGGGACAGGCAGGCGGGGCAGGGGAGGGGCAGGGTGGGGGGTGTTAAACAACGGAATCGGATTGATTGCAGGTAAGTAAACAATTAAATTAATAAAACGAATTTCGTAGCGAGCCCTGCATCGCAAAATGTATACAGGACCGGTGTTAAAATTATCGTCGTTTTATCGGCAGGAAACTTAGCTGATGAAGTTTTAGGGAGACGTCCTAAAGCTGCAGTGTACACTTGGAATTGTGGTAGTATTTGCAGTGTGCTGCAAGAATCTATTGATTTTTAACGCAATTTCTTATGTAACTATACTAAGAAAAGTGTTAAACAAAATATTAGGATGTTCCTAGGACTAGACCCTTGCAGAGTGAGAGAAAATACTGGTTTGCAAGGTCATGTTCTGGCTTGTCTTTCTAAAAAAGTATGTCGAAGTGTTTTTCACCATTTCAGGATTTTAGCAGTACATCATTCTGAAATGAGGAAATTATGTAAAAAATGTCCAGCACTAATGTTAAAAAAGTTGAACAGTGCTCTTTTGCGTGGATCTGTATCAGATGTAACAAATGTTTGTGATGAAATTCAGGTTAGTTACTTTGGTCCTCAGGAAGACAGTGCAGAAACTGAGACATTAATTGAAGAACATGTGGAAGAGAATGGAGAACATTGCAGTGTAGAAAATTTTGAGCAAGATATTACAAAGTTTAAGGTGATTTCAGGTGAAAGGCCAAATTATTCTTGTATCTGTTGTTGACAAACTCATTATACAAATCAGACAAGGACTGTTGATTTGTATTTAAAAAGTGAAAAGGAAAATAATAATGATAGGAAGGATTTTGCAACTTATTTGTTGGTTGAGAATTTTTTTGATTTGGGTTCTGATCAGCGTATTTGTAAGTATTGGTATAACAAATTAGATGAGAACAAAATGCCTGCTAGAGCTGTGCATAATAATCTTAAGTTGGTAAATATTCCTTCTGAACTGATGGATTTAAATACCTATGAGTCTATTCTTATTCAATGTGTGCATGTATTTCAGGCTATTGTTCGTATGGAGCCTAAGACAGGGAAATTGCCTCCTTCAGATCTACAGAGAGTATTAAAGGGAAGAGTTCCATATTTGTCTCTAGATTTAAAAATAAATATTGAAATTATTGGTGTAGAAAATGTAGAGGATGAGCCTTTAGTTATTTTTGTTAATGGCATTCCTACTAAGAGTAAGAAATTCTGGCAAGAATTAGTGGATGTTAGGAAAGTGAAAAAGGCAACATTGTATCTGGTAAAAATAATCAATATTACAGAAATGTGTATGTGAGAGAAGAAGAAATAACTGTTGAAGAAGATAGTGACTTGACATCTGGACAAATTGTAAAAGTGGATGTGTCCAGAACTGAAGAAATCTACGAACATTACAGTGTTCATCCAGTGCATTCTAAAGAAGTGATGTAGAATACCATAGATTTATTCCAAACGAAAGAAGCAAAAGGAAGTCCCAGTAGTGTATTGGAAAAAAGCTTGGAAGCTCGTTGTTTCCCTCAATTGTTTCCCACAGGAAAAGGAAAATGATATGATGACCGACCTGTGCAGATTCCTGCATCTGAATACCGGACATCAAGATTATATGCAGAAGATCCAAGATTTCGACAATGTATTCCGCATTTGTTTAATCTTTTGTTTGAGAGTGATTTGTCTGGACTTTCTTATGCAGTAAACCATATATTGAAAACAGGTCTACATCTGCAAAATGTTTCGGCAAAGGAATTTATGTACTGCAGTAAGATAATGTTTTGGAATCTCAGCTAATTAATCTCATGGCGTGTCAGGGTAGTAGTAATGAGTACTGGTACCGTGGTACCGTCATCATGGAGAACTGAAATGTATGCTAAGGAACTTAGGAACTCCAACATGGTTCCTTACTCTAAGCGGTGCCGAATATGCTTGGGATGATTTCCTTCAATTTCTCGAGAGGCAAATCCAAATATACTAAATATTGGATACAAGACACCTGGAGATGGTGCTCATTGGATCCGGTTAATATATGCAGGTATTTCAATCATAGATTTGAAGCTATGATGTCTTTTATCACCAATAAAAGTAATCATCCTCTTGGATAGCTTATGGACTTCTTTTAGAGAAAGGAGTATCAAGCAAGAGGTGCTCCTCACATACACATGCTAATTAGGATCAAAGATGCTCCCAAATTTGGAACAGACTCAGATGATACTGTGTTGTCTTTTATTGAAGAATATGCTACATGTGATATACCCAAAAGTACACAAGATAAGGACTTAAGACAACAAGTTTTACGATTCCAAAGCCATCGTTGTGGGAAATACTGGGGTCGCAAGTACAAATCTAAGGACAAATTCTACACCAAATGTCGTTTTGCATTTCCATGACCTGTAATATCAAAAGGAAGAGTGAACAGTTTTATGTCATCTTTGCTCCATACTATCACAAGAAAGTCTCCAAAAAATACCTACAACTTAAGAAGAAATGAAGAGTCAAAATATATAAATGACTATAACGCAGTCATTTTGTCCATGTGGAATGCTAATATGGATAGTAAATATGTTGCGGACAATTCCATTGCTGTTGCTCGATATGTAACATCCTACATAACAAAATCAGAAAAGACATAATTGAAGGAAATGTGGGAAGAGATTTCCCACGAGAAGAGTCTAAGTAAGAAGTTATATACTTACAGTTTGAAGATGTTATCTCATCGAGAAATTGGAGCGTATGAATGCTCAGATCGGTTATCATCTGCAAGTCTATATTCCAAATCTAGAAGAATCATTTGGGTGAGTCTAGGTCTTGCTGCAACACAAAACCGAGTTCTTAAATCTGTACAAGAAATTGAATATTTAGCTGAAAAAGAGCCAGAAAGTACAGATATTGTGAAAACAAATATGTTGGATATATATTATCCAAATAGAAGTCATCATCTTGAGAACATTTATCTCTATGAAGTGCTGCAAAACTATGGTGCATATTATCAAGGGGGTTTATCTCCTCCTTTTTTGCTTTAAAAGCCAAGAAAGCAGAGATAAAATTATCTCCCTATTACCTAGCTGTCGCTAACACCAGTTAGCGACAGCTAGTAGGAGATAGCGACCACATTGGGCCCTACTTTGCATGTCAGTGATATTTATCACTAATAACATGCAAAGTGGGCGTGCCAAGATGTTAGCGACTGGAAACAGCCGCTAACATCGCTATCTCCTATTACCAACTTTTGGAGATATTCGCGCTAAGCGCAAATATCTCCAAAAGCTAACACCTGCCCTGAGCAGTTCTTATTTACAACAAGGGGTGGTGAGGGACAGAGTCTCTGAATTAAGCAGAAAGCTCTCACCCAGTCAAGAGATCAGGGCTAGATCCAACACCGTTTTTTAGCTCACTGCACCATCCCAGTTTCAGAACCTGGCTGTATGCAAATTAGTCTGTTCCTGTCCCAGTGCATGATGGGAACATGGCAAACCAAACTACAAAAGCCAATTCTTACACTGGGAAGGAAACAAGCTCCCGGGGACCGGTTTCTGGCATTACAGCCGTCTTCGGCCCGGTTTGCTTGAATCCTGATGGTGCAATGAGCAAGGGTCTCACATCTGAGAATACCCTTCCACGCTTAGGGTGGACAAAAATATTTACAACAAGGGGTGGTGAGGGACAGAGTCTCTGAATTAAGCAGAAAGCTCTCACCCAGTCAAGAGATCAGGGCTAGATCCAACACCGTTTTTTAGCTCACTGCACCATCCCAGTTTCAGAACCTGGCTGTATGCAAATTAGTCTGTTCCTGTCCCAGTGCATGATGGGAACAGGGCAAACCAAACTACAAAAGCCAATTCTTACACTGGGAAGGAAACAAGCTCCCGGGGACCGGTTTCTGGCATTACAGCCATCTTCGGCCCGGTTTGCTTGAATCCTGATGGTGCAATGAGCAAGGGTCTCACATCTGAGAATACCCTTCCACGCTTAGGGTGGACAAAAATATTTACAACAAGGGGTGGTGAGGGACAGAGTCTCTGAATTAAGCAGAAAGCTCTCACCCAGTCAAGAGATCAGGGCTAGATCCAACACCGTTTTTTAGCTCACTGCACCATCCCAGTTTCAGAACCTGGCTGTATGCAAATTAGTCTGTTCCTGTCCCAGTGCATGATGGGAACAGGGCAAACCAAACTACAAAAGCCAATTCTTACACTGGGAAGGAAACAAGCTCCCGGGGACCGGTTTCTGGCATTACAGCCGTCTTCGGCCCGGTTTGCTTGAATCCTGATGGTGCAATGAGCAAGGGTCTCACATCTGAGAATACCCTTCCACGCTTAGGGTGGACAAAAATATTTACAACAAGGGGTGGTGAGGGACAGAGTCTCTGAATTAAGCAGAAAGCTCTCACCCAGTCAAGAGATCAGGGCTAGATCCAACACCGTTTTTTAGCTCACTGCACCATCCCAGTTTCAGAACCTGGCTGTATGCAAATTAGTCTGTTCCTGTCCCAGTGCATGATGGGAACAGGGCAAACCAAACTACAGCTGAGCAGTTCTTAGCCATGTTATCCAATGGGAGGTGGATAACATGGCTAAGAGCATTTGCTCGGTAATGCATGAATATCGCGGACTTTTCAGCGATATTCATGCATTTCGGCCGATTTTTATCGCTTAGGAGATAAACCTTGATAATATCAAGGCTCCTAAGCGATAAAAATCGTCGCAGCTCGGCAATAAAAATATTGCCGCTAAGCCAACCTAGCGATAATTATCGCTAGTTGTTGGTAATATGCCCCATTATTTTTAAACAGAATATTACCGAAAACATTAATAATGTTATATATGCCATTACTGGTTCTGAAGAATGTCTGGTGAAACAAAGAAAAGGACATTTGATTAATCACCGTAAACTGAGTTGCGAAACACCTGACAAAAGGGAATTTTACTATTTAGCTCTTTTGCAACTTTTCAAGCCATGGCTTTCGAGAGATATGAAGATTCCTTCAATATAACTAAAGATACTATAGAATGTCCTGTTTTTGCTAATTATGTGAAAATGTTGAATGATGAAATTGAGCAAGAAGATAAAATTGCAGCTGAGATTGCTAGAGACAGTTCTCAAGACAGTCAAACTTCTTCTCCATTGAGTCAGGACCCACTAGGAGAAACAATTGTTCAAAATGAAGCAGCAACTGCTATGGAAGAGCTGGAAACAGCCATGTATCAAGGTCAAGGAGATGTAACAAACTTAGGAAACTTCGAAGAACAACTAAATCTGGAGCAGAAAGAAATATATGAGCAAGTGAGAGCAAGTGAGAGAACAGATTGACCATGGATTATTTCATGAGAAGAAAGAGTGCTGTTGCTTATCATTTGAACCTATCCGAATGTACGTGAGTGGACAAGCTGGAAAAGGCAAACGTTTTTTAATTAAAGTAATCATAACTTTTCTACAGAAAACAACTGAGTCGCATTTGTCTTGTGTTGTCACTGCTCCAACTGGATTAGCAGCCCACAATATTAAAGGAATTACTTTAAATTGTTTATTAATGCTACCAGTAGAGCATGAAAATAAATTAGAATACCACAAACTATCTGGAGAAGGTTCTTGTGAAGTTTCAAGAGTCTTGAGGAAAATGTAACTTCTCATTATTGATGAGGTAAGCATGGTATCAAACGTAATGCTTGCTTTTGTGAATTTAAGAATGCAGCAAATTCTTAAAACAGAGTATGACGTATTATTCGGAGGAAAACACGTCATAGTTTTTGGAGATCTTCTACAACTTACTCCTGTAAAAGAACAGCCAGTGTTTAAGACACTGTTGCATGAAGATTTAACCCCTTAAGTGCTGCGTCGGTGCGTTGGCCGACGGCAGCACTACCTCCCCAGTGCTGCGCACGTCCATTGGACGTTCATTCAGCACTAGTTCGAATGGACAGCGCAGCACTGGGGAGGGAATTGCGCCGCAGCTAAGGTGTTAAGAAAGTCTTTGGGGAGCATTGGAAACACTTTTTAACCTGTATTATACACCATCTAAGCTACATGATTGGGGCATGAGGATCGATAATAACTGCCCTAGGTGTCAGAAAGGTCCAGGGGACCTATTACATATGCTCTTTTACTGTGAGCAGCTTAGCTTGAGTAAAACTGAGATAGAGAAATTTTTAGAGGGGCTGCTAGGATTAAAGATCTGCCTATCCCCGACAATAATGATCTTTGTGAATGATAGTAAAACGGCCCTTTTGAATAAAGAAATAGAGGCTTTTATCTTTCTAGCTGTTGCCGTTTTATGTATCCTACTATCAGCTGCTTGGAAGGACTCTAATGCCCCAACCTTCCAATTGTGGCTGACCAGGCTTCTTGGTATTCACAACATCGAATCTACTCTATATTCTTATAAGGGTAAGAAAAAGGGTGATTTTGGAAATAAGATATGGGACCCCTTTCAAAATTGGAGGGAGGGGCAGCTTTGATCAACCGATGATGAGTCTCTTATATGTATATTTATTCG
Source organism: Lissotriton vulgaris (assembly GCF_964263255.1). NCBI lineage: Eukaryota > Metazoa > Chordata > Amphibia > Caudata > Salamandridae > Lissotriton > Lissotriton vulgaris. The sequence continues at coordinate 1,216,598,158 of NC_141695.1, read as the reverse complement.
TATATGAAAACACCTGCATATTTATTTATTGAATGTCTAGCTTTATTTAAGATGTTTTAATGCTTACTGAAACGTATTATGAAATAATGGAACTTTCCCTATTAAGCTGTATCTGTTTTTTGTACCAATGAATTTTCAATAAAAAAAAAGGAAATGTAAACATTTGGCCATATTTTGAGTAAATATGCGACAGGCAAATGATGCTGATTATGGAACTATTCTTCAAGATATAAGAATTGGAAAAATGACTGAACATGGCAAACAAGCTTTACAGACACGATTACTTTCCAATTTGTTTCCAAATGAAAATATTGTCCCAGAGAAAATATACATGAGAATTGCTGAAAAGAAATCCATAATCTGTTTAATGCCAACACCACGTGAATGTTCTATATTCAATGAAGAAATTTTAAAGTTGGAAAATGAAGAAAATATAAAATTGGAAGCTATTGATAAAATAGAACATGAAGGAATCACTATTATTTTGACTGAAAAATTGAAGAGGAAATTCGATTCTTTAGAGAAATCGATAAGTAAAACTGCTGGTTTAGAAAAGAATTTGTATGCATGTGTAAACTGTAGGGTACTTTTACGACGTAATTTTAATGTGGAAAAAGGTTTAGTCAATGGAGCAATGGGTAAAATTGTTGATTTTGTTAATTATGTAAATAGATATGGGATTGAATTGTTGAAAATCAAATTTGATGAAATTGCTGAAGTACAACACTTTAGTCATTGTTCATCTCAGTTTTTGCTTGTAAAAGATTTGTATGTACGCAGAAAACAGTTTCCTGTTTGTTTGGCATATGCGGTGACCATTCATAATTCTCAAGGTTTTAGTGTATATAGTGCTTTAGTGAATATTGGAAGTACCGTGTTTAAAGAGGGTATGGCATATGTTGCTTTGTCTCGAGTCAGAACTTTATTTGGATTGTACTTGATTGATTTTGATGAGACAAAGGTTAGTGCAGATGTAAATTGTGTGAAAGAGTATAATAGGTTAAGAAGAGAATATGCACCCAACTTAGGTCAAGATCCAGTATTTTAAAAGCGTGTGGTAGGTAGAAAAAGAATATTTGAGAATATCTGTAGTGAAACTGTAGAGAAAGAAAAAAAACAAGATGAAGTTGCGCCTGCAAGCAAAAAGAAAAAGGACAGTGTTGAAGAGAATGTTGGTTATCGGTTTGAAAATAGTTGTGGTGTCAACTGCTATGCTAATGTAGTTGTTAATGTTTTTTTTGTTCTTGAAAGTTTGCAACAGCACATTGTTGAAAATCGGGACAAATGATTCTGTTCATTGTTGTATTCTGTTTATGAGAAATGTAGTAGTGATAAAAGTAAAATACAAAGTGTTTCTGATATTCAAAATGTTTTGGACATATGTCCTCAGTGATGTCATCAGTAATGTAATTTGAGATGTCATCAGTGATGTCACTGACCGTGTCATGAATGATGTAATATGTGACATCATCAGCAGTGGATTGCGGGTGCGCGAAATATAATTAGTACAACTAACTATATAGGAGCAACTTCAATAGTTTTGTATGAGTGAAATGTCCAACTAACTCATGCACCCTTAAAACTTATAGTTTTTTGAGTGAATTTTAAAGGTTTTTTAAATGCTAATTCCTAACTATATAAGGCCTGAAATCTATGGTTTTTTCACTGAATTTCAAAGGTTTTTTAAATGCTAATTCCTAAGTATATAAGGCCTGAAACCTATGTTTTTTTCAGTGAATTTGCAAGGTTTTTTTAATGCTAATTCCTAACTATATAAGGCCTGAAACCTATGTTTTTTTCAGTGAATTTCAAAGTTTTTTTTAATGCAAATTCCTAACTATATAAGACCTGAAAGCCCACCAGGAATCTCCAGGATGCGCTAGGGGAGTGCATTGCAGAGAGGTGTAATGAAGCCACGCCCCTTTTTACACCTCTCTGCAACGCAGCCCCCGTACATGTTTGAAGAGGGGGAACTAATTCCCCTTGCATACTGGGGGCCCCTGGGGGCCAACTAGCCCACCTGGAACCTCCATAATGCGCCAGGGAGCAGCATTGCAGAGGTGTAATGAGGGTATGCCCCTTGTTACACCTCTCGGCAATGTAGCCCCGTGGCATGTTTGCAGAGGGGGAACTAATTCCCGTTGTATACTAGGGGTCCCTGGGGGCCAACTAGCCCACCGGGAGCCTCCAGTATGCGCCAGGGGGCTGCATTGCAGAGAGGTGTAATGAGGCCACACCCTTTTTTACACCTCTCTGCAACGCAGCCCCCATGCATGTTTGAAGAGGGGGAACTAATTCCCCTTGCATACTAGGGGTCCCTGGGGGCCAACTAGCCCACCTGGAACCTCCAGTAGGCGCCAGGGGGCTGCATTTCACAGAGGTGTAATGAGGCTATGCCCCTTTTTACACCTCTCTGCAACGCAGGCCACTGGCGCATTTGCAGAGGGGGGACTAATTCCCCTTGCATGCTGGGGGTCCCTGGGTCATATCTGCCCAAACGCCGATATTCCGAACAATTGAAAATGACTTTTCTTGAGAAACATTTGGATTTAGATTATCATGCCCTATACTTTGGAATTTTTGAAAGACTGACTTTGAGGATGCTCTAAATTACTCAGTCTGCCCGAATTGTGTGGGTAAAATTGATACCTAGTCACTTTGAATAAGAATGTACTTATGTCTCGTCTAACATTTGGAAGAAATATCTAAATATATGACAACAGGATACCAACATAACTTGAAGGATATAAGAACGCCCTGAAGAAGTTCTGTTGTACAGAACGAAACGCGTCGGCTGGCTGTGGTACATAAACTTTAGGAAAATAAAAGCATTTGAATATACACCAAGATTCAGCGCTTCAATAAGGACTCTAAGTGATATGATTTGATTCAACTTATTGTGCAAGTGGTGCTGTGCCAAACTTTGGAATATTCTCCACTACTCTCTACTACTTACTCTCTACTACTCCACTACTCTCTAATACTCACTCTCTACTACTCATTCTCTACTACTCTACCACTCTCTACTACTCTCTCTCTACTACTCACTCCCTACTACTCACTATCTACTATTCTCTACTACTCAATCTCTACTACTCTCTACTCTCTACTACTCTCTCTACTACTCACTCTCTACTACTCACTCTCTACTTCTCACCCTCTACTACTCTCTACTACTCACTCTCTACTAATCTCTACTACTCACTCTCTACTACTCACTCTACTACTCACTCTCTAATACTCTCTACTACTCACTCTCTACTACTCTTTCTCTACTACTCTCTACTACTCACTCTCTACTACTCACTCTCTACTACTCTCTACTACTCACTCTTTACTACTCTCTACTACTCACTCTCTACTGCTCTCTACTACTCACTCTACTACTTACTCTCTACTACTCTCAACTACTCACTCTCTACTACTCACTCTCTACTACTCTCTACTACTCACTCTACTATTCACTCTACTACTGTCTACTACTCACTCTCTGCTACTCTCTCTACTGCTCTCTACTACTCTCTACTACTCACTCAAAACTCTATTACTCACTCTCTACTCTCTACCTCTCTACCTCTCTCTACTTGTCTCTATACTAGTCGCTACCTCTCTACCTCTACCTCTCTACCTCTACCTCTCTACCTTTACCTCTCTACCTCTACCTCTCTACCTCTCTCTACACGTAAACATATACACATATATATATGCATATATATGCATATGCATTTATATATGTATGTGTATATACACATACATATATAAACATATATAATCTGCATATCTATATAAATACAAATATAAATGCATGCATACATATACATATATGCATACATATGCATGTTATTTACATGAAAGTTTTAAAAACACTAATAAAAGCAAAGCTAAAAAGCCACCTCATTACAAACAGAATGGCTTTAACTTAAACGAGGGCTTGATCTATAGCATTTTCAATGCTTGTTTACTTTGGTTCCATCAAGAAGGCATTCAGATGTGTCACACATTTGCCGTAAATTCTGAATGTTAGCACTCTAGTTGCTCATTAGATCACTGTAGTAAAGCTACTGCTCACCAGGGAAGTCTGCTGCTGGTATTCAAAGTGCATGTTTCAGTCTGCATGTCAGAATGTTTTTAATGAAATAGAAGAGGATTTGAAAAGTCACTCAAAATGTGCCCTAATTTTTCTTTCTGAAGCACTAATCATACTTTCTATGGCAAAATGAACCCCCTCATTTTGTTCCTTTTTAAATTAAATGTTCTCAGACTTACCACTTCATTCCAATCAAGATGGCGTCTAGTGTGCCATACTTTTGTCATAAGTAAGACTGTTAGCGCTCTAGTTGTTCTTTAGAACACTTTGGGACATTCTGTCATTGGGCTATACTTGGGCTACATCTGGGTGATATTTGGGCTACATTTGGGCTCTTTTGTCTCTGGTGGCCATCTTGGGAGACTGTATGGCAGAATTTATTAATGAAATAGAAGAGGATTGAAGAAGTCACTCAAAATGTGCCCTAATTTTTCTTTCTGCAGCACTAATCATACTTTCTATGGCAAAATATACCCCCTCATTTTGTTACTTTTTAAATTAAATGTTTTAAGAGTTACCACTTTATTCTAATCAAGATGGCTTCAGGTGTGCCATACCTTTGTAATAAGTAGGTCTGTTAGCGCTCTAGTTGTTCTTTAGAACACTCTAGGAGGCTGAAGTAGAACACAAAGGAATCAACTGACAGTCTTTGTCCTTGTTGGATGTGCATGTTTTACTGAGAATGTCAGACTTCATTCTCACATGACTGAGAAAGATAATGTGAATTTACAGAAAATATGCTTTCAGTTTAGCTTATAGATCCCCTTCCAAACCACTGTGGAAAAAGCATGAGATAATAGTTTTCTTTCAAACATGATTCATGATATCGCAGCAGAAGTCTTTTTCACATGGTAAAATCACCTTAGAACACACCACAATTCCTAAAATGAGTATGGTACCATCAACAAATGATTTATAATGTAACTATTAACTACAATGCTTTTTAATGAGGTGCTATCATGTATATTGGTCCCAAGATGGCTGCCAACACTTCTTGGATGAAGTGCTGACAGCCTATCAGATCTCACAATGAGATGTGTGGTTAGGCTTTGCCCAGATATATATGTGTTTTTGAAGTTCAGTCAGTCAGTCAGTCAGTCAAACAATCTTTATTTCGATTAATTAAAATCATAAAAAGACACAAAAATGCATACATCCAATGCATTATTAAAAGTATATCCTAAAATTCAGTATTCAGATAAAAAAGACATATAAAAAAACAGGTAAATATATAAAATGATTTCATAAATATGTACATACAGGAATTATACCCTGCCATCTTAGTCTGGGATCATATTTACATCTATGAGGTACCACACAAAATTCATATGTACAGTAAAAATGAGTGAATTCTGTGTTAGTGTTTAACCTCATGCGCGCTAGCGGAATTCCGCTCCTGCGCTGAGATTTTCTAAATCGCACTTTTGGTGACGAGCTGGGCTCGTCATCAGCGTGCGAGGAGGCTACGCCATGATGAACCCAGCTCGTCATCAGCCTGGAAGGGGTTAAATACCACATTAAAATACAATGTACAGTAAAAGTAAGTAAATCCTCCTATGTAATTGCTAACTGATTCGTTCTAAGCTTATTAAAGTTAATTTTCGAAAAAACAACTGGAGCAATTTTCACCAAATATAGCAAAGGCACATCTGCTTACCAGTCCCTACAATTTTGCAAAGTTTGGCGTAATTCCGTTCAGCGGTTCGGGCTGTAGGCGTGTCAGAACGTCCTATGGAAATTAACATGTGGAAAACACTTTTTGGGACCCCCCTTTTTTCTCAGCTGCCACTTCACGAATCCCCCTGAAACTTTAAGGGAAGGAGCGGAGCGGAGCTGGCCAAAATTTTGGAAAATTACACGCAAATTCCTCAACCGGCGCCAAAGTTATTCCCAAAAGAATGTTGCGGATTTCCTATGGTAGCTAGGTCCTAACTATATATACCTACTGGCTATATATATATATGTATATATTCACTGAAAAAAACATAGGCTTCAGGCACGTTATAGTTAGAGAGTTGGCATTTAAAAAACCTTAGAAATTCAGTGAAAAAAACATAGGTTTCAGGGTTGTTATAGTTAGTTGGACATTTCACTCCTACAAAACCATAGAAATTCCCCCCATTATACATAGTTCTACGAACTATAACTCATGCCCCCTGCAATGCACTGTTGATGACGTCACATATCTCATCACTCATGACATGGTCAGTGACATCACTCATGACATCACTGATGAATGAATGAATGAATGTGGGTTTTATAGAGCGCGTAGTAACCCGGAAGCATCCCAGCGCTAAGAAACCAAGACAGCCGATTCAGAGGTGGTGACCAGGAGAAAAGGGGATCAGGGGAAGAGGTGGGTTTTCAAGAGTTTTCTGAAGCGGAGATGACAGGATTCGCTCCTGAGTTTGAGAGGTAGGGCGTTCCACAGTCTAGCCGTGTTCACCGAGAATCGCCGACCTCCTGTGCGTGCCTTTTTTACTCTGTGCACTGTGATAAGATGTTCATGATCCGAGCGGAGAGGCCTTTTGGCTTTGTAGGGCGTGACTAGGTTTTTGAGGATGGGGGGGCCCTTGTCCTGTAGAAGTTTATGTGCCAGACAAAGGGATTTAAATTTTATCCTTTCTCTTATTGGGAGCCAGTGCAGTAGTTTCAGAGCTGATTTGGCAGATGTTGTAGCCGGGGTGTTCGTGAGAAGCCGGGCTGCGGCATTCTGAATTTGTTGTCGTTTGTTGAGGGTAGATTCGGGTGCTCCCAGGAAGATGGCGTTGCTATGATCCAATCTGGAGAGGATCAGTCCTTGGATGAGCAGCTTGCGGGAGGCTTGCGGGAGAAGGGGCAGAATTTTACGGACTGATCTGAGAAGGCCGAAGCAGATACCCGCTGTTTTTTTAGCTTGGGTTTTAAAGGACAGGTCCTTTTCCATCCAGATCCCTAGACTCTTGATCTCCTCTTTGGGAGGGGGGGATCTCCCAGGCATGTGGGCCAGATGTTCGGGGGAAGGGTGGACCCTTTATGCCCAAGAAGCATGATCTCAGTCTTGGACCCATTGAGTTTTAGGGCTGATTCACTCATCCAGATGAAGATTTCAGAAAGGCAGGTGTGGAGATTGGACTGTCCTTGATCAGGATGGGATAGTGAGACAACCAATTGGGTGTCGTCGGTGTAGCTAATGATTTTTACTCCGAACGGGGCGACCACCTCCTCCATTGGGGACATGTAGACATTAAAAAAAGTTGAGCTAAGGGAGGAGCCCTGGGGTACTCCGCACTGGAGGGGAATCGCCGTGGAGCGGGTGTTACTCTCACAGACCTGGAAGTTGCGGTTGCTTAGGAATGACGTGAGCCATGACAAAGCAGTTCCCACCACCCCAATGTCATTAAGTCGCTGGATGTGGAGCTGGTGGTTAACAGTGTCGAAGGCCGCACTGAGGTCCAGGAGGATCACTGCCACTGATCTTCCTGCATCCAGAATGCATCTGACCACCTCCACCACAGCCAGGAGGGCGGTGTCCGTGCCCTGTCCAGGGCGAAATCCAGTCTGAGATTTCCGGAGAAGGTTGTTAGTCTCCAAGAAATGGGAGAGTTTTTTGTTAACTAATTTTTCCGTAATCCTGCTGATTCCGGGGAGAAGGGAGATTGGCCTGTAATTGGCCAGGTCCGAAGGATCTAGGAGCGGTTTTTTGAGAAGGGCTTTAACGACGGCAGCCTTCCAGCCGGGAGGGACCGTTCCCTGACACAGAGAGTAATTAATAAGGTCAGTTAGGGGAGTGGCGATTGTGGATGCCACCGTTTTTAGGATGCGAATGGGAACCGGATCGCTGGGAGAACCACATTTTATCGTGGCCAGCGTTTTGAGAACGTCTTCTACTGTTACCGGACCAAATGTGTCCAGGTGAGTGTCTAGTTTGGCCGGTTGAGGATTTGAGTCTGTTCCAGACTTGAGTAGACCGTTAGCGTCTGCTCTTGGGTTGACTTGAGGCAATGTAGCGAGGATGTGGTGAATTTTTTCGTTGAAATATTTTGCCAGTTTATGGCATTTGTCCTCAGAGGTGTCAAGAACTGGGGGAGGGTCAGGCATAATGATGATGAAGGTTTCTCTAGCGGAGCTAGAGGACTTTTTGATTCTCTCATCGAAGAATTGGCTTTTGGTGTTACGCAAGGCAGTTTTATAAGTTCTCATGGAGGAGCGAAATGCGTCTTTTCTGGATTCCGTTCCGTCTTTCCTCCAGGAGCGCTCCAATTTTTTGCATTCTTTCCATAGTAGTTTTAGCTCTGGGGTGTCCCAAGGGGCGGGGTTAGCTCTTTTGGCTAGTTTCAGGGTGCTTTTATTTGGAAGAAGAGAATCGAGTGAGTGGGTGAGCCCATTTTGAATTGCGTATCTGCGGTTACTGGATCTACTGCCGGGGGGGGGGAAAGTCTGCGTAAGCCTGGCGGACCAGTCTTCAGTCGAGAGTTTGGACCAGGGTCTATCCGTGACCCGAGTTTTGAGGGGTTGAGGTGGTGGGCGCTGGATTGCCAAGAGATAGGGACCAGGAAGTGGTCTGTCCACGGGAGTGGGAGGGGGGGTGTGGTTTTAAGGTCGTTGATGTTGGTAAAAATGGGATCAAGAAGGTGACCTTTGTCATGCGTAGCCTCTGAGTTCACTAGTCTTAAATCGTATGAAGTGAGGTTGAGTAGGAACTCGGACGCTGTCAAGTCCTGGGGGTCTCGAAAGTGGAGATTGAGATCTCCCAAGGTTATGAAGTTGGGGGATGAAGTTGCCATTTAAGTGACGGTTTCTATAAGGGCGCTGGAGAACTTGGTCGGGACTCCAGGTGGACGGTATATGAGTAAGCCATAGGGAGACTGTGGGTGAGATTTGCAAAGCGAAATGGCAGCTCTCGCAGTCTTCGATGGTCCCGTTTTTTGCTCTGCAAACAAACTGCTCCCTATATATTATTGCAAGGCCACCTCCTCTGCTGAGGGGTCTGTTCTGAGAGTGGATTAGGTAACCTTGGGGAAGGGCACTGACAATGTTGGATTCTGAGTTGGGGGTTAGCCATGTTTCTGTGAGGAACAGAATATCAATCGTATGATCCTGTATAAGGATGTTTATCTCTAGGGAATGTTTCCGGAGGGACCTACAGTTCAGGAGGCCCAGTTGCAGGGCATGACATTGCACAGAATCGATGGGGAAGATACTGACAATGTATTTTCTGCAAAGTAGTGCTTGGTTGCAGATATAAGGTCTTTTTTGATCTGGGGGATCAGGAGATAATTTGAGTATAAAGGGTAAATTCTCGCATGTTTTTTCTCCTTAGTGGAAAGGGATAGCAGCACAGGAGAGTGGTCAGAAATACCCCTTGGCAGTATGTCTATGGCGTCTATGTCTCTCATCCCATCGCCCAGGAGTAGAAAATAGTCCAGACGGGACAGGCTATGATGTACCGGAGAGAGATATGTGTATCAGACCCAAAGCCTCCATAAACCCCGGCAAGGCAGAGGAGCCTAATGTACGTGTTCTGATGGGAAATGTGTCCAGTGCTGGATCCACAATAGCGTTAAAATCCCCACCCTATAATTGTATTTACCGTCGGGAGGTGCAACAAAAACTCTCCCAGTGCCGGTAATGCTATGGAGTGAAGTGCTGGGGGAATGTACACGGACACCACATTCAGGAGTCTGCCCTCTCACTGCCCATGAACAGCAGCGAAGTGGCCCTGATCATCCACCCTGTGCTTTAGAACAATGAAGGGGGAGTTGTTCTTCACCAGGATACCCGTTACCCTAGATCCCGCTGTAAACTCCGTGTGTGCTGCCCTTTGAATCCTCATCTATCGAGTGCACGACATGCTGTCCCGGTGAGGTGCGTCTCTTGTAGCAATACTAGCCCGGGTCCCTGGCGTTTGATTGCTTGCAGAACCAACCCTCTCTTAATCTTATCCCCTAAACCTCTAACATTCCATGTGAGTATTCGAAGTGGGGGCACCGCCGCCGATCGCAGGGTGTTCTCAGTGGCCTCTGTGTGAGATTGGAAAGCCATCATGTGGTCCTATGAGTGCGCCTAATCGCCGCAGTCGCTGCGGTGTTAATTGTTCGGCGCAACCCGTGGTTCTACACGTGTATAGTGTGATATAGTGTGTCATAGTGTTTGTATCTGAATCCTGAACCAACAAAACTAAAACTCCCCCCTCTGCCCCCCTCCCTGCTTCCCGGCTCCACGGACACAACACCACCCGGTTATTCAACTGTGCAGAGTGCTTAAACCCACCCCAAAACACCTTACTTGATCGTGGGGGTCAAGAGTCCCCGAGCACCAACGGCTCAGTCCATCGTTTTCACCTTCACCCAACCATGTGTCCAAAGGGCATAATGTCTGGTTGCTTAGTTGCCTCAGGGCTATTCGTCATTGTCGCGGAGAGGTAGGTGGTCCGGTTAGTGCCCTCCCTTCTTCAATCCCGCCTCTGATGTCCTCTCTTGAGGCGCCGGTCCTTCCCGGTGCTGCTCATCTTGTGTCTCGGCCTGCTGATTTCGACGACCTCTGTTGGATCTGCGGGGCCCCTCCCTTAATCTCCATCCATCAAGCCAGCCTGTGTGAACTCCGGTGTGTCAAAGATCCATGTCTTCACGTCCGCCACGATCCGTAACTTCGCTGGGAAAAGCATGGAGTACGGCAGCTCCTGTGCTCAAAGCGCCTTTTTCACCTCAGAGAAGCTTTTTCGGTGTCTGGCCGCCTCTGCCGTGTAGTCTGGGAAGAAGGCTATTGTGGAGTTCTAAAGTTTGATTGGCGGCGATATTCTTGCAGCCTGTAGTATTGCATCTCTGTACCGAAAGTTGAATAGACGAGTTAAAACCGGCCGCGGTGCGGCACCTGGTTTCGGTGTCCCCCCAGGCACTCTATGTGCTCCCTCCACCGAGAAGAAATGGGAAAGTCCTTTGGGCTGTAGTTTGGTTTTTATGAGGTCCTCTACATAGAGATCCATCGCTCTTTTACCCTCTGTTGCCGGAATACCAAGGATTCGAACATTGAGGACATCTGCTTCTGGTACTAGAGCAAGGGTTCCCCTTAAATACAAGAGCTGACTGGGGTCTATTTTGTAAAATGAACTTTCTGAGAATGCCAATCTGAAAGGGGATAACTAATTAGTGGAGAGTTAAAACACCTCTATCCTACTATAGAACCACTCACCACCTGAAAAGAAGCATATCCAGCTGAATAAAGTGTCAAGCTATTTTATCACTGCTGCCCTCAGCACTAGGTATACCCACAAATGCAAAGAGGAGATCCAACCCAGAGGAAACTATGGCACTTACAAAAGAGAATCTACTAATGATCCTTCCACAATTTAAAAAAGGTCTAAAGGAAGAATTAAAGCAGACATAAGGCAATCGCTAAATGTCTGAACCTAAAAATAAACTGTCTGAGCTCCATCATGGGGTGCACTCAGTGAGAACTTGGATTTTAGATGCCTAAAGCAAAATTGAGATTAAAGAACACTGGAATGACCAGTAAGATAAAACCACTGGCCAAGTCCATAACCTCCCACAAGCCACGATACTCAGGTGCAAAGAACCTTGGAATGGTTATATCATAAAAAAACGCATGCCTTTACAATGAATGCTGTTATTATGCCGTCATCACAATGCATGTGTCTTTAGCACCCCTGCCTTTATAACAAAAAAGTTTACCCCACATATGCCTTTACCACGCATGCCTTTTCAACTACATTTCTGCTGTAAAGTCATGTTTTGTATAGACAAATGCATGGTAAAAGTTTAATGGTAAGTAGCCAAACAAATCCTGGAGTTTGAAAGGATTACCATGCATAGGCTTGACCTGATACGTGAAGCAGACATCTACGCATACAAATAATGAAAGATGAACATGGCGGCCAATGAAACAAACGAAAGATATGCAATCAAGTACCATGATTGTGCTGAAGGCTTGTGAGGAAGAGACAGGGCAGTGTGGCCATTGTGAGGGTTGCGAGGATCCATTAGGTTTCGGCAGACCGACTGGAGTATGGGCGGAGGCAGTCTTGGCTCGCTTGCAGTAATCAGAAGATTGCCGCTCGAGTTTCCTTCCGGGGCAGGATGACTGTTGCTGTCAACAGTACAGCAGCAGGCTTCTCAAGATCACATGTGCCATAAGAGGAGCATACAACTCCTGGAAGGGAGTCAAGGGTGCGCCTGAGTGAGGTAAGTGTTCAATGAGGGGGAAACAGCACAGCACAGGACCCTGTTGAAAGTAAATACCTCACTGGAGTCCAGGTAGAGTTTCCAAGAAGTATCTGTATTCAAGATGTAGTTACAGAGATAGTAAGTAGATAGGTCAGGATAGTAGGTAGGCCAAGATGTAAGTTGGTAAGAAGGTCCCAACAGGACCTGCTTCCTTCAGCTCAGCTAGGAATCAACTGATTCACATGAGTCACCCCACAATCTGTGACATCATGCACCATTCTAAATGTCCCCAGACTGAACAAGGAGGGAAGACAGGGTGGAAAGGAGGAAGACAAGAAAATACCTTACAGCATATCCTCTCTCTTTACAAAAAGGAAAGAAAAGTAGAAGAAATTTGATCAAAACAATGTTTAAACGTAATAATTAATATTACGTAGAATGCAGAAATGCAATAATGCAAAAACATTTCACAAAGAATAAGCAAACACAATAGTAAAACAGAATAAGAAGAAACGCACAATGAACTATTACAATCAAGGAGAATGTAGCAAAACTAGGCACGAACACCATCCCCCATTTTCACAAGGGAACACCAAAATCAAGAAAACATGTGCCAAAAACTTGAACTGACAGAACAAATACCAAGGCAAACACCACGTAAAGTGAAGTAGCGAACACAACGAGCCAGCGCCGCTAACAAAAGAGACCATAACGAGAAAGAATGTAAGTATGTGTAATGTAGAACGTAAGCAATCTGAAAAGAACAGAGGAAACAAAACTGAAATGTATGCCTACACCGCAGAAGAATATCATGTTAATGTAAAGATGAATTTACACTTGACGTCTCAGGTAAACCAACAGACCAATGTCCGAAGCACTCAATTAATTAATATTGTAAAGAATATGTCACTAAACACAGCCATAAGAAACTAAGTATGTAGTATTCAGGCAACTCAAACAGAACAGAAAATTAACACCTATACTCAACCCAAAATAAGGGTAATGCAGTAAAAATTTAGCTATTTTCAAAACCAACACATAAATACTCATACTTTTTTACGACCTTAACGCCCTTTTTATCACTGAATCCTGGCTAAACGATGCGTCCAACCCTGACTTGGCAACCGCCCTCCCCATCGATTTTACCATCCACAGGCGGGATAGACCCGGCGGTAGGGGTGGGGGGATAGCCATCATCGTCAAGAAATCCTTCAAGTGCCACACATTTGATCTGGCATCTCTCAAGGACTGTGAGGGCATAGGCTTTGTGATCCAAATCAACTCCTCCTCCTCTTTTTCAGGAGGACTCGTCTATCGACCCCCTGGGAACGCTACGCCTTTCTTGGATTCCCTTGACGAGACTCTAGGATCACTTATGACCCACTACCCCACCTTCACCCTTCTCGGGGATTTTAATCTTCATTTGGAATCCTGCACAGACTCCCACACCTCAAATTTCCTACATTCACTTGATATTTTTGGCCTCTCTCAACTGGTCACCCCCCCTACGCACCGGGCCGGTCACACGCTAGACGGCATCTGTACAAATTCAGTTACTCTAGCTGTCTCTCCCCCGATCCCACAAATATGGACTGATCACTGTTTTATTCCTTTTTCCATCAAGGCAAAACCCTTATCGCTACCGAACACTAAGTGCTCCCCTACCCCCTTCTCGACCAACTGGAAGAAAGTGGCTGAGCGCATTAAGTTGAACCCCCAGCCCCTTGTCCCCCCCCCCACTATCGTCGGAGATGTATCACAAGACTCTAAAAACTTCCATTTGTGGATTGACAGAGTGGTCTCTGCCAACTCCAACCCAACCAATCAAAAATCAGTTCATCGTAAAAGAAAGCCCAATGCCCCCTGGTATACCCAGGCCCTCACCGAATGTCACCTTAAGTGCAGGGTCCTTGAAAGAGAGTGGAGGAAAACTTACGATCACACTTCCAGATCCCTATACCTCCTGCAGAGGAAACAATACCTCTCCAATATAAAAAAAGCTAGAAAGGAGTTCTTTACCACAGCCATAGAGGAAGCCAAACAGAAACAACATACTATTTTTAATATAGTTAAGTCCTTCACCCACCCCAAGGCCCTGGCACTCGAAATCCCTCCATCCCAAACCCTTTGCGATCAAATAGCTGACTTTTTCATCGAGAAAATCAATAACATTCATAAGGATTTCCCCCCCCCCCTCAATCCACATACAAGATGCCGACACTATTCCACCCACTTTGGGTAATTTCACAACAGTTTCTCTGTTACAAACACATAAGGCTATCATGACCTGTAGATCGGGAGCCCCCACGGACTCCTGCCCCCGATTATTCTCCACCATCTCATTGAGGCCGTCAACCCCTCAATCAATGCCATTGTTAATGAATCCCTCAACTCAGGCATTGTCCCCGCTGAATGGAAGAAGGCCATAGTTAAGCCCCTAATGAAAAAACAAAACAAATCCCCGACAAACCTATCTAATATGCGCCCAATCTCCCTACTCCCGGCACTAGGCAAAATCACAGAGCAGCTAGTCCACGAGGAATTAAAAGTCTTTGTGGAAAACAATCACATCCTGCACCCACAGCAATCAGGTTTCCGCCCTGGCCACTCCACTGAAACTGCATTGATTGAGCTATCGGACACCATTAAGTTCTTGCAGGATGAGGGAAGACAAGCAGTGCTCATCCTGCTCGACTTAACCGCAGCATTCGACACCATCTCACATGCCATCCTCATTAACAGAATGCGCGAGATTGGTGTGTCGGGTACTGCATTAACATGGATAACATCATTCCTATCCAACAGATCACAAACTGTTTCTCTAGGCCCCTTTCTCTCTGGCGAAAGACCCACTACATCTGGTGTGCCCCAGGGGTCCATACTTAGTCCTCTTTTTTTAATATATACATGGCCCCACTTCTCACACTGATTGAATCCCACGGTATCCTCGTAACTTCCTATGCTGACGACACTCAGCTTGTCGTCACCATAGATAAAAAACATCCTGACGCCGCCCTCAGATTTCAGAATTGCCTCTCCCAAGTTTTTTCTTGGCTCAACTATAACCATCTTAAGTGCAACAGCGCCAAAACTGAAATAATACCCTTAGGCAAAGACATCCTCTTCTCCCCAAAAGATTGGTGGCCTCAAAACTCTGAAGCACCGCCGAGTGCGGTCTCTTCGGCCCGCAATCTAGGTGTCCAATTTGACTCGTTCCTCAGTTTTGACGATCATGTGCGCATCACTGCAGGGTGCTGTTTTAGTCTTATCAGACAGCTGAAGAAATTCTTCGACTTCCTTCCCATCTCAGCCAGGAAATCATTCGCGGTGGCTCTGATCCTATCCCGGCTGGATTATTGTAATGGCCTCTTGGCAGGAATAAAGAAGTCCTCCCTCAAGAAACTGCAAAGCTTCCAACACGCAGCGGCCAGGCTTGTTCTTAAACTCCCAAGAAGGTCCTCGGCCTCTGCAGCCCTTAACACTCTCCATTGGCTGCCCCTCCACAAAAGAATTCTTTTCAAGCTTCTCGTCACGGTCTTCAAAGCCACCAGGAACACTGGCCCTTCTTACCTGGCTAAGCGCTTTCTGCGCTATATTCCATCGCGCTGCTTGAGGTCATCAGGAGCCAACCTGGTTACTGTACCTAGAATAAAGCTAAAAACGAAAGTTGGAAAAACCTTTTCATTCCTGGCGGCCAAGGCATGGAACGGTCTCCCCCTCAACCTTAGGCACGCCCCCACAGAAAGCCTTTTCAGGAAACACCTTACTTGCTCGTGGGGGTCAAGAGTCCCCGAGCACCAACGGCTCAGTCCATCGTATTCACCTTCACCCAACCATGTGTCCAAAGGGCATAATGTCTGGTTGCTTAGTTGCCTCAGGGCTATTCGTCATTGTCGCGGAGAGGTAGGTGGTCCGGTTAGTGCCCTCCCTTCTTCGATCCCGCCTCTGATGTCCTCTCTTGAGGCGCCGGTCCTTCCCGGTGCTGCTCATCTTGTGTCTCGGCCTGCTGATTTCGACGACCTCTGTTGGATCTGCGGGGCCCCTCCCTTAATCTCCATCCATCAAGCCAGCCTGTGCGAACTCCGGTGTGTCAAAGATCCATGTCTTCACGTCCGCCACGATCCGTAACTTCGCTGGGAAAAGCATGGAGTACGGCAGCTCCTGTGCTCAAAGCGCCTTTTTCACCTCAGAGAAGCTTTTTCGGTGTCTGGCCGCCTCTGCCGTGTAGTCTGGGAAGAAGGCTATTGTGGAGTTCTGAAGTTTGATTGGCGGCGATATTCTTGCAGCCTGTAGTATTGCATCTCTGTACCGAAAGTTGAATAGACGAGCTAAAACCGGCCGCGGTGCGGCACCTGGTTTCGGTGTCCCCCCAGGCACTCTATGTGCTCCCTCCACCGAGAAGAAATGGGAAAGTCCTTTGGGCTGTAGTTTGGTTTTTATGAGGTCCTCTACATAAAGATCCATCGCTCTTTTACCCTCTGTTGCCGGAATACCAAGGATTCGAACATTGAGGACATCTGCTTCTGGTACTAGAGCAAGGGTTCCCCTTAAATACAAGAGCTGACTGGGGTCTATTTTGTAAACTGAACTTTCTGAGAATGCCAATCTGAAAGGGGATAACTAATTAGTGGAGAGTTAAAACACCTCTATCCTACTATAGAACCACTCACCACCTGAAAAGAAGCATATCCAGCTGAATAAAGTGTCAAGCTATTTTATCACTGCTGCCCTCAGCACTAGGTATACCCACAAATGCAAAGAGGAGATCCAACCCAGAGGAAACTATGGCACTTACAAAAGAGAATCTACTAATGATCCTTCCACAATTTAAAAAAGGTCTAAAGGAAGAATTAAAGCAGACATAAGGCAATCGCTAAATGTCTGAACCTAAAAATAAACTGTCTGAGCTCCATCATGGGGTGCACTCAGTGAGGACTTGGATTTTAGATGCCTAAAGCAAAATTGAGATTAAAGAACACTGGAATGACCAGTAAGATAAAACCACTGGCCAAGTCCATAACCTCCCACAAGCCACGATACTCAGGTGCAAAGAACCTTGGAATGGTTATATCATAAAAAAACGCATGCCTTTACAATGAATGCTGTTATTATGCCGTCATCACAATGCATGTGTCTTTAGCACCCCTGCCTTTATAACAAAAAAGTTTACCCCACATATGCCTTTACCACGCATGCCTTTTCAACTAAATTTCTGCTGTAAAGTCATGTTTTGTATAGACAAATGCATGGTAAAAGTTTAATGGTAAGTAGCCAAACAAATCCTGGAGTTTGAAAGGATTACCATGCATAGGCTTGACCTGATACGTGAAGCAGACATCTACGCATACAAATAATGAAAGATGAACATGGCGGCCAATGAAACAAACGAAAGATATGCAATCAAGTACCATGATTGTGCTGAAGGCTTGTGAGGAAGAGACAGGGCAGTGTGGCCATTGTGAGGGTTGCGAGGATCCATTAGGTTTCGGCAGACCGACTGGAGTATGGGCGGAGGCAGTCTTGGGCTGAATAGCGCCTCGAAGGCGGATTCCGCTGTGAGGATATTAATCAGTTTGCCGTGTGCTAGTTCTCTTTCATTTGCTAATGCAATTTGCACTGCTTTCACAGTTCTTTCTGTGTGACTGAATGTTTTTTCTGCTTGTGTGTACAAGTGAGTTTTAATTGAAATTGGTACCTTTTCTCCCTCATTAGAGGTTAGGTACGTGAATCCGCATCTTCCTGGGATGACTCGGATTACAAGATTGCGTGTGTTGTCACGTGTATCTAATTTTGTTTTTGCTAACATGTCTGTTTGCAGTGATCTCAAAATTTCTGTGTGTTTTTGAGTCCAATTGATTTGTTTAAAATCAGGTTTAATTAGTTCGTAGAGAGGTTTAACCCTCTCTGCGTAATTTAGAATGTAAGTTCTTCCGAAATTCAGAAAACCTAGTATGGATTGTAAATTCTTCAGCATTTTTGCAGCTTGGAGTACAGCGCACTTCTCTAAGAAGTTGTCCGCTAGGCTTTTTCCTTCACTTGATAATTTGTACCCTAAGAATAGTACTGTCAGATGGGCAATTCGGGACTTTTTAAAGTTGAATTTGTAACCCTCTGCTGCGAACCCAAGTATAATGGTGTTCACTCTTTTCAAGTGAGTATCCAAGTCGTCGTCTGTGAGATAGATATCATCTACGTAAGATAATGCCTCGTCATCATACATTTGTAGTAACTCTGTTACTCTAGCTGAGAATAGTCCTGGGCTGTTCTTGAACCCCTGTGGGAGTCGACAGAAATTTTTCTGCGACCCAAATGCTGAGAAAGCGGTCAAGTATCTGCTTTCTGGAGCAATGTTTTGACAAAAGAAACCATTAGATATGTCTAATGTTGTTTTATATTTTTTCCTAACTATATTATTCATTAGGGCTGCACTATGCGAGTTTTGTACTGCAAAAGTTTTGCAACATTCATTAAGATGTCTGTAGTCCAAAACTAGACGATATGAATTGTCTGGCTTGGAGACAGGAAACAAAGGCTTGTTCATTTGAGAGGGGCATGTTTCAATCACCCCCTGGTATTCAAGTTGATCTAAGATCTCCCTGACTTGTTTTTTACAGCCTAATTCATGAAGCCTAAATTGGCTTTACGAGTGCGATTTTTGCATTTGGGATTCAACATCCCAAATGCAAAAATCGCTATTTGCTAATTCGCATATTTGCGAGGAATTACATTTAAGGAATCTCAATTTGAGATTCCTTAAATGTAATTCATCATCCATTTTCCAAATGCGAAATCGCAATTTCGGCCCGCAATTTACCGCGAGGTCAAACCTTGTGGTAAATAGCGAAAACTCAGAAAAATGCATTTAAATGCATTTTTCTGAGTTGCATGTTACACACACACATGTCCTTTGGACATGTGTGTGTGCAACACCTGTGTTAATTTCCATTGCAGGGGTGCTACAGGGTGTCCTTTGGACACCCCTGGCACCCTTGTACTCGCAATCTCATTTGCGATTAGCTAATTGCTAATCGCAAATGAGGAATGACTCCCCATGTATTCCTATGGGCCTTTTGGCCCACAGGAATGCATGGGGAGTTATTCCTTATTTGCGATTAGCAATTAGCTAATCGCAAATAAGGAATCAGTGGGAATCGCAATTAATATAGCGATTCCTACATGAATACCGTTTTGCGAGTCTCAAATAGCGATTCCTTATGATTCGCTATTTGAGCCTCGCAAAACGGCCCGTTCATGAATCAGGCTGTTAGCTTCTTGCTTAATGGGATACTGCCGTTGGGCAGTTGGTTCACTTTTTAACTGGATTTTGTGAGGAGGTGAGTCCTCATCCCATCCTACATGATTTTTATATAATGCCGGTGCCTGGGCTACCGCCCATTTCCTTGCATATGTATATTTTTTGTGAATCGGAATGTGATTCGAGAAGGCAGGCATAATAATTTCTTCGCCACAAGGGCACTCCCTCACAAACTCTGGGGGCCAATCTTTTTCAGCTAACAGAATATCATAGCCTTTTGAGAGTTTATCCCATAATAGAACCTTTATTTTCCTAGTCTTATCACCCTCTATACGCAATGTAATTTCGTATATCTTATGGGGCCCGCTAAGTCTGGTGTCGGCAGTTTCGACCTGAATGAATTAATTCGTGTCCACTGTCTCCAGATGACTCATCAATATCTTGCGGGCTATACTGATTTCTGCTGCACTGTCCAACATTGTCAATGCCCACTCCCCGTTTTTCAACTGTGTCCTCAGTATTCTCGGCATGGTTGATTACTCTAATACTGGCTACCTTCTTTTTTGGAAATTGAGATTTTTTACTCTGAGCAGGTTCCTTGTCTTTGGACTTGGTGTGCTCGCCTGGGTCTGACCGTCCTCTTCTTTCCGATTTCTGCGAAAAAGATCGAGAGGGACGTGTATCAATACTTTGATATCTATCAGGTTTTTTTCAGATTATCCCTATTTCTAAGGTTATATCTTTTCTCAGAGGGCTCCCTCTGGGGAGACTGGTGTTCTCGAGTCGGAGTTCTTTCCCTCCGTCGAGGAGACCTTCCTCTGGACTGGAAAACTTTTTCCTTGGGAGTGGATTGTTTATTTCCATCCCAGCTCCTTTTAGGAGTGTTTGAATTATTTTTAATAAATAATTTTACTAACTCTCTATAAGCATTTGTTAATTCTCTTATGTTAACTAAGAGGTCTTCCCTTGACATTTTTCCAATGTCCGGATGTGGTGTGTAGCTGGCTAGAACCGGCCACGTTGCTCCTGGTCTACCTAGTGGACCGAGCCTGGTTATGTGATCATTATGTTTTAGGGCGCCATTAAACCAGAGCAGGTGCTCTTGGAATTTTAGTGGGATTTCAGTCTCCTCAAAAGGAGCGTACTCTTCCGGAGGTTCCTCTATTTTGTAATAGTGAAACTCTTTTGATCTAGCGTTTGCCGCTGGAAAGTTTATCCATGAATAGAATACCTCTGTCTGCCGATATTCGTGTGCCTCTATCACGAAAATTACTGTACCACCTTGTGGTGTCAGTCCGTTTTCTATAAGTTTTAACGTTATAGATTTTCTTAAGTGGACCGGGATGTCGATAGCATCCGGGTCTGTCTGTAGGAGACTCGAGTCTTCCTCTATTAGTAGGGCTGCCAGCCTAGCTGCTTCCCTTTCCTCTTCACTGTCTGACATTATATTAATGCAGGTTTTGCAGAGTTGGTCTCCAAGGAGACAAAGATTAGGTGCACAATATTTTGGAACACTGTATCCTTCAACGTTGAATAAACCAGAGCTTTACATAGGAATCTCTTCCTCCTGAGTTCGGGCGGATTTTAACCTTTCACCCACTCCAGACGTCTATTGGAGTATTTACGGGAAAAAGGGGTCTGTGTGAAATATGCACGACTGAGTTACTCTAACGTCTTGCGTTAGTTTATCGCCTTACCAAACGTTTGGGCGCCATGTAGTGTAGTTCCTAGTTTCCCACTAGGCCCTGCACATTGGAATAACATAAACAGTAGTATCGACGTAGAAGTGCGGATCTTCCAGGCCTCTACTGACTATGCAAAACTTAATTGGGTTTGTTACCAACTAGCTCAGAGGTCACTGGAAACTTTCTTGACTGAAATAGGAAGTGATCAGCTTCCCTGGCACAGACAAGAAGGGATTCAGTTTTCCAACAACCGTGCAACATGACAACTTTGCTCCTCAGATCAAGAGTCAATCTCTAGGGTCGTGTGAAACAATAGACAGTTATTTTACTCAGTCAGATTAGTGCAGATTACTTTCACAATATGTAGAGAATAGAGAGACGGGCGTTTGTCAATAAAGGGTTAACATTTATTGAACAGTCTTTCTTCTCGTACAAGAGAAATGAATTGCCACAATTGCAAGACTTGTTATTATAAAAAGTACGTACAGTAAGATAAGTATTGCGAGATAATACTTTAAAAGCATTGATATGGTTTCTTAGCCATACAATGGTTTAAAAGTAATAAAACATATATACATTAGGCTAAAATACTCAACTGGTGCTTCTAACTACGCCTACCCCAGTGTACCTGACCTAAGCCTAATACGAGGAGGGGAGTAAGTAAGTAGCTTTAAGTTAAGTTGGTTTTGCCAAGGTTTGCTTCAAGAATTCTCACTAAGGGTTTAGTCAACATCATACCTCTGAATAGAATGATGGAGGTCTGGTATCTCCTTCAGGGAAACTCGGTATCCCAGTCACCCGCAAGGGTAGACCAGAAACGCTGGAGCTGGATTTCTCGGCAGGAGAAAGGCAGCGTCTCTCTTCAGCGCGTCGAGGAGGAGGAGGGGGGACAGCGTCCGCGGGCAGCTGGCATCTGCTGGGCTCTTCGCAGAGGGACGGCTGTTCAGCTCCTAAGTTCACCACACCATCGTTCGCGCTTTAGCAGCGATAATGGTATCAGTAGCTTCACCAACAGCAACGAGACAGCAGCAGCATCAGCGTACTGCAGACAGCGTTTGCTTAAGGCAATGTTGGTAATATTTATACCTGACAGGTGCCTGGTTTGACGTAAGTTTGCTGGACATAAGACGTTAATTAAAGATGTCACTAGGAAGTGATCGCTATCAGTTGCTCATTAGAGTTCCATTACTAATCAAAACACAGCAAGCGGGGATTTCCAGGTTTGCTGAGTTTTTATCTTGTTGAAGAACTCGGAGTGTTAATCTAGGAATCACAGATAGTGACTTCTGCTCTGTCATTGCACTAATTGGTTGCAAAGGAAGTGGCAGAGAAAACTATTCTGGAATGTGGCTCTGTTCATGTGAGGCCAGAGATGACTTTCTGAATATTGTACTTGAACGGTTATGCCAATATAGGGAATAAATGGATTTATAGCCGAATAGGGGCATAAGGTCACAGTATCGATCAGGATCCTAGATAAGCACGCAACATCCTGAGTTGTTGTAAGACAGGTATTTGAAGAGAAGGTCTGATAGAGTGTGCAGGAACCAGCTAGCTCAATTTTACCATACTCACTTTGGGCCCATATAACATTCACACTTTTTCACTAGCAGTCCAGCCTAACCAATCACTGATGTATTCCCTCTATCAGTTTGTCCAGAGGTCCGTTTAGGACTTCTACCTGTAAACCATGTCTTACCAATCCTCGTCACCTTACTATAAGTCCTGTGAATCAGAGGGAGTTAGAATAAACAGGCAATATTTTAAACGCATTTACATATCTTATAATAACCACAGACTCAGGGAAAGTTTTAAAACCTTTATCTATGATAGATTTTCTTAGTCAAATGGAAAAAGGCCACAATCTCGTGACCATAAATTTTACAAGCAAGAATATAACCAGCAGGGCATAAAGTTTGCAAGAAATCACATTTACACCTTTAGACATTGGTACCTGGGAATGGTAAGAAAGGGAAATAGAACATGGACATACCACATACATTATATTTACCTAGAATGGTGCAATGACCAATCCTGGTCATGGACTGCGCAAAAAGGATGAGGATCAGGCTCCAGACTAATCAGGTGCCCAAGGGACCAGGGACCAGACAGGTACAGATCAGGACAGGTGACCTCAGCTAAGTGCAACGCCAGCGTCACACCCCTCTCTTTAGGAAAGTCAATTAGTACCCCAATTGGGTAATCGATTTTTCTGACAGAGTACTCTGCCAGCACCTCTGCTCTCGATCGCCTATTGAGTGCGTTGGGTCAGTGACAGGTCAGCTATTCAGACAAGTAGGACAAATTCTCTATCTAAGCCTACCTTAGTTGTACCATTTCGAGGGCATTGTACCACCCATAAATGTTGAAAATCTATGTGTTCCCCTTCAGTGATTGGTTGGAAAGACGAAGATAGTTCATCAAACCATACTAAGATGATGTAATTTCAATTTGAATCATATTGATTGAATCCCCACCTACAATTTGCTTTCCCATGACTTTATTCAGCCCAACAATATTAGCATACAAATCATATACATTGTATTTATTTGAGTTGTCTTGCTTCCTCTTTAGACTTCATTAGAGCAGGTTCCCAAGAACATCGTGGGTAAGAAGGGAGTTGGCAGATATTCAATGCCAATGCTTCAGCAATTTCAGGGTCAGAGTGCGAATATGCAGACTCATCCAAGATGGAAGATGTGTCAGTGGTCTTGCCCAAAGTACAAGCTGGTAGCACTGTCAAAAAGAAACATATTAGAATATAAAAACAAATGAATGTACTGTATACCAAGTATCTCTGCTATATTCCCATTACGTTATTTTAACTTGTGCGTTAATAATTATTTTTTGGCACTAGTGCACAGAAGCAAAGATTTCCCACCAAGCAGAAAAGACGTCACACCACATGAGTGTGGCAGATAAGATTCCCGCATTTTCGGCGGCCATTTTAATGCATTAGAGTTACTGTAATTAAAAGCACATTGTCAAGCTTCCCCTAGATACTAAAAATGTTGTGTAGTGCAAAAATTAGTAAACAAAACATGTTGGTGAATATATTACAGGTTATATAGAGATGGCTGAATACAGGCAAATTCCAATATATGTGAAATCTTGCTCCATCAGTCCCCTCTTTGATGATACTTTATATCATGACAAATTAAGGAACCAGATGCCAACTTCAACACTCTCCCAATTCAATTTCTTCAATTACTTGGGGAGTTTTCTTTTTACCATTATTCTGATAAACCTTCATTCTCTTATATATGTCTCCCTTTACCTCTTCCATTTGAATTTCATCAAGTTTGAGTTTCTTCATTTTCTCATTAATAGTGTACCTTTTTCTATTTCTGCAGCATTTGCACCAAATCATTATCACTAATACTATTAGTAATATTCCCATTATTGGTATCAGTACTTTACCTACAAGACTTTTACCTACATTAGATATCCAAGTACCAATAGAGGAAAGACCATCATTAAGTATTTTTCATGCACTATCAACTTCCAGTGGTTTCAGTTCTTCTTCTAAATGAGTAATGTTCCTTACATACATTCCAATTTCAACACTTTTATCTGGTATGTAAGTACAACAATGTTGCGCTTTCAACGTAACCATTGATCTGATCGCAACCGCAGAGTCTAAGATGGCGGAGTGAGGACTCTGCTACGCGGCAGACCGAGAGCTCTCCCCTCCACTGGAGACAGCAGATTGCTACAATATCCACAGCAGCAGCTTAACCGACATTGCGGGCAAATGCGGAAGCAGCAGCGAGAACGATAACGAAAAGTAAGCTACCGGCATCTCGCTTACTCTCGTTCGCTCGCTCCCTTTTTACTTGCGGGCTCCTCAGCAGGCTCTCCGGCTCATCCAGCGGCAACGCAAAGGGTGCAGTGGCCACCTCCAAGAGCTTTTGGAAAACTGGCTAGAAGGAAACGAAAAGAAACCAGCATCTCGGCTTCTCTGTCTTTCGTCCTTCTTACATGCAGGCTCTCCGGCAGCCTCCCGGCGGCTACGTAACGGATGCAGTGGCTGCCTCCGGCTGTTTGGCGAGCGCTTGGAAACTGGCTCGCCAGATCTAGGATCGATTTGCTTGGGTTGTCCGGGACACGGAAGGTAGCCACATCAACACTTACACGTTTGCACAGAGCAATGTCGCCCAAACATCCATCGCGCACTACGCGTAACACAAAAAACTCTGCAACTGCAGCGGCGGTGGCCGCTCCCTCTATCTCTGTAGCCTCTACTGCCTCTACTGCCTTGGCTACCTAGACTCCTGCGATTGCTGTATCAATGGCAGCATCTACTACTACATCCTCGGGGGCGGTGGCAGCAGTGTTGGCCCAGGTGAATTTCATGGCGAATCCAGCTTCTTCCTTACAGCACCTGTCTTCGCACAATGCATCCCAGGACTCTGTGATTCTGAAGGGGAGTGACAGGTAGGCGGCAGGTAAGACGATTCTGCGCCCCCCTGTACTAACAAACTGTGGAACAATACCAAAAGTGCTTGTTCAGAAGAGCATTAGTGCTGACACTGCTGATGTTTCAAAGACTGGGGTGGCTTCGGGGAAGATATCAGCCCCACTGCTTAGTGTCAGTGTCAGGACACAAGACACTCCCATAGCAATAAATGATGAAATCGAAGCACAAGCGCTATCACATCCACCATCAAGCGCTATCACACCGCCCCTATCACAGAACCAGGGCCAGCAGTGATAGTCCCCCCAACTGTGCCATTATTGGATGAAATCAACTGTGATGATTACGCCACCTCTCCTAGGGGCAATGAGACTCAAGGGACCCAGGAGATCCTAGAGAACTCAGAGGTAACAGAAGGAGTTAATGAGGCAGCCGGGGGGCTACCCTCAGCAGAAACTTCTACAATGTTGCCCGGAGCTACCGGGAGCTCTAGAGAGACTCTGTTTAATACTTCTACGGCCACTGTCTCAACTTCAGCGTTAGTGGAAGAAGATAATGGACTTGGGTTGAGTCAAACCTGCGATTCCTTTTTGGAATTGGTTGAGGAGCAGCCCTCCTTTGAGGACCTTGATGATGAGACAGAGGAGGAGCAGGATAAGCCTACAGATAATTCTCTGACTAGGTTGTCCTCTCGAAGACGTAGAGGTAAAGCCAAGGCAAGCTACAAGAAGAGGGGGAAAGTTTTGTCTAACCTGGCGTGCCCTGCAGGAGCAGTGCCCTTAGCTGCTAAAAAACTGGCTACTGACAAAAAGTCCGCTAAGGAGATGGATCGAGGCCAAGGGGCTAGTCAAGAGCATGGCGCCAAGGCTTTCGGGGGGTAGCCCCACAGATATTGAGACGTCACAGGTCCCTACACCGGGGTCACTCAGTGCGCAAACCCCCAGGAGCACTCCCTCCGAGACCGTCATAGGAGAGAAGGATCATGTGCCATCAGCTGCAGGCTCTAATCAGCCGGTTTTTGTAAATATAAATACAAACGCAAATAAACCATCTGATGAGACACTGAACCCAACAGAGGGGACTGGGACGGGGGATACCGACCAATCCCAGTTGGACATAATACTAAAGTTTTTGATTAGCCAAAGGGGAGACTCGGAAGAGCATTATCAACAACTGAAAAGTGACAACATAAGGCTTCAAGCTTCCATAACAGATCTAACTACCAGCTTAAATGGCGTTACCCAGGAGATAAGAGATCTTCAGCAACGTACAGTAGCGGTAGAAGAGGAGACATCACGGATAGGTCTTACTGCAGAGCGTCATGACGCCCAGCTAGCCCAACTACAGGGAAAAGTTGAAGACTTGGAAAACCGTCAAAGGAGATCCAACCTTAAAGTTTATGGAATTCCGGAGGGGCTAGAGGGGTCTGACCCAAGGGCATTTCTGGTGAAACTGTTACCTCAAGCCTTTCCGGAACTCTCTGACTGGGACTGGGACTCCCAAATACAAAGAGCACACCGACTTCCACTCGGCTTAAAACGGCAGAACAATAAATTTCCACACCCGTTTTTAATATACTTTGGCAATTTCCTGCTTCGACAAGCCGTATGGCAAAAAGCCAAACCCAACACCCCAATAACTATTGGCAATTTCTCCATCTTTACCCGCTCAGATCTTAGTAAAACTACGATGGACAAAATATGGGAAATGCGAAAACTAATCGATCCGGTCAATAAACTGGGAGGTCAAGCATATTTGCAGGAACCTGCCAGACTTAAAGTGACCATGAATGGGCGTACAAATTTCTTTAACCACGTTCACGAGGCACATGCATTTCTGTCTAGTATCAATAGGAGCAAGGACTGAATTTTTTTTCGCATATGATATAAGCATGTTAGACAGTTAGTAATGGGAATGTGAAGGGACACGGGAAATCCAAGGTTGAGGGGGGGAACGAACTGTTAATCATTAGGTATTACTAGGTGTTGCCAGGTAGTGGTGAACTTACAAATTACTCTGATAATTATATCATCATGGTATCATGGTATCATGGTTTGACGCTGCATTATTAATAGCTGCAACTTCAGGGGGAGGGGGGAGGGAGGCTCGGACTCTCTGCCGCAGGCACTGCCTCACCAACGGCAGCAGAAGGTGAGGGGGGGGGTGGCGGGGTGGGTCTCTGCAGTCAGGGAAGGGTGTGGAAGCAGAGGGTAGGGGGGGAGGGTGGACAGATAAATGAAAAATATTTCAACCTGGTAGAGGGACACAACGTAAGATTTGATTTTGTGAAAAACTTTTTTGTCTTTGAACAGTATCTGAAGAACAATTTATATGGCTTAATAGAGCAGATGGATTGGATGTTGTTTATTGTCATTCTACTTTATATCAGTGATGCACAATATTAAATGCTTGGCATGGAACGTCTCAGGGCTGAATAACAAACGTAAAAGGCGTTTAGTTGCAGAAGAGTTAAGACTCTATAACCCCCATCTAGTATTCTTGTCGGAAACACATATCACAGATAAAGACAAGAAACTATTGAATCAACTGGGATTGGAGCTGGTAATAAGCTCAGCTGTGGTTTCTTCAACTAGGGGGGTAGCAATCTCGAAAGAAAAAAGATTTAAAGCAGAAATAATTAAATCAACACACGACAAAAGGGGAAGGTGGGCGATTACTCAACTCTGCATCAACAATACGAAGTTTGTAGCCTGTGTTGTATACGGCCCTAACAAAGATGAACCCAGAATATTTGATCAGCTAAATATAGCATTATTAGACTGGGAGGGAGAATTAATAGTGATGGGAGACTTCAACTGCACCTTGAACTACCAAATAGACACTACTCGGCCGGGTAATCATAAACAAAACTAGAGCTTCTATTCTAGATCTATGTAAGACGCATAATGTCAAAGATGTGTGGAGATACTTACACCCAAACTCTCCTGGCTACACATATTATTCAGCACCTCACAAATTATGTTCCCGACTAGACATGGCTTTTGTTTCAGATTTCTTGATGAATTCTGCATCAATAGTAATCTACCCCCGCATCTCATCTGATCATAACCCCATCATGGTGGAATTTTCTATTTCCTCGAATCGTAAACCTCCCAGACCTTTTACGTTCCCTAGGAATTTAATATCAGACACGTCCTATATTTTGCAGGTAAAACATAATATAATTGAATTTTTAGACATCAACAGAAATACTGCTTCACGTCTAATAGTATGGGACGCTTGTAAGGCAAGCATCCGAGGGTTTACGCAATCTATGTCCTGAAACAGAATTATGAAAGACGTAAGAACGATGTAGCTTTGACTTCTGATATTGCTGCTGGAGAGATTCGGTTAGCACTAGCCTTAAGAGATAACTTACCTACTTTGGAAATCTGCGCAAATCTTAGCCAGCTAAAATGTAAGACCAAAGAAAAACTTTTTTAAAAAAATAGTGTTCAGATACATAAATATAAATTTTCCAATTATGAGGGTGGAGACAAAATAGGCAAAATTTTGGCTTTTAAAGTGGCAGAAGATAGAGTAGATTCCATGAATAAAAAAAAAATAATAAAAAAAAAAATCTGATCGCAACCAATTTGGTATTGATCAATAAGAATCCTCCAGCAGTGTCAGTCGATAAGCGATCCACCACTGTAGATAATTACTCCCACTGAAGGTATCAATGCACTAAATATGTATCCTACAATTTCTGCAAAACTAGCTCTTTTATATCATGTTAGTTCATTTTCGTGTTCATTGCTTCCAGTGATTCTTTTTGCATGGTATACTTTTGGGAATACTATCCTGAAATACCAACTCGCATACCAATGATCAGGCAGCTTAAAGTAAGCTTTGTTCCCACAAATATAACAGACTCCAGAAAATACTGGATCAGTTCCCCGTTTTAGTCCCCATCCCCCAATTATGAGGAAATTATGTTCACATTCACTGGAACTGATAAACACGTTGTTATACTCAGTTTTCTTGCTATGGAGGCAGATTTCACCCATCTTTTCAAAGTCCAAAGCCATAGCAGCATGAGGTTTGACAGTTGCCACAAATTCCTACCTTTTAGCCCATTTGGGTATCTGAGGTTTCGTTTCAGTGGCTTTTCTATGGAAATCATGTCTCCTTCTCTCTACTAAGTTCAAAAATATATTTTATTCTTTGTGTAAACTACATGTTAGATTTTCTCTGGGTGCATTAGCTATATCTATTTCCTACATTGTTAAAAAAAATTCACCAAAGAATTGGGCATCTTTAGCACTAAAGACAAGATTCATTTTCCTATGTATAGGAATCTCAGGAAAAAGAACATCTATGTTTGAATAATAGTACTGCAACCTTCCAGTTTTATAAAACAAACTAGTTAATATGCTACAGTAAATGTCATAAGTCAGGGGTGAATGGTGGTAAGTAACACCTTCTGCTACAGAAGAGGGAAATTTCATACAGACATAACAATCACTAATCAGCATAGTCTCTACATAATGTACTAATTGACTAGCAAAAACATTCACTTCATTTTAATTTCTATTTCTAATGTGATGTAATTCTATCTCATATGGTGCTTCTAAATATATTCTATCTATATGGTGCGCTATCTTTCAGTGCATATTAGTGTTATTTTGCTTAGCAGCCATCAAATACGGTACTGCTATTGTCAGTCCTAGCCATACTATAAGTACTAAGACTACACTACATATGCATATCCTACAGCATGTCTTTATAAACCTTTTTTTTGAGTTTCCAGTAACTCTTCTATCAGCCATTTTTGACTAAGGAGGCTTAACCCCTCTTTGAGAATTTTACCCAGAATACACCTGTGATGTATCTAAAGTTGGCCTCACTTCTTCAATATCTTGATCAGCAATCAATTCTTCATCACTGTCATCACTGATTTCCAAATTCTCGAAATCTTCAATAATGACTTATGTCCATTCAGGGTCTTTGAATTTATTGTTCAGCCTTTTCAGACATGGACTTCTTCTTTGATTGCTTGTGGATGGTTCAGTTTGACTAGTTACTTCGTTCACCTGTTCAGGTTCTTCATCTATCGTTACTAGGCTATATTTCAGTCTTTTAACAAAACCAGGCCATTTATCACCTTTTCTGAGTCTTTTGGCTGGCACTGTGCTTTCTGATTCATCAAATGCTCTTTTGTTTTCTTTAAGTTGTGGCACAACTTGATTTTCGTCAACCTCAGGTTTCTTCTCTAACTCACCTACCCCAGGGCTTAATACAGTTGACCCTTCTGCCTGTATTGATCCTTCTATCCTAATCTGACCTGATTCAGGATATGTCTTTGTTGGGCCTGGAGTTTTCTCTTCGTCCTGAATCCTTTTGACTAATCCTGTCTGGTCCTGCACAGGTCTTGCAGATTCTTGATTGTCTTCCGCCTGTGCGTTTTGACTCATACATATCTTTCCTTCCTCAGACAATGGAGTTCTAGTAGGTGTGTCGTCGGTCTGAGTATATTGCTTTTTCCTTATCTGGTCCTCCCCATGCTTACCATTGGCTTGGGTTTCTGTAATCTGAGTACGTTCTTCTATGTATATCTCGTCCTCAATATCAGTATGACTGTCTAAGTATGTTTGCCTTCTTGTTCTCACTCTGATTTCAGGTATGTCAACCACTGGGATCCATTCATCCTGACTGGTGCTCGGTTGTTCTTCGTCAACTAATTCAGGATCAACTTCCTGAGACCCTTCAGCTGCACAATCTTCAGCCTCAACTTCATCAGGTTTGGGTATCCGTTTTGTGTGGCTGGCGTGGATCCAGTTGGGGAATCCCTTGCACTTTACAGCTGTGGTGGTGACCCATATCACTTTTTCTGGTTTTCCCCACCTTGGTGCTCGGCGAGATTCCCACGAGTGATTCTTTACCCAATCTCCTGGGTTTAAATCATGTGCTGGGGTTGAATGTCTGGCTTCTGTGTCTTCCCCAACCTGGTGAGAGATAGACCGCACTTGGTCAGCCAACTCGTTGCAGTACTCCAACACTAAATCATCAGATAAAGTTAACAGCTGATGTCCTGGCACACATGCTTGCCTCCTTGCCCTTCCCATGAGTATCTCATAGGGACTCAAGCCTAGATTCACACATCTTTCCCAACCTTGCTTTAATCGTGCCATTCAATTATTCTACCACTCCAGAAGCCTCTGGGCAATATGCACAGTGCAGTTGTGGCTCAATTTTGAAAGCTTCACAAATTAGACTGATTATTTCATTATTAAAGTGCCTTCCTCAGTCTGATTCAATCGTTACTGGAAAACCGAACCTTGGAATGAGTTTCCTCAAGAAAAGTTTGGCTACTGTTATGCTATCATTCCTGCGAGTAGGGTATGCTTCCACCCATTTAGAAAACAGGCAGACAATAACCAAGACATATTTTAATCCTCGAGAAGCAGGTAACTGAATTAAATCAATTTGTAGTCCAATAAAAGGGCCTACTGCTGTCCCAATATTCCCAGGGCACACTACAGTTTTCTTACAAGGGTTTAAGCGCTGACATGTTAGGCATCTCTGGCAAAGACTCTCTGCTATGGTTCCTGAACTTTGCATTGAACCAGACCCTTCTAAACAATCTCACCATTGCATCTTTCCCTATGTGTGTGTCCCTATAGTACATTCTGGCCATTGGTGCAAGAATACAGTCAGGTAACACTGGTGTCCCATCTAGGTAGACTATTATGCTATCTTCAGGATCTCACTCAACACCCTATTTTCTGCCAGTCTTCCTTTTCTTTAGGCTGTGCCTCCCCTTGTGCATCTCTCACTTCCTCCCATGTATTCACACCATACAATAGCATAAGTAGGCTCTGTTTCCACATGCTTCAATTTTCTTGTTTATTGCCATTTTATATTTGGCACAATGTTGAGTCACTATTTCAGCATAATGATTACTGTTGGATTTCTCCCCAACTGGACCCACACCACGGAAGCGAGGATGGCCCCACGCCTCTACCCCTATTCGGACCGCCTCACGCCCTTGATAAACCGCGTGGCAGCGGACCGAACAAAGGAAGAAGGTAGGAAAAAACAAAACAAAGAAAGAGAAAAGCCCAAGCTCTTTCTATGTCACAGCTAGATGCTCCCAGCACAGGAGTTTAGGACAAGTCTTCTAACCTGCAGCATGAACAAGAAAAGACACAGAAAAAAGTACATGAAGTTACTCACAATCCCAGTGTCCTCATACCTGTATCCCCCTCCACTACCCTTAATACTGCCCAACACATCCCCTTCTTCCCCTTACCTGTGTGACATAGACGGTACGTCCTTAAGGGAGATGTGTGAAGCAAAGTTCCAAAGGCATATGAACACCAACTCCCAGTAGCGAGCTTTTATATCAACTTAGGGGAAAAAAGTCATACTTCTGACTTAAAAAACCCCTAGATAAGTAATGCCAGCAATTCCGCCGATATTGCAGGAAAACTAACTCTAAATGTGGCCACAAAAACTATAGCGCGTTCTCAATAACGCTAGAAGCAAACGCTTCTTAAAAAATATCCCAGCTGTAGCTAAACGATGTGGAACGGGTACTTAATAACCCGGAAATCCATACCGCCTTAGCAACCACGAAAACACGGAAGAGCTCCCAAAATTGCCCAATCCTGCCAAGCGAAACGTCCCACAATGTCCAAAACTTCAAAATGCAGCGATTTCCTCTCGCTGCACTCCAGACGCGGAAAGGGAGAAGCAGGCACCAGGTAGCCGGAGCGCGGAAACGAAGCCTCGTTCCGCACAGATCAGCTCTCCACGCAGACAACGCCAGGAAGGTAAGAACGCGCCCCACGGGACGAAATCCCCACAGCTGGCTCTCAGTACACCGAAGAAATCTCCAACAAGGAAAGAAACCAAGCCCCGATCACCGGCACGGGCACCTAGTTTTGAGGAGTGAGAGGAGGAAGGGGGCGGAGGCTACCAAAGGGTAAACACAGAAAGAGGACACCGGAGCATTCATACAAGCACACAACAGAACGGAGCGAGAAAAGACTGCCTAATTCCTAACAATTACCAGCTGTCACTCTGTCAGTACCAGATTGGTGAGCAGCACATTTGACCTTGGACAATTATCTAGGTAATTTAATTGCTTCAAGTAATTCCTTTACATATTGTCCATTTTTGATAGGAGTTCCTGAAAAAGTCATAAAGTTCCTTTGCATCCAGAGCTTGCCAAAGTCATGCACAACCCCGTAACCATACTGGCTATCAGTGTAACTGGTTACTCTCCAATGTTTCCCAATTTTGCATGCTTTTATTAAAGCAATCAAATTGGCTACTTGTTCAGACTTGACTCCTGGTAAATAGGATGCTTCAACTATATTTGGTAGAGTGCATACAGCAAAAGCAGCGCTTTGTCCTCCTTACTCATGGCACCTAAACGAGCCATCTACAAATAACTCATGGTCTGGGTCTTTCAAAGGTTCTTCCTGTATGTATGCACAAGGTTTAGTACTGAATTCAGTTAAGTCAATACAGTCATGTTCAACTTCCTCTCTGACTTCCTCAAAGTGAGAATTTTGCTGGATTTAGAATAGTGCATCTCACTATTGTCACATTCTCTGAACCAAGGATAATTCTTTCATACTTAGTCATCCGACTAGGTGTTAAGTGCTGAGTAGGTGTTCGGGTTAACAGAATCACGACTGAATGTGGAACATGCGCTGTTACAGGATGTCCCATGACAATGGATTAACTTTGCTCAAGACTCACGCATGTTGCAGCTACTGCTTTCAGACAACCTGGCAGTGCTGATGCCACTGGGTCCAATGTTGCAGAAAAATATGCCACCGGTCGTCGCATTAACCGATGGCTCTGGGTTAGTACTGAAAGTGCACAATTGTCTCTTGTGTCACAAAATATTGCAAACTCTTTTGAATAGTCAGGCATCCCTAATTCTGGAGCTTCGACTGTTACGCAATTTCAAAAAGGCAGTCATGCTTTCATCATCCCACTTGACTGGATCTTTTGCTCGTTCCTTTGTCATTTGGATCAGTTGTTTGGCAAGCACTGCAAACCCTACAATCCACTGCCTGCAGTAACCTACAACTCTGAGAAACATTCTGATTTCATTCTGAGTTTGGGGTAATTTAATGTTTTGAATCATTTTGATTCTTTCAGATGTCACTCTCCTGACCCCTCTTTCTCTTTGGTGTCCCAGATACTTTACTGAGGTGGTACAGTACTGCAATTTCTCTGGAGATACTTTATGGCCACCTTTTGCTTCATGGTTAAGCAATGCAATGGAATTGATCACACAGTCATTTCTTGTTCTCAATGCCAAACAAAAGGTCATCGATGTACTCTACCAGGACAGATTTTCTGGGCAGTACCAGTGATTCAAGGCACTTTTTCAAAATCTGACTAAAGATGGATGTACTTTCCGGGTACCCCTGAGGGACACGACTCCAAACATAAACATGGTCATCAAATTTGAACAAAAATAAAAATGTGTTATCTGGATACAGCGGGATGGAAAAGAAAGCATGTCATTAATCAATTACAGTGAACCATCCTGCTCCCCATGGTATTTGATACAGAATTACAGCTGGATTTGGTACTACTGGGCAACATAGAACAGCAATTTTATTAATTTTACGGAGGTCTTGGACCTCCCTGTACTTTCCGTCTGGGTATTTCATGCCAATTATAGGTGAATTACATCGATTGCTCATTATTTTTTCCAGAATACCTTGTTCAACCAAACGCCCTATTTCTTGTACAACTCCTTCTTTTATCTCGGGACTCATTTTATACTGTTGAATATTTGCGTAAAACTGCGCCTTCTTTCACTATCACTTTTATGGGATTGACATCTGCCATTAGACCTATCTCTTTTCCAGTAAATCCCACACATCAGGATTTACAAAGGTTTTCAGCTCTCCTGGTAAATCTTCTAGGCACATCTTTTTTACTTCTGTTTCTTGTCTGGCTAGTATAATTTTACACTCCATCTTCATCTGGAGTCTGAATTCCAACACAATTGGTGTACAAAAGATTGTGTAGTTCATTTTTCACAGTAAATCTCTTCCTAGC
Organism: Lissotriton vulgaris; assembly: GCF_964263255.1. Classification (NCBI taxonomy): domain Eukaryota; kingdom Metazoa; phylum Chordata; class Amphibia; order Caudata; family Salamandridae; genus Lissotriton; species Lissotriton vulgaris. The sequence continues at coordinate 1,216,562,514 of NC_141695.1, read as the reverse complement.
AAGTTTAATGGGCTAGAATCGCATACTACAAATTTGTGGATTTCTCGGAAGGTGCCAATGCACACTTCCATAGGTTCTGTAAAAGGGGTCCTATTTGTTTATTAGAAACGCCCACTACTTGGATTGCTTCTCCCGAGAGGGGAAGGTTTGGGATATCCACTGTTCTCACAGTAGAATGGGTAGCACCCATGTCCAACAAAAAGGTAACACCATTTCCCTCCACTTTCCATTCAATACAGCAGCAAGATTTAGAGATTAAGGCAAAAAAACACCTGCACCACTATTAAACGTCACACATGTGAATTTATTCAGAATGTGCTAGTGCACAGGAACGCAATCCCTATACGATCCTAAAGGGGAACAGGGAGACCCTAGTTCCCTTAACAAAATTCACAGGAGATGGTCTGCACCCTTCAATAATCTAGTACTTATATTGTATCTTACAAGTACAGATCTTATTAAATATACATAATTTCAGTATTGTCAGTTTTCCCAAGAAACTGTACTTGGAGGCTTCCTCAATTCAATTCAATTCTTTATTCAATTCCCTTTGTTAAAATGAGGATAACTAATGCATATCGTCCGTTACCGGACTTCTTCATGGCTGATTACATTTCATAAACGTCATGGCAGTAATTCCTTCCATGTCGAAAAAACTGTTATTCAATATTTTTAAGATTTTATAGATGAGCTTCTTAAGCAAAAAAATGATAAATTCACCTTCAGTATTTTCCGGCGAAATGTATAGCAGTATTTAAACGTCCGAGTCACCTTGTGACCACACGGTGACTCGGACGTTAAAATACTGCGGCTAGCTACAGTGATTTTACACTCGGACCACAAATCAGCTGGAACAACAATGTCAAATAAACCATCTACATCTTTTAACAATACGTTCAACACCTTCCCAAACCTTTCGACTTGTTAATACCATTCTACAGGTTTTTCTCTAAGTTCTGGGAAATCATTAGTAAATGATAAAATATCCTGTCGGGACCAAGGGACATGTACATAACCTCCTCCTGGCACTTCTCTCATTGGACACAGCCTTTTGACTTTTCTGCTTCTTTTAGTAAATACTCGGAAGACGTTTTATTTGCCTGTTCCTCTTCCTTTTTCTTTGTCTACCTTACTTTCCACTTGTCTAGATCTCCCCATTTCTACAACAACAACAATTCCTTTATCTGCAATTTTCGACCTGACACATTTATGTTTTCCAAATATTTGTCAAAAAATTCAGCTCTATATGGTTTCTGCAATACCTTTTTATTGCCAATGTCAATTCCCATTTCCTAAGCGAAATTCATTAATTGTTCACGGTATATGTTTGTATTGCGAGTAATACTTCTGCATATAAACAATAATTCATCTTCATCAAATGTGTTCAGTCTATCCAATCTCACATTTCCCGCTACCATTTCTCTCTAACTCCTCCCTTAATTTGAATATGTCCAATATCTTTAAGTGTGATTTAGGCTTTTCTATATTCCGAGTTCATCTGTCTAATTCTTCTGGACTTACTACAGTTGCATGCCTCGTTCCTGAGGATGTTTCAATCTGTACGTCTTTTGAACATGGGGGTGTAACTTTCCTGATCAAATTATTTATGGGTTCTCATATAGGAAAATCCATGAGAGAAATTACTGACTCACATTCACTTGCTTGATCATCAACTATTAGAGTTTTTTTTCTTGGCTGAACTATTGGTGTAGTCAGAACTGGAGTTTTAGGATTGACTTGCTTATCTCCATATAAAGGAACTACAGGACCTATAGTTACATGTATTGTCAGAGCTTCAGGACTTATATTTAACTGGGAAATGTTCTGAATTAATTCACTACGCTGTTTATTTAAAGCCTCTTTTTCTCTCTCTTGAAGTACCTTTTCTAATGAGGTTTCATGTATAACCTGCGGAACTAAACGTTGGTGTAGAAATGGAGCACTAGGAGTAACACTCTGAGTTTCTTCTTGGTAAGGTGGCAGATTTTTCCTTAACAAGTCATCTAATAAATCATCATCCGAATCACCAATAGTCATTAAATTTTTTCCTGTACCTTTGTTTCCTGATGGTTCTCTTGTGGTAAAAACAGGATATAATCCTTCCACTAGCAAAGACTGTCTCCACTTTTTCATTTGTTTATCTCTGGTCTCTTTTGCAAATCTGGGATAAAACTTACTCCAATTTCTGTCACCTCGGGACCTGTCTCACTCAAACGCCTCTGTCTCCCACTCTTCTAGAGTTTCATATTGCGTTAATCTTGGTCTGGGATCTAACTTATTTATACAATTTCGTAAGTTGTACAAAATTCTATCATTGAAGGTACCATGTTCTGGAAATGCCAAAATACCGTCTTCCTTAGTGTATTCTATCCAGTTTTCTAACCACACACATGTGTGATAGCCCCTTTCTACCATCATGCAGGATGCAGTGTATTTGGTGGTGGAATAATAATCCCTTCGCTAGTTTTTTTTTTTTTTTTGGAAAACCTTTATTGAAAATTCAAGGCACACAGCTATTCAGCCTTACATCCCTGAGGCTAGGCAGCATTGTAAAAAACGGAGAAGAGGTGCGCCCAAATCAAATCCAGGAGCACATCAGGTTTAATTTTATATTATAAATATGAGAACCTAACAAATCAACAAAAAAGGAACATTGAAAGAAAGGAAGTGGCAAGGTAAGACACATGAGCAGCAATGCACGATTCCAGGGGGCGGGTGGGACCATTTGGCTCTCTGTAATACCCATACTGGAAAAGCATACAAAATGGGGGGGGGAGAAAGCAGGATTCCATTAAAATGAGAAGTTGGGTGGAAGGAAGGGCTAGGGAGAGAGACGAACCTCCAGCGGACCTGCATCGGGAGGCACACAAAGACCACCCCTATATTCATTCCAGGCCCCCCAAACAACCCCCCACCTCTTGGGCTTACCCCTGGCCACATACACAGTCTTCTCACGGAGCATGCACCAATCCATATTGGTTTTCCACAGTCCCACGGTGGGGGGAGTCGGGGTGCTCCACTTCTGTGCAATATCTCGCTTGGCCACCATGTTCCCTAGTGTGACCCACTGGGTTTGGCCAGTAGTGTAGTCAGTCGGACCCCACACGTTCAACAAGCAGCGCCGACCTTCTGCAGGCAAATCTACACCAGTCACCTCACGCATAACCGCATGCACCCGTTCCCAATATGAAGCAATAACCTGGCATTCCCAGATGGTATGCATGAAAGTGGCTAGCACGCTGCACCCACGCCTACAAAGACCGTCCTCAGAGAGCCCCATGTGAATCAGTCTGGGCCCAGTGACATAGACTCTGTGGAGTATCTTCAATTGGACTAAGCGAAGCCTAGCCGAAATTGCCACTTCTTTGGGGGAAGACACCGCACACTGCCAATCCTCATCATCCAACTCAATCCCATCACGCACCCACTGGTCTCACATTCAACAACAGATCCATCCGAACATTTATCAGCTTTTTATAGGTCAGGGAAATGGCACTGTCAGGTATATGGCCGTCCAGCACCCTGTCTTCCAGCGGGGATGATTCGGGAACCTTCTCACCAATGGGCAGGGCAGCCGTAAGGGCATGTCGCAATTGGGCTTATCTGAAGTATTCTGTGGCACCCAGTTGAAATTCAGTTTTCAGATCCTCGAAAGACTTGATTTCCCCCCTGGCCATCACATCAGCCACCTTGGAGATACCAATAAGGTCCCACCGGTCAAACCCCTTCGAGTGCCTCAGCCTACCCAGCAAGTCAGAATCATAAAGTGGAGTGGCCATAGTAAGTCTACCCTTCCACCCCAGTGCTTTCGTGATGGCCCTCCAAATGTACACAGCAATCTTGGTGGGACCAGTCATTTTTCCATCCAGAGATCTGGAATATAGCGCTCTGTAGTACATCCCGCCATTCAAGAGCCAACGATCCATGGAATACCCCGGACTCTCCGCCGGGCCATAAAAGCCGTGGTTAAGAACGGCCAATTGAGAGGCCCAATAGTACCCGCGGATATCAGGTAGAGCAATGCCGCCATCGTACCAGGGAATAGTCAGTTTAACAACGGCAATACGCGGCCTACCCTCCCATAAGAGGGCCCGCTGCAGACCTTCAATTTTCTTGAAATATTTGGAAGGGACGGGGTCCTGCGTGTTTTGGGGCGCGTATAAGAATCTCGGCAGGGACATCATCTTGAACAATGCCGCACGGTCCAACAGGGACAGCAGCAATCTTTTCCAACCCTCCACATCGCGCCTGAGGCGCGCAAGAGGGGGAAGCAAGTTGTTAGTGTATCGTGCCTGGGCATCCGTCGATATATAGATACCCAGGTACTTAAACCCCTGCTGCGAGACCTGTATAGCGCAACCCTAGGAAGGCGTGGGGATCCTCCACTGAGCATGTAAAGGTAGGATTTCGACCAATTAATGACTAGGCCCGAGTACCCGCCAAAAGTGCTCAACACGTCAAAAGCCACGATCAAAGACCGACAGGGGGAAGTTAGGTAGAGCAGGATGTCGTCCGTGTACAATGAAACCCGGTCCTCGAAGCCCGGCGACCACTTGATCCCACAAATGTCAGGGTGGGTACGTATCCAGGCAGCGAGCGGCTCAAGCGCTAAAGCAAAAAGGAGCGGTGACAGCGGACAACCCTGTCTGGTACCTCTGCGCAAGGCAAAGGAAGCTGACACCCGGCCGTTGACCGTCACATTGGCCAGCGGGGAGGCATAGAGAAGCTTGACCCAACCAATAAAGTCGGGGCCAAACCCAAACTTAGACAACACCGCCCACAAATAATTCCATTCGAGGGAATCAAACGCCATCGTCGCGTCTAGTGATGCCAGGATGGTTGGCTCGCTGAGTTTATGCACCCGAGCCATGACAGCGTGAAGCCTCCGAAGATTGAGAGCGGTGTTGCGGTGAGGTATAAATCCCGACTGGTCCGGATGAACCAAATCGGCGATCACACCCACCAGCCGGTTGGCCTGTAACTTAGCCAGAATCTTGGGTTCGGCATTCAGCAGGGAGATCGGGCGGTACGACCTGCAAAGGTCCCTGGGCTTCCCCTCCTTATGAATAACCACAATGGTGGCCAATCGCTGGTCCAGCGGAAGCTCACCAGCTTCACGAGCCTCCAAAAACATGCGCCGCAGGGGCACTGCGACGGTGTCAGCCTTGATCTTGTAAAGTTCCACCGGAAGACCGTTGGGACCGGGAGCCTTGCCGGAGCGCAAAGATCGTATCGCGAGCGCCACTTCGTCAACCATAATACCCCTATCCATGTCTTCACGCTCGGTGTCCGACAGGCAAGTTAGCTCAACACCCTCCAGAAAAGAGGCCGAGTCCGACTCAGTCAAGGTGGAGACCGAGGTGTAGATCGTCTCGAAATAGTCGGCAAAAGCCGAAACAATAGCGCTGGGGTCAGTAACAACCACCCCGTCCTCACCCAGAACCTCGGGCACCACGCGGGAAGCCATCTCCCTCCTATCCAACCAGGCAATAAGCTTGCCCGCCTTGTCCCCTGCATCGTAGATCCTCCCTTGCTGTTCTCTGCCCATCGCCTTGGCAGCGTCAGTGGCAGTGGCTCGGTACTCCGACTGCTTTAAGGAGAGGGCGTGTAACAAATCAGGTGTCAGGTCCATTTCCATTTGAGAATCAAGGTCCTCAATTTCCGACTCCAACTGCACCGTTTCCTCATCCCTGCGTCTGCGCACCTCGGCTATTAAGGAGAAAGCTTCTCCTCTCAGGACAGTTTGAAAGGCCTCCCACAGAGATAAGGCCGACGATACCGAGCCCGTATTTTCGGAGAAATACAGGTCGATAGCTTTAGCTAGGAGGTCACGAGTTTTGGGGTTGCGAAAGTACCAAGGATTGACCAGTGCTAGTCTAGAGGCCGCCACAATGCCAAAGTCAAATGACACCCAAACCGGGGAGTGGTCCGATATGCCTCTAGCCATCAGGCGAGCCCCGGAAATGGTCGAGGCCTGGACCGCCGGAGTCAAGATATAGTCAATCCTGGAGAGGCTTCCGTGCGCGCCCGAATGAAAGGAGTACTGCCGCTGGGCAGGATGGAGAAGCCTCCAACAATCAATAAGACCCATGGTGCTCAGGAAATTTGGGAGCCATGATTGTGCACTACGAAGATCTCTGGATGGAAAACGGTCAAGGGTCCCCGACACCACCGCATTAAAGTCCCCACCAATTATGAGCAATCCCTCTGGCAGGCCCAAAATGGCGCCCCCGAGATCCTGGAAGTAGTCGTCTGCAGGCCTGGGGGGACATAAACAGAAACCAAAACCAGGGTATGCCCCTCCCATCTGCCCACAACAGCAACATAGCGACCTCTGTCATCAATCACCCTAGTCTCCACCTCCAATGGGAGAGACATGCGCACCATAATCCCCACCCCTCGGGACCCCGAAGAGAACCCCGAGTGAGCCACCATCTTAAACCCTTTCCTATTGAGTGCGTGGCACGTATTGCCAATGAGATGCGTCTCTTGTAGCAAAATGACATCGGGTACACACCATTTAAACATCTGCAGTACCACCCCACGTTTAATGCGATCCCCCAGCCCATTCACATTCCAACTCAATACATTTAGCGTCTTACCCCCCATCATCAAAGAAGCATCGTCCCAACCCCCACCCCCAGAAAGCGACTACCGCAACACAGTAAACAGGAGAATAACCACCTTGCCACAAAAGAAAAGAAAAAAGAAGAACATAAGTAAAACACTCAAACCAACCACCCCCCACCCTGCACCCCTGCATTATACTAAGAAGCCCCCCCAACCAGCAGTGTGCCTGTCGCCCCCAAAAACTAATCTACGGAAAGCCCCCGAGGAGAAAGGCGACATCCTATCACCCCCCGTTATCCCCCAGTCTTGAAAAAGCATTAAAAAGAAAAAGAAAAACAATAGTCCGTGACTGATTGCACTTGCAGGGCCATCCACCGAAAGAAGTCCGAGGAAGCATTGTTCATTCCTGAAGACCAGGACCACCCGACACCTCTTCCGACTGATCCTCAGGGGCAGTCCGACGTTGAGGCAAGGTGTCCAGCCAGTCCCCCGCAGCCTCCGGCAAGTCGAAGAACACCACCCGGGCGCCATGTTCTATCCGAAGCTTCGCTGGGAATAGCATGGAGTACTTCATCCCCATCTCTCTCAGCCTACGCTTGACGCCCATAAAGCTTTGCCGGCGTTTCTGAACAGCTTGAGTGAAGTCGGGGAAAAAGTTCACATCGGCATTTTGGAACTTCAACGGACCACCTCTTCTTGATGCCTGCAGGATCGCATCTCGGTCCCTGAAATTGAAGAGTCTGGCAAAGATGGGGCACGGAGATGCTCCCAGTTTCGGTTGGCCACCAGGTAGTCTGTGCGCTCGCTCCACCGAAAAGAACTTGCTCAGTCCACCGGGAGCCAAGTGCTTCAACACCAAGTTCTCAACAAAGAGGTCGGCAGCGTCTTCCTCGGCGCCCTCCGGCACACCGATAATGCAGACGTTCTGGCGCCTTGCCCGTCCTTCAAAATCGTCGAGCCTGCGGGCAAGCAGCGTATTCGTGGCTTTCAGGTCCCGAACCTCCGACTCCAGGTCGGACATATCAGTAGTCAAACTCGACGTCTTAATGTCGAGCGACTTGACTCTGTCGTTCGTCTTTCCGAGGTCGGCCCTGATAAGGTTGACTTCAATCGCCAACGTGTCGCCCTTGTGTGACAACACTTTGTGCTGCTTGTGCATTTCGGCCTTGATGCCCGCAATGGCCCCCATAACATCCCGGAGGGTGGGTTCAGCATCTTCCAGAGACACATCGCGCTGCGAGTCTTTAGTAAGACCTGAAGCACCAGGCGATCCCTTTGGGAGGGAGAAACATTCAGAGATGGTGGTCCGCGAGAGGGAGGGTTTCCTGCTGACTCTTGGGGGCTTCCCTTTGTCCGGGTCCCCTCTGCCCGCCATGATGGGCGACGGTGGTATCACAGCTAGAAGAAAGGTCCAACCGATACTACCGCTTCCAGGTGGCAGAAATCAGTAATCACCTCCACCGCCTCATCAGAACGTCAGGTCGCTGGACAATCTGTTCTGGCCACCAGCGCAGAACGGGGCAGCTCCAACCCTCTCGGACTGCCACCGTGTGGAAGCACCACCTTCACCCTCGTAATGCCAGACTGTTATGGCGTAGTCATCTCCAATCTTCACCACGGTGTAAGTCAGCACAGGAAACTTGGATCTTCGATCGGAGAACGGGCCCCGCCTCAGCAACAGCACCGCAACAGATTCCCACTACTGTGGGACAGGATAGGTAGCAGGATCAATATGGAGGATCGGAGGGTCTTCGGAGCTCCGAGCTCACGCGGCCATCTTGGTAGCCCGCGAGGCTCCTCCAATCCCCTTCTCTAGTTTTAGGAACTTTGTCTTTTTTGAAAAAATTCTTTTTTTTATCGAAAAAACACATCTGTCTTTTTTCTCCGTACATGACATAAGGTCTTCCTCTAATTTGTTGTTCTCTCGCAAATCCTAAATATTTTCTATCAGGACAATTTCCTATAATTACTGGATCTAAATTCTACATATACCGCTATTTAATTTCGTACAATATGTTAATAAATTCAACTAATTCAGTTTGCTTACTTTGCAGAAATATTTCTTCAATACCAACGCGTCTCTTAATAATTTGAATCAAGACAGGGAAGACCAGATTGTCGCCAAAATGTTAAAAGTAAATACCTCACAGGAGTCCGAGTAGAGTTTCCAGGAAGTATCTTTATTTAAGATATAGTTACAGAGATGGTAAGTAGATCGGTCAGGGTAGTAGGTAGGCCAAGATTTAAGTTGGTAAGAAGGCCCCACCAGGAGCTGCTTCCTTCAGCTCAGCCAGGAATCAAGTGATTCACATGAGTCACCCCACATTCTGTGACATCATGCAACATTCGAAATGTGCCCAGACTGAACACGGAGGGAAGACAGGGTGGAAAGGAGGAAGACAAGAAAAGACCTTACAGCAGACCCCAGTACTCTAGTTGCAACTAAAAGCAAGATAAGGGGAAAAAACATTCCCTCATGAAAATAAAAGATCAGAAACAGAGGTGAGGTGGAGGGGCTTGTAGTCTCTAACATGTTGGCAGTTCAGGGATTCCAATGTCCCTTTCCAGCACCTTTTTCATGGTTGTCAACCAGCATGAAGAGAATGGCAGAAAGGGACTTTGGGGGCCTGAAGACGGACCCCCTTCTCACGGCCCTTGAATATAAGTGTTAGGGGGGTGCATAAGGTACCGCCAATTTATCCCTGCACCATGTGGCAGTAACAACATGGTGTCTGCCAAGTAGTGCATGGATATGATTCTTGTCCATTTTGTGTGTTGCAGTGGGTGCTGCAGCACACAGCACCCGCTGCAAAACAAAAGATGCAAAAAAAACAGTTGATGGACAGAATGCACAACAATGTCAAACAGTCACCCTAGTACAGATATCTGGGCCCAAAATCAATCATTATTTTTATTTTGCTCACCATGCCATTCCAGTTTGAACCCAGCCATATTCAAATCAGTCTTGACCTTGTGCCTCATGGGAACAGTCCAGCCCGAACTACCAAGCCAGGTCCTCCCTGACTGGAAACAAGCATCCTAGGACTGGTTTCGGGGTTTCACTTCTCTTCAGCAAGGATTGGTTGATTCCAGTGTCATTGAGAGCACAGGACCCACGTCTGCGCTTATCAGTCCCACTCGGGGTGACAAATGCAAAAACAAGGGTTGATGAACCGAATGCAGAAAAATCTCATACATTCACCCAAGTACAGATATCCGGGCCTAAATCCATCATTTTATTTTTGCTCACCATGCCCTTCCAGTTTGTACCAAGCCATATGCAAATCAGTCTTGACCCTGTGCCTCATGGGTACAGTCCGAATACAACAGGTGATGGACCGAATGTGGATCAATGTCACACACTCACCCCAGTCCAAAGATCTGGGCCCAAATCCATCGTTTTTTTGCCTCGAAACCGGTCCGGTCCTCGGATGCTTGATTCCGTTCTGGGAAGGACATGGCTTTTGTAGTTCGGACTGGACTGTTCCCATGGGGCACAGGGTCAGAGCTGATTTGCATATCGCCATTGTCTAACCCAGGGTGGTGTGGAGTTCAAAAAAATGATGGATTTGGGCCCAGATCTTTTGACTGGGGTGAGTGTGTGACATTGATCCACATTCGGTCCATCACCTGTTGTGTTTGCATATTCCGCCCTAAGTGCGCTGGGGATGCCCAGACGTGGGTCCCAGGCACTCCACACCACTGGAGTCAAGCTAGCCCGGCTGATGAGAGGTGTTACCTCGAAACCGGTCCGGTCCTCGGATGCTTGATTCCGTTCTGGGAAGGACATGGCTTTTGTAGTTCGGACTGGACTGTTCCCATGGGGCACAGGGTCAGAGCTGATTTGCATATCGCCATTGTCTAACCCAGGGTGGTGTGGAGTGCAAAAAAATGATGGATTTGGGCCCAGATCTTTGGACTGGGGTGAGTGTGTGACATTGATCCACATTCGGTCCATCACCTGTTGTGTTTGCATATTCCGCCCTAAGTGCGCTGGGGATGCCCAGACGTGGGTCCCAGGCACTCCACACCACTGGAGTCAAGCTAGCCGGGCTGATGAGAGGTGTTACCTCGAAACCGGTCCGGTCCTCGGATGCTTGATTCCGTTCTGGGAAGGACATGGCTTTTGTAGTTCGGACTGGACTGTTCCCATGGGGCACAGGGTCAGAGCTGATTTGCATATCGCCATTGTCTAACCCAGGGTGGTGTGGAGTGCAAAAAAATGATGAATTTGGGCCCAGATCTTTGGACTGGGGTGAGTGTGTGACATTGATCCACATTCGGTCCATCACCTGTTGTGTTTGCATATTCCGCCCTAAGTGCGCTGGGGATGCCCAGACGTGGGTCCCAGGCACTCCACACCACTGGAGTCAAGCTAGCCGGGCTGATGAGAGGTGTTACCTCGAAACCGGTCCGGTCCTCGGATGCTTGATTCCGTTCTGGGAAGGACATGGCTTTTGTAGTTCGGACTGGACTGTTCCCATGGGGCACAGGGTCAGAGCTGATTTGCATATCGCCATTGTCTAACCCAGGGTGGTGTGGAGTGCAAAGAAATGATGGATTTGGGCCCAGATCTTTGGACTGGGGTGAGTGTGTGACATTGATCCACATTCGGTCCATCACCTGTTGTGTTTGCATCATGGGTACAGTCCAGCCCGAACTGCCAATCCAGGTCCTCCCTGGACTGGAATCAAGCATCCAAGGACCAGTTTTGGGGTTATACCCCTCTTCAGGCAGGTTAGCTTGAGTCCAGTGTAATGGAGAGCATGCGACGCACTTCTGGACATACCGGCCCACTCGGGATGACAAATGCAAAAACAACAGTTGAAGGACTGAACGCAGAACAATGTCATACATTCACCCCAGTACAGAGATATGGGCCTAAATCCATCATTTTTTTGCTCACCATGCCATTTCAGTTTGAACCCAGCCATTTGCAAATCAGTGTTTTCCCTGTGCCTCATGGTAACAGTCCAGTTCAAACTGCCAAGCTAGGTCTTCCCTGAACTGGAAACAAGCATCCTAGGACCGATTTCGGGGTTTTACCCCTCTTTAGCCAGGAAAGCTTTATTCTAATGGCATGGAGAGCACAGGACCAACATCTGGGCATACCCGTCCCACTCGGGGTGACAAATGCAAAAACAACAGTTGCTGGACAGAATGCAGAACAATGTCATACATTCACCCCAGTATTGAGATCTGTACCTAAATCCATCATTGTTTTGCTCACCATGCCGTTCCAATTTGAACTCAGCCATATGCAATTCAGTATTGACCCTGTGCCTCATGGGAACAGTCCAGCCCGAACTGCCAAGTCAGGTCTTCCCTGGACTGCAAAAACAACAGTTGAAGGACAGAACACAGAACAATGTCATACATTCACCCCAGTACAGAGATATGGGCCTAAATCCATAATTGTTTTGCTCACCATGCCATTTCAGTTTGAACCCAGCCATATGCAAATCAGTGTTGTCCCTGTGCCTCATGGTAACAGTCCAGTTCAAACTGCCAAGCTAGGTCCTCCCTGAACTGGAAACAAGCATCCTATGACCGGTTTCAGGGTTTCACCTCTCTTTAGCCAGCATAGCTTGAATCCAGTGGCATGGAGAGCACAGGACTCACATCTGGGCATACCCATCCCACTTGGGGTGACAAATACAAAAAAACAGTTAATGGACAGAATGCAGAACAATGTCATACATTCACCCCAGTACAGAGATCTGGGCCTAAATCCATCAATTATTTTGTGCTCATCATGCCATTCCAGTTTGAAAACAGCCACATGTAAATCAATCTTGACCCTGAGCCTCATGGGAACAGTCCAGCACGAACTGCCAAGCCCGGTCCTACCTAGACTGGAAACTAGCATCCTAGGTCGGGTTTTAGGTTTGAACCCCTATTCAGCCTGGATAGCTTGATTCCAGTGGAAAGGAGAGCACGGGGCACATGTCAGGGCATACCCGGCCTACTCGGGTGACAAATGCAAAAACAATAATTGATGCACAGAGTACAGAACAATGTCATACATTCACCTCATTAGAGACATCTGGGCATGAATCCATCTTTTTTTTGCTCACCATGCCAGTCCAGTTTGAAACAAACCATATGAAAAGCAGTCTTGACCCTGTGCCTCATGCTGAACAGTCCAGCCTGAACTGCCAAGTCAGGTCCTCCCTGGACTGGAAACAAGCATCCTAGGAACGGATTGGGGGTTTCACCCCTCTTCTGCCAGGATAGCTTGATTCCAGTGGCATAGAGAGCATGGAACCCACATTTGGACATACCCGCCCCACTCGGGGGACAAATGCAAAAGAACAGTTAATGGACAGAATGCAAAACAATGTTATACATTCACCCCAGTACAGAGATCTGGGCCTACATCCATCATTTTTTTGCTCACCATGGCATTTCGGATTGAACCCAGCCATATGGAAATCAGTGTTGTCCCTGTGCCTTATGGTACCAGTCCAGTTCAAACTGCCAAGCTAGGTCCTCCTTGAACTGGAAACAAGCATCCTAGGACCGGTTTTGGGGTTTTACCACTCTTCAGCCAGGATAGCTTGATTCCAGTGACATGGAGAGCACGGGAGCAACGTCTGGGCATTCCAGTTCCAATTGGTGTGACTAATGCAAAAACAACAGATGGTGGACAGAATGCAGAACAATGTCATACATTCACCCCAGTACACAGATCTGGGACTACTTCCATCATATTTTTTTGCTCACCATGCCATTCCAGTTTGATCCCAGCCATATGCAAGTCAATCTTGACCCTGTGCTTCAAGGGAGCAGTCCAGCTGGAACTGCCAAACCAGGTATCCCTGGCCTTGAAACAAGCATCCTAGTACCGGTTTCGGGGTACACCACTCTTCAGCTAGGTTAGCTTGATTCCATTTGCATGGGGAGCACTGGACCCACTTCTGGACATAACCGTTCCACCCAGGGTGACAAATGCAAAAACAGCAGTTGATGTACAAAATGCAGAACAATGTCATACATTCACTTCAGTACAGAGATCCAGGACTCAATCCATCCTTTTTTTGCTCACCATGCCATTCAGGGTTTACCCCTCTTCAGCCAGGATAGCTTGATTCCATAGGCATGGAGAGCACGGGATCCAAGTTTGGACATACCTGTACCACTCGGGGTGACAAATGCAAAAACAACAGTTTATGGACAGAATGCAGAACAATGTCATACATTCACCCCAGTACAGAGACCTGGGCCTAAATCCATCATTGTTTTGCTCACTATGACATTCCAGTTTGAACCCAGCCATATACAAATCAGTCTTAACCCTCGGCCTCATGGGAACAGTCCAGCCCGAACTGCCAAGCCAGGTCTCATTGGACTGGAAACAAGCATCCTAGGAACAGTTTCTGGGTTTCAACCCTCTTCATCCAGGATAGCTTGATTCCAGTGGCAAGGAGAGCATGGGGTACAAGTCTGGGCAAAACCGAGTACTCAGGGTGACAAATGCAAAAACAACAGTTGATGGACATAATGCATTACAATGTCATACATAAACCCCAGTACAGAGATCTGGGCCTAAATCCATAATTTCTTTGCTCAACATGCCATTCCAGTTTGTACCCAGCCATATGCAAATCAGTCTTCACCCTGCGCCTAATGGGAACAGTCCTGCCCGAACTGCCAATCCACGTCCTCCCTGGACAGGAAACAAGCATCCTAGGAACCAGTTTCAGGATTTCACCCCTCTTCAGCCAACATAGATTGATTCCAGTGGCATGGAGAGCATGTTACCAACGTCTGGACAGACCTGTCCCACTCGGGGTGACAAATGCAAATGCAACAGTTGATGGACAGAATGCAGAACAATGTCATACATTCACCCCAGTACAGATATCTTGGCCTAAATCCATCATTTTTTAGCTCACTTTGCCATTTCAGTTTGAATCCAGCCATATGCAAATCAGTATTGACCCTCCTCCTCATGGGAAACAGTCCAGACCGAATTGCCAAGCGAGATCCTCCCAGGACTGGAAACAAGCATCCTAGGATAGGTTTTGGGGTTTCACCCCTCTTCACCCAGGATAGCTTGATTCCAGTGTCAAGGAGAGCACGTGACCCACGTCTGGGTACACCTGTCCCACTCGGGTGACAACTGCAAAAACAACAGTTGATGGACAGAATGCAGAACAAGGTCATACATTTACCCCAGCACAGAGATCTGGGCCTAAATCCACCTTTTTATTTGCTCACCATGTCATTCCAGTTTGAAGCCAGCCATATGCAAATCAGTGTTGTCCCTCTGACTCATGGTAACAGTCCAATTCGAACTGCCAAGCCAGGTCCTACCTGGACTGGAAACAAACATCCTAGGACCGGTTTCAGGGTTTCACCCCTCTTCAGCCAGGATAGCTTGATTCCAGTGGCATGGAGAGCACGGGACCAACGTCTGGGCATACCCGTCCCACTCGGGATGACAGATGCAAAAGCAACAGTTGATGGACAGAATGTAGAACAATGTCATACATTACCTCCAGTACAGAGATCCAGGCTGAAATCCATAAATGTTTTGATCACCATTCCATTCCAGTTTGAATGCAGCCATATGCAAATCAGTCTTGACCCTGTGCCTGATTGGAACAGTCCAGCCTCAACTGCCAAGCCAGGTCCTCTCTGAACTGGAAACAAGCATCCTAGGACCTTTTTCAAGGTTTTACCCCTCTTCAGCCAGGATAGCTTGATTCCAGTGGCATGGAGAGCACGGAACCCAAGTCTGGGCATACCCGTCCCACTCGGGGTGACATATGCAAAAACAACAGTTGATCGACAGAATGCAGTACAGAGATCTGGGCCTAAATCCATCATTTATTTTGTGCTCATCATGCCATTCCAGTTTGAAAACAGCCACATGCAAATCAATCTTGACCCTGTGCCTCGTGGGAACATTCCCACACAAACTGCCAAACCAGGCCCTACCTGGACTGGAAACTAGCATCCTAGGTCGGGTTTTAGGTTTGAACCCCTATTCAGCCTGGATAGCTTGATTCCAGGGGAAAGGAGAGCATGGGGCAAATGTCAGGGCATACCCGGTCCACTCGGGGTGACAAATGCAAAAACAATAATTGATGCACAGAGTACAGAACAATGTCATACATTCACCTCATTAGAGAGATCTGAGCCTAAATCCATCTTTTTTTTGCTCATCATGCCAGTCCAATTTGAACTAAGCCATATACAAAGCAGTCTTGACCCTGTGCCTCATGGTAACAGTCCAATTCGAACTGCCAAGCCAGGTCCTACCTGGACTGGAAACAAACATCTTAGGACCGGTTTCAGGGTTTCACCCCTCTTCAGTCAGGATAGCTTGATTCCAGTGGCATGGAGAGCACAGGACCCACGTCTTGGCATACCCGTTCTACTCAGTGTGACTAATGCAAAAACAACAGTTGATGGACAGAATGCAGAACAATGTCATACATTCACCCCAGTACAGAGATCTGGGACTACTTCCATCATTTGTTTTGCTCGCCATGCCATTCCAGTTTGATTCCAGCCATATGCAAGTCAGTCTTGACCCTGATCCTCAAGGAAGCAGTCCAGCTGGAACTGCCAATCCAGGTCCTCCCTGGACTGGAAACAAGCATCCCAGTACTGGTTTCGGGGTACACCACTCTTCAGCCAGGTTAGCTTGATTCCATGTGCATGGGGAGCACGGGACCCACTTCTGGACATAACCGTTCCACCCAGGGTGACAAATGCAAAAACAACAGTTGATGGAAAAAATGCAGAACACTGTCATACATTCACCTCAGTACAGAGATCCAGGACTCAATCCATCCTTTTTTTGCTCACCATGCCATTCCAGTTTGAACCCATCCATATGCAAGTCAGTCTTGCCAATGTGTCTCAAGGGAACAGTCCAGCCCGAACTGCCAAGCCAGGTCCTCCCTTGACTGAAAACAAGCATCCTAGGACTGGTTTTGGGGTTCACCCCTCTTCAGCCAGTAAAGCTTGATTCCATAGGCATGGAGAGCATGGTACCCAAGTTTGGACATACCTGTCCCATTCGGTGGGACCAATGCAAAAACAACATTTTATGGACAGAATGCTGAACAATGTCATACATGCACCCAAGTACAGAGATCTGGCCTAAATCCATAATTTGTTTGCTCACCATGACATTCCAGTTTGAACCAGCCATATGCAAATCACCTTTGTCCCTGTGCCTCATGGTAACAGTCCAGTTCAAACTGCCAAGCTAGGTGCTCCCTGAACTGGAAAAAAGCATCCTAGGACTGGTTTTGGGGTATTACCCCTCTTCAGCCAGGATAGCTTGATTCCAGTGGCATGGAGGGCACGGGACCCACGTCCAGGCATACCCGTCCCATTCGGTGTGACTAATGCAAAAACAACAGTTGATGGACAGAATGCAGAACAATGTCATACATTCACCCCAGTACTGGGACAACATCCATCAATTTATTTGCTCACCATGCCATTCCAGTTTGATCCCATCCATATGCAAGTCAGTCTTGACCCTGTGCCTCAAGGGAATAGTCCAGCTGGAACTGCCAATGCAGGTCCTCCCTGGACTGGAAACAAGCATCCTAGTACCGGTTTTGGGGTACACCACTCTTCAGCCAGGTTAGCTTGATTCCATTTGCATGGGGATTATGGGACCCAGTTCTGGACATAACCGTTCCACCCAGGGTCACAATGCAAAAACAACAGTTGATGGACAGAATGCAGAACAATGTCATACATTCACCTCAGTACAGAGATCCAGGACTCAATCCATCCTTGTTTTTCTCACCATGCCATTCCAGTTTGAACCCATCCATATGCAAATCAGTCTTGCCAATGTGTCTCAAGGGAACAGTCCAGCCCGAACTGCTAAGCTAGGTCCTCCCTTGACTGGAAACAAGCATCCTAGTACTGGTTTTGGGATTCACCCCTCTTCAGCCAATATAGCTTGATTCCATAGGCATGGAGAGCATGGTACCCAAGTTTGGACAGACCTGTCCCACTCGGTGTGGCCAATGCAAATACAACAGTTCATGGACAGAATGCAGAACAATGTCATACATACACCCAAGTACAGAGATCTGGGCCTAAATCCATCATTTGTTTGCTTACCATGACATTCCAGTTTGAACACAGCCATATGCAAATCAGTCTTGACCCTGTGCCTCATGAGAACAGTCCAGCCTGAACTGCCAAGCCAGGTCTCATTGGACTGGAAACAAGCCTCCTAGGACCAGTTTTGGGGTCTCACTCCTCTTCAGCCTCGATAGCTTGATTCTAGTGGCATGGAGAGCACTTTACTCAAGTCTGGACAGACCCATCCAACTTGGGGTAACAATTTCAAAAACAGCAGTTGATGGACAGAATGCAGAACAATGTCATACATAAACCCCAGTACAGAGATCTGGGCCTCAATCCATCATTTTGTTTTGCTCACCATGCCATTCCAGTTTGAACCCAGCCATATGCAAATCAGTCTTGACCCTGTGTCTCATGGGAACAGTCCAGCCCGAACTGCCAAGCCACGTCCTCCCTGGACTGGAAACAAGCATCCTAGGAACGGGTTTCAGGATTTCACCCATCTTCAGCCAAGATAGATTGATTCCAGTGGCATGGAGAGCACTTTACCCAAGTCTGGACAGACCCGTCCAACTTGGGGCAACAAATTCAAAAACAACAGTTGATGGACAGAATGCAGAACAATGTCATACATTCACCCCAGTACAGAGATCAGGGCCTCAATCCATCATTTTGTTACTCATCATGTCATTTCAGTTTGAACCCAGCCATATGCAAATCAGTCTCGACCCTGTGCCTCATGGGAACAGTCCAGCCCGAACTGCCAAGCCACGTCCTCCCTGGACTTTAAACAAGCATCCTAGGAACGGGTTTCAGGATTTCACCCATCTTCAGCCAAGATAGATTGATTCCAGTGGCATGGAGAGCACTTTACCCAAGTCTGGACAGACCCGTCCAACTTGGGGCAACAAATTCAAAAACAACAGTTGATGGACAGAATGCATAACAATGTCATACATTCACCCCAGTACAGAGATCAGGGCCTCAATCCATCATTTTGTTACTCATCATGTCATTCCAGTTTGAACCCAGCCATATGCAAATCAGTCTCGACCCTGTGCCTCATGGGAACGGTCCAGTCCGAAGTGACAAGCAAGGTCCTCCCTGTACTGCAAACAAGCATCCTAGGACTTGTTTTGGGGTTCCAGCCCTCTTCAGCCAGGATAGCTTAATTCCAGTGGCATGGAGAGCACGGGACCCATGTCTGGGCATATCCATAGAACTCGGGTGACAAATGCAAAAGCAACTGTTGAATGGTAGAATTCAGATCAGTGTCATACATTCACCCAAGTAAGTGATCTGGGCCTAAATCAATATTTTTTTTGTTCACCATGCCATTCCAGTTTGAGCCCATCCACATAAAAATCAGTCTTAACCTTGTGCCCAGAGGAAACAGTCCTGCCCGACTGCCAGGTAAGGTCCTCCCAGGACGCTAATCAAGCATCCTACGACCGGTTTCAGGGTTTCACCCCTCTTTAGCCAGGATAGCTTGATACCAGTGACATGGAGCGCATGGGACCCACATCTGGGCATACCCGTCCCACTTGAGGTGACAAATGAAAAATAATAGTTGATGAACAGAATGCAGAACAATGTGATACATTCACCCCAGTACAGAGATCTGGGCCAAAATCCATCATTTGTTCCCTCAACATGCAATTCCAGTTTGAACCCAGCCATATGCAAATCAGTCTTGAACCTGTGCCTCGTGGGAACAGTCCAGTCCGATCTGATTAGCCAGGTCCTACCAGGACTGGAAACAAGCATCCTAGGACTGGTTTCGGGGTTTCACTCCTATTCAGCCAGAGTAGCATGATTCCAGTGGCATGGAGACCACGGGACCCACGTCTGGGCATACCTGTCCCACTCGGGTTAATAAATGCAAAAACAACAGTTAATAGACAGAATGCAGAACAATGTCATACATTCACCCCATTACAGAGATCTGGGCCTAAAACCAGGGCAACCCCCCTAGAGGGGGTCACATTGTCATTTAATTGACATGTCCCTCAACAGCACGTAGGCTGTACCCGTTGCCTGATAGTGTGCCATCCTAATCAGTCCCTTTGTTATTTTTGCACTAAAGTGAGCATTAACAATTATACATAGTTTAAATGTTTGTGTTCTTTTTTAATACGGTATGCAATGTATTCGCTTGTGAAGATGATGGACTTTTCAGGTCACTTGTCAACATAGTTAATTTACTTCTTTCCTGATATTGCACTTCTTTTGGGTTTGTTTGATTTTGGGTACTTACACGTCCATTTGGTGCTATTCACATATACCATTTTGCTTTTCTTTTTTTACATTTTTGCTTTGCTTTTAAGTGATAATACAATTTTGCTTATCAATTTAATATTTTAGTGTAGTTTGGAAAGGTACTGTGCTTACGGAATTACATGAATATAGTCTGGTATTTTGGACATTACATGAACTGATTTATACAAAAAATAGGGATATCTTGTGAGGCCATTTTTCATTCTTTTTGTCTAACTACTTTTGGAATCAAGTTGGGCTACAGTATTAGATGTGGGATAGTTACCTCCTTTTCTTTCTTTGTCTCATTCTTTCCCTTTGTTTCTTTTTTTTGTGTGTGTCATTTGCTTGCACTTCTGTTTACATATCCATGAATATATGTGTCTCTTTGTATTGTTATGATTTGCAATTTGTGGCCACAGCTTCAAAAAAATGTTATTCTGTATCTTATGGTTGAAGGAATTTTTTGCTCATTCCTCATGGAATCAGGAGTCACTCAATCTAGATTTCACCAAAACATTAACCATATGGTCCGGGACTGTGCTGGTTCTACCCTCCCATTTGATACAATGTACTAAGAGGTGTCCATATTGTTTTTAAATTCTACACCCATTTTCGCCAAATGACCGTAAGTCTTTCCACTGCAAATATGAACCATTATTTAGTCATCCATACATTAATAGGTAGAGATTAAGGGAAACTAAAAATCTGTGAAATCCTTATAATCTCATTGCTGAAACCTACCAAAGATCTGCTTGAGGTAAAATAATACTGTTACCCCCTATCCATGTTAGACATGGATTATATTGAGATCAGCTGGTAACACATCAAGGGGGTCCGCTGTCACCCTTCCTCTTTTTGTTGGCAGTAGAACCGTTGTCCAAGTGGCTGCAGTGAGGTGGGGGGGAGTGAGGTATCATACTAGGAGATAAGCGGCATGCAGTCTTCCTGTACGCAGATGATGCCCTCATTTACATACGGGACGTCCTGCAAGGAATTGATAGCATTGAGTTGAAACTGGAGGAGTTTCAGGAGAGCCTATGCCTGGGAGTGAATTGGGCCAAGACATGCCTGCTCCCTGTGAGACCAGCATGCAGCCTGCAGTGCCTCATGTTGGGATCACATCAGGTGCAATGGGAGCTGTCCATTTTCTGATATCTCTCAGTAAGTAAAGTTCCCCATGGGCACATTGATTTGAGTAAAAATACTCACAGATATATACAGACCACAATACACAGGGCACATATGTAACAACCAAAGAGACGATGCAACAATCATAAATTAAGTAAATATACTTCACAAATTTATTTAAAACAAGTGCAGTGAAAACCAATATGGTCAGTATAAAAACATTTCACAATACATTAAGATCACATACAATACAAATATACAGTGTATATTATACAGGGACAGAATTAAAAGGAAAAAATAGGTTCCTATTGATGAACAAGGAGACAAGAAAAAATGATGAGAACAATAAAGCTTTGCGTCAGAATTGCTGTCTCTCAAAACATAGCGTGTTTCTCCTTTCTTTTACAGTATCGACGCGTTTCGGTGAACATCCAATATATAGCCACCTGCTTCAGGAAAACATTTAACCATCCCATAAAATCTGCAATTAAAAAGACATCGTTTTTGAACAATCAGCACAAGCAAAAATAATGTGCTGTACATTCTCTTGTTACAAAGCCTCAAAATTAGAACATATTCCCTCACAACAAATACATAGAACCATTAGTAGATATAGACAGTTATAATTACGTAAACATTATATAGACTACGTTTCGATCAAACAGACAGATAAACAAACAGTACAACATTCATTGAATGCTTTCTCTAATACAAATCAGTCCTGTTATCATAAATCCCAACTGGTGACCGCGTGTAAATTTCAGGACACCCTTCTCATAACGGGGTCAGTTTCATAGTTATTAAGCACCGGGAAATATCCTGATGTCTTAAACCATCTAGCAACCCCACTTCTGTGCCACAATGTAATTATTCACTGTCTTTTTTAAAGCAACTTGGGGCCTGTACTCTCCAATAGTATTGAATTGAATTGAATTGAAAAAGGATTTATCCAGCGCAACTTTGCCCATAGGCATCAATGTGCTAACGATGGTATAGGCTGTGAGGTAGGGGAAAGGAATTACAGATAAGTCTCCCTGAAGAACCAGGTCTTCAGGGCCTTTCGAAAGAGAGAGTAAACCGACTGACCTTTAATATCCGCCGGAAGAGTGTTCCAGATCCTAGGGACAAGGAAGTGGAAAGACCTCCCGCCCCATCTGGCTTTGTAGATTCTGGGGATCACAAGAAGATTTTTGTTGGCAGATCGAAGGACCCTACCACCTTGAAGGTGCAGTTACTGTGGGGGCTGTTGAGAACTCCTTTCTGGCAGTCACAAGAAAGGGGGACCTACACATTATAGAGGCAGGCCTGTTGGTCTGTATAGGAGCAGGGGGAAGGGAGGGACCACTGATCAGTTTATTGACTTAGCCCTGTCTATAACCAAGAGAACTATAGCCATGAACTAGAAGGCTACTTGCCTTTCAGGCATGCCCTAATGATGTTCGGCAATCTTGAAGTAGAACAGGGTCAAATGAGTGGCACTTGTCCAAGGAGGAGGTCAGAAGGTTGCACAGGGTTTCCATGGCATTGAAATTGGATGCCCTCACACAAGACTTGCCTATTCTCTCCAAGTGGCCTGAGGGAGAGGAGACCGATGGGGAGTGTAATTGCTCACTATGAACAAACACATCCCCAAACATTCCCCCTTTTTCCACGTTCTCTTCCTCTCTCCCCCTTCTCCTCCTGTCCTTCTCCTCCCCTCCCATTGTTATTTCGGACCTGAGCCTGTGATCTCTCTTTCAATGTAGCATACCCTTGACTGCCTTGATGCTGGAGCAATATGCCCTTGTATGCTGTCTGCAAGTGGAGTGGCACTGTGGATGCTTCCCAGCATGTGCCATGGACATCTGCTCTTTGGGCTCATAGCTCTTGATTAAAAAACTATTAGTGTCCTGCTAGTGACTTTTGTTGCATATGTTGCTTGTTGCACTTAAGAAAAGGAACCAATATCTCCTGTCACAACTGTCCTTGATGTCTGTAGACATTGTCATAAAAAAATACGAACATTTTGTACAGTTCGATCTTAAAATCAATAAAATTGGTTGAAAAAAGGAAATTCTAAACATGCCTTTATTCCTCCTCACCATCGACTTGACATACTTAACTTGGGTATAGGGTAAATCATTTGATATAACCCCTTTCACATTTTCTATTACTGTTTTAGAAGAAATGGGTATGAACAGATGCAGTTTCTTGTCTTTTCTGAAAAGAAATATGGTAAGTGGCAGCTTGATCGACTCCAGTAAAAAGATGCAAAATGTGAAAGTTTGAGAGGAAAGGCCTCGTTTTCTATTTTAGCTTTTAGCTGATATTTTATATTTCTGATACGGCTTTTAATCAGCTTCCATTCTATGTGAACCTCCCGAGACAATCTAAAATACAGGATTTATTACCTACTATTGTCTCCAATATTGGTAAAGGCACTCTAGTTCCTAAAAATTGCAAAAAATGCATTGTATATGTATTAAAATTTCTCCATGTTCTATCATTTATACTAAAGATTCTGAAGGAATTGCTCCCCCAGTTCCCAAAACTGTTTTTCCCCTTATTTTGTTGTTAATACTTGTACTAATTTCCACCAAATCATACATTTATGTTGGTGTTTTAGCAGTTATAAAAATATATGAAGTTATCAATATTGAAGACTCGTCCGAGTAACATTGTTTTCTTCAGTGTAAGCTACAACATCCGCATCTCAATACTGAAATCCTGGTCCTCCTCCAGGAAGCATTCCAGTCCAAATAATTTGCCTTGCTGGTGCATCACACCCTGCGCAAATATTTACTTCCCCGAGCTTCTGGTTTGCATTGTTTGTCTTTCAAAAGAACTTGGAAATGGTAGAACATTTTTTGGGAGGTGTAGCACATTATGTTAGCTCAGGTGATCTTCCCCTAAGGAAGGTTAAAGACTGCTTATAGGAAATAATGCAATCTGTCTTACCGAATTGCATCATTCTTAACCGACATGAATAAAAAAAAACCTTAGGTAGTTGAAAAGTAGCGGAGAAGGAGATATGATCGAATGATTGGGAGAAGGGAGACATATGGAGGGTAGAATGCTTAACAATAGAATAATGCCAGAATTCTAAATGACAGTAAAACAATTTCTAAATACACCAGCATGCAGGTACATACTACTATATCATCATTGTTTCATTCTCAAAAGAATCTCGCCCCAAACACAAGTTAGGTGCACAGAAACAATCATTAATAGGGCAAAGTCCATCCCTAACTAATAAAATAAGTAATGTTGAGTTTGTGCCTGTCCAAATGGAGTCTGCCACCTTAATAATAATGCCAGTATGGTAGAATGTCTGTGTGAATAAATATGCTGACATGGGCTGATTTGTGGGCCTTTCTGAGTTGTATCACCATAAAAACCTGTTCGATACCCATATGTTCGAATGTTTATTGTTCTTCACCTATAATTAATCAACAACAAGAGAGTGAAGAAAGAAATAAATAGAGCTATGTCCTCTTCCCCAAGTTAATTTGCAGTAAACAACGTGGACTTCAGGAGACACATTCATTTGTACAGGAGCACAGACATCCAATAGATGTTTAAAAAGACTCTCACCCACCATTCTAGTTGGTGGCATGGTTCATCATCGGGGTCCCAGCTGGGCTGCTGGATGCAGCCCAGCTGTGCTACAACACCTGATTACAGCGGAGCAGGTATTGTGATGTGAGGTGAGTGCTCTATGTGATGTGACAACATTTAAAAAATGTCTCTGAGAAATGCCCTTGTAAAAAAGTGTAATAGCAGGTTCTTAGGACATGGTTAAAAGCACAGGCGGGATATAGTGAAGGTAAATATTGTACTTTAATATCCCTAGAATTTAAGGTCAATTAGTTTCAGACTTCTATGAGGTTCGTGAGGCTTTAATCAGGACCAGTTTGCAGTGGCTAGAAAGGTGGTGTAACCACAAAGGTGCAAGTATTATCACACATACTAAAGTGTGCTTTGAGCGTAGTGGGTACTTTGTATTTATGGACCCATCAAGGTAAGTATCTGTAAAACAAAACAAAAGCATCAATTTCAAAGACACACATATATAAAACAGTGAGTATCCTTACTTGGATGCTTGGTGGTAAAGTCTGTGATCACTGGGGCTCCTCAATAAGCTGCAGTAAGCCGAACTGTAGGTGAACTAAAAACATCATGCATGGTGACAGGTACTAGCATGCATGATAGTTGTATTGTCCGGAACCATGCTTGGCCACAATGCACCAAGTAATCACAAATATAGTGATTATTTTATAAATAACCATGCGTGGTCACAATGATGCTTCATTTCAGCCTTTTCATGTAGATTGGCTAAATATGGTCAAAAGCCAATGACACAATATCATAAGTGGTTGCAATGCTGTGTCCACAGACGTAGGAGCCATAGAAATCAATGTACTTAGGTGATTTGTGGTAAAAGTAAATGTCAGGCGAAGTGTGCCACATGGTCCCAGAGCTAGTGTGATAAACTTGTCAAATGTGGCAGTGTGGGAGAGACGCTGGCAGGATCTAACACAAGCCACTTCATGTAATGTATGGCTGTTTACTGGACAAAGGGAGATGAAAATGATCTAAATCTCTCACAAGTGCATACCTATTTGAAATGCCGTGAAAGGGAAAAGGGAAAAGGGAAAAGGAATGGAATAGAACAATGTTAAGGTATGTAAAACCTTGTGGAGAGATTCAAGATAACTTAGATCCAGTCTGACTATTAAGTAATAACTGACATGTTATGCATTTAAGAAAAATGTGAGTATGGTTGCTGCGGTTCGGTATTATGAAGGATGTGTAGAATTACACATAAAAGAGGAGTGGTTGAGGTCAAGGCTGCTTGATATGATCCTCCTGGACCTGAGCGCCGCCTTCGACACGGTGGACCACACCATCCTCCTCCACCGCCTCCAAAAAATCGGCATCACTGGGACTGCCTTGGCCTGGCTAAAATTATTTTTGGAACACAGGACCTTCCAAGTAGCCGACAACTATGGTCGCTCCAAAGCTTTCCCCCTGAACTGTGGGGTTCCCCAGGGATCCTCCTTGAGCCCCACCCTTTTTAATGTTTACATGGTCCCTTTAGACGACATTGCCTCACCATTCGGCATTAAGAGGGTCAGGTACGCCGACGACACACAACTAGTTGTCTCCATCAACCAGGAAGATCAATCCATGGAGAACCTAGTCTCATGCCTGCATAATATATCCAAATGGATGGGCAACTCCAGACTCAAACTTAACGGAGAGAAATCCGAAATTATGCTCCTAGGCGACCCAAACAAACTTCCTAAAACCCTTGCCTGGCCATCCAGCATGGGCCCCCCTCCCACACCAAAACAAGAAATCAAGAGCCTAGGCTTTTGGCTCGACCACGACCTCAGCTTCAGAGCCCAAGCAAGAAAGACAGCCGGCACCTGCTTTGGGCTCATGCGAGCAGCTCGGAAGATCCTCCCCCTCATTCCCCCCCAGTCCAGGAAAATTCTGATCCAGGGCCTCATCATATCGAGACTGGACTACGGAAACGCCCTGTACCTGGGCGCACCAGCAACGGTCATTAAAAAACTTCGGCACGCCGCAAGACTACTCACGGGGACAAATTCAAGGTGCTCAGCTAAACCCTCCCTTAAGGCACTTCATTGGCTTCCCATCCAAGAGCGCATCGGCTTTAAAGCACTATGCATCTCTCATAGAATCTTACAAGGCAAAGGCCCACCTATATTAAGACCACTCATCAAGCCCCACAAATCCACCAGACAACTCAGGTCGGACTCCCTATTTCTGGCCAGCGTCCCCAGAATAAGAAGAGCTCGCACGGGCGGTCGCCGCTTTGCTTACAACGCCCCTAAGCTCTGGAACAGCCTCCCCATTAGCATCCGCAAAGAAAACAATCTGCTCTCATTCCGCAGACTACTGAAAACCTGGATGTTCCCTCAATAATCCTTCCCCAGGAGTATTGTTAGGCTGTCACTTTAGCGCTGGGACGCCCGAGGGTAGCTACGCGCTGTATAAATCCGAAATCAAATCAAATCAAAATCAAATATGTTTGTCTTTTTGAAAAAACTGGACATCACTGCAGAGTAGTATTGGGAATAAAGGAGGTGTTATTGTCCATTATGTACATATATGTATATATATATTCACTGAAAAAACCATAGGTTATACACCATATATAGTTAGGAATTAGCATTTACAAAACCTTGAAAATTCACTGAAAAAACCATAGGTTATAGACCATATATAGTTAGGAATTAGCATTTACAAAACCTTATTTTACTCACACAAAACCATTGAAATTCGCATATATAAGTAGTTGCACTAACTATATATCGCGCACCCGCAATCCACTGCTGATGATGTCACATATTACATCATTCATGACATGGTCAGTGACATCACTGATGACATCACTGATGACATCTCAAATGACATCACTGATGGCATCACTGATGACATCTCAAATGACATCACTGATGACATCACTGATAACATCTCATTTGACATTACTGATCACATCACTGATGACATCATTCATGTGATAATACGATGAACCTCTTCAGACTCTAATATTACCTTAGACACACTCAGTGTAAACAGACACGCACAGACTGTCACTCATCCATGGACTTACTCACACACCTAATCAGTCATGCAAAGAATCAATCACACCTCCATTTCCTCAACTATACAGTAATACACACCTTACTTATTCAAACATATACTAACACATATTTACTCTCTTATACAATCCCTGATACAAGTTCACAATGATCCATACAGCCACTCACTCATTCACTGGCTCTTATGCACAGTTATTTATATATGTCAACTCTCACATGTACTGTGTTTTACATATGTACTTACTTTGACATGTAGCACTGAGATATCCATTCACTCACCAATACACTCATGCACACAGTCAACCGCTCATACAGCTGTTTCCACACGCATTTTTTAACCCATACATCTAGTGAATCAACTGCTCACACATCTATGCACAGAGTCATACACCTCCCAGCCCCCCACACACACACTCAGTCTCCCATACATATACTTGGGCAACCAATCAATAACCCATATAGTTACTCATATAGCTACTGATCAACACATGCAGCAGTTTACAGAACAACAGACATAATGATGCACAAATTAAGACAGTTTAGTCACTAACCCATGCACTCAGTGAGACACATTTAATCACTCACTCATACAGTCAGTCATGCACCAACTAAATCCTTCATCCAGACACTTATACATCCACTCATTCTTCAATATGTAAAACATATTTAAACTTTACAGAAACACACAGTCACTGGATGATGTCATCAGTGATGTCATCAGTGATGTCATTTGAGATGTCATCAGTGATGTCATCAGTGATGTCATTTGAGATGTCATCAGTGATGTCACTGACCATGTCATGAATGATGTAATATGGGACATCATTAGTAGTGGATTGCGGGTGCGCGGTATATAGTTAGTTCAACTAACTATATATGCGAATTTCAATGGTTTTGTGTGAGTAAAATAAGGTTTTGTAAATGCTAATTCCTAACTATATATGGTCTATAACCTATGGTTTTTTCAGTAAATTTCAATGGTTTTTTAGTAGCAAATATCAAAAGCTGTAAAATGTATTCTTCTTTTAAAGGAAAAATATATTTTTTATGTATTTAATATAATTTTTTTATGTATATAAATTGTTTTTAAAATAATTTTTTATGTTTCGCTACCGGTCCGCGCACCGGGTAGCTTCCCGTTAGCTCAATTTGGTGCCGCGACCCGATCCGCGCACCGGGAAATGTTCCGTTAGCGCAACTGCCGCGGTCGAAAACAACATTGTGACGCGTCGCGTAAGCGCGACGTATCGCGTTGCCGCGTAATGCGTCTTATGACGCGCCGCGTTAGCGCACTCGGAAGTGCACCGGAGCGCGACCTGAGGCGCGAAGCGCAGCACCCCGGAAGCGCTCCGGGCGTGGAGCGGGACGCGTAACGTAGGCGTGACAGGTCATGTGACGTGAAAATAAAACTTTTAATTGGTTTAGAACATTTTTTTTTCCCAAATGATGAAAGCCCCCACCTTTTTTCTTCACTCTGACTTTCATCTATGTGAGGGGAAGACCTGTTTCAGCTTTCATGGCATCTGTAGTAGCTGCAGCTGGTGGACCCCCACCACCACCACAACCACCTAGGTAGGAAGGACCACCTGCACAGTTCCTTCCAAACCCAGAGGAAGAGGAAGAAGAAGAGGAAGAGGAGGTAGTGCCGAGGCAGTTCTTGCTTGAAGAGCCCCGGCAATCCCACCACATAGACCATTTTATATGGCAATTTTTTTCTTACCCTCAAGGGCAAAAAAAGGTCAATGCCCGGCTGGTGACATGCCTCATTTGCAATGCAGTTCTGTCCCGAGGCACAGACAAAAAGTATAGTTTTGGAAACTATACTATGCACCGCCACATGCAGAGGCGGCATCCAATCAATTATAGCGTTGCTGAGGTGCGTCACCTCCAGGATAACCCACCAACTCCTGTGGCCAGTACATCGTCACAGGAAACTCTATCGGGACCAGAGGTGAGGGAGACGGTCCCAAGTATTCAAAACAATTTTGCGCACATGAAGCTAGTGTGCATTTATTGTGGTGCACTACTTTGCTATGGGGAGAGGAGTGTCATTTTAATGAATAGAGCATTTGAAAACCACAAGTGCTCGAAACGCCCCAAGAAGTAATTTTTTTTTTTTTGCTCCTGTTGAGCCCTTTCTAATGCCTGTTTTTCGTTGTTCCCCCCAAAAAAACAATAACATTTTTTAAATTGTTCAAAAAATACAAAAAAAAAATGTTCAGAAAAATAATAAAAAAAATATAAAACAACAAAAACAATAACAAAAAGTTATTTTCAGAACTACCTCCCATTTATAAAAAATTGCTAACATGTTTTGCACTTTGGCAATCTCTTTTTTTTGATTCGCTTCCCGGTTTGCGCGCCGGTGCGCGAACCGGAAGCGAACCAAAAAAAAAAGGAAAAAAAAATAAAGAGTCAGTATAAGGGAAGGAGACAGAGAGAATAATGTTAAAAGAAA
Source organism: Lissotriton vulgaris (assembly GCF_964263255.1). Lineage (NCBI taxonomy): Eukaryota > Metazoa > Chordata > Amphibia > Caudata > Salamandridae > Lissotriton > Lissotriton vulgaris. The sequence goes on along the minus strand of NC_141695.1, from coordinate 1,216,532,412 downwards.
GACAGCTAGAGGGAGTAACACAGAGATACTGTATAATAGATAATTATACAAAGAAAAGATGTAAGAGGTTAAAATTGAGAAAAAGAAAATAGATAAGGAAGTGAAAGAAAAAAGAGAGTAGAAGAATAATAAACAAGAGTCACTTGGAGAATGTGAGTGAATGTTCAAATTAAAAAGAAAGAGTAAAGGATATGGAGTGAGAGGTAGGGATAGAACCGGACTAAAACAACAACCCTGAGGGAAAAAGCAAAGGAAGGAAACTGAGGGTTAAGGAAATAAAGCAGTGGAACTAATAGAAGTTGAATGTGATAGAGAAAGAGTACTAAATACTTACCTTATAGTTGTCGTTAACTTGATCACTTGTAATTTTTTTACTTTCAATCTGTGAAAGAAAGAACAAAAATTTGAAAAATATTAAAACATGTATTTAAAAAATAGAAAAGACAAGGCAAAAGGTTGAAAATCATACAATTTTACAAAGAAATATGTTAGAAACAATAAATGACTTTTCGCTCTCTACCGCACTTCTCCTCAAGGCCAAATCGCGTAAGAGCCATTTAAAACTCTTCGAATTCCTCAAAGCAAATCCCGTCATTTTCTTTTTCCCTGACTTTCAGAAAGAAAACGTCCAAAATCAGTTTCACAATCCTGTACTAGTAATATCTCCCCTTCTGGCTAACTCATGTTCCACATTTCCTATAACACTGATACTGCTTACTATGAGGCACACTTACACTACCTCTATGACTACTACAATTATTTAATTCTCTTGATCACTGTTAATCACAAAGCAATTTAAAACAGCAGACTAAATTATATCAACTCCTAGAAAAATTATAGGCCAGTTACCTACCCTAAAGTTTCACTTCTAAAAACACTAAGTAAGAATTTTTTAAGTCAAAAGGCAAATATTGTTTCATAGTCAAATGGGAATAATTGCCGAAAGACCAGCCTTTTTAACATTTTAAATAAGCTGTGTAATGTCCTGATGTTGTCAAAGGACCGTCATGTCATATAATAGCTGCAGTTACAAATGTTCTTCCTGAAATCGATGACTGTGTAGCCACAACTCTTGAAATTCCCCCAAGCAAATCCCGAGATTTTCATTTTTCCCCGACTTTCAGAAAGAAAACGTCGACAATCACTTTCACAATCTTGTACTAATAATATCTCCCCTTCTAGCTTACTCATGTTTCACATTTCCTATAACATTGATACCACTTACTATGAGGCACACTTACACTACCTCTATGACTTTTCCAATTTTTTCATTCTCTTGATCTCAGTTACTAACAAAGCAATTTAAAACAACAGAGTAAATCATATCAACTCTTTAAATCATTATAGGCCAGTTATGTACCTCTATGACTACTTTACATTTTTAATTATCATGATCACTCTTATTCACAAAGCAACTTAAAACAGCAGACTAAAATTTATCAACTGCTCCAATCTTCGTAGGCCACTTACCTTCCCTAAAATTTTGGTTGTAAAAAAACTAGGTAAGAATTTTTTAAGTCAAAAGGTAAACGTTTTTTGAAAGTTAAAACAGAATCATTGCATAATGACCAGCCGTTTCCAGATTTTAAATAAGCTGTGTAATGTCCTGAAGTTGTTGAAGGACCGTCATGATATATAATTGCTGCAGTTACAAAAGTCCTTCCTGATATTGACAACTGCGAAGCCACAAAATTTTTAATTAAAGTTGTCAATTCAGTTCCATCAGGCCTACATCGTTGGAACATTAAAATGACATACTGGCCATAACTTCGTATAAATAATGTGGACAGCATTGCAGACTTACATTGGCTACACTCCATGTTTTGATCGGCTGCTTTTACTAGCTTATTAAAGGATACTGATTTACTGTCAGGCAAAGTTAAATATATAAATCTTTCTGAGTCTACACTAGTAGTACTTGATAGCCTACAGTTCTCGCAGTCATGCTGCCATTGATAAGAAAGGCCAAACAGATAATCTACATCTACACCTTCATCTTGCAATACATCAAGCATATACATTAAAAACTCCTGACAATCCTGCTGAATATTTTGATAGAATTGCGTTTGACCTGAACATGTGTCTAAGAGATTTCGAGTTTCAGACACACTTTCTATTTTTCTTCTATCAGTGCTACATTTCTCTAACACAGAATTCAACAAACAGCAAAATCTTTGATCCGAATTGACCACAATCTGTTCTTTTAAAGTTTCTAGAGAAAAGACAACATTAACCACTACATTACCATAGCAGTTGACACAAGAACTATTTTCAAATTCAAAACCAACAACATCTTGAACAGCATCCATTTTCTTTCTGCTTACAATTTCGGGTTCATCGACTTTTCGTCTTTTTGCTACAACCTCCCTACTATTGGTCACATTTCTTCGTTTCCGGCCTACCACAGGTTTTTCAAACAAAGGATATTGAGGCGAATGTAGGGCATACTCTCTTCTTAACCTATTGTATTCCTTAACACGATCTAGATCTGCACAAATGTTTGTGACATCACACTCAATCAAGTACAATCCAGATAAAGTTCTGACTCGTGATAATGCCACATAGGCCATACCCTCCTTGAACACAGAACTGCCAATATTCACCAAAGCACTGTCTACACTTAAACCTTGCGATTTATGGATTGTTACCGCATATGCCAAGCAAACAGGAAACTGCTTACGGCGAACATATAAGTCTTTAACAAGCAAAAACCTAGCAGAGCAATGACCAATTTTCTGTACATCCTCAATGCCATCAAATCTAATTTTTATAAATTGAATTCCATCTCTATTTCTCAAAATCAACAACATTACCCATTGATCCATTTACCAGACCTCTTTCAACATTTAAATTCCTTCTCAAAATGATACGGCAATTTAAGCACACATTCAGAGTCTTTTCAAAACCAGCAGTCTTAGATATAGTCTTCTCTAATGAATCCAATTTAGATTTCAAATTTTTAGACAAAATAATTGTTGCTCCCATATGCTCTATTCTGTCAGTAGCTTCCAGTTTCACTATGTCTTGGTTTTCTAAATTCAACATTTTGTTGTTGAAGATGGAACATTCTTGCAGAGTTGGCATCAAACATATCCCAGATTTCTTCTCAGTAATTTTCTGAAAAATACTCTCTGGCAGAACGTCTTCTTCTGGATACACATTTGACAGTAATCGTGCATGTACAGCTTCCTTCCCATGCTCGGTCACTTTTCCGATTCTAACATCTTGTAGAATATTCTTATAATCTTCATCCTTCGCCTGACGCATATTTTCACGCAGTTCAGCATAATTGAAGTTTAACCATGTATTAACGTTGCCAATGCTCCCTAGGCACTTCCTGGTATCTTCATGCGTAAGCAGTTTAAACACTGGTTGTCCTTTCACTGGTGTCAGCTGCAGAAGATCACCGAAAACAATGATGTGTTTGCCACCAAATAACACATCATACTCTGTTTTAAGAACTTCTTGCATTCTCAAATGCACAAAGGCAAGCATGACATTGGAAACCATGCTTACTTCGTCAATGATAAGAAGTTTCATCTTCTTTAGGACTCTTGAAACTTCACAACAAGCATCTCCAGATAACTTGTGGTATTGTAATTTGTTATCATGCTCCACTGGCAGCATCAGTAGACGATGCAAAGTAATACCTTTAATGTTATGTGCTGTCAGTCCAGTTGGAGCGGTGACAACACAAGACAGCGATGACTCAGTCCTTTTCTGCAGATAACATGAAATTGCTTTAATGAGGAAACTTTTTCCAGTTCCTGCTTCTCCACTCACGTACAGTCGGACAGGCTTCAACGACGTACATGAGCACTCTTACTTCTCATGACTTAATCCATGATCAATTTGGTTGGTAACTTCGTCATATATTTTCCTCTGCTCAACGTTGAGTTGTCTTTCCAAATCTTCTAGGTTAACCGCATCCTCCTGAGCATGTGCCATGGCTCTTTCCACTTCAATCATGGCAGTGGCAGCTTCATTTTCGATAACTGGTCCCCCTAGTGGATCCTGACTCAATGAAGTGGAACTCTGACTGTCCTGAGAACTGTCTCTAGCAATCTCGGCTGCAATTGTTGCTTCCTGCTTGATTTCCGCATTCAACATTTCTAGATATTTTGGAAAAACAGGACATTCTATTGACTCCTTGGCTGAATTGAAAGAGTCTTCATAACAGAGGAAATCTCCAAGCAGTTCCTCTTCTGCACGCCAAGGCTTGAAAAGTTGCAAAAGAGCTAAATAGAAAAACTCTTTTCTTTCAGGAGATTCGCAAATCAATTTTCGATGATTTACCAATTGGCATTTTCTTTGCTTGACCAGACATCCCTCACTTCCAATTAGAGCATACACTCCTTTATCAATATCTTCTTTGATGTTCCTTTTGAATATGTAATTTTGTAGAACCTCATACAGACAAACATTCTCGAGGTGACTGCTTCTATTTGGATAATATGTATCCAACATGTTGGTCTTCAAAATATCTGTACTGTTTGGCTCCTTCTCCGCCAAATACTCAATTTCCCATACAGGTTTCAGAACTCGATTACGTGTTGCAGCAAGACCAAGACTCACCCAAATTATACTTCTAGATTTGGCATTGAGACTTGCTGAAGATAACCGATCAGAACTTTCGTATGCTCCGATTTCTCGATGCGACAACATCTTTAGACTGAAACTGTACAACTTCTTACTGAGGGTCTTTTCATGTGAAATTTCATCCCACATATCCTTCAGTTCTGTCTTTTCTTTTTTTTGTGATATAAGACGTCACATACCGAGCCACAGCCATACAGTTGTCAGCCACAAACTGTATATCCATGTTAGCATTCCACATGGACAAAATCACTGGGTTGTAGTCGTTGATGTACTTGGACTCTTCGTTTCTTTTTAAATTGTATGTATTTTTGGGTGATTTCCTCGTCACATTATGGCACAGCGAAGACATCATTTTGTGTAGAACTTGTCCTTGTTTCTGAATTTACGACGACAGTACTTTCCACAACGATGGTTTTGAAAGCGTAAAACTTGTTCTCTTAAACTTTTGTCTTCCTTTGTCTTTGGAACAGCACATGTAGAATACTGTTCTATGAAACTCATCACTAAGTCATCCAGATCTGTTCCAAATTATGGTGCATCTTTGATCCATAGCAGCATATGTATATGAGGAGCACCTCTTGCTTGATACTCCTTTCTCCAGAAGAAATCCAGCACCTCTCCAAGAGGTGGATTTTTCTTGTTCGTGATGAAAGACATCATAGCTTCAAATCTATGGTTGAAGTACCTGCATACATTGACTGGATCCAAAGAGCACAGTTCTCCAGTTGTCTTGAATTCGATATTTTCAATGTTTCCATTAGCCTCTCGTAGAAATTCAAGTAAGTCTTCCCAGCCATACTCGGCACAGCTGAGAGTGAGGAACCATGTGGGAGTTCCTAAGTTCCTCAGCATACATTTTAAGTCACCATGACGACGGTACCGATACTCATTAGTACCTCGCTGACATGCCATGAGATTAATCAGGTGAGAATCCAAAATGCTGTCTTGCACATTGACTTTATCCATAAACTCCCTTGCTGAGATATTTTGCAGCTGTACACCACTTTTGAGGATGTGGTTCACTGCATAAGACAGTCCAGACAGATCACTTTCATACAGTAGATGAAACAAATAGGGAATGCATTGACGAAACCTAGGATCTTCTGCATACAATCGTAAAGTCCGGTATTCAGAAGCAGGAATTTGATCAGGTCGCTCATCATATCTTCCTCCTCGACCTGTTGGAAATAACTGTGGGAAACACCGAGCTTCCAAACTTTCCTCCCAAACACTAATGGGACTCCCTTTGGCTTGTTTCATTTGAAACAACTCAATAGCATTCCCCAAAACTTCTTTGGAATGCAAAGGATGAACACTATAATGTTCATCTATTTCTTCATTTTTAGAGGCATCTACTTTCTCTATTTGTCCAGCACACAAATCGCTGTCCTCTTCTTCACTTAGTTCCTCTTCTGCAACACATACATTCTTGTAGTACTCATTGTTTTTCATCAAATACAACGTTGCCTTTTTGACTTTCCTAACATCCACTAAATCTTGCCAGATTTTCTTACTCTTTGTCGGAACCCCATTAACTAGGATAACCAGAGGTTCCTCTTCCACTTTGTCTACACCAATTGTATCAATATTTTTCTTCAAATCTAGAGGCAAATAAACAACTCTTCCCTTTAATCCTCTCTGTAAATCTGAAGGAGGCAATTTCCCTGTCTTAGGCTCCATTCGAACAATAGCCTGAAAAGGATGGACACTTTGAATCAAAATAGATTCATAAGTATTTAAATCCTTCAGTTCAGAAGGAATGTCAACCAATTCCAGATTATTATGAACCGCTCTAGCAGGCATCCGGTTTTGATTTAATTTGTTAAAACAATAAGTACACATACGTTGATCCGATCGCAAATCAAAACAATTTTCTACCATCAAGCATGTTGCAAAATCCTTCCATTCACTATTGTTTGACAACACACACAAGTGAAATTAGGCCTCTCACTTGAATTCACCGTAAACGTGGAAATTTCCTTGTGAAACTTATCTGTACTGGAAATCTGTACACTCTCTTCCACATTACCTTCTTCTACTGGGTCAATGTCAACATTGTTCTCTTTACTAGCAAAGTAACAAAACTCAATTTCTTCAAAAATATTCTTCACATCTACTTCAGAACCATGCAAAAGAACACTGCTTAATTGTTTAAGCATAATTGCTGGACTCTTAGCATAATACAACATTCTCACTAATTTCCTCACTTTATTATGATGCACTGCTAGCATCCTGAAATGATGAAAACCACTCTGGCATACTCTCCTGGAAAGACAAGCCAGTGAATGACCATGCAAACCTGTCACTTCTCTAATTCTTGCAACAACTTCATTTTCTGTTTTAAACTTTTATTATTAAATGTCCATACAAAATCACAAAGCAAATTGATGGAATCCTGTCGCACACAGCAAATACAACTACACTTCCAGGTGTACACTGGTCCCTTAGGACGTCTCCCTAAAACTTCATCACCTAACACCTCTTCTGCCTCTGTTGACACAAGTTTTTCTTTTTCAACCGGACAACCGTCTTTCACCTCATATGCTCGACCACTGGTGTCAACTGCATGCACCAAATCATTGTCCTGGAAGTAACTCTCCTCATTAAAAAATGCCTCACAACTTGAACTATGCATCCATTCTCCTGAAAAAACTTCACAAAAATTAGTACGATTAACTGTTCTCTTCCATCTACTATTTGATTTGAAATCATAAATTGCCTTGTTTAGTTTCCTAATTCTATTGATTATCAAAATAAATAACTTTCGCTTAATTTCAAAAGCCTGATCAATAATTTTCTCTACATTTTTCTTTTTCTTATAAAAAGCCACTTTCTGGTGACCTTTCTTAATATTTTTTAACAAATTGCCAATTATCCTGTTGCGGACCATTCGTCTACGAATGTCCCTAAACTGATTTTTCCTTCTACTGCCATGCACAGAGTTATCTCCTGCTCTAGCAGTAACATTTTTGAGGGGCCTTTCCTTCCCGTTTAAATTGGCTCTCTTCTTCTGGACTAAAACATGTTCTGTAGTGATACTTTTTCGTCTGCAAATGTTTCTTAAAAAAGATTCTGTTGTCTTACCCGGAGTTTTTTTGGTCACTTGACAAGTTTTTATTGTAGAGGACTGCTGCAAAGGTTTACCAAGGTGGGGTGTAAGTCGCTTTGCTTCTTTTCTTTTCCTTTGCCTTGAGGGCATTTTTGAATTTTTCAAAAGATCTTGAGTTGAATCTGTGGTAAATTAAAAAAAAAATGTTATTAACCACTATTACCAAACAGTAAACCAATAACAGTAGGCAAACAATTAACACACTAGTTGTCAATTCTACCTACGGTAATTTAGCAGCATGGACAAATTTAAAACCCACAAATAGTAGCAATGGAATGGAATGCTTCTACATATGACTTGTGCTCTCTTATATGTTATTTTCAACTAATTTGAAAACATGATTTTGAACAGTTTTTTTAAAAATGTAAACATGCAGTCACTATTTTTTCCTCAGCAGAAATTGGGAAGATATTTTTTTACTCAAAACTTATTTACAAATTTACATTTTAAAAACATATCAGAGGTCCTATATACAAGCATTCCACTTCACTACTAAAACATCACCATTTCACAAATAAACAATTGCTCTATAATTGCACGTTTCACAATCATATCATTTTTCCAATGTTAAAAGTGACGCAAAAGTGGTGCAAGGGCCTTGTAAATTCGCCCTCATGTGTGCTAGGCCATTTTAAGTCACTTCCCCCATGAATCTGGGAGAATAATTTGCTTACTTGATGTGTTTAAAAATCGTTTCTTGAAGTCACTTAAGTTTCAGAATATGTACTGCTAGAGTTTCATAGCCAGCATGGGGCATATTTACAAGGCCTTTGAGCCATTTTAAGTCAAAAAACACATTTTTAAAACACATCAAGTAAGAAAATTATTCTCCCAGATTCATGGGGGAAGTGACTTAAAATGGCCTAGCACACATGGGGGCGAATTTACAAGGCCCTTGCACCACTTTTGCGTCACTTTTAACATGGGGAAAATGACGTGAAAGTGGCTCAAAGGCCTTGTAAATATGCCCCATGCTGGCTATGAAACTCTAGCAGGATATTTTGATATTTGATATTTGCGGGTATTTATAGAGCGCAGACATTCGCTCCGAAAGGAGCATCTTGGGGCTAGGCAGGAGCATCTTGGCGCTAGGACATATCAAGAAACCTAAATGACTTCAAGAAACGTTTTTTAAACACATCAAGTAAGCAAATTATTCTCCCAGATTCATGGGGAAGTGACTTAAAATGCCCTAACACACATGGGGGCGTATTTACAAGGCCCTTGCACCACTTTTGCTTCACTTTTAACATGGGGAAAATGACGTGAAAGTGGCTCAAAGGCCTTGTAAATATGCCCCATGCTGGCCATGAAACTCTAGCAGTACATATCAAGAAACCTAAATGACTTCAAGAAACGTTTTTTAAACACATCAAGTAAGGAAATTATTCTCCCAGATTCATCGGGGAAGTGAAATATTTGTTTAAAGAAGCAGACACCAATTTTTTCCTTCTCATAAATGTAAAAAGCATTCCTTTTCCTTAAAAACGATTTTCAAGTCATAATTTGAAAACACAGCACAGCTCCTATGTACAAGCACACCCTTTCAGTACTAATACTTCACATTATCTCCAATTACAATTTCTCAAAGAAGCAAAATCTTTTTGTAAAACACTTGACACAAAGCAATGTTTTAAATACACAACTTGCTTCCTAATTTTCTCCTTAAAGCATACTACTCTCTATCTAAATTAAATGAATCTTTTCTCACCTTAGCAAATGCTTTTTGAGTTTGAAAACAGTCTCAGACACACACCAATTTTTCTTTAGCAGAGCAAAGGGTATGCACTCCAGAGGCTGCAACCAACAATGGCACAGAAATGCTGTAATTCATCACACATATCCCTCATGTCACCCAATCAAAACTCTTCCCTCACTTTTTTCAAATCAACACCCTTCCCCCCTCTGCCCTTTCTGCCTTTTTTCCATAGCAACTACCTCCTGACAGACCTCTCATGTTTACAAGTTCACACAACAATGTTTCAACTGAACTCTGAACTCTCAGTGCACCTGCTTATCCAGTGCAATGTTTCTTAAAATGATTTTTTCTTAACCATTCGAATTACATCTTTCAAAGAACACATCCTAACTTTCTGTTTTCAGCAATCCAAATCCACCAATTACTGCTACTGAATCATTAGCACTGAAACTCCACAGTTTTTTTCTTTACAAACTCCCACTGTTTCAACTGCCATTTCATTCCCACACTTCATCTGACTGCAGCAGAACCTCCTCTCACCATGTTTTCTGTCTGGATTCTTGGACATAGTTACATCCACTGGGCTCACAGGTATGCTGATAACAGAAATTTACACAACCTCAATTTACAAAATGTGGAAATAAACTGGATTGGCCAGAGAGGATTGAGATGTCACCAATTGATACCATTGGTGAAAACCTTTTTGCATTTGCCAAACCCTGACCTCTTAATAGTGCACTGTGGAGGAAATGATTTGGGCACTTTGACTGGGGTAGGTCTGGAAATGCTTTTAAAGGACACCTTTGAGCAATTGATGGCACTTTTTCCTCAAACTGCCTTGGTGTATTCAAATATATGCCAAAGACAGAAATGGAGGTGGTCCAATCAATTTTGTCCACAAATTGAGAAAGCGAGGAAGCATGTAAATAAGTCTGTTTCAGCTTACATGAGAGACCATGGAATGGGCTCCATCTACAACAATAACTTGCGTTACTACATGCATGATATCTACAGAGGAGATGGTGTGCACTTCTCAGATGAGGGGAACAGAGTTTTCATCCAGAATTTAAGACTGTGTATAGGTACCTACTTATAAGTACCTAAATCTTCCACAGAACCCAAAAGCTCTTTTCAGAGCTACCCTAACTATGATCACTCTAAATAAATTTCAAATGTAACTTTTTTCACAAATTTTCACGATTTACGCTTTCCGGAGCGCTACCCGGTTCGCGCACCGGGCGCTAACCGCGCGAAAATTTGAATTATTATTTTTTTTGGCATATATGGGCCTCCTCATCCACCCTCACAAAACCTAGGGGGTCAGGATATGTCTCCTTTGCCCCCTTTTACACAATCCCAGCATTGTTTATCCTCCATCTTGTGTCCAAATTAGACCGAAACACAAGATGGCGGACTCCCGTTACGCTACCGGTAAGCTACCCGGTGCGCAAACCGGGGCGCGGAACGGCACACGCAGCAAAAAAAATGTGGGAAGTTAATGTACAAAAAAAGCACTGGAGACACTTTCACCAAATTTGGAATAGTCTCTACTACATACCAGTCCCTACCATTTTCCCAAATTTGATGGAATTCCATCGAGCCATTCAAGTTGTAGCCCTGTCTAAATATCCTGAGGTAAATTACATGGCAAAAACACATTAGAAAGAGTTGACATTTTTAACCAATGATAACATTACTTTCAAGTTGTATTTTTATGTGCTGACATTTGATTGGTTTGCTACATGAATATATATGAAAAATAAGAGGGGAAGACAGCCATTTTGACTGGTACTCCCTGAGGTACATTTAAGAACAATTTGCTGGGAAACCTGAAACATTTTGCCACAGGTAAGTTGATAGTTTCTAAGGGGAAATATGTTGTGCAGCTAAAGTTATTTTTTAAAAAACATTTTCTGTTAGTTATGTACTGTCCCTCAGTTATAGTTAAGGATTGAGTTAGGCTTCATTACATGCAGTTCTTCTTTTTTTCTAGTTCCTGCCTGATACTATACACTGCCCAAAGATAACTTCACTGATAAAAACTCAGAAGAACCTGTATCAACTTCACCCCTACAGCGCATTATCTCTACTGATATAGCTTTAAAAACTGTATGATCCAATTTATTCAAATTAATTGCAAAGAACTAAATACTTGATAAAGGTAGTTTCATATTAGGTACTACTGAAAACGATAAATTAAAGTTCTTTTTTTTTCTGCAATTTACAGCAAAAAAAAAAAAAATTGAACAATCGAAGGAGGCTGTTGCAAATACTTTGGAGATATCATCAACCTATAAGGAAATTATGATTCACCCTAAAAATGAGAGCCAAAATATTGATGAAATTTCAAATGCAGAAGAAGACAGGGATTTTTGGGATCAATCTCTTGATGAGGAATACCTCAAATTTTTGGATACAGTTGACCTGTTAGAAAGACTTTCAAATGAAGACATTCCTGAGGAAATAATTCAAGAGGATATCCCTGATAAAGACTTGTTACAAGTTCTTCAAAATATAGAAAACTCTACGGAATAATTTAGAAATATAAAATTGTATGACACATTATTCTTTTTCATTTGTAATTCATGCAGTAGGAGAATGAAAGAAAGTGAGTGAGTGAAGGAGTGAAGGACGGCAAGTGAGGGAAAGGGAGTGAGGGACAGACAAGGACAGCTAAGGGAGAGTGAGGTATCAGAGTAAGAAGAGAGCAGTGAGAGAGTTCGAGGGGAGGAGAGTGAGGGTGAAAGAAAAGAAGTAACGATACAGGAAAAGTGAGGGAAAGACTAAGGGAAGCACTGTAAGGACAGTAAGCAAAGTGAGGGAGGAAAGGGAGTGAGGGAGAGGGAAGGGAGGTGAGGGAACAAATTTATCAACTATCATGCTGAAGAAGAGTGTGGGGAAAAAAACAAAGAGGAGGACTAAGAGGAAATAACAATCAGTTCAAAAATACAATTGCATTAAAGCATGAAGTGCTTTTCCACACATTTACATTTAAATAACCCATATTGGAACATACAAAATATCTACAGAGGAGACGGTGTACATTGAATTTTAGACTCTTCATTGGTACCTACATGTTGGTACTTACATCACCCACACAACACAACAGCTCTATTCAGAGCTACCCTACCTCAAAGCACTCTAAAATATTATTTTACTATTTCCCTTGGTTTTCCCCTTGTTATGCTTTCCGGAACGCTACCCGGTGCGCGGACCGGGCGCGTTTTTTTTACATATATGGGCCTCCTCAGCCACCCTCAGAAAACCTAGGGGGTCAGGATATGTCTCCCGTGCCCCCTTATACCCATTCCCAACATTGTTTATGCTCCAACTAAATTAATCCGAAACACAAGATGGCGGACTCCCGTTGCGCTACCGGTGAGCTACCCGGTTCGCGTACCGGGTAGCGCTTCCACCGCGAAAAATCGAAAACATTTTTTTTTTTTTTTTGCCCCGCGGGGCCCTATAATAGCCCCCACAGCAATCCTAGGGGGTCAGGAGGGGTCTACCTTGCCCCCTTTCATTCATTTCCCCCTTCGTTTATTTCCACCTCTTGTCTCTCGATCCTACCAAAAGACAAGACGGCGGCCGCTCCGGACTGTTTAGAATGTTGACAGTCACCGGAGAGCCAATCCGCTTCTCCTCGCGAAGTTTCGTTAGGCGTCTGGTACGCGAACCAGGGCGCTAACCGGGACGCTGTCACAGATATATATATTTTTTTGAACGTTAATTTCTCAAAATCCACTGGAGCACATATCTTGAGACCTAGCAAAGGCACATTGGGCAAACAGTCTCTACAATTTTGCCAAGTTTCGCGCAAATCCATTCAGCCGTTCGAGCTAAAAGTGAGGCCAACCGCCCTACGGAAATTAACATGGGAAAAACGCGTTTTGGGACCCCCCTTTTTTCTCGGCCCCCCCTTGATGAAACCCCCCCAAATTTTTAGGGGCTGCTCTGAAACAAAATGTGCCATTTTCCTGAAAATTTCAGCCAATTCCGTCCACAAACGCCAAAGTTATTAGACATAGAATTTTCAAAAATCCCATAGAGAAAAAATCCTAACTATATATACCTACTGGCGACCGCCAGTAGGTAATATATATATATATATATATATATATATATATATATATATATATATATATATATATATATATGTATATTACCTACTGGCAGTCGCCAGTAGGTAGTTATAGTTAGGATTGTTTTCAATGTTAAATCTCAAAATTCTATTTGGAATAACTTTGGCGCCGGTTGACGAATCTGCCTGAAACTTTCTTCAAAAAGGCCTCGCAGAGCCCCGGTCCTTCCCTAAAAGTTTGGGGGGGATTTGTCAAGCAGGGGCTGAGATAAAAAGGGGGTCCCAAAACGTGTTTTCCCCATGTTAATTTCCATAGGGCGGTCGACCTCACTTTTAGCCCGAACGGCTGAGTGGATTTCCACCAAACTTGGCAAAATTGTAGGGACTGGTAGCCCGATGTGCCTTTGCTATGTCTCAAAATATGTGCTTTAGTGGATTTAACGAATTGGTTGTTGTAACTGGTATAGGTATCTCCACTTTTTTGTAAATGTTAGTTTCTATTTTTGAATATGTGTTTCAAGGGTTACTTTACAGTGAAAGGAGGTCAGTCACTCTGTCACAAGGATGGTGTCATCAGTTATGTCATGAGTGATGTCACTGACTATGTCATGAGTGATGTAATATGTGATGTCATCAGCAGTGCATTACACGCGCAAGTTATAGTGAGTCCAACTAACTATAACGTGGGAATTTCAATGGTTTTATGTCAGTAAAATTTCCAGGTAACTATAACTGGTGTGAAACCTATGGTTTTTTCAGTGAATTTATTAGGTTTTTTAAATGCTAATTCCTAACTATAACTGGTGTGAAACCTAAAGTTTTTTCAGTGAATATATATATATATATATATATATATATATATATATATATATATATATATATATATATATTACCTACTGGCGGTCGCCAGTAGGTAGTTATAGTTAGGACCTAGTTTCCATAGGAAATCCTCAACATTCTATTTGGAATAACTTTGGCCCTGGTGGATGAGTCTTTGCGAATTTCTCAAAGAAGATGGCTCGGTCCGCTGCGCTCCTTCCCTGAAAGTTTGGGGGGGATTGGTCAAGTGGGGGCTGAGATATAAGGGGGGTCCCAAAACGTGTTTTCTCCATGTTATTTTCCATAGGACCTTTAGACTCGGCTACAGGTCGAACGGCTGAATGGATTTATAAGAAATTTGCCAAAACTGTAGAGTCTTGTTCGCAGATTACGCTTTTTTTGGAATGGTGTAAATCCGTTCAGTAGTTGTTGAGAAAATTAAAGTTAAAGTCAATTATATATCTATAGGCGCGCACCTGTGCGCGCACCCAAGCGGCTGCGCGTGAGCGTAATTTTTTTTTGCTGCGTGACGTCTGTTAACGTTCGATTCGAAGGAAATCAGGAAGTTTTGTCCACCATTTTGTCACTGCGAGTAAATATATTGTTCATTTCAAAGCGTTGAAACATGGAAAGGGGAGAAGGTAGAGATTGTCTTGCTGCGTAGGTTTTCTCGGGGTGTGCAGTAAGGCCCTTAAACGCGAAAAGATATATTTTTTTCGGGAAAAAAATAACTGGGTGCGCGCACCCGGTCGCGCACACCTATTCACAAGAGTGTGAAAATGGAGATAAATCAGAAGTTTGAGTACTTAGATATAAGGTGGCTCTGAAAAGAGCCCTTGTGTTAATTGAGTGTTTTCTGCATTTATAAGTAAGTACCGATGCAGAGCCTGATGTTGCAGAGGAAGATTCTGTTTCCCTCATTCGTGAAATGAACACCGTCTCTCCTATAGACGTCTTGCATGTGGTATCGCAAGTTGTTGTGGTAAATAGAACCCATGCTATAATCTCTGAGGAACGCAGAAACAGATTTATTTACATGTCTCCTTGCTTTCTCAAATTGTGCACAATGTTGATTGGACCAATTCCATTTCTGTCTTTGGCATATATTGGAATATACCAAGGCAGATCGAGGAAAAAGTGTCATCAATTGTCGAAAGGTGTCTTTTAGAAGCATTTCCAGACCTACCCCAGTGATTGTGCCTAGATCGTCCCCACCACAGTGCACAATTATAAGGTCTGGTTCTGGGAGATGCATAAAAGTTTTCACCAATGGAATCAATTGGTGACATTTCAATCCTCTTTTGGCAATCCATGTTATGTGTACATTTGGTAAGCCGAGGTTGCAAATTCGTCTGCTTACTGCATATTTTTCACTCCAGTGAATATAACTGTGTCCTATTAGCCAGACCTTCATTTTCAAGGGATTTGTAGTCGTCCTCCGATCGGTTCTGGAAGTGGAATGGTAGTTAGAAGTTGAAATTCTAAATAAAGAAAAAGGAAGAGGCTGGGTGTGGTTTAAAAAATAAAAATGATTGGTTGATTGTAACAAGTGGAGATTGAACAGTACGTTCCATGTTAATGTTTATGTTAAACGAAAAGTACTATTGGGTGTGAAAAAACAAGATATGTAACAGAGCTGTGTATTGGCAGGTGTTTCTGGAGGGAAAATAGTGTTCTTCGTTTGTTGTAGACCGTTAAGACATGAACTTTTGACCTGTGCCTTCAGCAAGGTGCAGAATGAGGTGTAACCATGGAAACAGCCGGAGATGGCAGTTGGTGATGGGTTCACTCTTTGGTGCCTCTGCATCTGAGTCTGTTCTCTGGTGGCAGGCGGAGAACTGTTTGTTATTGTGGAGATAAAAGGGTGATAAGGAGAGAAATACGACATAGCGTCTGGCCTGTAGAAGAGTGGGAGCAGTGATTAACTCTGAGTAAAGCGGAACTGTGTCGGTGCTTAGTAACAGTAAAAAAAAAATGTTAACAGTGGTATAACTGTCTTTACGGTGCGCGACCTACTAAGAAAGAGTTCACGGGCCGTAATTGGCTTACAGGTTCTAGTATCAGTAAGTGAGGTCGAGAAAAGAAAATATTCAGGACTTTATTTATGAAGGCCTAGCGCCACCGGTGCATTACTTTTTCCCATTTTAAAAAATGAGGCACTGGCGGCGGAAGGTCTTTATAAATAAGGTCTTCAGTGTCTACAGTTAAGGTTATGTGGAACCCATGAATAGTTTTTCAATATGAAATCATTTCAGTTGAGATTATGGATTAAAAGAAAAACCGTGAATATTTGAAATGTTTATTTAGAAATGTACTGTTTTAAAGGCAAATCATTATGTAATATGAGTACAGAAATTGCAAAAAACACAGTAATTGGTATTGTCAGTAGTACATGGAATACAAACGCTATAGTTGAAGAAAAATGAATATAGTTGGAAAAAAACATTGTACACTCTTATAAGGAAGTATATTCTATTTTAATAAATGGAAGAAGGTCTCTGGCCTTTCAGTTTAGGAACGATATATGAAAATGCAAGTGGTTAAACATCATTACTTTATGAATCAGCTGTCAAACAACACGAAATCATAATGTCCACTGTTAGTAAAGCAAATAGGTCTGTTCTTCAAAAGAAAATATGGAAAAGAACGTGAAGAATATAGAAAACCAAAAGGAAATGAGGACGTCAATGGCTTGTATGAGAGTTATTGAAGCATTGTTTAGGCAAAATAGGTAGCCTCTGCTTGTAACAGGAAATCAGTTTTATCATTTGAAAGTATGTCAGCTATCCAATGGAAAAGAGTAAAGCAGTACTGATGATCTGTTATAATCGGAGCCTCTTTTACCATCAGAGTGCAGGTCGGTGGGTTTTCGATGTAGCTCGCTGTTAGGAAAGAATTAACCGTCCATTGTGTAGGCAAAGTATGCAGCAAGTGCCTCTAACATGAAATCATTGTTATCATCTGAAAACATGTCAGCCATCCAATTGAGAAGATGAAAGGAGCATTCATGATCTGTCATTATTGGAGCGTCTTTTACCATCATAGGGCAGCTCGGTGGGTTTTCGATGTAGCTCTCTGTTAGGAAATCTTGCGCCGCTGCAAATATATTCCAATGACCCAGAACTCCTTGTATCGCTGCAAAGGCCATAAACCCTCCGTTGTAACAAAGCTGTTCATGATCAAGTAACGGATTCATGAGGTGATTGTAATTCGGTTCAGGAGGTACCAAATTGCAGAGACATAAATCCAGGGCCCACGTGAAATCACAGCTCAGGCAATGAAATACAGGCTGCACACAGGTGAAATACGAATATCGAAATGATAATCGATATGAAGTATTCAAAGTTGAGAGTGGTAAGGTGCCGTAGTACAGAAGCATTCTCTGTCGAAATAGTTCTAAGTGGCCAGGCTCGTTTGCGAAGGCAGGAGGGACATCCATTTTGAATTTCCCAAGATGGTAAAGGAAACGGCGCAGCACCGCTGGTTGTATAGCAACTCCACAGAATTAGGTCGCCGGCTATGCAGTGGAGAGGAGCAGAATGACTTGATACATTTTCTAGGAGTCTAGTCACTTATATATTGCTTAGTAGTTATCAAAAAAGTAGCTTTTTTTGAACTGGAGGATGCGTTAAAAAATAAGGGAGTGATTTGAGGGAGTTGTAAAGCAAGGTCAATTTTTTTTTACATCAATGCTGTTTTCTGTGAATGTTAGCTTAGTGAAAGATATGTGTGTGAGCAGATGCAACGTTCAGTTTTAAATGTGACAATGGCGGTCTTGTTCATGTCTTCCGATTCAAGGTCGGTATTCGCTGCCAAATACAAAGATCAAGAAACGCATGCGTGGGGTACATAGTCTGCATTCTTAAAGGAAAGCAAATAAAAGGTTATTTTTACCGCGTTAGCATTGTCATTTAAAAAGTTACAGTGATTTCTATTATATGTTAAGAAAATGTCACTGATGAAGACTGAAAATAAATCCTTATAAATAATAGGGACTGGTGTATTTTAGAAAAGGTGTGTAACATTACATGAATTGTGAAAAAAAAATAATGTAATTGAAAGTGTATGGTTTGAAAATGAAAAGTAGAGGTTTATAGTTCACGTTTTGAAAGCAGTTCTAGAGGGTCAGATGCATGATAGATTTATAAAAAATAGAACATGTTTTTAAATAGTATTATGGAAAAAATATGTGCCTTTATGTACTATTTACATTATCTGCCTGTTGCGTATTCTTTGAGTTTTAGTAATCCTGTGTCTTATAAGTTTTCTAGGGGCGGTTTGAGGTTCATGGTGGGTTTGGGCAGGGAGTGTAGGTTGGGGGTTTGTAATAGGGGGTCCGGGTGGGGTGGAGTGCGGAGTTAAGTGAAAAGTGAGGGGGGCGGGGAGTTACGGTGTTTGGTAATGGAGCAGAGTCAGAGGACGCCTCATTTGTGTTATGGGGTGCCACGGAAATATGTATTTATTCTCAGAGGTTTATTATATTAAGGATATATATCAACATGGTGGCTCTTGTCGTTTTGTGGTTCTGTGCATGTTTATAATGCTGGCCCTGTAGTTTTTGTTTATGGACCTTATTACGACACACAGGGGAGCTACGTTGCACAGTTGGAGATCAGAGACTTAGGAAATAAAACTTTATAATTGTAAGGGCTCTAAGCGATACAAATCGCCCGTTCTTGGTGTAAAAAATATCACCGCTATTGGTGGTATTTTCTACGGTGTTAGTGCTCGAAGGAGAATAGTAACATATATGTGAAAGCAAATTGTGTAACAGGCTCAGCATTTCACATTATCGCGTGAAAACAAAAGTTGCTTTTACATAGCAATAAGTCTCTTATAATTAAGGGACGGAGTGTATATAGTGCTATTTAGTACTCTGCTATGTGATTGATGTCGAATATTTCATAAGAGGAGGCTTTAAAAGTTTTTCGATAAACTGGTTTTCTAGGGAAGTGGGTGGAGTGTTCCGTGTAAATTGCAGAATAGAAACTAGTAGGAACCAATTGGAAGTGTTGTTTTAAAGTCACATGACTGCACATGCGTGTCTCGACGCCTGTACGCGATAGGTGGGTGCGCGCACCCGGTCGCGCACTATAAGAAAGCGGCGAAAAAACATCTCATAATATGCTCTTGGAGCACGTTTTGGTAGAAAGAGTCAGTTCTGAAAAGAACTTTTTTTTTTTTTTTTTTGGAAACAAGTGTTATGATGCTTTTGATTTCTTAAAGTTGCTACGACATTTTTCAGTATGTTATACTATCCAAATAAAGTGAAGAAATTAAACTTTTCTTGGAGCATTTATGACTCTCAATTTTGTGTTTAATTAGAGTAAAGCTTTGCTCTCCGTATACAAGAACTTCTCCACAGTTGTTGCATTTTATGTGCACGTTCGCCAGACATGGTTTCAAGTCCATTTCAGCACTCGATGGAGATACAGGTCGTCCGCCGGAAGATGTGCTGATTACTTCTGATGGTAATAGCGTGGCCTCCGTTTTTCTTGTCAAAGGTGGTCGCTCATTTCCTTCAGATTCGGAAGATGAATGCGGAACGGTAGCCATTGCAGCGAAGTCTTCGGGAAGATGTTCGACGTTGTTTTCTCTTGAGAGTAGAAAAGAAAGTGATGGAAGTAGGTGGAGTGCTGCGTTTAAATTCCAGAATAGAAACTACCAAGAACCAATTAGAAGTGTTGTTTTGAAGTCACATGACTTCACATGCAAGTGTCAGGTCCTGTACGCGATAGGAGGGTGCGCGCACCCGGTCTCGCACTAAAATAAAGCGGCGAAAAAACATCTTATAATATGCTCTTGGAGCATGTTTTGGTGGAAAGAGTTAGTTCTGAAAAGAACTTTTTTTTTTTTTTGTATCATTTTGTCATCAGTGATGTCATCAGTGATGTCACTGACCATGTCATGAATGATGTAATATGTGACATCATCAGCAGTGGATTGCGGGTGCGCGATATATAGTTAGCGCTTGTAACTATATATGGAATTTCAATGGTTTTATGCGAGTAAAATAAGGTTTTGTAAATGCTAATTCCTAACTATATATGGCCTAAAACCAATGGTTTTTTCATTGAATTTTCAAGGTTTTCTAAATGCAAATTTCTAACTATATATCCACTATAACCTATGTTTTTTTCTGTGAATTTCATTGGTTTTTTAATAGCAAATATGAAAAGCTTTAAAATGTCAAGTACGTGATAGATAAAAACATTTTCGTATTTATGCACGCTGATGTGCTTTGAACGCTGCACCCCCCCCCTCCCCTCTTTTGTCTTAGTAGTACTCTCTCTTTGCAGATACTGAAGGGTAGTTAACGCAGGCCTTTACCCCCGTTGTAATCCGTCGTGCCTCCTTGTCTCTCCATTTGATTGATTGTTGTCCAAGCATTTACTGTTTTAGAATTGGTTCTCTTTGGATCATTCTCTATTTACAAACAAGCACAAAGTCGCAATACTCTGTTTAGTCTTTGCAGATAGTGAAAAATCGTGTAAAATAATAAAAGTAATCGAGCAAAATCAGTAGGCCACTAATTAGATCTCTTTTTGACCTCGCTAAAATAGAAATATTAGGAACAACCCTTCATGAGAAATACGAAAATAGTGAGATGAACTGAGCTCCACACCATGAGGACTGCAAGACAGCTCGGCTCCATCACCCATACCGCACAAAATAACGACAAACCCTATGCAAATATTAAAAATATAGACAACACACCAGCAAAGAAACAGGGTAAAACATTTTATTAAAAAACTATTTACATAACGTTGTTTTATAAGATGATGTCAGTAGTGGACCGATGTGTGAATAGATCGAAAACAGCACAAGGCTCCAAGATCCAGATGGCAAGCTCCTGGATGTTGGGTGCCATAGTTTAGAGTTCTGAATTTCAGCCTTTTTCAATGCCTGTGCTTTGTTGAATCAAAATGGCGGCTTGACACAAAGCTGACTCAAGCGTTGCTACTGATGCTATGCAGACCAAAACTGGTTTTCAGTTTGTACATTTTTCTAGATTTTTCAATCCAAGTTTGGTTGACTTTGTAGAACGATGGCTTCAGATTTTCAACATACGGTGTGGTGGCGCTGACTGGGAGGGGGCGCTTCGCTCCTGCCCCCTCCCCAAGTAAGATTTTCATACGTGAAAGTACGTTAATGGTTTTGGTCCCTGAGATGCTTCGATGTCACTACCATTCTGGATGTTGGGTGCCATAGTTAAGAGTTCTGAGCACTGCTTGTAACACTGTCTGAAGCTTATTTCCACCTACTGCAGCTTCACTATTCTCAAAGTAAGTGAGTGTCGTTTGTGGACCTGACTGCATTAGAAAACAATGTGATATGTTACCTTCCTAAACAGCTTGACGGAGGCCCCTGAGGGGCGGTGTGATGGCCATGGACTCGGAGAAGACGCTTGGCTCTGACACCCTCCCCAAGTCTTATAGCACTGGTGTAGCCTGAGATCGCCCCCGACATAGGCGGCCGGCTCCCGGGGTCCGGCGGAATTTTTTGCCTTTTGATGACTCTTCAATTCTGGACCTTGTCCCACAATAGGTTTGACCTGAAGACAAGCTGTAGTGGGGCGCCCCTTTATCGTTTTAGTTGCCATTCCGCCCGCTTTTGCTACACTGTGCCTCTTCCGCCATTCAGCTGTTTACCGCCCGCTCTTGCGACTACAGCGTCTCGCTCACCATGTAGTTTAGATGCGCCCGCTCTTGCGGTGCAGCGATAGGCGGCTGCCACAGGACTCTCAAAATGGCGGCCGGCTCTTCGGTTTTGGGCCTGGTCCACTAAAATGGCCCTGGGACACCTTGGAACTCGGACGCTTGTCTGCTAGGGCTTGGGTCCCATTCTCGAAAAGCGTCCCCTCAGCCGTGAAGATTCTACAAAAGTCTTGGGGGCCTCCGACTCCCGCAGGCTTCTGGTGGGGAGCGGCTGCCATGATTGCTCGTGGAATGGCCACGACGGAGCTACGAGATGGTAGTGGTCTCATGCTGACGCCAGCTTTAGTCTGAAACATCCAGAAACACTATAGACTACCAATTCGATCAGTTCCGGTAGCGCCCCAACATGACCCGGAAGAGAAGAACTTGCCCTCCCCTCTTTGACTGATGGTTCTTGTTGCCTGTCCCCTCTGTTGTCATTTAACAGAACTTCTTGGACTGCTGAAAGGGGTTGTGTTGTGAACGCTGGTTGGTGGAGACATTTTGACTATATTCTTGACCTACGTTGTCGCGTAATGCGTTTTATGACACGCCGCGTTAGCGCACCCGGAAGTGATCCGAGGCGCGACGCGCAGCGCGTAACGTAAGCATAACAGGTCATGTGACTTGTTAATAAAACTTTTCATTGGTTCATTTTACTTTTGTTAATTTAATGATGAAAAGCTTGGTCATATGACCTAAAAATTACGCTTTTTATTATTTTCGAACAATATTTTTTTTTCAAACATATGTTATAATATTCCAGGCTAATGTACTTTCCCGGAAAATTTACAACTGTCTTGCAAGTAAAATATATTCCTTTTTCGAGAAAAAGGGCGTTTCTTCCTTCCATGACGGAGCCGTTGAGTAAAAGAGATTCGGCCTGCTGTCTTAGTCGCCGATACGCCTGATTATCAGATTCTTATCGATCACTTTATGTTGCAGGAGTGGAAAACACAACTGCCCTTGACCATTTATCTTTACTGCGTTCCTACATATTATACCTTTTTTCCGTCATGTAATTGGACTGCTTTATTTCACTTGCCTTTTACTGATTCGAAAACAGTCACTAAAAGTAAAAACTTTACAAATGTAAATACTACTACCGAGTTTTGTTTTAAAAACCTTTATTGTGAAAATGTCAGTATACAAATACGGGCCTATAACCACGTGGGCCGGCCACGGAGCAAACTGAAATCGTATATGATGAGGAGACATTTACACTGTAGAAGAACGTAACGAGCGGGCCATTATTTGACAAGAACAAAGGTGTCTAACAGTTGCGGAATCGGTGGACGTACATTTTGTAATTAAAATACGACAGGGCCACTTACAATAACATTTTCTAGATATACATTTGCGGGCAAGGAGTTACGAGTCCCATTTATACCGGCGCCATTTTGGGCGAGGCCGGGCAGGTCCAAGATATAGTCAAAATGTCTCCACCAACCATCGGCCAGACCAGAACCCCTTTCGGCCCTTTATGCTACAAGATGGTGTCTTCCATTCAGAAAATATTGGTGGCAGCATTTTGAAAGGAAACAGAAACAGCCGTTCTCGAGTTTCACATTGTTACATTTAGGAAGAATGTTGAAGAGTAGTATGTGGTAAATCTGAAGCCATTTTTCTACAAACTCTCAATCAGACTTGAATGGAAAAAAAAAACCTGAAGAATGTACAAACTGAAAACCAATTTTTGTCTGTATAGCACCAACAGTAACGCTTGAGTCAGCTTTGTGTCAAGCCGCCATTTTCATTCAATCAATAGCGTCCCCCTGCACACATTCAGGGACCTGGTCGTGTCTTCAGATGAAACGCATTGTAGGAAAAGAAGCAGAAAAGAAAAGGCAAAAAGTTCCGCCGGACCTAGTGAAGCTGCAGCAGGTGCAAATAAGCTTCAGACAGTCTTACAAGCACTGCTCAGAACTCTCAACTGAGGCACTCAACACCCAGGACTTGCCATTCGGATCTTAGCGCCTTGTATTTTTGTTTTGTTCTTGATGGAGGGGAAACAACAAAAAACAGGCATTGAAAACGGCTCAACTGGAGCAAAAAAAAAATTACTTCTTGGGTGCATTAGGGCATTTATGATTTTCGAATGCCGTATTCATCAGGTTGATGCTCATGTTGCCATAGGACAGCATAGCATTCACCTTCTTTGATCCAGGAGGGATGGAGAAAAACTGCCAGATGAAACTTGAAACTTGGCCATCCAGATCTCGGCGCGTTCGACTCACTGTACCGCAACAGTGACCGCAACTCAGCTGGACACGCCGTCTTTCGGCGCAGCATTGTAGGATGGCCACACCAGTGCGGCAATTTGCTAGACACCACCTCGGTGCCATCCGGATCTCGGCGCGTTCGAGTCACTGTACCGCAACAGTGACCGCAATTCAGCTGGACACGCCGTCTTTCGGCGCAGCATTGTAGGATGGCCACACCAGTGCGGCAATTTGCTGGACACCACCTCGGTGCCATCCGGATATCGGCGCGTTCGAGTCACTGTACCGCAACAGTGACCGCAACTCAGCTGGACACGCCGTCTTTCGGCGCAGCATTGTAGGATGGCCACACCAGTGCGGCAATTTGCTGGACACCACCTCGGTGCCATCCGGATCTCGACGCGTTGTGCTGCCTTCGGCCTATTCGCACATCGGTCCGCTACTGACGCCGCCTCACGTGCCAACGGATTTTCTACGCTTTTTGTAGCCCTATGCCGCAGAACAGGTCATGTGACTTGTTTATAAAACTTTTCATTGGTTCATTTTACTTTTGGTTTCCTAAAGATGGAAGGCTTGGTCATATGACCTAAAAATAACACTTTTCATTGGTTTAGAACATTTTTTTTCCCAAACGATGAAAGCCCCACCTTGTTTCTGGATCATTCAGACTGAAGCTGGCGTCAGCATGAGAGCACCACCATCTCGTGGCTCCGTCGTGGTCATTCCGCGAGCAATCATGGCAGCCGCTCCCCACCGGAAGACTGCGGGAGTCGGGGGCCCCCAAGACTTTTATACAATCTTCACGGCTGAGGGGACGCTTTTCGAGAATGGAGCCCAAGCCCTGGCAGGCAAGCGTCCGAGTTCCAAGGTGTCCCAGGGCCATTTCAGTGGACCAGGCCCAAAACCGAGGAGCCGTCCGCCATTTTGACAGCCATGTGGCAGCCGCCTATCGCTGCACTGCAAGAGTGGGAGCAACTCCACAACATGGTGAGCGAGACGCTGTGGCCGCAAGAGCGAGCGCAACTCAGCTAGATGGCCGCCACCTGGGGAGGCCCGTTCACGCCGCCTCCCCCCCCCCCCGGGCCGCCGCACGCCAATTTTCGGAGCAGCATTGTAGGATACCAAAACCAGTGCGGCAGTTTACTGGACATCACCTGGGTGCCTGTGGTACATGTTGTGTCAGCCATGTGACACTGGACACAGACCGCTACTGACGAGGCCTCCCCCCGCACCACCCGGGACGCCCCACGCTGTTTTTCTGTGCTGCATTGTAGGATCCCTAAACCAGTGCGGCACCCAGGCGACATCACCTGGGTGCCGTCCAGAACTCTGCACGTTGTGCTGCCTTGGGACTATTCGCACAACAGACCGCTACTGACGAGGCCTCCCCCCGCCCCACCCGGGACGCCCCACGCCAATTTTCGGAGCAGCATTGTAGGATCCCTAAACCAGTGCGGCACCCAGGCGACATCACCTGGGTGCCGTCCAGAACTCTGCACGTTGTGCTGCCTTGGGACTATTCGCACAAAAGACAGCTTCTAACCATTGTTGCTTTTTGTGTTAAGAAATGTTTAAATGTTTTTAGTTTTTGTTCTGTTCATTATCGTTAAAAGTTAATAAAGTTTTATAACCTTAATTTGTTGGAGTGTTATCTATTTTTTGAAAAACGGGTGAATGGGGCCTTGAATCGGGTTATTGTCATGTGTGGGCTTTGGAAGTGTGCTGCTGCAGGATCGGACATTTCAAACTCAAATGCACGTTCTTTTTCTTACCTTTCCGAAGCATGGAGCGCAATAGCAGGCAGAGAAAGGGTGATGCACGTGTTGAACACTACCTGACCTGGCAAGTTGCTGGCAGTGCCCCCCCGCCCGCTCCTGAAAGAGGGCACACACACACCGCCGCCCCGAGTACTTCACAAATCTTTAAAAGACCATGCGCTTGTTCATGAGGCTTAAATGGTTTATCACCTCTTCTAGAACCCCTGCATCGACCCTCTGACGTTTCATGGAAAAATTACCATGTAACACAATAGCAAGCCCTGTCGGCTGAAACCCCCAAGGAATCGTGGGGCATATTATCAAGGGGGTTTATCTCCGCTTTTTTGGCTTTAAAAGCCATGAAAGCGGAGATAAAATTATCTCCCTATTAACAAGCTGTCGCTAACACCAGTTAGTGACAGCTAAAAGGAGATAGCGACCATCTTGGGCCCCGCTTTGCATGTCAGTGATATTTATCACTAATGACATGCAAAGTGGCGTGCCAAGATGTTAGCGACTGGAAACAGTCCCTAACATCGCTACCTTCTATTACCAACTTTTGGAGATATTCGCGCTAAGCGCGAATATCTCCAAAATCTAACACCTGCCCTGAGCAGTTCTTAGCCATGTTATCCAATGGGAGGTGGATAACATGGCTAAGAGCATTAGGTCAATAATACATGAATATCGCTGACTTTTCTGCGATAATAGCAAGGTTTATCTGCGATAAAAATCGCCGATGTGCGGCGATAATTTTTGTCTCTAAACAAGTTAGAGACAAAAATTATCGCTAGTTGTTCGTAATATGCCCCCGGGTTTTTGCTTGCAGAAATCGGGAGGCGGGAGACTAGCACTGAAATCAGTAGTCACACGCCTAAATCAGGAGGATTGGCATGTCTGAATTCTCTACAGCTGGGGCCATAAACTACATCCGCAGGGTTAGGTGATATCCTGGGACCAGCCTGGCATCTAAAATGGCTGCCGTGCACGACAAAATTGTGCCATTCGAAAAAAAGGCAAGATGGCGCAGCCGCTGGAAGAGATGTATCAACATATATCAGCCTCCTCAGCCACCCTCAGGAAACATAGGGGATTAGGATACGTCTCCCGCACCCCCTTATACCTAGTAATTTAATTAACGAAGCACAAAATGGCGAATTCCCGTTTCGCTACCAGTTTGCGGCCCAGTTCGCGGCCCGTGAAGCGCTTCTACCGTGAAAAATCATTTTTTTTTTTATTTTCCCCACGGGACCCTTTAATAACCCCAACAACATTCCTAGGGGGTGAAGAGGGGGATACCTTGCCCCCTTTCATTAAATTCCCCCTTAGTTTTTCACCTTTTCTTCTCTCTCGATCCTACCGAGAGACAAGATGGCGGCGGCTCCGGACTGTCACGCAGCAAAAAAAAAAAAAAAGCTCACGCACAGCCGCTGGAAGAGATGTATCAACATATATCAGCCTCCTCAGCCACCCTCAGGAAACATAGGGGATTAGGATACGTCTCCCGCACCCACTTATAACTAGTAATTTAATTAACGAAGCTCAAAATGGCGAATTCCCGTTTTGCTACCAGTTTGCGGCCGCGCTTCTACCGTGAAAAATCATTTTTTTTTTATTTTCCCCACGAGACCCTTTAATAACCCCAACAACATTCCTAGGGGGTCAAGAGGGGAATACCTTGCCCCCTTTCATTAAATTCCCCTTTCGTTTTCCACCTCTTCTTCTCTCTCGAACCTACCGAGAGACAAGATGGCGTCCGCTCCGGACTGTTTAGAATGTTGACAGACACCGGAGAGCCAATCAGCTTTCTGCGCGCAAAGTTCCGAGAAGCGAAAAGTAAGCGGACCGGATCGCTGCCCAGAGCGCTGTTACAGATATATATCTTGGTTTGAACGTTAATTTCTCAAAAACTACTGGAGCACATATATTGAGACCTAGCAAAGGCACATCGGGATAACAGTCCCTACAATTTTGCCAAGTTTCGTGCAAATCCATTCAGCCGTTCGAGCTAAAAGTGAGTCCAACCGCCCTATGGAAATTAACATGGGAAAAACGCGTTTTGGGACCCCCCTTTTTTCTCAGCCCCCCCTTGACGAAACCCCCCAAATTTTCAGGGGCTGCTCAGAATCAAAATGTGCCATTTTCCTGAAAATTTCAGCCGATTCCGTCCACAAACGCCAAAGTTATTAGACATAGAATTTTCAAAAGTCCCATAGAGAAAAAATTCTAACTATATATACCTACTGGCGATAGCCAGTAGGTAATATATATATATATATATATATATATATATATATATATATATATATATATATATATATATATATATATATATATATATATATATATATATATATATCCAAACAAAGTTTTGCCCATAATTAGAAGAGCCGCTTTCAGGTAGGTGAGAAATGCGCATTTATTGGAAAAGCTGCAAGGCACCTCCCGGGAAAGTTCACCACTTCATGCTGCCTTACGCGTTTCGTGCGTGACCGCACTTCGTCAGAGGCTTTCAATCACTTGTGCAATGTTCGCCATTATTAAATACTACAACCACGTGCTTGAAGGGGCGTAGGCTCACCCCAGGCATTATGGTCTTTGTAGTCAGTATTACTCGAGTGAGTTGCTTGCAGAAGTGAAAAATATAAAAATTATCACCACAGTGGGTTGGGAAGGCTCCCTGGTAAAGCGTCCTGCACCTTATGACTTTTCCATGCCACCGACCAGTCCCTTGTTGTGCTGCGGAGACATCAGCTGCACGGGTCCATTGAATCATGGCTGGGCTCTTCTCCGACCCGAGCCGGCCGGTTTACATCCAAACAAAGTTTTGCCCATAATTAGAAGAGCCGCTTTCAGGTAGGTGAGAAATGCGCATTTATTGGAAAAGCTGCAAGGCACCTCCCGGGAAAGTTCACCACTTCATGCTGCCTTACGCGTTTCGTGCGTGACCGCACTTCGTCAGAGGCTTTCAATCACTTGTGCAATGTTCGCCATTATTAAATACTACAACCACGTGCTTGAAGGGGCGTAGGCTCACCCCAGGCATTATGGTCTTTGTAGTCAGTATTACTCGAGTGAGTTGCTTGCAGAAGTGAAAAATATAAAAATTATCACCACAGTGGGTTGGGAAGGCTCCCTGGTAAAGCGTCCTGCACCTTATGACTTTTCCATGCCACCGACCAGTCCCTTGTTGTGCTGCGGAGACATCAGCTGCACGGGTCCATTGAATCATGGCTGGGCTCTTCTCCGACCCGAGCCGGCCGGTTTACATCCAAACAAAGTTTTGCCCATAATTAGAAGAGCCGCTTTCAGGTAGGTGAGAAATGCGCATTTATTGGAAAAGCTGCAAGGCACCTCCCGGGAAAGTTCACCACTTCATGCTGCCTTACGCGTTTCGTGCGTGACCGCACTTCGTCAGAGGCTTTCAATCACTTGTGCAATGTTCGCCATTATTAAATACTACAACCACGTGCTTGAAGGGGCGTAGGCTCACCCCAGGCATTATGGTCTTTGTAGTCAGTATTACTCGAGTGAGTTGCTTGCAGAAGTGAAAAATATAAAAATTATCACCACAGTGGGTTGGGAAGGCTCCCTGGTAAAGCGTCCTGCACCTTATGACTTTTCCATGCCACCGACCAGTCCCTTGTTGTGCTGCGGAGACATCAGCTGCACGGGTCCATTGAATCATGGCTGGGCACTTCTCCGACCCGAGCCGGCCGGTTTACATCCAAACAAAGTTTTGCCCATAATTAGAAGAGCCGCTTTCAGGTAGGTGAGAAATGCGCATTTATTGGAAAAGCTGCAAGGCACCTCCCGGGAAAGTTCACCACTTCATGCTGCCTTACGCGTTTCGTGCGTGACCGCACTTCGTCAGAGGCTTTCAATCACTTGTGCAATGTTCGCCATTATTAAATACTACAACCACGTGCTTGAAGGGGCGTAGGCTCACCCCAGGCATTATGGTCTTTGTAGTCAGTATTACTCGAGTGAGTTGCTTGCAGAAGTGAAAAATATAAAAATTATCACCACAGTGGGTTGGGAAGGCTCCCTGGTAAAGCGTCCTGCACCTTATGACTTTTCCATGCCACCGACCAGTCCCTTGTTGTGCTGCGGAGACATCAGCTGCACGGGTCCATTGAATCATGGCTGGGCTCTTCTCCGACCCGAGCCGGCCGGTTTACATCCAAACAAAGTTTTGCCCATAATTAGAAGAGCCGCTTTCAGGTAGGTGAGAAATGCGCATTTATTGGAAAAGCTGCAAGGCACCTCCCGGGAAAGTTCACCACTTCATGCTGCCTTACGCGTTTCGTGCGTGACCGCACTTCGTCAGAGGCTTTCAATCACTTGTGCAATGTTCGCCATTATTAAATACTACAACCACGTGCTTGAAGGGGCGTAGGCTCACCCCAGGCATTATGGTCTTTGTAGTCAGTATTACTCGAGTGAGTTGCTTGCAGAAGTGAAAAATATAAAAATTATCACCACAGTGGGTTGGGAAGGCTCCCTGGTAAAGCGTCCTGCACCTTATGACTTTTCCATGCCACCGACCAGTCCCTTGTTGTGCTGCGGAGACATCAGCTGCACGGGTCCATTGAATCATGGCTGGGCTCTTCTCCGACCCGAGCCGGCCGGTTTACATCCAAACAAAGTTTTGCCCATAATTAGAAGAGCCGCTTTCAGGTAGGTGAGAAATGCGCATTTATTGGAAAAGCTGCAAGGCACCTCCCGGGAAAGTTCACCACTTCATGCTGCCTTACGCGTTTCGTGCGTGACCGCACTTCGTCAGAGGCTTTCAATCACTTGTGCAATGTTCGCCATTATTAAATACTACAACCACGTGCTTGAAGGGGCGTAGGCTCACCCCAGGCATTATGGTCTTTGTAGTCAGTATTACTCGAGTGAGTTGCTTGCAGAAGTGAAAAATATAAAAATTATCACCACAGTGGGTTGGGAAGGCTCCCTGGTAAAGCGTCCTGCACCTTATGACTTTTCCATGCCACCGACCAGTCCCTTGTTGTGCTGCGGAGACATCAGCTGCACGGGTCCATTGAATCATGGCTGGGCTCTTCTCCGACCCGAGCCGGCCGGTTTACATCCAAACAAAGTTTTGCCCATAATTAGAAGAGCCGCTTTCAGGTAGGTGAGAAATGCGCATTTATTGGAAAAGCTGCAAGGCACCTCCCGGGAAAGTTCACCACTTCATGCTGCCTTACGCGTTTCATGCGTGACCGCACTTCGTCAGAGGCTTTCAATCACTTGTGCAATGTTCGCCATTATTAAATACTACAACCACGTGCTTGAAGGGGCGTAGGCTCACCCCAGGCATTATGGTCTTTGTAGTCAGTATTACTCGAGTGAGTTGCTTGCAGAAGTGAAAAATATAAAAATTATCACCACAGTGGGTTGGGAAGGCTCCCTGGTAAAGCGTCCTGCACCTTATGACTTTTCCATGCCACCGACCAGTCCCTTGTTGTGCTGCGGAGACATCAGCTGCACGGGTCCATTGAATCATGGCTGGGCACTTCTCCGACCCGAGCCGGCCGGTTTACATCCAAACAAAGTTTTGCCCATAATTAGAAGAGCCGCTTTCAGGTAGGTGAGAAATGCGCATTTATTGGAAAAGCTGCAAGGCACCTCCCGGGAAAGTTCACCACTTCATGCTGCCTTACGCGTTTCGTGCGTGACCGCACTTCGTCAGAGGCTTTCAATCACTTGTGCAATGTTCGCCATTATTAAATACTACAACCACGTGCTTGAAGGGGCGTAGGCTCACCCCAGGCATTATGGTCTTTGTAGTCAGTATTACTCGAGTGAGTTGCTTGCAGAAGTGAAAAATATAAAAATTATCACCACAGTGGGTTGGGAAGGCTCCCTGGTAAAGCGTCCTGCACCTTATGACTTTTCCATGCCACCGACCAGTCCCTTGTTGTGCTGCGGAGACATCAGCTGCACGGGTCCATTGAATCATGGCTGGGCTCTTCTCCGACCCGAGCCGGCCGGTTTACATCCAAACAAAGTTTTGCCCATAATTAGAAGAGCCGCTTTCAGGTAGGTGAGAAATGCGCATTTATTGGAAAAGCTGCAAGGCACCTCCCGGGAAAGTTCACCACTTCATGCTGCCTTACGCGTTTCATGCGTGACCGCACTTCGTCAGAGGCTTTCAATCACTTGTGCAATGTTCGCCATTATTAAATACTACAACCACGTGCTTGAAGGGGCGTAGGCTCACCCCAGGCATTATGGTCTTTGTAGTCAGTATTACTCGAGTGAGTTGCTTGCAGAAGTGAAAAATATAAAAATTATCACCACAGTGGGTTGGGAAGGCTCCCTGGTAAAGCGTCCTGCACCTTATGACTTTTCCATGCCACCGACCAGTCCCTTGTTGTGCTGCGGAGACATCAGCTGCACGGGTCCATTGAATCATGGCTGGGCTCTTCTCCGACCCGAGCCGGCCGGTTTACATCCAAACAAAGTTTTGCCCATAATTAGAAGAGCCGCTTTCAGGTAGGTGAGAAATGCGCATTTATTGGAAAAGCTGCAAGGCACCTCCCGGGAAAGTTCACCACTTCATGCTGCCTTACGCGTTTCGTGCGTGACCGCACTTCGTCAGAGGCTTTCAATCACTTGTGCAATGTTCGCCATTATTAAATACTACAACCACGTGCTTGAAGGGGCGTAGGATCACCCCAGGCATTATGGTCTTTGTAGTCAGTATTACTCGAGTGAGTTGCTTGCAGAAGTGAAAAATATAAGAAGTAACGTGGTAGTGTGTGTATAGTTGTATATGCAAATAAATGGATGTTCAATAGTTTATTTGCATGTGTGAGTATGTGTGTGAGTAACTTTTCGATGACTGTCGATGTGTAACAGAATGTATAGGTGTATCACTACATATGATGAGTGAGTATATGTATGAGTGACTATATAGAACTGTTGGTGAATGACAGAATGTGTATATAGATGGTGGAATTACTGAATTGGTTGCTGTAACTGGTATGGGTATCTCCATTTTTTGGAAAATGTTAATTTCTATTTTCCAATATGTGTTTTAAGGGTTACATTACACTTAAAGGAGGTCTGTCATCAGTGATGTCATAAGTGATGTCACTGACCATGTCATGAGTGATGTAATATGTAATGTCATCAGCAGTGCATTACACGCACAAGTTATAGTGAGTCCAACTAACTATAACGTGGAATTTCATTGGTTTTATGTCAGTAAAATTTCCAGCTAACTATAACTGGTGTCAAACCTATGGTTTTTTCAGTGAATATATATATATATATATATATATATATATATATATATATATATATATATATATATATATATTTTTCCACGAAGGTCTTCCCCACAAGAAGAAGACTAGAGGCAGCACTCGAGGTCCGTTCAATTCTTTATTCCAATTTTCACCATGGGCATTAACGCGTTTCGGGGGTTTACTTTCCTTTCTCAAAATGCCCCCCTGGTGAATGAGTCGCCACTGCTGCTGATAATCCCTTCATAAAAGTTGTATGTCCGTCCCACCACTTGAAGTAGCGTGGGTTGCCTCCAAAACACGGTCCGGAATCGCCTCTGTGTTCGCCGGTGAACCACATTTCCCAGCATGCAACATCATTCCTATGCTGGCGGCGATCCCAACCATCGGTGCGTTTGTTTGGTAAGTGGCCGATGGATTGTGTAGATAGGCAGGGAGTGTAGCTAGTTTTCGGGGCATTTAAAAAGTCAATCACGGTCCTCTCCCCCTCCCATGCACTTCCATCCGTCGTGGTGCAGAGAACACCGTTGAAGTAAAGGTGTAGTCCCATTAAGTATGGACTGCGCATCCGCAGCTGTGTCCACTCCAGATTTCGTGCGGGGCAGTCAGAGGATCTTCCATTTCGCGATCCCCTTAACACTTGTGGGGGGTGCTAGCCCAGCGCGCAGCCACACGACAGATTGCACAGCTAACCACGCCTTAATTTTCCACGAAGGTCTTCCCCACAAGAAGAAGACTAGAGGCAGCACTCGAGGTCCGTTCAATTCTTTATTCCAATTTTCACCATGGGCATTAACGCGTTTCGGGGGTTTACTTTCCTTTCTCAAAATGCCCCCCTGGTGAATGAGTCGCCACTGCTGCTGATAATCCCTTCATAAAAGTTGTATGTCCGTCCCACCACTTGAAGTAGCGTGGGTTGCCTCCAAAACACGGTCCGGAATCGCCTCTGTGTTCGCCGGTGAACCACATTTCCCAGCATGCAACATCATTCCTATGCTGGCGGCGATCCCAACCATCGGTGCGTTTGTTTGGTAAGTGGCCGATGGATTGTGTAGATAGGCAGGGAGTGTAGCTAGTTTTCGGGGCATTTAAAAAGTCAATCACGGTCCTCTCCCCCTCCCATGCACTTCCATCCGTCGTGGTGCAGAGAACACCGTTGAAGTAAAGGTGTAGTCCCATTAAGTATGGACTGCGCATCCGCAGCTGTGTCCACTCCAGATTTCGTGCGGGGCAGTCAGAGGATCTTCCATTTCGCGATCCCCTTAACACTTGTGGGGGGTGCTAGCCCAGCGCGCAGCCACACGACAGATTGCACAGCTAACCACGCCTTAATTTTCCACGAAGGTCTTCCCCACAAGAAGAAGACTAGAGGCAGCACTCGAGGTCCGTTCAATTCTTTATTCCAATTTTCACCATGGGCATTAACGCGTTTCGGGGGTTTACTTTCCTTTCTCAAAATGCCCCCCTGGTGAATGAGTCGCCACTGCTGCTGATAATCCCTTCATAAAAGTTGTATATATATATATTCACTGAAAAAACCATAGGTTATAGACCATATATAGTTAGGAATTAGCATTTACAAAACCTTGAAAATTCACTGAAAAAACCATAGGTTATAATACATAGTTAGGAATTCGCATTCACAAAACCTTATTTTACTCACACAAAACCATTGAAATTCCATATATAGTTAGTTGCACTAACTATATATCGCGCACCCGCAATCCACTGCTGATGATGTCACATATTACATCATTCATGACATGGTCAGTGACATCACTGATGACATCACTGATGACATCTCAAATGACATCACTGATGACATCATTCATGTGATAATACGATGAACCTCTTCAGACTCTAATATAACCTTAGATACAATCAGTGTAAACAGACACTCACAGACTGTCACTCATCCATGGAGTTACTCACACACCTAGTCAGTCATGCAAAGAATCAATCACACCTCCATTTCCTCAACTATACAGTTATACAAACTTTACTTATTCAAACATATACTAACACATATTTACTCTCTTATACAATCCCTGATACAAGTTCACAATGATCCATACAGCCACTCACACATTCACTGGCTCTTATGCACAGTTATTTATATATGTCAACTCTCACATGTACTGTGTTTTACATATGTACTTACTTTGACATGTAGCACTGAGATATCCATTCACTCACCAATACACTCATGCACACAGTCAACCGCCCATACAGCTGTTTCCACATGCACTTTTGAAACCATACATCTAGTGAATCAACTGCTCACACATCTATGCACAGAGTCATACACCTCCCAGCCACCCACACACACACTCAGTCTCCCATACAAATACTTGGGCAACCAATCAATAACCCATATAGTTACTCATATAGCTACTTATCAACACATGCAACAGTTTACAGAACAACAGACATAATGATGCACAAATTAAGACAGTTTAGTCACTAACCCATGCACTCAGTGAGACACATTTAATCACTCACTCATACAGTCAGTCATGCACCTACTAAATCCTTCATCCAGACACTTATACATCCACTCATTCTTCAATATGTAAGACATATTTTAACTTTACAGAAATGGATGTTGTCATCAGTGATGTCATTTGAGATGTCATCAGTGATGTCATCAGTGATGTCACTGACCATGTCATGAATGATGTAATATGTGATATCATCAGCAGTGGATTGCGGGTGCGCGATCTATAGTTAGTGCAACTAACTATATATGGAATTACAATGGTTTTGTGTGAGTAAAATAAGGTTTTGTAAATGCGAATTCCTAACTATATATTATAACCTATGTTTTTTTCAGTGAATTTTCAAGGTTTTGTAAATGCTAATTCCTAACTATATATGGTCTATAACCTATGGTTTTTTCAGTGAATTTTCAAGGTTTTGTAAATGCTAATTCCTAACTATATATGGTCTATAACCTATGGTTTTTTCAGTGAATATATATATATACATACAAATATAAACATATATCATCTGTATATCTATATAAATACAAACATAAATGCATGCATACATATACTTATATGCATACAGATGCATGTTATTTACATGAAAGTTGAAAAAACACTAATAAAAGCAAAGCTAAAAAGCCACCTCATTACAAACAGAATGGCTTTAACTTAAACGAGGGCGAGATCTATTGCATTTTCAATGCTTGTTTACTTTGGTTCCATCAAGAAGGCATTCAGATGTGTCACACATTTGCCATAAATTCTGAATGTTAGCACTCTAGTTGCACATTAGATCACTGTAGTAAAGCTACTGCTCACCAGGGACGTCTGCTGCTGGTATTCAAAGTGCATGTTTCAGTCTGCATGTCAGAATTTTTTTAATGAAATAGAAGAGGATTTGAGAAGTCACTCAAAATGATCCCTAATTTTTCTTTCTGAAGCACTAATACTTTCTATGGCAAAATTAACCCCCTCGTGTTGTTCCTTTTTAAATTGAGTGTTTTCAGACTTACCACTTCATTCCAATCAAGATGGCTTCTGGTGTGCCATACTGTTGTCATAAGTAAGACTGTTAGCTCTCTAGTTGTTCTTTAGAACACTCTGGGACATTCTGTCATTGGGCTATACTTGGGGTACATCTGGGTGATATTTGGGCTACATTTAGGCTCTTTTGTCTCTGGTGGCCATCTTGGGAGACTGTATGTCAGAATTTTTTAATGAAATTGAAGAGGGTTTGAGAAGTCACTCAAAATGTGCCCTAATTTTTCTTTCTGCAGCACTAATCATAATTCATATGGCAAAATATACCCCCTCATTTTGTTCCTTTTTAAATTAAATGTTTTAAGAGTTACCACTTTATTCCAATCAAGATGGCTTCAGGTGTGCCATACCTTTGTAATAAGTAGGACTGTTAGCGGTCTAGTTGTTCTTTAGAACACTCTGGGACATTCTGTCATTGGGCTATACTTGGGCTACATCTGGGTGATATTTGGGCTACATTTGGGCTCTTTTGTCTCTGGTGGCCATTTTGGGAGACTGCATGTCAGAATTTTTTAACGAAATAGAAGAGGATTTGAAAAGTCACTC
This sequence comes from Lissotriton vulgaris, assembly GCF_964263255.1. Taxonomy (NCBI): domain Eukaryota; kingdom Metazoa; phylum Chordata; class Amphibia; order Caudata; family Salamandridae; genus Lissotriton; species Lissotriton vulgaris. The sequence goes on along the minus strand of NC_141695.1, from coordinate 1,216,495,097 downwards.
AAAATGTGCCCTAATTTTTCTTTCTGCAGCACTAATAATACCTTCTATTGCATAATATACCCCCTCATTTTGTTCCTTTTTAAATTAAATGTTTTAAGAGTTACCACTTTATTCCCATCACAATGGCTCCAGGTGTGCTATACCTTTGTAATAAGTAGGACTGTTAGCGCTCTAGTTGTTCTTTAGAACACTCTGGGACATTCTGTCATTGGGCTATACTTGGGCTACATCTGGGTGATATTTGGGCTACATTTGGGCTCTTTTGTCTCTGGTGGCCATTTTGGGAGACTGCATGTCAGAATGTTTTAATGAAATAGAAAAGGATTTGAGAAGTCACTCAAAATGTGCCTTAATTTTTCATTCTGCAGCACTAATCATACTTTCTATGGCAAAATATACCCCCTCATGTTGTTTCTTTTTAAATTAAATGTTTTAAGAGTTACCACTTTATTCCAATCAAGATGGCTTCAGGTGTGCCATACCTTTGTAATAAGTAGGACTGTTAGCGCTCTAGTTGTTCTTTAGAACACTCTGGGACATTCTGTCATTGGGCTATACTTGGGCTACATCTGGGTGATATTTGGGCTACATTTGGGCTCTTTTGTCTCTGGTGGCCATTTTGGGAGACTGCATGTCAGAATGTTTTAATGAAATAGAAAAGGATTTGAGAAGTCACTCAAAATGTGCCATAATTTTTCATTCTGCAGCACTAATCGCCAGTAGGTATATATAGTTAGGATTTTTTCTCTATGGGACTTTTGAAAATTCTATGTCTAATAACTTTGGCGTTTGTGGACGGAATCGGCTGAAATTTTCAGGAAAATGGCACATTTTGTTTCTGAGCAGCCCCTGAAAAGTTGGGGGGGTTTCGTCAAGGGGGGACGGTCCCAAAAAGCGTTTTTCCCATTCATTTTTCTGTAGGTCGTTTGGCCTCACTTTTAGCTCGAACGGCTAAATGGATTTGCACGAAACTTGGCAAAATTGTAGGGACTGTTAGCCCGATGTGCCTTTGCTGGGTCTCAATATATGTGCTCCAGTGGATTTTGAGAAATTAACGTTTTAAAAAACAGATATATCTGTGACAGGGTCCCGGGTAGCGCTCCGGTTCGCGTACTTTTCGCGTTACGGAACTTTGCGAAGCGAAGCTGATTGGCTCTCAGGTGTCTGTCAACATTCTAAACAGTCCGGAACGGCCGCCATCTTGTCTCTCGGTAGGATCGAGAGACAAGAGGAGGAGAAAAACGAAGGGGGAATTTAATGAAAGGGGTCAAGGTAGACCCCTCTTGACCCCCTAGGAATGATGTTGCAGTTATTAAAGGGTCCCGTGGGGCAAATAAAAAAAATTTGATTTTTCTCGGTAGAATCGCTTCCCGGTTCGCGAACCGGGTCGCGAAACGGGAATTCGCCATTTTGTGTTTCGTTTTAATTAAATTACAAGATGGAGGAAAAACAATGTGAGAAATGGGTATAAGGGGGTACGGGAGACGTATCCTGACCCCCTATGTTTTCTGAGGGTGGCTGAGGATGCTCATATATGTTGATACATGTCTTCCAGCGGCTGCGCGTGAGCGTTTTTTTTTTTCTGCATGACGTCTGTTAACGTTTGATTCAAAGGAAATCAGGAAGTGTTGACCGCCATTTTGTCACTGCGAGTAAATATTTTGTTAAAAATAATTGTTATAAATTAATCCGTATTGATAAACATTGTCTGCGCCATCTTGCCTTTTTTCCAATGCCACACTTTTGTCGTGCACGGCAGCCATTTTAGATGCCTTGACCAGACCCACTCTCTGCACGCCGCCGATCCTCAGCATGGCTCCCCACCCTCGCAAGCATCTCCCCCACGCACTGGTCACCCCCGCTCTCTCTCTCATGCATGGGCCATAAACCTCCCCCCCCCATCTGCGCTGCTTTTCCCTGAGAATCACACCCTGTGCCCGGCCGACACCTCCCTTTCACCTTATTCACTACCGCACCCTCTGACACTCCTCTTCCTCTGTGTCTGATTGTCCAGGCCGGTCCCAGGCTATCACCTAGCCGTGCGGATGTAGTTTATGGCCCCAACTTTAAAGAATCACCCCTCTTCAAAGGAGTTACAGTAGATCAAAGCCCCCACCTCATGAGATCCGTCACACCACACGCATTCCTACTATCTGATAACGATCCTGTATTGTGATTGGGGAGGGGATTCTCACTGCAAGGGTGTGTGAGACCGAGCCTGAAGCGGAAGATTCTAGGGATGCCTTTTTGTACATCAATGTCTTCACAATTATGTGTCACATTAAAAATATATAGCACTCCAACAAAGTAGTAGGATTATAACACTTTAATAACTTATAAATATATACAACGCTCCAACAAAGTAAACACGTTAAAAAAAAAATGTAAACAACTATTTACATGGCAGCCTGCTGCAACATCCATCACAAAGCAACAATGGGCTGCTTTGGTTTGTCTTTTAGTCAGTAGCGGTCCGTTGTGCGAATAGGCCGAAGGCAGCACAACGCGCCGAGATCCGGACGGCACCCAGGTGGTGTCCAGTAAGTTGTCACACTGGTCTGGCCATCCTACAATGCTGCGCCGAAAAACAGCGTGGGGCGCCCCGGGGGGGGGGGGGAGGCGGAACGAACGGGCCTCCCCCGCCTCCCCAGGTGGAGGCTCCTCTGCTGCAGTGGGGCGCCCTTTAGCGTTTCAGTCGCCATCCAGTTGGACGGCACCCAGGTGGTGTCCAGTAAGTTGTGGCACTGGTCTGGCCATCCTACAATGCTGCGCTGAAAAATGGCGTGGGGCGCCCCGGGGGGGGGAGGCGGAACGAACGGGCCTCCCCGCCTCCCCAGGTGGAGGCTCCTCTGCTGGAGTGGGGCGCCCTTTAGCGTTTCAGTCGCCATCCAGTTGTTTAGCGCCCGCTTTTGCGGCACTGTGCCTCATCCGCCATTCAGCTGAGTTGCGCCCACTCTTGCGGTGCAGCGATAGGCGGCTGCCACAGGACTCTTAAAATGGCGGCCGGCTCTTCGGATTTGGGCCTGGTCCACTAAAATGGCCCTGGGACACATTTGAACTCAGACATTTGCCTGCTACGGCTTTGGCCCCATTCTCGAAAGCGTCCCCTCAGCCTTGAAGATTCTACAAAAGTCATCGGGGCCCCCGACTCCCGCAGGCTTCCAGTGGGGAGCGGCTGCCATGATTGCTTGTGGAATGGCCACGACGGAGCCACGAGATGGTGGTGCTCTCATGCTGACGCCAGCTTCAGTCTGAAACATCCAGAAACACTGTAGACTACCAATTCGATGACTTCCGGTGGAGCCCCAACGTGACCCGGTAGGGAAGAACTTGCCCTCCCCTCTTTTGACTGATGGTTCTTGTTGCCTGTCCCCTCTGTTGTTATCTAACGGAACCTTTTTGGATTGCCGAGTGAGAAAAAAAAAGGTGGGGCTTTCATCATTTGGGAAAAAAAAATGTTTCAATCCAATGAAAAGTGTTATTTTTAGGTCATATGATCAAGCCTTCCATCATTAGGAAACCAAAAGTAAAATGAACCAATGAAAAGTTTTATAAACAAGTCACATGACCTGTTATGCGGCTTTGGGCTATAAAAAGCCTACAAAATCCGTTGGCCTGTGAGGCGGCGTCAGTAGCGGACCGATGTGCGAATAGGCCGAAGGCAGCACAACGCGCCGAGATCCGGATGGCACTGAGGTGGTGTCCAGCAAGTTGCACTGGTGTGGCCATCCTACAATGCTGCGCCGAAAGACGGCGTGGGGTGCCCGGGGGGAGGCGGCGCAAACGGGCCTCTCCTGCCTCCCCAGGTGGAGGCACCTCATCTGCAGTGCGGCACCCCTTATCGTTTCACTCGCCGTCCAGTTGAGTTGCGCCCGCACTTGCTGCTACTGTAGGCCGAAGGCAGCACAACGCGCCGAGATCCGGATGGCACTGAGGTGGTGTCCAGCAAGTTGTTGTACTGGTGTGGCCATCCTACAATGCTGCGCCGAAAGTCGGCGTGGGTTGCCCGGGGGGTGGGGGGGTGAGGCGGCGCAAATGGGCCTCTCCCGCCTCCCCAGGTGGAGGCACCTCATCTGCAGTGGGGCGCCCCTTAGCGTTTCACTCGCCGTCCAGCTGAGTTGCGCCCGCACTTGCTGCTACAGTAGGCCGAAGGCAGCACAACGCGCCGAGATCCGGATGGCACCGAGGTGGTGTCCAGCAAGTTGTTGTACTGGTGTGGACTGTAGGAAGGTACATCCTGACTATGGTTGCCCCCAACTTTTTGCCCTGTGTTTTAGCTGGTTTTTGACATAGTCGACCTGGGATCCTGCCAATCAGGACCCCAGGCCTACTGCTCTCTCGTTAAAATGGATTCCATGTACCTTAGGTGCATTTCCAATTGGTACTGGGCCACCTTATCAGACCCCGTAACGCAGGGCATAGGTGTACCCAGGGCCGCCAGGGGCTGAAGCATGTATTATGCCACCCCTGGCTGGCCTCCTAAATTTGACACAACTGGCTGCATGACAGCTGGGGCGAAGTCGTGTAATCACCCTTTGCTTTAGATATAGTAGCTCTATATCTAACCCTCCAATGGACACCCGAGTCCCTATCAGTCACTCCTATGGCAGGCCTTGACAATCCTGAAGGCAGAGTGCATGGGCTCGTGTGAACTAAGCTCTGGCCCGAGCCGAGCCCGGTTGCAGCTTGCGGAATCAAGACCCAATGGCTGTTCCATGATAACGCGTACCATAACGGTAACTCCGGTGTCGCGTTATCAAGACATGTCGAGTAAGGTGTCATACGAATCGGGATGCTGCCCTCTCACCAACTCTGGCGACGAGGTTAGCATTCCGCCCTTCTAGAGGGACACGACATGTACGTAACTGTGAACCCCGGTTAAAGTCAACGAAAGCCTCAGCTCCACAAAATGGATGCTGCCACCACAGACACAAGTCTGACCTCCTGCTGCTGGGAGTCCTTCCAGCGAGGAGCACTTGGACAAAGGGTTTCCTGTCGAGGGCGGTGTTCGCACCGTCCCAGACAGGGTTTGTGTATTCTGGGTAGGTAGGGCTTTTGCGAGAAGGTGACTGCGGAGTGGCACCCCGGTGCTCACTACGCATCTGCCGGTTAGAACCAGTTCCAGGGGCGACAGCCCTGGCCTGGGGAAAGTCCGGCAGGGGAGAGGGGTGTAACTACCCCCCTTCCCGGTCCCACCCTTAGGGCAGGACCTAGTCATGTACCCGCCCCTTTCTTTAGGATAAAGGCCGGAGCGGGGACCCTTCCAAATTAGATCATCTTTGAATCAAGAACTACTTTCTACGAAAGGACCTTCAAGACTCTTCTTAAGATTTCTCCCTTGTGACTAAGGAGTAGTCACCCTGCATCAGCGGGCACCATCTAAGAACTCTGCGGTTTGCTGCAAGTCCTTCCTCAAGGAATCCGACGGCCCAGCTCGACGAGAACCGGCTTCCCTGGCACCTCTGACCTCTATCCACGTCATCAGCTCAGCTGTGATCTGTGGATGCGACGAGACCTCGAGGGACCGGCCATCATCAGAACCTGCACGCTCTTAAAAACCAGCACGACCATCGAGGTAACTCTCTGGTGAGTGCTCTGGGGTCCGAGAAGCCCCGACCCTGAGCCGCTCCAGCACCGAAGTGCAGTCTCCCAGCATCTCCACGATCTGCGTGGGGCCCTTCTGCTCGCTGCTCAGCACGTTGTCTGGTCACTTGCCGCTGGCTTGTGCCCTTCTGTGACGACGACCAAGAATCAACACTGCCGGTCTGGTTGCTCCAGACTGGCCCCTGCTTCCATCTTTTGAGAAGCACCCCGGACCCTCCTGGTCCACCGAGACGCCGACAGCGACATCCGTCGTGGGACAGCTCGCACCTCCACCGGGGTCGCCGACAACGCCTCCTGGTCCGTGAGACTGCAGAGCCTAGCGTCGCCCACTCACCTGGTCGAGGTGACGGCCAACTGGTGCCTTCCTGGTACCCTCTGACTACTGGCTAGTAGTACGAACTTGGTCCCCTCTGCTTTCAGGTTTCATCAATCTCTACGAACTATACACCACTGGTCGCCGGCCAGCAACTCCTTTTCTTCCGGCTCCTGGCTCGTCAGCGAAGACCCCGACGCCTGTAAGACTTGTGCATCCGCAGCCCTCGTGGCTAGGTAACTCGGCATTTCGGTGCCTGCATAGCCTCCTTACTCTAGGGTCCCGAGTCCCTCGCTTCCGACTTGCCTTAACCTTTCCGTGTCCTCGGACACTTGTCTTTAAACTGTGCACTTGAAGTATTTGCTAAAGAGATTTGGTTTGTGCTTAGTACCCTGTCCTCATAAAGAGTACAGGGCTGTTGTGATTCTTAATAAATATACTGTTTATTTTCATAACACTTGTGTGGTGTCCTTTCACTGGGTGTTCAAGGGGTACATGTGTGGTAAACAGCTGGCTTAACACGCCCTCTCGAGTCTTTAGCCTTAGACTGCTCGTATCCACGCTACTAGGATAGCTGGTCTATAGGTTGACTTACAACCAAACACCATAAGGGTCGTTGGAACGATACATAGCGGTCGCTAGAATAGCGAACATTGCATATCGGGCCAACTTCTCACATTGGTGAGCAGCGGTTGGGATTTGAGCTTGCTGTTGTTTTACCACACGTATCCTAAGAATATCTTGTTGAAAGATCGCACAAGTACTGTTAGTACATATAACTAAAGCTTAGAATACTCTGAGTTCTACTGAACCAGCTGTTGTAGCTCCTCAAGGCTTAGCACACCTTGGCTACAACTCTTAGCAAGGGAAAAGTAGGTAAACACATAGTATAGGTAGGTGCATCACTTACACCACACTAGAAGCAGTATGTCAGTCACAGGAGGAAACATCGAGTCTCCCCTGGTGTCAGTTGACCCTCCACAGGTCATCCCGTCAAGATATACTGCGCTTAACTTCCATGAGTTACGACAAGTATGTACCTCTAGGAAAATTAAGCAAGGGGCTAACCCCACCACCTCCTTTCTGATTGGTCTCCTAGAGACTTATGATGCCAGAAAGGCTGAGAAGCTTCTTAGCCCTTCTAATCCAGAAGGAGACATGCCTCCCCTCGAGGGAACCCGGGACGATCCTGACCTCATTCACCTCGCAACCGAGAACGGGGATGTGGAGGAGGATGAGGATGAGGATCTCTCTGGGGACGAGGCAGATAAGGGACAGGTAGAAGTCGTCAGACTAAGCAGGTCCAACTTAAGCAAACATGATAGCGGTACTAGGGGACCCCTGGGGCCACTATCAGGTCAGCTTAACATTGGGAATGGACGAGTTAGGTCTCTATCAAGAGGCTCTAACAGATCCTTTCGAACCAATGGCTCCCACAACTCTTCTCAAAGAGGGATGACGTCCCCTCAGAGGAGAGTGTACGAAGCGAAAGAAAGGGCAGCTAATCTGCGGATCGAAAGGGAAGAACTTGCCCTGGCCAAGGAAAAGCTTGCTTTCGCTAGAGAGCAACAGTTAAGTGGGGCAATCCCCACTGGTGGCAGCAATGTACCTAGTAATAGGGAAAAGAGTTTCGATACGAAGCACCTTGGGAAGATAGTGCCCCCCTTTAAACAAGGGGACGACATCCACAAATGGATTACTGCTTTGGAGAGGGCCTGCACTGTGCAAGGCGTTCCCCAGAGTCAGTGGGCAGCTATCTTGTGGCTCTCCTTTGAAGGTAAAGGAAGAGACAAGCTCCTCACCACAAGGGTAGAGGACGCTAACAATTACCAAGTCTTGAAGAATACACTCGTTGAAGGGTTCGGCCTAACCACTGAGCAGTACAGGGTGCTGTTCAGGGATACCCAGAAAACGCAGTCTCAAGACTGGTCTGATTTTGTCGATTGTGCCACTAAGGCTTTTGAAGGCTGGCTACTGGGTAGTAAGGTTACTGATTTTAAAGGATTGTATAATCTAATTATAAGGGAGCAAATCTTAAATAATTGTCAGAACCAGTTATTACACCAGCACCTGGTAGACTCTGATCTGACCTCTCCACAGGAATTGGGTAAGAGGGCAGACAAATGGGTCAGAACCAGGGTTAGGCCTAAAAACCAGGGTGGTGACCAGAGAAAGGAATCGACCAAGCCTCAAGAGAAGGGTGGGGATAAATCCACAGAGAAGACTCCCCAAGGGCCCCAAAACTCCAACAAGGGTGGTGGGTCCCAGAACACTCCTTCCGAACAGAAGAAACCTTATTGCCATACCTGTAAACAGGTGGGCCATTACAAAAGTGATGCCAAATGCCCTAAAAATAGCAATAAGGAAAACATACCCCCAAGTAATACTCCTAGACCTCCTGTTACCACTAGTGGTAATCCCCCAGGTGGTGGGAGTGCCCCCAAGAATGTGGTGGGCATTACTTTGGGAAATCAGGAGGACCATGGCTTAGCCAGGTTCCCTGACCACACTCTTGTCTGTGAGACTGGCATGGGGTTTGCCAACTTCACTACTGGACCCCACATTTTGGGCAAGTATAGACAAGAAGTTTTAGTGAATGGTCAGAAAGTTGAGGCATTCAGAGACACAGGGGCCAGCCTCACCATGGTGAGTGACCATCTGGTCCCCTCTGCTCAACTGACCCCTGGTTTTACTTATCAGGTGACAGACATTCATGGAATGAAGAGAAGGCATCCCATGGCAGTAGTCAAGCTCAGCTGGGGTAATGTCACGGGGCCCATGAGAGTGGCAGTGACAGATAACCTACCTGTAGATTGCTTACTGGGGAATGACCTGGAACTCTCAGCATGGGCTGAGGTGGAGCAAGAAGCTCATTCCAGAATGATAGGCCTATCCAGGCAGGTTAGTGGGGCAGTAATAGCTACAGCCCCAGTCCAAGCATCATTCCTCCCTGAAAAGGTTGGAAGGGCAGTGGTAGCCACTGCCCAGGCTCAGACAGACTTTTCAGAACCGGATAGGAGGGCTGTGACAGTCACAGCCCAAACACAAACTGAGTGCCCTCCTGAAAAGGTTGGCAAGGTTGAAATGGTCTCAGCCTCTACTCAAACAGATAGTGAGGTTGTGAAGCCTGAAACAATGGATCACTCCACTCAAACAGAGAGCATTGAGGAGGAAGAAAAGTCTTCCCCCTCCCAGACACTAGGTGAGAGCCAGCCTCCTCAGGGAACTGTCTCTACCCCTGTTGAAGGAACTGCTCCAGAGGTAGTCAGGCCTAGCCTGGCAGAACCCCTGATGGCAGTGGACCCTTCCCAGGTGGGACCCAGTCTGGAGCAGGTAAACTGCACCTCTCTACCCTGCCTCAGTCAGCCCAGGGCTGAAGAGGACAGGGAGGCCAGCGGCGGACCCAAAAGGGCCCCCTGTCCAAAAGAATCCCTTAATCAGCAGATTAGGATCACTGAAGCTGGTAAACCTAGCCAAGTGAAAATAGAACAGACTCCTGAGGGATCCCCCTTAAAAGTAGTTAGGGAACTCCCACAGCTGGACACTGTTGGGCACAGCCAAACATGGGGCCTAAAAACCCCAGACCTGGCCTGTCCCTCCAGTAAGCCAAACAGAGGGACTCAGCCTCCAGCTTTAGGTAGCCAGAGGCTGACCCTGAGAGCTCAGTGCATCTCAGCTAAAGAAAGAAAGGCACGCATGATGAATGGTGGTTGGAGGAAGATGAGCCCAAAGGTAGAGGAGCCTCACTTCAGTACTCCATCCCAGCATCAGCCTTCTTCTTTCCCAAGACACACCAGAGACAGAGATTCCCTATGGTGGAGACCCTCAGATACCCTTAGGGTGAGGGGTTGCCTAGTGGACCATGACACAGGGGGAAACCAAGCCAGAGCTGGTCCTTCCTTATATGGCCACTTAGGTAATAGAGGCTTACCTGGACAAGGATAGCCTTATCTCCTTTCGTTTGGGGGGGGTTGTGTAGGAAGGTACATCCTGACTATGGTTGCCCCCAACTTTTTGCCCTGTGTTTTAGCTGGTTTTTGACATAGTCGACCTGGGATCCTGCCAATCAGGACCCCAGGCCTACTGCTCTCTCGTTAAAATGGATTCCATGTACCTTAGGTGCATTTCCAATTGGTACTGGGCCACCTTATCAGACCCCGTAACGCAGGGCATAGGTGTACCCAGGGCCGCCAGGGGCTGAAGCATGTATTATGCCACCCCTGGCTGGCCTCCTAAATTTGACACAACTGGCTGCATGACAGCTGGGGCGAAGTCGTGTAATCACCCTTTGCTTTAGATATAGTAGCTCTATATCTAACCCTCCAATGGACACCCGAGTCCCTATCAGTCACTCCTATGGCAGGCCTTGACAATCCTGAAGGCAGAGTGCATGGGCTCGTGTGAACTAAGCTCTGGCCCGAGCCGAGCCCGGTTGCAGCTTGCGGAATCAAGACCCAATGGCTGTTCCATGATAACGCGTACCATAACGGTAACTCCGGTGTCGCGTTATCAAGACATGTCGAGTAAGGTGTCATACGAATCGGGATGCTGCCCTCTCACCAACTCTGGCGACGAGGTTAGCATTCCGCCCTTCTAGAGGGACACGACATGTACGTAACTGTGAACCCCGGTTAAAGTCAACGAAAGCCTCAGCTCCACAAAATGGATGCTGCCACCACAGACACAAGTCTGACCTCCTGCTGCTGGGAGTCCTTCCAGCGAGGAGCACTTGGACAAAGGGTTTCCTGTCGAGGGCGGTGTTCGCACCGTCCCAGACAGGGTTTGTGTATTCTGGGTAGGTAGGGCTTTTGCGAGAAGGTGACTGCGGAGTGGCACCCCGGTGCTCACTACGCATCTGCCGGTTAGAACCAGTTCCAGGGGCGACAGCCCTGGCCTGGGGAAAGTCCGGCAGGGGAGAGGGGTGTAACTACCCCCCTTCCCGGTCCCACCCTTAGGGCAGGACCTAGTCATGTACCCGCCCCTTTCTTTAGGATAAAGGCCGGAGCGGGGACCCTTCCAAATTAGATCATCTTTGAATCAAGAACTACTTTCTACGAAAGGACCTTCAAGACTCTTCTTAAGATTTCTCCCTTGTGACTAAGGAGTAGTCACCCTGCATCAGCGGGCACCATCTAAGAACTCTGCGGTTTGCTGCAAGTCCTTCCTCAAGGAATCCGACGGCCCAGCTCGACGAGAACCGGCTTCCCTGGCACCTCTGACCTCTATCCACGTCATCAGCTCAGCTGTGATCTGTGGATGCGACGAGACCTCGAGGGACCGGCCATCATCAGAACCTGCACGCTCTTAAAAACCAGCACGACCATCGAGGTAACTCTCTGGTGAGTGCTCTGGGGTCCGAGAAGCCCCGACCCTGAGCCGCTCCAGCACCGAAGTGCAGTCTCCCAGCATCTCCACGATCTGCGTGGGGCCCTTCTGCTCGCTGCTCAGCACGTTGTCTGGTCACTTGCCGCTGGCTTGTGCCCTTCTGTGACGACGACCAAGAATCAACACTGCCGGTCTGGTTGCTCCAGACTGGCCCCTGCTTCCATCTTTTGAGAAGCACCCCGGACCCTCCTGGTCCACCCGAGACGCCGACAGCGACATCCGTCGTGGGACAGCTCGCACCTCCACCGGGGTCGCCGACAACGCCTCCTGGTCCGTGAGACTGCAGAGCCTAGCGTCGCCCACTCACCTGGTCGAGGTGACGGCCAACTGGTGCCTTCCTGGTACCCTCTGACTACTGGCTAGTAGTACGAACTTGGTCCCCTCTGCTTTCAGGTTTCATCAATCTCTACGAACTATACACCACTGGTCGCCGGCCAGCAACTCCTTTTCTTCCGGCTCCTGGCTCGTCAGCGAAGACCCCGACGCCTGTAAGACTTGTGCATCCGCAGCCCTCGTGGCTAGGTAACTCGGCATTTCAGTGCCTGCATAGCCTCCTTACTCTAGGGTCCCGAGTCCCTCGCTTCCGACTTGCCTTAACCTTTCCGTGTCCTCGGACACTTGTCTTTAAACTGTGCACTTGAAGTATTTGCTAAAGAGATTTGGTTTGTGCTTAGTACCCTGTCCTCATAAAGAGTACAGGGCTGTTGTGATTCTTAATAAATATACTGTTTATTTTCATAACACTTGTGTGGTGTCCTTTCACTGGGTGTTCAAGGGGTACATGTGTGGTAAACAGCTGGCTTAACACGCCCTCTCGAGTCTTTAGCCTTAGACTGCTCGTATCCACGCTACTAGGATAGCTGGTCTATAGGTTGACTTACAACCAAACACCATAAGGGTCGTTGGAACGATACATAGCGGTCGCTAGAATAGCGAACGTTGCATATCGGGCCAACTTCTCACATGGACATCCTACAATGCTGTGCCGAAAGTCGGCGTGGGGTGCCCGGGGGGGGGGGAGGCGGCGCAAACGGGCCTTTCCCGCCTCCCCAGGTGGAGGCACCTCATGTGCAGTGGGGCGCCTCTTAGCATTTCACTCGCCGTCCAGCTGAGTTTCGCCCGCTCTTGCGGCTACAGCGATAGGCGGCTGCAACAGGACTCTCAAAATGGCAGCCGGTTCTTTGGATTTGGGCCTGGTCCACTAAAATGGCCCTGGGACACCTTGGAACTCGGATGCTTGCCTGCTAGGGCATGGGCCCCATTCCCGAAAGCGTCCCCTCTTTTGACTGATTGTTCTTGTTGCCTATCTCTTCTGTTGTCATTTAACGGAACCTTTTTGGACTGCCGAAAGGGGTTCTGGTCCGACCGCTGGTTGGTGGAGACATTTTGATTATATCCTGGACCTGCCGGGCCTCGCCCAAAATGGCGCAGGTATAAATGGGACTCGTAACTCCTTGTTGTGTACTGGCTGCCCAACCTTGATATCACGAGATACGTATGCAGTTTTGAAGCACATGGCGGGCGGGGACGAGTACTGATTGAACATTTGGACATCCCTATTGATATTAGGTTCTGATGTGTTATTGATTACTGTACTATTGAAAGTTCGAATTAACGTCACCCATGGTACTTGCCCGCAAATGTATATCTAGATCATTTTATTGTAACTGGCCCTGTCGTACTTTAATTATAAAAATTACGTCCATCGATTCCGCAACTGTTAGACACCTTAGTTCTTGCAACCTAATGGCCCGCCCGTTACGTTCTTTTACAGTGTAAATGTCCCCTCATCATATACGATTCCAGTTTGCTCCGTGGCCCGCCCACGTGGTTATAGGCCCGTATTTGTATACTGACATTTTTACAATAAAGGTTTTTAAAACAAAACATGGTAGTAGTACCTAGATTGGTAAAGTTTTGAATAATAGCCACTGTTTTCGAATCAGTAAAAGGCAAGTGAAATAAAGCAGCCCGATTACATGAAGGTTAAAAGGTATAATACGCAGGAACGCAGTAAAGATAAATGGTCAAGGGCTGGTGTGTTTTCCACTCCTGCCAATGAACCATTGGTTACATCCCCAATAGGCACTCTGTGTGGGTTCCTCTTGGAATGAAGACTCCTACGTTTTTTTAAATGTTTGATCTCCTTTTATTTTTTGATTATATTCATAATGATTGGTTTTCAAACATATTTTTGAAAATATTTCTCTTCTTTCATACACATTTCTTTTCAAAATAGATATATATGTCTAAGCTCTAATGCATTTCGGGCATCTCTTGCCCTTCCTCAGGGAGCAGAAGCTGTTAGGAATACAAAATGTAATCACGATCACAACCCTTATATCTATACATTTTTAATCGTTTTTGTCAGTTGTTCAACTTCACACCATGCGAGGGTTTTTTATCGTGTGTTAAAATATGTGCAGGATAAAAGTGACCTTTACCACCCGTGCACCTGGGGAGATTAAATAAAGTTAAAAAGAAAAAACCGCACTTACATGAGAGTCGGAAAACGTCTGATTCCCAAATCTGCATGTAAAAAAATTACGCGAGTCAAAACAGCGTTTATAACATAGCGCTTACTCCTGACATGTCGGCAGGGTTTTTTTTATTACTAACCTTAAAAGCTGGTAGGGTTTATTCAAAACGTGTATGCTGTGTCATTCGTCTGGTCACGCCGTCTACCGGTGTTCGTGCTCCGGTTCAGTTGATCCTAACAAGGGTTACTTCTGTGTCGCTCTGACGCGGGTACGAATATTGAAAACAGAGTATGCTGTGCATACCAAAAAACGGGCTTTAAAGACAGACTACTTGTTAGGAACGCTAATAAATATATGAGATTACGTGTTAATATTCCGAACAGTAAATATAATAAGTGTAAAAAACGGAAAACGTAAAAAAACGTGCCAATGTCAACAATAACGTTTTGTTGAGTATAATATACCGATGTGGGCTGGATGGAGAGCTGATACTGGGTCATCCCTCAAAATAAATCAAATGTCCCCCAAGGTGTGTGTGAGAAGTTGTGTTGTGATCTTCAAACATATTGTGTTAATTCACAACAATTCTGTACCATTCAGACCAAATTATAGACAATAAATGTCTATTTCAAGTAAAGGATACATGTGACATGTTATTACCGCAAATCCATGAAATGGGATGCAACCGTAGATTTGGTGTTTTTCGTGCGAATATTGGATTTGTGCTCTCCTATACGTGTCTTAAGTTTTCTTTCCGTCTTGCCAATATAGACCTTACCACAGGGACATTTCAGTAAATAAATGACGTTGGAGGTGTCACAAGTTGATGTAACTTTTAGTTTGATGTTGTGTCCCCTCATAGGGTGAGTTATCACGTTACCTGTAATGACATTATTACAATTGCTACAATTGTAGCATGGCCGTGTGCCTCTGTGTGGTGTTGATTCCGGTTTCTTTTGTTTAAGTATTTCACCCAAATTCTTACCTCTGGTATAAGCGAACAATGGGGTTGACGTGAAAATGTTATTAAAATCGGGTTCCAAATTTAACATTGGCCAATGTTTAATAATTGTTTTTTTTTAATTGATCAGTGATGTCACTGACCATGTCATGAATGATGTAATATGTGACATCATCAGCAGTGGATTGCGGGTGCGCGATATATAGTTAGTGCAACTAACTATATATGCGAATTTCAATGGTTTTGTGTGAGTGAAATAAGGTTTTGTAAATGCTAATTACTAACTATATATGGTCTATAACCCATGGTTTTTTCAGTGAATTTTCAAGGTTTTGTAAATGCTAATTCCTAACTATATATGGTCTATAACCTATGGTTTTTTCAGTGAATATATATATAAATATTCACTGAAAAAACCATAGGTTTCACACCAGTTATAGTTAGGTGGAAATTTTACTCGCATAAAACCATTGAAATTCCCATGTTATAGTTAGTTGGACTCACTATAACTTGCGCGTGCAATGCACTGCTGATGACATCACATATTACATCACTCAGGACATGGTCAGTGACATCACTCATGACATCACTGATGACATCTCAAATGACATCACTGATGACAACATCCTTGTGACAAAGTGTCAGACCTCCTATCAGCATAAAATTACCTTTGACACACACACTCAAAAATAGAAACTAACATTTTCTTAAAAAAGGAGAAACGAATACCAATTACAACAACTTATTAGGTAATTCCAACATCTACATACACATCCACTCATTCACCAACAGTTCTATATAGTCACTCATGCATGTACTTACTCATCATATGTACTCATTCACCTATACATCCTGTTACACACTAATACTCATCCATATAGTTACTCACACACAAATTCACACATGCAAATGACATCAAAAAACCATTTACTTGATTATACTGCTATATACACACCACTACACATACTTCTACAGAAACGGAAACATATTTACTCTCTTAAACAATCAATTATAAAAACACATACTCACTAACCCACCCATACACACAATCATCCACCCATACAGTCTTGCACACATGCTGTCTTCAAAATACATACAAATAGTGAGTCACTCATTCATGCATCTGTGCTCTAAGTAATATCCCCCAGCGAACCATACAGACACTGATACTGATACTCAAAAAAACAACTAATAACCCATATACACACTCATGTAGCTACTCACCAACCCATGCAGCCACTTATACACAAAGCAAGACACAGATACAGATATTTAAATATTTAAACATTACTCGCTAATATATGTATTCATTAAGATACATTTAATAAGTCAGTTAACCAATCAATTTTACACAAAAAGAACATCCATTTAGACATTTATTTACCCATTTATTCTTCCATCAAACTTTAGATATACATATATAAAAAATATTTATTTTTTCGAAAGATACACATTCACTGGATGATGTCATCAGTGATGTCATTTGAGATGTCATCAGTGATGTCATGAGTGATGTCACTGACCATGTCATGAGTGATGTAATACATGACGTCATCAGCAGTGCATTGCACGCGCAAGGTATAGTGAGTCCAACTAACTATAACATGGGAATTTCAATGGTTTAATGCGAGTAAAATTTCCACCTAACTATAACTGGTGTGAAACCTATGTTTTTTTCAGTGAATTTAATAGGTTTTTTAAATGCTAATTCCAAACTATAACTGGTGTGAAAACTAAGGTTTTTTCATTGAATATATATATATATTTTCACTGAAAAAACCATAGGTTATAGACCATATATAGTTAGGAATTAGCATTTACAAAACCTTATTTTACTCACACAAAACCATTGAAATTCGCATATATAGTTAGTTGCACTAACTATATATCGCGCACCCGCAATCCACTGCTGATCATGTCACATATTACATCATTCATGACATGGTCAGTGACATCACTGATGACATCTCAAATGACATCACTGATGACATCACTGATGACATCTCAAATGACATCACTGATGACATCACTGATGACATCTCATTTGACATTACTGATCACATCACTGATGACATCATTCATGTGATAATACGATGAACCTCTTCAGACTCTAATATAATCTTAGATACACTCAGTGTAAACAGACACTCACAGACTGTCACTCATCCATGGAGTTACTCACACACCTAGTCAGTCATGCAAAGAATCAATCACACCTCCATTTCCTCAACTATACAGTTATACACACTTTACTTATTCAAACATATACTAACACATATTTACTCTCTTATACAATCACTGATACAAGTTCACAATGATCCATACAGCCACTCACACATTCACTGGCTCTTATGCACAGTTATTTATATATGTCAACTCTCACATGTACTGTGTTTTACATATGTACTTACTTTGACATGTAGCACTGAGATATCCATTCACTCACCAATACACTCATGCACACAGTCAACCGCCCATACAGCTGTTTCCACATGCACTTTTGAACCCATACATCTAGTGAATCAACTGCTCACACATCTATGCACAGAGTCATACACCTCCCAGCCACCCACACATACACTCAGTCTCCCATACAAATACTTGGGCAACCAATCAATAACCCATATAGTTACTCATATAGCTACTGATCAACACATGCAGCAGTTTACAGAACAACAGACATAATGATGCACAAATTAAGACAGTTTAGTCACTAACACATGCACTCAGTGAGACACATTTAATCACTCACTCATACAGTCAGTCATGCACCTACTAAATCCTTCATCCAGACACTTATACATCCACTCATTCTTCAATATGTAAGACATATTTTAACTTTACAGAAACATACAGTCACTGGATGTAGTCATCAGTGATATCATCAGTGATGTCATTTGAGATGTCATCAGTGATGTCATGAGTGATGTCACTGACCATGTCATGAGTGATGTAATATGTGACATCATCAGCAGTGCATTGCACGACAAGTTATAGTGAGTCCAACTAACTATAACATGGGAATTTCAATGGTTTAATGCGAGTAAAATTTCCACCTAACTATAACTGGTGTGAAACCTATGGTTTTTTCAGTGAATTTAATAGGTTTTTTAAATGCTAATTCCAAACTATAACTGGTGGGAAACCTAAGGTTTTTTCAGTGAATATATATATATATATATATATATATATATATATATATATATATATATATATATATATATATATATATATTATATATATATATATATATTCACTGAAAAAACCATAGGTTATAGACCATATATAGTTAGGAATTAGCATTTACAAAACCTTATTTTACTCACACAAAACCATTGAAATTCGCATATATAGTTAGTTGCACTAACTATATATCGCGCACCCGCAATCCACTGCTGATCATGTCACATATTACATCATTCATGACATGGTCAGTGACATGACTGATGACATCACTGATGACATCTCAAATGACATCACTGATGACATCACTGATGACATCTCAAATGACATCACTGATGACATCACTGATGACATCTCATTTGACATTACTGATCACATCACTGATGACATCATTCATGTGATAATACGATGAACCTCTTCAGACTCTAATATAACCTTAAATACACTCAGTGTAAACAGACACTCACAGACTGTCACTCATCCATGGAGTTACTCACACACCTAGTCAGTCATGCAAAGAATCAATCACACCTCCATTTCCTCAACTATACAGTTATACACACCTTACTTATTCAAACATATACTAACACATATTTACTCTCTTATACAATCCCTGATACAAGTTCACAATGATCGATACAGCCACTCACACATTCACTGGCTCTTATGCACAGTTATTTATATATGTCAACTCTCACATGTACTGTGTTTTACATATGTACTTACTTTGACATGTAGCACTGAGATTTCCATTCACTCACCAATACACTCATGCACACAGTCAACCGCCCATACAGCGGTTTCCACATGCACTTTTGAACCCATACATCTAGTGAATCAACTGCTCACACATCTATGCACAGAGTCATACACCTCCCAGCCACCCACACACACACTCAGTCTCCCATACAAATACTTGGGCAACCAATCAATAACCCATATAGTTACTCATATAGCTACTGATCAACACATGCAGCAGTTTACAGAACAACAGACATAATGATGCACAAATTAAGACAGTTTAGTCACTAACACATGCACTCAGTGAGACACATTTAATCACTCACTCATACAGTCAGTCATGCACCTACTAAATCCTTCATCCAGACACTTATACATCCACTCATTCTTCAATATGTAAGACATATTTTTACTTTACAGAAACATACAGTCACTGGATGTTGTCATCAGTGATGTCATCAGTGATGTCACTGACCATGTCATGAATGATGTAATATGTGACATCATCAGCAGTGGATTGCGGGTGCGCGATATATAGTTAGCGCAACTAACTATATATACGAATTTCAAGGGTTTTGTGTGAGTAAAATAAGGTTTTGTAAATGCTAATTCCTAACTATATATGGTCTATAACCTATGTTTTTTTCAGTGAATATATATATATATTACCTACTGGCGGTCGCCAGTAGGTATATATAGTTAGGATTTTTTCTCTATGGGACTTTTGAAAATTCTATGTCTAATAACTTTGGCGTTTGTGGAAGCCCAGGAAGCGAATCAAAAGAAAGGCACGGATAAAAAGTATAGTTTTGGTAACTATACTATGCACCGCCACATGCAAAGGTGGCATCCAATAAATTATAGTATGGCGGAGGTGCGTAACCTACGTGAAAATCCACCAACTCTTGTGGCCACCACCTCAACCCATGAAAGTCTTTCGGGACCAGAGGCGAGGGAGACGGTCCCCACTATTCAAACTAATTTTCAACATATCAAGCTGGTGTGCATTTATTGTGGGGGTTTGCTTTGTTATGGCGAGATGATCTTTACATTAATGAACAGAGCATATGAAAATCACAAGTGCTCAAAACGCCCCAGAAAGTGATTTTTTTTTTGCTCCTGTTGAGCCGTTTCTAATGCCTGTTTTTCGTTCTTCCCCCTAAAAAAAACCCCAAAAAAATATAAAACCGTTCAAAAAATACAAAAAACTATTAAAATGTTCAGAAAAAAAATAGAAAAAAATATAAAACAACAAAAATAATAAAAAAAAGTTCTTTTATATATATTACCTACTGGCGGTCGCCAGTAGGTATATATAGTTAGGATTTTTTCTCTATGGGACTTTTGAAAATTCTATGTCTAATAACTTTGGCGTTTGTGGAAGCCCAGGAAGCGAATCAAAAGAAATAGAGGTTGCCAGAATGTTAAACATTCTAGCAATTTCTTATAAAGGGGAGGTAGTTCTGAAAAGTACTTTTTTTATTATTTTTGTTGTTTTATATTTTTTTCTATTTTTTTTCTGAACATTTTAATAGTTTTTTTGTATTTTTTGAACGGTTTTATACTTTTTTTTGTTTTTTTTTAGGGGGAAGAACGAAAAACAGGCATTAGAAACGGCTCAACAGGAGCAAAAAAAAAAAATCACTTTCTGGGGCGTTTTGAGCACTTGTGATTTTCATATGCTCTGTTCATTAATGTAAAGATCATCTCGCCATAACAAAGCAAACCCCCACAATAAATGCACACCAGCTTGATATGTTGAAAATTAGTTTGAATAGTGGGGACCGTCTCCCTCGCCTCTGGTCCCGAAAGGCTTTCATGGGTTGAGGTGGTGGCCACAAGAGTTGGTGGATTTTCACGTAGGTTACGCACCTCCGCCATACTATAATTTATTGGATGCCACCTTTGCATGTGGCGGTGCATAGTATAGTTACCAAAACTATACTTTTTATCCGTGCCTCGAGACAGAGGTTCTTTACATATCAGGCCTGTAACTTAACGTGCATTCACTTTTTTTTGGCCTGCAGGAAATGAAAAAAACTGCCAAATAAAATTGACCTTGCGGTGTGATTTGCGGGGCTCTTCAGGGAAAAATTCTATTTGATGTACATCTTGTTCTTCTTCTTCTTCCTCTTCTTCAGGGTTGGGAATAAACTGGGGAGGTGGTCCATCCTTCCTAGGAGGTTGTGGTGGTGGTGGGGGTCCACCAGCTGCAGCTACAATTAAAGCCATCTTCAAATAATGAAAATAGTTCTTCCTCTCACAAAGTTGAAAGTCAGAGTGAGAAAAATAGGAGGGGGCTTTCATCATTTTGGAAAAAAAATGTTCTAAACCAATTAAAAGTGATATTTTTAGGTCACATGACCTAGCTTTACATCATTCAGAAACCAAATGTGAAATCAACCAATAAAAAGTGTTATTTTCAAGTCACATGACCTGTTACGCTTACGTTACGTTTCCCGCTACGCGCCCCGGATCGCTTCCGGGTAGCAGTGCTTCGCGTTTCGGTTCGCGTTCCACAACGCTTCCGGGTGCGCTAACGCGGCGCGTCATAAGACGCATTACGCGGTAACGCGATACGTCGCGCTTACGCGACGCGTCACGATGTTGTTTTCTAACGCGGTGGTTGCGCTAATGGAACGTTTACCGGTTCGCGGACCGGGTCGCGGAACCATATTGAGCTAACAAATAAATATAAAAATAATATCACAAAAATATAAAATATATTTTTGAATTAGAATAAGAATACATTTTACAGCTTTTGATATTTGCTATTAAAAAACCATTGCAATTCACTGAAAAAACCATAGGTTATAGACCATATATAGTTAGGAATTAGCATTTACAAAACCTTGAAAATTCACTGAAAAAACCATAGGTTAGAGATCATATATAGTTAGCTGGACATTTTATTGATATAAAACCAATGAAATTCCATATATAGTTAGTTGCACTAACTATATATTTCGCGCATCCGCAATCCACTGCTGATGATGTCACATATTACATCATTCATGACATGGTCAGTGACATCACTGATGACATCTCAAATGACATCACTGATGACATCACTGATGACAACATCCAGTGACTGTATGTTTCTGTAAAGTTAAAATATGTCTTACATATTGAAGAATGAGTAGATGTATAAGTGTCTGGATGAAGGATTTAGTAGGTGCATGACTGACTGTATGAGTGAGTGATTAAATGTGTCTCACTGAGTGCATGGTTTAGTGACTAAACTGTCTTAATTTGTGCATCATTATGTCTGTTGTTCTGTAAACTGCTGCATGTGTTGATCAGTAGCTATATGAATAACTATATGGGTTATTGATTGGTTGCCAAAGTATTTGTATGGGAGACTGAGTGTGTGTGTGGGTGGCTGGGAGGTGTATGACTCTGTGCATAGATGTGTGAGCAGTTGATTCACTAGATGTATGGGGTCAAAACTACATGTGGAAACAGCTGTATGGGTGGTTGACTGTGTACATGAGTGTATTGGTGAGTGAATGGATATCTCAGTGCTACATGTCAAAGTAAGTACATATGTAAAACACAGTACATGTGAGAGTTGACATATATAAATAACTGTGCATAAGAGCCAGTGAATGTGTGAGTGGCTGTATGGATCATTGTGAACTTGTAACAGGGATTGTATAAGAGAGTAAATATGTGTTAGTATATGTTTGAATATGTAAGGTGTGTATAACTGTATAGTTGAGGAAATGGAGGTGTGATTGATTCTTTGCATGACTGACTAGGTGTGTGAGTAACTCCATGGATGAGTGACAGTCTGTGAGTGTCTGCTAACACTGAGTGTATCTAAGGTTATATTAGAGTCTGAAGAGGTTCATCGTATTATCACATGAATGATATCATCAGTGATGTGATCAGTAATGTCAAATGAGATGTCATCAGTGATGTCATCAGTGATGTCATTTGAGATGTCATCAGTGATGTCACTGACCATGTCATGAATGATGTAATATGTGACATCATCAGCAGTGGATTGCGGATGCGCGAAATATATAGTTAGTGCAACTAACTATATATGGAATTTCATTGGTTTTATATCAATAAAATGTCCAGCTAACTATATATGGTCTCTAACCTATGGTTTTTTCAGTGAATTTTCAAGGTTTTGTAAATGCTAATTCCTAACTATATATGGTCTATAACCTATGGTTTTTTCAATGAATATATATATATATACATATATATATATATATTCACTGAAAAAACCATAGGTTTTACACACGTTATAGTTAGGAAGTAGCATTTACAAAACCTATGAAATTCACTGAAAAAACCATAGGTTTGACACATGTTATAGTTAACTGGACATTTTACTCATATAAAACCAATGAAATTCTACCGTTATAGATACTTCAGCTAACTATAACTCGCGCGCCCGCAATGCACTGCTGATGATGTCACACATCACATCACTCATAACATCATCTATTAAATGGGTTAGTTTTGAAAATTACATATATTTTATATATGTAGATCTGAAAGTTGGTTGAACAAAAATTTAGTATATAAGTGTTTAAACGGTTGCTTTTTTGGTGTAAAATAGATTCTATAACTGACTGATTAAATATATCTTAATGAGTACATGGTTTACTGAGTAATATATAAATATACACATATCTGTGTCAGTCTATCAGTTTCTATTTTAGTGGCTGAATGTGTTGATGAGTAGCGATATCACTGATACATTATATCTATATAGGTTATTGTTTCTTTATTATTACCAAGAGTGTGTCAGTGTCTAAGTGTTAATATGCTACATTAGGAGATTTTACATATTGCATACATGCAAGAATCAGTGACATACTATTCCTATATGTTGTAGGCAGCATATGTGAGATGTTAGATGTTATCAGTGATGTCAAGAGTGATGTCACTGACCATGTGATGAGTGATGTAATATGTAACATCATCAGCAGTGCATTGCGGGCGCGCGAGTTATAGTTAGCTGAAGTAACTATAACGGGGGAATTTCATTGGTTTTATATGAGTAAAATGTCCAGTTAACTATAACATGTGTCAAACCTATGGTTTTTTAGTGAATTTCATAGGTTTTGTAAAAGCTACTTCCTAACTATAACGTGTGTAAAACCTATGGTTTTTTCAGTGAATCTCATAGGTTTTTTGAATGCTACTTCCTAACTATAACAGGTTTAAAACCTACGTTTTTTTCAGTGAATTTCATAGGTTTTTTAAATGCTAATTTTGAACTATATCGTGAATGCAACCTATAGTTTTGTCAATGAATTTCTGCAAATATTTTTTTCGGAGTTTTCTTGACTGTCAGAGTTGTATAGAGACTCCTTGTAAAGCGCTAGTGGATTAGAAAGTCTCTACCTTGCCTTATTTTGAACGTATTGAAATTTGTCAGTAAATGGAGATCGCCTTTCTAAACTTTCGTGCGCGACCGGGTTCCCGCACCGTTCTATATATTTCGAGAAAACATTGCAATTCCAACTCATTGAGTTTCTTCATAGACCCCTCAAAGAAGTTAAAGTACGTCAAAGAGACTGTACCTAGCCTTCTTTTTTATTGTTATGAAACTTTTCAGTAAATGGAGCCGAACGTCTTTTTAAACTTTCGTGCGTGACCGGATGCACACACCCCGGTATTTTTTCAAAAACATAAAAGGTTTTATACTTTAACAATTGTGTGCTTGAATCCCCCTCAGAAGATGTGCAAAATCAGGATGTGTTTAGGTTTACTCCTTTTCACGTTTTGAAACTTCAGTGAATTAGACCGCTACTTCCAAATGACATACGTGACCAGATACTGTCACCGCGTACACGTCCTGATACGCGCATGTGAAGTCATGTGACTTGAAAACAACATTTCCAATTGCTTCTTAGTAGTTTCTGTTCTGGAATTTTCACAGATCCCACCCACTTCCCTCCCTCAGCACGTACACGTCCTAATGCGCGTATGTGAAGTCATGTGACTCGAAAACAACACTTCCAATTGGTTCTTAGTAGTTTCTATTCTGGAATTTTCATGGACCACTCCACCCACTTCCCTCACTATCTTTTGTACTCTCAAGGGAGAACAACGTTTTACATCTTTCCGAAGACTTTGGTGAAATGGCTGCCGCACAGAATTCATCTTCCGAATCTGAACAAGATGATCGACTACCTTTAAGAAAAAGGAAGGAATCTTTCATCTGGCAATTTTTCACTTATCCTAAGGATAAAAAAAAAGTGAATGCGCCAAGAGTAACTTGCAATATGTGACGCAGTTCTTTCAAGAGGAAATCCGTCGAAAAAGTATTCCTTTTCCATACATACTATAATGAGGCATGTGAGACAAGTGCATCCTGAGAAATTTGCACAGGCATCGACAAGAGCCCTGGCCACGCAACTACCATCAGAGGTGGCCAGCACATCTTCTGGTCGACGGCCTGTATCTCCATCCAGTGCAGAGATGGACATGAGACCATATTTGGCAAAGGTGCATATGAAATGCAACGAGTGTGGAGAAATTCTTCTGTACGGAGAGCAGAGCCTCAATCTTATTAAAATAAAAATTGAGACTCATCAATGCTCCGACAAAAGATAATTTTTTTCATTTCATTTTGATCCTGTGTCACAGTTTTACAGTTAAAAATTTCGGTGCAAGTTTTAAAAATCAAAAAAAATATAACACTTGTTAAAAAAAAAAAAAAAAAGTTCTTTTCAGAACTCACTCATTGCACCAAAAAGAGCTCTATTCACAAGCTGAAGTATCGACGCTTTTTTTCAGGACAATTATGCAAAAAAGCGACAATACTTGGGACATATTATGAAGGAGACGTAATACATTATCGTCGGTTTCATCGACAGGACACTGCTGATAAAACGACGATAATAGCCTTCATAATATGATCTATGAATTGCAACCGAAACCTACATTAGTTGTCTTTACATCTAACATTAGATTTGATTGCAATTCATAGAGCAAATTATCAACGCCGTTATCGCCGCTATATCTGCAGTTTTTATGCTGATAAAAGCGGCGTTAATGTTTTACCTATCCTTGAAAATATTCTGCTGCACCTTCTTGAAAACGGCATTACATCGCCTACTGTGAGACCACTTTGCATATGTAGCGCACAGTAAGGTAATGATATGCAAAGTGGGCGTAGGTCAAACCACATGCAAAATGTGGTTGGAAGGGAAAACACCCTATCACGAAAAGAGGCGTTGCGAGAAAAAGAGGTGGAATAAACTTGTTTATCGCAGGACTGTTAAAGCCTGCTCTAATCAAGCATTCGGCAGCGTTAACATAAGAGTGGAAAATAAAACTAAATCCACCCCGTCCCCTAATTACAAGGCACACATTACTGTGTGAAAACAACGTTTGTTTTCACGCGATAATGTTAAGTACCGCGGCTGTTACAGCATTTACTATCACATATGTGTTCCCATTGATATTAAAGCACTAACACCGTGGAAAATTCCGCCCATACCGTCGATATTTACAACGCCGAGCAGCGGCGATTTTTTTCGCTTAGGAGTCTTGCTATTATGAAGGTTTATATCCTAAGTCTCTGATTCTCAAACTATGCACCGCGGCTCCCCTGTGCGCCGCAATAAGATGCCAGGGGCGCCGCGCACACTGTAGACTGACTTACCGTCCATAAATTCCACGGATGTCCATACCCTGTTATCTGCAATTGTGGCCATCAAAAGGAGCTGCGCTGCTCCCCTCTGAGAGGCCTCACTCCCACTGCTGCAGCGGCCTTGCAGTCCTCCAGGAGCACAGGAGCAGCCCCTCCCGCCCATTGAAGTTCTGTGTCAGTCTCATTACCACTTAGTAAATGAAAATAAGCACTGAAGGGTATTCAAGTATGTAGTACTCCTCCTGCTACAGCATGCAGAATGGATTGTGTTAGGTATAAAAAAGTGAAACACCCACGCTCCAATCATATAGAACACTTCCTTTAAAGAAGCCTGTGAATAAGTTTAAAAGATCAGGTTAACCTTCTTTTACTCTCTCATCATTCTTGAGCATAACTATTTACAATACTATATTGAACAATGCCATGGTTGCTGCTTTTTTATTTTAAGAATCTTGCAATTATTCGCGAAGCCAATAGTCATGGCTTCTTTTTCCTGACAAAAAACTTGCAATATTACATATCTACATAGAATGACAGAAAAAACATAACACTATAGAGGCCCAACACTCTGCTAAGCGCAGATTTTTAACCTATGGGGCAGATTTATGTTAACTGGCGCATCCCCAGGGTTGCACCAGTTAATGTGCGCCACAGTGCGCCACTGCTCCACCACCCATGGTGCGCCACATTTATAATGTGGCGCACCATGGTGCAAAAACAGCACAGATGCGTAACGCATCTGTGCCGGAAAGGTGGTACATTGCTAGAGTTGCGTCGCAAGTGTGACGCAGCTCCAGCAAGGCTCGCGGGTGCCCCATATTCACAATGCTGCGTCAAGACCTACGCCTGCTTGAAGCACATGCAGGGTTTTGAGGCAGCATTGGCCTGAAAGTGACTGAGTAAAATCTCATAGATTTCACTCAGCCACTTTCAGGAGGCGTTCCTGCACAGGAACGACTCCCCCCTGCACAGGAACACTTCCTTATGGTGCAGGGCTTTACAACGTGATGTATCTCCTAGATGCATCACATTGTAAATATGGCGCATATTTGCACCGTCATTGCATCAAATAAAGTGACAGAATTGTGGCGCAAAGACACGCAAGGGTATCATAAATCTGCCCCTATGTGTTTTAAAGTGCCCTCTAAATTACAACCAACACTCTCTTTGAAGAGACCCCCCAGTTTTTTTAACACCTCTTAACTCCTCCCATGCTCATGAAACAGCCGCTCCGTCATGAGCATCGCCTGAGCTGTCCTCATGACGGAGCGGTTCTGTCATGGCCCTGCCGCTGCACTTGCGAAGCATTGATTTTGCGCCTGCGCGGCGCATTCTATTGACTGAGCGGGGCCATGACAGAACCGCTCTGTCATGAGCACAGCTCAACCTCGGCTCCTGAAGGAGTGGCTCCATCATGAGCATGCGAGCACCACTCAGCCCCCCGCCCCCCTAACGCTGAGGCGGAATTGCTACCGCAGCAAAGGAGTTAAAGTCCTGTAGAGAACACCATTTAACATTTAATATCATTTACCACCAATGTTTTCATATATTAGTGTTGCTGAACTCACTCAGTGAAATGTTGCTGATTTCATTAAATCACTTTTAAGGCACTCCTTATGACAATGCACCCAATCCTGTGTGGAAGTGCTTATATTAAACATGACACTGGTATAACCAGGATCGACAAAGAAATGACACAGTGATGGAAAAGTTTCTTTATTTTTTATACTTACCTAAGAAATAGTAACAAAGTAAAAGTAAATTTCTTTTAAAAACATAGTATCTGTGGAAGAAAAGTAAAAATAAGATTGTAATGTACATTTCATAAAACAAAAAAAGTAGGAGTGAATGAAACAGAAAGTAAAAGAAAAAAAGACAAAGGGAGAGAGAAAGAGACAGAGACAGAATGTCTAGTATATAAATCAATCAGTAACATAATTAATTGAAAGAGATAATAGCACTGAAGGAATGAGTGTCTAAACGAAAGTAAAGTAAGAGAGAAAATAAAAGTATGATCAGTGATAGTACACGAAGTAAACAGTCTCTTAAAGAAACACAGTAAGAGTACAGGAATATCTTAAGGAGATAAATAAAATAAAGGAAAAACAGTAAGAGAAACAGAGTGAAAAAGGGTGAGTAACAGAAAGTAAACGGAGTACAAATAGACAAGCACTGCAAGACACATATAAATAGAAAAAAAGTAGGGTAAGAGAAGTAAAGTATGGGCCTTATTTATGAAGGCCTTGCGCCGCCCATGCGTCACTTTTAACATGGCAAAAATTGGTGCATCAGTGGCGCAAGGCTTTCATAAATGAGGCCCTTTACATTTAAGTGTAAGAATTGAGCATAATTAATAAAAGCAAAGTAAGGGAACAAATATTAGATACAGTAAGACAAACACATTAAGATTCTAGAAACAAAGGTGATGCAAGGTCAATAAAGGTGAGTCACCATGAGACAACAGTAGAAACAAACTGAAGAGATAGATAGACTGAATAAGATAGTGACAGAAAAGATGTTACAGAAACAGGAAAAAAATTAAACAACACAAAATGTGAATGAGTTAAACGGAATAAGTGTGACTAAACAGTACTGAGAAAGGAAGGAGATCAAAACAATAAGGATACGAGAGAGGCAGACAAAACTCTCGGATGTTATTAGTTGTACTTACCTTATAAATGTAATATCTGTGGAAGACAGTAAAAAAATCTGTTATAATACATATTTCTAAATCCAATGTAACAAAATAACTTAAACAAAATATTACATGGTTTATTTTTGCTGTCCTCAGAATACATTGATTTTCACTATAAACAGTGATTTCAATATTAATCATCATGTAACAGCGGGGAAAAAAAACACAATCAAAATGATTGTGTTTAAAAGCCCATACAAGATCTCCATACATAATATAAATACCTAGAAAAACATGTCTTAAATGTTTTTCTCTAATTCGCAATTTCTTGAGTAAGCACAGTACATCTTCCACAGTTACAAACTAATTAAACTATACCACCTATTTTTAAATATATCTCAACAAAGCCCTGTGCAAGTATATTCTTTAAAAATCTATCTTAAGTACACATTTTCTTCTCTCATACCTTTCTGCGTGGCCAAATAGTATAAGTTAACTCGTTATCTTTTAAATACCTCTCAAAAAACTTGTGTCCATATATGTTCTAAAATAATTATATGAAGTACTCATTTTCTTGGCTCATATTTTTCCGCGTGGCCAAATAGTATGAGTTAAGTAGTTATTTCCTGAAATTTCTTAATCTTAGTCTTATCTATTCTTTTCTGAATCTTTCCAGTTAAAAATTGTAACGTGTTCTGTACCATCAAACATTAAGTAAACTTGTACCTGATGCTATCACTATGCCAAATACAAATTTCATTTCTAGATTTGCACACTCTCAGTTACTTGATATTTCTAAACAACAGAGTTTCATATCTTTACAGTATTAATCTTCCTACACCAAGTCATTTTCCTTAAATGTGGGTTGCAAAAATAGCAGATAAGAGTTAGTTAAGTCAAAAGGCAAACGTTTCTTAAAAGTCAATTGACTATCATTGCAAAGCGTCCAGCCTGTTGCACACTTCAAATAAGCAGTGTAATGTCCTGATGATGTTGAAGGCCCTTCATGAAAAATAATGGCTACAGTTACAAATGTTCTTCTAGAAATAGATACTTGAGAAGCCACAACATTTTTAATTAAAGTTGACAATTTACTCCCATCAGCTCTGCATCGTTGAAACATTAAAATTACATATTGTCCATTTCTGTAGATAAATAAAGTTGATAACATTTCAGACTTACATTGAGAACAGACCATGTTCTGATGCGCATCTTTAAATAGTTTATTAAAAGACACTTCTTTACAGTCTGGTAATGTTAAATATATAAATCTTTCACTGTGTATATCAGTAATACTTGAAAATGAGCAATTATCACACTTATGTTCCCATTTATAAGAAAGGCCAAAACGACTATCAATATGTACACCTTCATCTTCCAAAACTGTAAACATATACATAATAAATTCCTGACAATCTTGCTGAATATTCTGAGTACATTGATTTAGTCCTGCACATATGTCTAAAACATTCCTTAGTTCTGAAACACTTGCTACTTCACTATCACCACTGCTACATTTTTCAAATACAGAATTTAATGAACAACAAAATGTTTGCTCCCGATTTTGTACAATCTGTTGCTTAAATTTTTTTTTTAAAAAAAACAACATTAACTACTACATTTGCATAGCAGTTGACACCAGACCTGTTTTCAAACTTAAATCCAAAAATCTCTTCAATACTAACCTTTGTCTTACGCCTACCAACGACAGCTACATCTTTTTTTTCTTCGTTTCTCGACTACTTCGGTACATTTTTCCTCATTTCTCCTTTTCTGACCAACCATACGCCTTTCAATTAAAGGATATTGAGGTAAACTTGGAGCATATTCTCTTCTTAACCTATTATACTCCTTCACACAATTTAAATCTGCACTAATCTTTGTCTCATCAAAATCAATTAGATAAAGTCCACATAAAGTTCTAACTCGAGATAAAGCAACATACACCATACCCTCTTTGAATACAGTGCTTCCAATATTTACCAAAGCACAATCTACACTTAAACCTTGAGATTTGTGAATAGTCCACAAATTGGAAATTGCTTCCGACGGACATATAAGTCTTTCACAAGCAAAAAACGAGTTGAACAGCGACTAATTTGTTGAACTTCCTCAATTCCATCAAATTTTATTCTTAAAAATTCAATCTCATCTCTATTTGAGTAATTGACAAAACCAACAACATTACCCATTGCTCCATTTACCAATTCTCTTTCTACATGTAATTTTCTCCGTAAAATTATCCGACAATTTAAACATACATACAGATTTTTCTCTAAGCCAGCAGTTTTAGATATAGATTTCTGAAGAGAATCCAATTTTAACTTCAACTTTTCAGACAAAACAATAGTACTACCTTCATGCTCTATTCTATCTTTAGCTTCCAGTTTCTTAATTTCTTGATTTTCTAAATTCAACATTTTCTCATTAAAAACTGAACATTCTTTGAGAGTTGGCATCAAGCATATGACTGACTTATCTGCTACCTCTTTACTATATATTTTCTCAGGTACATTATCTTCATTAGGAAACAGCTTGGAAAGTAATCGTGTTCGTAGAGTGTCTTTCGCATCTTCACTTAGTTTTCCAATCCTTATATCTTGAAGAATATTTCCATATTTAGTATCCTTTGCCTGTTGCATATTTTGAATTAGTTCAGTATATTTGAAATGTGACCATATATTAACATTTCCAATACTGCCCAGGCACTTTTTGGTCTCCTCATGCGTAACAGTTTCAATTACAGGTTGTCCTTTCACAGGAGTTAGCTGCAGTAGATCTCCAAAAACTATGACATGTTTACCTCCAAATAACACATCATACTCTGTCTTAAGTATCTGTTGCTTTCTTAAATGCACAAAAGCAAGCATTAAATTGGATACCATCCTTACCTCATCAATAATAAGAAGTTTCATTTTTTTAAGGACTCTAGAAACTTCAAAACAAGCTTCTCCAGATAGCTTGTGATATTGTAATTTATTTTCATGTTCAACTGGCAGCATCAGTAAACGATGTAAAGTAATACCTTTAATATTATGTGCTGCCAATCCAGTTGGAGCAGTAACAACACACAACAGTGTTGACTGTGTTCTTTGCTGTAGATATGTAGTAATTCCTTTAATTAGGAAACTTTTACTAGTTCCAGCTTCTCCACTTACATATAATCGAATAGGTTCAAATTACATACATGAGCAATCTTTTTTCTCATGACAAAAGCCATGCTCAATGTGCTCTGTCACTTCATCATACATCTGTCTTTGCTCAAAATTAAATTGCTTCTTTAATTCTTCTAAGTTTTATTACTTCCTCTTGACCTTGCTGCATTGCTCTTTCCACCTCATCCATGGCAGTGGCTGCTTCATTTTGGATAATTGGTTGTCCCAGTGGATCTTGACTTAATGAAGCCGAACTTTGACTACCTTGTGAACTATCTCTAGCAATCTCCGCTGCAATTGTTGCTTCTTGCTCTATTTCATCATTCAACATTGGAGATAATTACTAAAAACAGGACATTAGATACTACTTTTAGATGCGTTGAATGAATCTTCATAACTATCAAAGTCACCAAGTAGTTCCTCTTCTGTACGCCATGGTTTAAAGAGTTGCAAAAGAGCTAAATAGTAAAATTCTCTTTTGTCAGGTGTATCGCAACTCAGTTTTCGATGATTAATCAAGTGTCCTTTTCTTTGTTTCACTAGACATCCTTCATGTCCAATTACAGCGTGTACACCTTCATCAATATTCTCTGTAATATTCCTTTTAAAAGTGTAGTTTTGAAGTATTTCATACAGACAAATGTTTTCAATCAGAGTACTTCTATTTGGATAGTATGTATCCAACATATTTGTTTTCAGACTGTCTGTACTGTTTGGTTCTTTCTGGGCTAAATATTCAATTTCTTGCACAGGTTTCAGAACACAGTTTTGTGTTTCTGCAAGACCCAAACTCACCCAGAGGATAGTCCTTGATTTTGTATAAAGACGTGCTGATGATAACCGATCACAACATTCATATGCTCCAATTTCTCGATGAGACAACATCTTCAAACTGTACGTATACAATTTCTTGCTTAGGCTCTTTTCATGAGAAATGTCTTCCCACATCTCCTTCAGTTCCGTCTTTTCAGATTTTCTGTTGTAAGACGTTACATATCGAGCCACAGCAATAGAGTTGTCTGCAACATATTGTATGTCCATGTTAGCATTCCACATGGACAAAATGACTGGGTTATAGTCATTTATATATTTGGATTCTTCACCTCTTCTTAAATTGTACGTATTTTTAGGTGACCTTCTTCTGATGTTATGTCGCAAAGATGACATCAAATTGTTGACTCTTCCTTTTGAAAGTACCGGTCGTGCAAATCCAAAACGACATTTGGTGTAGAATTTACTCTTTGATTTGAATTTTCAATGACAATATTTTCCACAACGATGACTTTGAAAGCGTAACACTTTTCCTCTTAAGTCCTTATCAGTTGTACTATTAGGTATGTCACAAGTGGCATACTGTTCAATAAAAGACAGTACAGTCTCATCCGAGTCTGTTCCAAATTTAGGAGCATCTTTGATCCATAACAGCATATGAATATGAGGAGCACCTCTTGCTTGATATTCTTTTCTCCAAAAGAAATCCAGTACTTCACCAAGAGGCAGATTTTTCTTGTTTGTAATAAAAGACATCATAGCTTCAAATCTATGATTAAAATATCTGCAAACATTAACCAGATCTAACAAACACAGTTCTCCAGGTGTCTTGTAGTTTATATTTTCTATGTTTGCATTCGCCTCCCGAAGAAATTCAAGTAAATCTTCCCAAGCATACTCTGCACAGCTTAGAGTTAAAAACCATGTAGGTGCTCCTAAGTTTCTAAGCATGCACTTCAAATCTCTATGACGACGGTACCAATACTCATTAGTACCAAGCTGACAAGCCATTACATTAATTAGATGTGAATCCAAAACACTATCTTTCTGTTGCACTTTATCCATAAATTCCTTTTTTTTTTTATTTATTTTTTTTTTATTCTTGACGCACTGAACCGGTTACAGTCAAAATAACTTTGAGCCCAGCTTTTAATATGATCTATATATCCTTGATTGACCAAGAGTTTCCTATCAAAGGTCCAGTTAGACTTGGGTTTTACTAAATTGACCATGTCGAAGAAAAAAGTAAGCGCATTATGGTCCGAAATCGTTTTGGGGGACTTCGTTATATCAATGATAGCCAAACCCTCTAAAGATGACATCACATAGTCAATTCTGACATATTTGTTGTGAGGATGAGAGAAATATGTGTGACCATCAATGTTTTTACCTGACAGATCCCACATATCAAATAGGTCATGGCTTTCCATCAACTGCCTTAGTGCATTGAAAACCTTTGGTTTGCGCCCTTTATATCTTGGTGACAGATGGTTATCGATGAGCACTCCTACATCAATATTAAAGACCCCACAGAAAATTTATGGAGCTGACCAAGAGGCCAATTGAATTTCTAGTTCTTGGAAAATAGTCGGATCATCAATATTTGCACCATATATTGCACATATTGTAAGGCCACATGTTAGCTGAGCTATGGCCCATCTACCGTTTTTATCAGCCATAGTGCGAGTCGGGGGGCCCATTATAGGTTTAGCTAGGATAGCCACTCCTCTAGTTTTGGACAATTGGGTTGTGGCTACCAAGAGGTTATACCCAGGCAACTTAATTAGATCTTTGTCAGCAGCTGCTATGTGTGTTTCTTGCAAGCAGAGTATATCCACAGGAGTCTGCCGTGTTAATTGAAATAACTGAGCCCTTTTACTTCTATCATTGAGACCTGCCACATTCCATGTACATAGGCTCACCCTCCCCATTTGCCCTGATGTAAACCTATCCCGGTTTTAATATCTTGAACACATAAATAGTAGCTAGCCTTTTGTTTTATATTGGTACTTTGCTTTCCATGGAATAGGTGTCGACCAAAATAAAGTCTTTGCATGTATTTTACATTTCGGATGAACTTGCTCATTTTTTTGCTTTTTTCCCCCCCAGCCCTCCCCCTCCCCACCCTTCCCACCCATCCCCTCCCCCAGTCCACCCAATGAGGCATTTAGACTCTAACAAGAGTCTGTTGTGATAGAGAGATATCTCTAGCCAGTGCTATACAAAAAAAGAGGAAAACAAACTTATATCTTCAGTGATCCCTTATTGGGCTAAAGAAAAAAGGCGTGAAGAGTGAAGAGCACACTAATAAGAAACAATTATAAACAATGATACCGGGACTTTATATATATATATATATATATATAACCTTATATACTAAACATTAAGACCTCTTATATGGGCAGGTCAGTATACATAATGCAGCAGCTACTACTACATCTGACATCTAAATATTTTCAAAATCGACTTAGATTTCTAGATCATCATATATCAATTGGTTGGATTTGGTTTGATTCCATCAAGTTTCTATCTAGTTTACACAGCAAGGTCCAATATCATACCATCATGATTTGATATAGCTTTAGTTCAGACTATCTAGGAATTCTTTAGCTTTTATTTCAGAGGTGAAATATTTGGTCTGTCCTTTATAGATGACTTTGAGTGTGGCAGGATTATTCAGGTAAACCTGAGTTTTTTTCTCCAGAAAGGGTTTGATCAATTGGCGAAGCCACCACCTTCGCTCCACTGTAGTGTGGCAAAAATCGGGTCTGACAAAATATGATATTTCACCCCTAGAGCGGTGGGCATCCGGTCTCACTTTATCAGCAATAGCTTGACGGAGAAGAAAGTTTCCGAAGTAAACTAGGATAGCCCTTGGATATTTGCTCTGCGAGGTTGATGCCTTTACTGTAAATGGTGTTCTGTGGACGCGTTGGACCTTTAATTCCCAGTTCCAGGTGGATAGTTCAGGGAGTGTATCCCTGAAAAGCTGAATCTCGAATACGCGTATATTATCGCCCTCAATTTTTTCTGGAATACCTAGAATTCTAAGGTTGTTGCGTCGCATTCGATTCTCCATTTCCTCCAGTTTCCACCTAACGTCTTTAAGTTCTGCATCATGCGCGTCTACTTGCTCTTTAACAACAGTTGCTTCAGCTTCGTTAATGACTATGCGATCCTCCATGTCGGCCATTCTTGCGTTAGATGCTGTTACTGATTTAGAGAGTTTGCGCACTACGCCTTGTACTTTGAGTAGTGCTTGTTGAGCCCTGCACCCATCTTTAGAGGTCTGTTCTCTATGGGAGGCTATTGCCTGGAGCACCGTGTCCATAACAGATGTTAGCGTGGCATTTTGCTGCTCATGAAATGGGGTATCTTCTAGGTGAGTATTGGGGAAGGGAGCCTGTGAGTCAGAGACCATTGCTGGAGAGTAATCCCAGAGCAAACCCTCAGCCCCATGATGGCTTTTTTTTTCCTTAGCACAGTATGTCTCCTATCTTTAGGTTCACCTATGACAGGATCTAGTTCGAAATCGCTTTCTTGTGAACTCACATTAGAGCCAGTGTGGTGGTCAGAATCAGAGTAGGAGCAAGAGTCTGAGTCTGTATCTAATTCTTGAGACAGTACATAGTCTGCAGCCCCCTCAGAGATGGTGAAGAACTCGGATGGTTCCTTATCTGTGTCTGATACTATGCCCCCCTCCTTAAGATCGTATATCGGATCCGCTAGGGCCTGCGCACTGCTTATATGTTGGAGAGAGTTAGTATTCTCATTGATTAGCCCAGGAAAGGTAGTTTCGGGGGGTAGGGTATTCGTTTTCATATGGGGTTGCACTGGAGTTAGTGATATATTGGTATTAGAAATTTTGGCATTTTGGAGGGTGGGCATAGCCTGTGCTAGGTGCTGTAACGGTGCAGGCCTACCTTCCTTCAGGATCTGTCCCCGACCTCTTTGTGTTGATCCAAGCCCTCCTGCCGATACTTTTAATGTTGGTGTTGCAGTTGTTGATAATACTGCTACATTGGATGCCCCTGGCGTGTCCGCAAGTCCGCCATTCAGCTGATCATGAGCCTGAGCCGAACCCTGTTTCAATACAGCAGGGTCGTTTTCTGCAGCTTCTGTACTAGCAACCGTAGGGGCGTCTGCTCCGTCAGCTGGGTCAGCCGAGTCTACTATCCCATGAGGAGCAGGGGGAGTAGACAGCAAATCCACTCCGGTAGGAGCAGCAGGAGGTGCGGGAGCCGCTGCAATCAGCGTCCCGCTTGTTGCGTGGTGGGCGGAGGGAGAGGGAGCGTTTACCGGAGGCGCAGAACCGGCCGGTGTTTTCCGTAGCAGGTCTACCACGGAGGGACCCGGACCTGGTGTATTAGGTGTCTTCACAGCCTTGGTGCGCTTCTGCGATGTCTGCACTTGAGCAGTCTCAGGACCGGCAGTATCATCAGTCACAGAACCGGAGCCGCCAGTGTCTGCACGTCTCGCTGCCAGTTTCTGATCTCGAAGGGCTTGTTTGGCTGCTCGGGTTTTGGAGGCGGCTGCAACCGCTGCTGCATTCTTCGGCGCCATCTGCTCAATTACCTCTGCCACACTGGATAGTTGTTTCACTGTTTTATCAGTTCTATACTGTTCACCAGCAAAGTCTTTACTAGTTTGAATCCTTGAGAGCAGTCTTAACACCGCAAAGCCGATAACTGAGGCCACCAGGTGAAGACTCGAACGAGAGCACCGCGTTGAGGATGGCGGACCTTGCCGGGTAAGTTCCATGCCTGCATTATATCAGCTGCCACACTTGCAATGGAGTATTCATATTATCCCTAGTATTCTTTCGAATTCTTTATGTTTCTTCAATATTCACGCCAATAGATCCGATATATCCATTCTTTGTCTGAACTCCTTGCCCAGAGATTAAGGCACTGGCCAGAGAGCATCTCACAGCGGTCTAAGGAGCCGCCGCCATCTTGCCCCTTCCCGAGCCGCCGCCATCTTGCCCCTTCCATAAATTCCTTTGCTGAAATATTTTGCAGATGAACTCCACTTTTTAAGATATGGTTTACTGCATAAGACAGACCAGATAAGTCACTCTCAAACAGAAGATGAAACAAATATGGAATGCATTGGCGAAACCTCGGATCTTCTGCATATAAACTTGTTGTCCGGTACTCAGATGCAGGAATCTGCATAGGTCGATCATCATATCGTGTACCTTCACCTGTAGGGAATAACTGTGGAAAACAACGACCTTCCAAACTTTCTTCCCATACACCATACACCTTTTGCTTTTTTCATCTGAAATAATTCAATAGCATTCCCTATTGCTTCTTTGGAATGCAGTGGATGAACACTGTAATGCTCATATATTTCTTCACTTCTGGATAAGTCAACTTTTTCAATTTGTCCAATAGACAAATCATTGTCCTCTTCTTCACTTACTTCTTCTTCTTCTACGTATATATCTTTATAGTACTTATTATTTTGGACTAAATACAACGTTGCCTTTTTGACTTTTTTAACATCCACTAAATCTTGCCAGATTTTCTTACTCTTTGTAGGTACACCATTAACTGGAATGGAAAGGGGCGACCACTCGGTCCCCCCGAACGTATGGCAGAGTGCCTCGATCCCCCCGGGAAGCCATTTTGGGCGGGAGGCGCGTCTCGGCTGGTATGCCCGAAGCGGCGTAGCCGGGGTGCGCTTTTTCCCGCCCTAGAGTGGGCTGGCCTAGACACTGACCCGGCTGGCCACGCCCTCGGGGCAGGCAGGGGCGGGTTTACGCCCGCCCTGAAGACGGATAAAAAGGGACGCAAGTCCAGAAGACATCCTCTTGTTCCTGTGCTCTGAAGCTGCACCTCCTCGCTGCACGTGAGCTCGAGACGGAACGAAGAGCCAATTTTGAGCGTTGTAATCTTTCTTTTGTCTTCCAGATACCTTGTCGGAGAAATGCCCAAGAAAGGCGTGAAGAGAATGACGACTGAACAGATGGTTCGGGTCCTCATGAAGGAGATGTCCGAGCTGAAGAAGCGGGTGGCGGAGCGAGACGGGGAGGGGGGATCGGGGCGTCCATTGGCTGGAGCAGCTCCAGGAGGGAAAGCCAAGAGGCCAAGGAGGGGACCAGCCGGGGGAGACGTCCCGGTTCCCTGTACCCCGCTCGAGGCGCCAACCCCAGTACCGGCGGAGGGGAATCCGATTCCCGTGGTGGTCACCCCGATGTCCAATGAGGATATGCCGCCCGAGCTGGCAGCACAGCTTGCAGCGTGGTTGGGCGACAGTAGCGAGGGCGCCACGGCTGCCGAGGCACAGGCGCTGATGAAACAATTGCGCGAAAAACGGGATGCAGCCAAGGTGTCCGCGCCGGCTGCAGTAATAGACAAGCCGCAGGGGACGATTGCGACCGCAGATGCAGCGTCCGGTGCAGGTAAGCGGCCATTGCCGATCGCGAGGGATGAGTCAGCACCCTCTCGTAGAGAAAAGTTGGGGCAACATGTTCCTTTGGCAATTAAGGAAAAGATTTGGGCAGGGGAATATGTGAACATCTTCTCGTTGCTTGTCGATCATTATGAGGTGGAGCATGTTAAGGGTCAGAAGGATCTCATGCATCCGAGTGTTTGGCGCGCAAAAATGGCCGCCTTTAAAGTGAATGAGAATATTGGCAATTGGGGCAATGCATGGGGAATTTTTACGTCAATCTTAGGGGAACGTAGGCCCGAGTTGCTTCCCGAGTTTCCAATTTATCAGTCGCGAATCATGGGGTACTCGACATCGCACCAGGGTAACCATTGGTTCTGTTATGATAATCTTTTCAGAAAGGCGAAGGAGCATAACAAAAGTTTAACCTGGGATTGTTACGATTCTTTGACATGGGATAAAATGAAGGAGTCGGGAATGTTGAAAATGCCGTTGGTGGGGAGCAATGTTGGTGAATCCTCCCGCCAATATGCGGGGACGCCCTTTCGGTCAGGTACGGGTACCGACGATTACTCGAGACCTGCCGGCAATACAGGAAAAAGGGGTTTCTGCTTTAATTTCAACAGAGGTAAATGTACTAGGCCCCAGGGATCGTGTAAATTCAAACATGAATGTAGTGGTTGCGGGTCGTCCCATCCTGAGTCCACGTGCAGAGCCAGAACGGGTGAGAATGGGGGTAGAGGAGGCGCCAAACAGGTCTAATATAGTCCGAGGGGCGCCTTTACCAACCCCGATTGATACCTTGGCGATGATTCCCTGGCTCAGTGAATACCCGGATCGTACTTCTGCTGGGGTGCTGCGGAACGGTTTTTCGTATGGTTTCCGCATCCCGGTAGGGGACTTTCAGGGTGTTGGGAAGTGCAAAAATCAACTTTCCGTCCTGCAGCATACGACCGTTGTACAGGATAAGATCCGGAAAGAGGTTATTCGAGGTCGGGTCGCCGGCCCGTTTAGTGTACCCCCGGTGCAGAATTTTGTTTGTTCTCCTTTAGGGGTGGTCCCCAAGAAGGACCCAGGTGAATTTCGACTGATTCATAATTTGTCAGCTCCACATGGTCTTTCTGTAAACGATGCAATCGATCCAGCAGTGTGTTCGGTGCGGTACGCATCCTTCGATGAAGCCGTAGCCATTTTGAATCGCCTGGGGCCCGGGGCGCTGATGGCGAAATCAGATATCGAGTCAGCGTTCCGTTTGCTCCCGGTACACCCGGACGACCAGCGTCTCCTGGGATTCATTTTTCAGGGTTGTTTTTACATGGATAGGTGTATGCCGATGGGGTGCTCTATATCCTGTGCCTATTTCGAGAAATTCAGTAGTTTTCTACAATGGGTCTTCACAAAGAAGACGGGTTTCAAAAATGTAATGCATTACCTTGATGATTTTCTGTTTCTTGGGGCAGCCGGGGATCTCGAATGTGGCCGGGCCTTGGCCGAATTTTGTGTGTTAATGAACCAGTTTGGTGTGCCATTGGCACCAGGTAAAACAGTGGGTCCTACGACTTGCCTCGAGTTTCTGGGGATCGAGTTGGACTCCAGTGAGGGTTGTTTTCGTTTGCCAGCTGCCAAAGTGTTGAAATTCAGGGCAGCCCTGCAAGTGTGTATAAATGCATCTAAAGTTACCCTGCTTCAATTGCAGCAATTGGTGGGGAAGTTGAATTTTGCCCTGAGGGTGATACCAATGGCCCGCCCCTTTTCCCGTTCAATTGCCCAAGCGATGGTCGGCCTAAAGGAGGGTCATCATCGCACGAGACTATCGGCTGAAGTCCGCCAGGACATGCGTATTTGGTTAGCATTTTTGGCGGACTTTAATGGTCGAGTCGTCTGGAACAAACCAGCCGTGTCCTCTGAAGAGCTGGGGCTATGGACAGATTCAGCAGGAAGCATAGGCTTTGGCGCCATCTTCGGCACAAAATGGTCCGCACAAAGGTGGCCGACATGGTGGCATGATAATGGTCTGACGAGTAATATTGCTTTCCTGGAACTGTTTCCCATTTTGGTGGCCCTCAGAACCTGGCCCGAAGGGTTCAAAGATCACTCTGTCATATTTTGGTCTGACAATATGACCGTGGTAGAATGCATCAATAGTCAGGCAGCACGTTGTAAACTGATTTTAAGACGGCTCAAAGAAATTGTTTTACTGTGTATGCAATTGAACGTGATATTCAGAGCAAAACATGTCCCAGGGGTGATGAATCAGGCGGCTGACGCACTGTCTCGTTTTCAAATGCAGGCTTTCTCGGGTTTCCTTCCCTCAGCGGACCCAGAGCCGGCACCCTTTCCCGAAGCTCTTTGGTCTCTCGGTGCCCCGAACTTCGTCACCTCGTGGGAGAGAGTCTAGCACCAAGGACGAGGAAGGCATATGAAGGGGCGTTTCGGGCCTATTTAGCCTTTTTGGGGACTGACAGAGAGGGGCTTTGGGGCCACGAGGAATGGGTAGTGCATTTTCTGATGTCCTTGCGTAGGGCTGGGAAGTCGGTGGCTACGGCCCAGAGGCATCGTGCCGCCATTTCCTTTGTTGCCAGGGCTCATAATATCCAGGACCCGACAGCGTCTTTCGTGGTACAGAAAGCGCTGCGTGGGTGGCAACGCCTTGAGGGTCGCAGAGTAGATGAGAGGCGCCCGATAGGTTTGGATAGGTTGTCCCAGTTGTTGGCCACACTCCCTGCCACGTGCTCGTCTCAGTTTGAGACGGTATTGTTCCGAGCCGCTTTTACGCTTGCATTTCACGGGGCGATGAGGGTAAGCGAGCTGGTGGCGAGGAACAAACTGGATGTGGCGGGGGGTTTGTGCCAGGAACACGTTCAGATCAGGGGAGAGATGATGACTGTCTCCTTTGTCAGGTCCAAGACCGATCAGGATGGGATGGGTGACTGCATAATCATACGCAGGATTCCCGGGTCCTCCATGTGTCCGGTAAAGTGTTTAGAAGACTACCTAGCACGAAGGGTGGCATCATGGGGGGGGACCTTGTTGAGACACGCTGACGCCACCCCACTGACAAAGTTTCAGTTTCAGCGGGTGCTTGCGATGTCGATTGCCGCTGCGGGCTTGAACCCGGGCGAGTTCGGGACCCATTCCTTTCGTATAGGGGCTGCCACAGAAGCTACAGCCAGGGGTCTTAATGTTGAACAAGTGAAACGTGTGGGGCGTTGGTCCTCCAATTGTTATAAGAGATATGTACGGTTGCACATGTTGTGAAGCTGTAATGATATACTCACGCTTCTTGTTTTTTGTTTGGTTTTCAGTTGCGCAAGCCTACGAGGCGGGGCGGACTATGCAGTCGACCCTACACCGGGCCAGCGGTCAGACATCACCGGCTGTGAGAAAGGAGGTGTGGGTCGTAGGCCACTCATACGTGAGGCGTGCCGCAGACGTATTCAAAGCAGGTGTCATGATTCACGTAGCTGGGGAATACGGGTACAGGGTGTCCTTCTACGGAAGAGGCGGTCTCTGTATTGAGGGTTTGTTAGGGCGGACGAGGTCACCGCCGTCTATAGTTATAGTACATCTAGGGGGTAATGATTTGGTCACCACCGGTAGACGACTTCTCCTGGAGGCAATGCTTTCCACTGTAAGTTGGTTGGCGAGGAGAGTTCCGGGGTGCACAATTGCGTGGTCCCATATGATCCCACGAAAGGTGTGGCGGGGGGCTATTTCTATTCCTGCTTTGAACCATTCTGTTAGAAAGCTTAATAACAAAGTGAGTAGGTTGTTCCGTTCCAGGACATTGCATTCTATCTCGCATGGTTGTATTAATGATGACAGTATGTATTTGGGGGATGGTGTGCATTTGTCTCGGGTGGGAAATGAGTTACTCATAGGAGACTTCTTAGCATGGCTGAAAACATTGAAACATGACCTTTAGGTAGGAGTTTTGTGGGGGGTCCGGATAGCCGGTCAACTATCCGGCCTGTGGCGGTAAGGTCATGATCGGTGAGCACTAATTAGAAGATCCCTATGAGTGGGCGTCACCCAACACGGATGGGAGCGCTCGGGAGAGGTGGCCTTTGGCCCCTCAACGGGGAGGCGGTCCCTTCTAAGGATGGGTCGCCGAAAGTAAAGGAAAGGCGGTCAAGGCCCCTTCCTGTGTAGGAGGGGTTACAGCCCCCTCCTGGGGAATTTCCCGGGGCCAGTGACGTCTGCGACGGCAGATGTGGTAAGTTGTGTGGGGTTGGGGGGAGGTCTACGATACCTTCTAGATACCTCACACGAGTCTTCGAACGACCTTTAACTGGCGTCGAGTTTATAGGTGCCCCCGTCAAGTCAAGGGAAATTGGTAGTAGTTGCACTTGAGGTACGCCTCCGTGCTGTCGCCCCTCCCAAGTGGGGGGGTATGTCTGGTTAGGGATCTTGACACCGGTTACGACCTTGCCGTTGGCCCTTAAACGTTAGGATGTACAATTTCAATATTTCAAGAAAATGTTTTGTAGGATGTTAGTTCGGCTAGGAGAACCTCTGTATTAGAGAATCTGTTAAGGTTAGCCAACATCGCAATGTGGTAATGAAATTGTACATAATATGAACTGTTTAATGTTTTAATTTTTTGTTTTAATAAATACGGCCGGGAGGGTCACTCCCTCCCACTTCCAAAAACTTCAAGACTGTTTCCGGTTTCCCTCCTTTGGGGATTGTGTTGAGAGGGGGTGGCGGGTATCTCAGCCATATGGAAAGGGGCGACCACTCGGTCCCCCCGAACGTATGGCAGAGTGCCTCGATCCCCCCGGGAAGCCATTTTGGGCGGGAGGCACGTCTCGGCTGGTATGCCCGAAGCGGCGTAGCCGGGGCGCGCTTTTTCCCGCCCTAGAGTGGGCTGGCCTAGACACTGACGCGGCTGGCCACGCCCTCGGGGCAGGCAGGGGCGGGTTTACGCCCGCCCTGAAGACGGATAAAAAGGGACGCAAGTCCAGAAGACATCCTCTTGTTCCTGTGCTCTGAAGCTGCACCTCCTCGCTGCACGTGAGCTCGAGACGGAACGAAGAGCCAATTT
Organism: Lissotriton vulgaris; assembly: GCF_964263255.1. Lineage (NCBI taxonomy): Eukaryota > Metazoa > Chordata > Amphibia > Caudata > Salamandridae > Lissotriton > Lissotriton vulgaris. The sequence goes on along the minus strand of NC_141695.1, from coordinate 1,216,450,796 downwards.
TGACCCACCCACCAGCCCCTGAAGACAGCCAGTTGTTTGTAATAAAATTGATCAATAATTCTATTTCGTTTACAGGTTGTGGTATTATCGTGTTGATGTTGAGTGTGTAATAAAGAATGGTCTAATTTATGTAAGTTTTGTGATTAAAGAAATTCAGATTTAGTGTCGATTTATAAGCATGCTTTTCGGTCATAGTGGCCAATGTATTTTGGTTTAGTTAGCATTGTCGTATTTATTTTGGTCGGGCGGTAAGGTCATGATCGGTGAGCACTAATTAGAAGATCCCTATGAGTGGGCGTCACCCAACACGGATGGGAGCGCTCGGGAGAGGTGGCCTTTGGCCCCTCAACGGGGAGGCGGTCCCTTCTAAGGATGGGTCGCCGAAAGTAAAGGAAAGGCGGTCAAGGCCCCTTCCTGTGTAGGAGGGGTTACAGCCCCCTCCTGGGGAATTTCCCGGGGCCAGTGACGTCTGCGACAGCAGATGTGGTAAGTTGTGTGGGGTTGGGGGGAGGTCTACGATACCTTCTAGATACCTCACACGAGTCTTCGAACGACCTTTAACTGGCGTCGAGTTTATAGGTGCCCCCGTCAAGTCAAGGGAAATTGGTAGTAGTTGCACTTGAGGTACGCCTCCGTGCTGTCGCCCCTCCCAAGTGGGGGGGGTATGTCTGGTTAGGGATCTTGACACCGGTTACGACCTTGCCGTTGGCCCTTAAACGTTAGGATGTACAATTTCAATATTTCAAGAAAATGTTTTGTAGGATGTTAGTTCGGCTAGGAGAACCTCTGTATTAGAGAATCTGTTAAGGTTAGCCAACATCGCAATGTGGTAATGAAATTGTACATAATATGAACTGTTTAATGTTTTAATTTTTTGTTTTAATAAATACGGCCGGGAGGGTCACTCCCTCCCACTTCCAAAAACTTCAAGACTGTTTCCGGTTTCCCTCCTTTGGGGATTGTGTTGAGAGGGGGTGGCGGGTATCTCAGCCATATGGAAAGGGGCGACCACTCGGTCCCCCCGAACGTATGGCAGAGTGCCTCGATCCCCCCGGGAAGCCATTTTGGGCGGGAGGCACGTCTCGGCTGGTATGCCCGAAGCGGCGTAGCCGGGGCGCGCTTTTTCCCGCCCTAGAGTGGGCTGGCCTAGACACTGACGCGGCTGGCCACGCCCTCGGGGCAGGCAGGGGCGGGTTTACGCCCGCCCTGAAGACGGATAAAAAGGGACGCAAGTCCAGAAGACATCCTCTTGTTCCTGTGCTCTGAAGCTGCACCTCCTCGCTGCACGTGAGCTCGAGACGGAACGAAGAGCCAATTTTGACCCACCCACCAGCCCCTGAAGACAGCCAGTTGTTTGTAATAAAATTGATCAATAATTCTATTTCGTTTACAGGTTGTGGTATTATCGTGTTGATGTTGAGTGTGTAATAAAGAATGGTCTAATTTATGTAAGTTTTGTGATTAAAGAAATTCAGATTTAGTGTCGATTTATAAGCATGCTTTTCGGTCATAGTGGCCAATGTATTTTGGTTTAGTTAGCATTGTCGTATTTATTTTGGTCGGGCGGTAAGGTCATGATCGGTGAGCACTAATTAGAAGATCCCTATGAGTGGGCGTCACCCAACACGGATGGGAGCGCTCGGGAGAGGTGGCCTTTGGCCCCTCAACGGGGAGGCGGTCCCTTCTAAGGATGGGTCGCCGAAAGTAAAGGAAAGGCGGTCAAGGCCCCTTCCTGTGTAGGAGGGGTTACAGCCCCCTCCTGGGGAATTTCCCGGGGCCAGTGACGTCTGCGACAGCAGATGTGGTAAGTTGTGTGGGGTTGGGGGGAGGTCTACGATACCTTCTAGATACCTCACACGAGTCTTCGAACGACCTTTAACTGGCGTCGAGTTTATAGGTGCCCCCGTCAAGTCAAGGGAAATTGGTAGTAGTTGCACTTGAGGTACGCCTCCGTGCTGTCGCCCCTCCCAAGTGGGGGGGGTATGTCTGGTTAGGGATCTTGACACCGGTTACGACCTTGCCGTTGGCCCTTAAACGTTAGGATGTACAATTTCAATATTTCAAGAAAATGTTTTGTAGGATGTTAGTTCGGCTAGGAGAACCTCTGTATTAGAGAATCTGTTAAGGTTAGCCAACATCGCAATGTGGTAATGAAATTGTACATAATATGAACTGTTTAATGTTTTAATTTTTTGTTTTAATAAATACGGCCGGGAGGGTCACTCCCTCCCACTTCCAAAAACTTCAAGACTGTTTCCGGTTTCCCTCCTTTGGGGATTGTGTTGAGAGGGGGTGGCGGGTATCTCAGCCATATAACTAGAGGTTCCACTTCTATATTTTCAACACCAATTGTTTCCATATTTTTTTTTAAATCAAGTGGCAAATATACAACTCTACCCTTTAATCCTCTTTGTAAATCTGAAGGATTTAATTTGCCAGTCTTAGGCTCCATACGAACAATAGCCTGAAAAGGATGTACACATTGAATCAGAATAGTCTCATAAATATTTAAATCCATCAGTTCTGATGGAATATTTATCAACTCAAGATTATTATGGACAGCTCTAGCAGGCATTCTATTTTCATTTAATTTATTATAACAATATTTACAAATACGTTGCTCAAAACCCAAATCAAAATAGTTTTCCACCAACAAATAAGTTGCAAAATCTTCCCATTGACTATTACTTTCATCTTCACTTTTTAAGTATAAATCAACTAACCTAGTTTGACTTTTGTAATGAATGCGTCGACAACACACACAAGGAAAATTTGGTTTCTCACCTGCAATGACCTTAAACTTTGTTATTTCCTGTTTAAAATTTTCTATATTAAAATTTCCAACATTTTCTAACACATTTCCTTCTATAATTATATCAGTTTCTGCATTATCTTCCTCTGGACCAAAATAACTTACCTCAATTTCTCCACAAATCTTCTTAACATCTAATTCACATCCATGCAAAAGAGCACTATTTAACTGTTTAAGTTTAAGTGCTGGACTTTTTGCATAATACAACTTTCTCATTAATTTTCTCATTTTGGTATGATGTACTGCTAACATCCTGAAGTGATGAAACACACTCTGGCATATTTTTTTAGAAAGACACGCCAGAGAATGGCCTTGCAGACCTATTTTTTCTCGCACTCTGCAATGATCTAATTCTTGCAACATTACAATTTTTTTTTAAGACTTTCCTTAGTGTACTTACGTAAGAAATTGCGAAAGAAATGAATTGAATCCTGTCGTACACTACAAATGCTACTACAATTCCAACTGTAAACAGGAACATTATGACGTCCCTCTAAAACTTCTCCAGCCATCACCTCTTCTGCATTTCTAACCACAATTTTCTCTTTCTCAATTGCACAACCATCCTTCACCTCATATGCTCGACCACTGGTGTCAACTGCATGCAACAAATCGTTACTTTGAAAGTAACTCTCTTCATTAAAAAATGGCTCAGAAGTTGAAGTATGCATCCACTTCCCAGAAAACACTTTACAAAAATTGCTTCTATTTATGTGTCTCTTCCATTTACTTTTAGCTTTTAAAACTCGGATTGCCTTATTTAGTGTATTTATTCTATTAAGTAGTAAAATAAATAATTTTCTTTTTGTCTCAAACGCTCGCTGAACAACACCCTCTATACGTTCTTTCTTCTTATAAAAAGCAGATCTTCTTTTACAAACTTTCTCCTTTTTTAATAAATTTGAAACTACTCTGTTATAAAACATACGCTTCCTGATTTCCGTAAACTGATTCGTCCGAGTTTTACTATAAACATTTTCCTCTCTGCTGATTCCAGAATTTTTTTTATGTTTTGTTCCATTTCTCCTTCTAGATACTGATAACTCTTTTTCCTTTTGAACGTTATCGATAACACTTTTCCTTTGACATAATCTTCTTAAAAAAGCTTTGGTTTTTGAACCAGGAGCACTCTTCTTTTTATCCGTCCTTTGTTGTTTTGATAATTCTTGAATTTCTTTCTTCTTCAAATTGTAAGTCCGTTTATATAGCTTTCTTTTTCACTTCTGGTCGGCATACTAATTTACGTTTCTGATGAAAATGACAATCTGTAAAACACAAACATAACAAATATTATAGTTGGCTACTAGCATATAACATACAAATTAAAACCACAGATTCATTTTCTAACTAGAATAAAGACAAAGAAACAGTCTCTGAACAGAGTAGGAAATCCTGTAGTGAATGTTGGTTCTAAATTTATGACAGTCCATAGCTGTGTTAACATTATAGACGTATTTTCTAATTCTATTTTTTAAAGCATACAAACAGTACACTTTTTTCAAGAACTATTGGTCATCCTAGTGCTTTAATCTTTTTTACTATAATCTCTTATACACGTCATGAGAACATGTCTTGTCACTCTCATAAAGCAGATGAACGACGAATAGGACAAGAAAACTGTCTTTAAGAATGCTTTACTATCAAAAATAATTTTAATCATTTTAAAGTTCATAATTTAAAAGAACTTCAATCATAACGTCATCAGGTACTTCTTGTAATTCATAGTCCTCATCTTCAAAACACTCCTCATCCCCTTCCACCATCTCTAAGTAAGCAGAGTCCAATGAAATGTCCATAAAGTCATCATTTTCATTTTTTATTTCCTCCTGAAACACTGCTTATAATAACTCCTCCATCAGTTCTTTAATAATTTCAAAATGAATTTCTTTTTGTTGAGAACATTTCTCCATCTCTATTTACTTTTCGATCTTCTGTATCCTTTTAAAAAAATATAAAGACTAAATTATATCTTTTTCATAAATATATAACTGAAAAGTACCTTTACTAATTTTTAAACTACATATATTTTTATAATTTCTAACTTATTAACTACATATATTAAGATAGCACCTTCCTATTGTTTTGAAAACAAATTGGCAATATAACCCTAAACATTAACACTGTTCCTTTTTTTTACATTAAATAATTACTGCTGTAAAAAGACATTTTACTGTAAAATTTGTTTTTAGATTTTCTAGATATCAGAAATATTGATAAACGTTATAATTAATTTTTAGAGATCCATTTTCTGAGTTCACCACTACAAAGTTCTATTCAACTATATACACTCTGAAGGGAAGGCTCACATTGTACAAACCATAACATTCACTTAACAGATTACTACTTCCCACAGAGACAGTTGCTTTTATGTTTGAACAGCATACTCAGCATGTGAATTTCATAGCATATACAAAATTTCATGCTAACCATGAAGAACCACATCATAATAAAGCTCTGCAAATATATGTAAAACAGTGCCTATACATAGTACAGTCAGAGATATGCAGGAAAGATGCCCATCACACCAAGAGCCATATCATAATACCCCTCTGTAAATGAAGAAAAAAGACTGCCAAAGATAATACAGCATGATTTCAAAAATAATGAACACTTCACAAGAATTATTCCATGGAAAACGGAAAGAATTATACTCAAATGATACGTAAACCAGAACTCCATCAAAAAGAACACATGCACCAGGCCCATAAAAAGATAATTTCAACTGTCAGTGGAAAAATATCTCAAAATACACATCTAGTACAAGCAGATAAAGACATGGCAAAAATAGAAGATAAAATCATGGTCCAAACAGAAACTTTACAAATATTTTAAAAAATCTTCTTTATTATTTTAATGTGCACCCAAAAATGTTGCCTTTCAAAAATACCAACTCACCTGAAAAAAAGAATATAATTTAAGAAATTCAGTGAAGTGGAAGGCAAGTTATGCTGTTCAGCACCAAACACTATAAAAAAGAGAAATAATGAAATTTCATTAACATATTACAGACATATTTATTACACAACATAGAGCCATTGTAGCAAAGAACAAGCATAACAGATACATTCCCTAAGATTCTCTACCATTAGATATCCTAATGCCTAACTAAGTTCATTAATTGTTTATTCAACACATGCATAACTAAATATAAAATAAAATATCAAATATAGAGTAAAAAATAGATACAGGACAGGAGAGATACAGACTACAGGAAAGAGAGAGACAGTAGCAGGAAGAGGAACATAAAGAGACAGACTAGCATTCAAAGCACAAACAGATAGGCAGAAAAATAACACCACCACTGAAAAGTCAAGAAAGAAAGGGAAGGTACAATAAAGAAAAAGATGACCATACAGACGGAGTCACAAAGTAGATAAATATATAAAGTAAACAGCACAAAAACAGTATGTTGAGAAAACAAAAACAGCAACACAGATATATGTATACTGACTCCACTAACTTAGTGCAAGAACGTATCTGTTACAAGAAATTCTGCATAATCTTAACTCACAACTCTTTTTTTCCCTTTAGCCCCAACACTTTCCCCTCTGAACTCTCACCCACCATTGCAGCTCTCGGCCACAAACCACACTGTAAATTTTGCCCTCTAATTTTTTACATATAGGTATGGTACAACACGTAACATCATACCTACAGCAACTAAGTACTAATACCTTTGACACAGATTAGTAGCTGCACAACTTAACTAAAAAGTGCTTTCCTACGCCAGACCTCAAAAGTGCAGCCCAATACACAGCAAGCCTACCTTTAAGAAACTGCCTGTGCTGAAACTCGAACAGACCCGGCCAACTTAAAGCCCTGAAACTATCTTAATTTTCTCCTCTCTCTTTAAACCAGGAGTCTCCAAACCGCTCCTGAAGGGCCGGATCCATGCCATATTTTTTGGATATCCCCATTGAAATACATGTAGTAATTTTTAAAATCTGGCATGGATCTGGCCCTCCAGGACCGCTTTGGAGACCCCTGCTTTAAACCTTTACATTTCATTTTCAAACCACGTTTGCTTTCCATAACACACGTTTTTTTTCAATGTTCCACATTCAACGCCTAAACACTTTAACCTTTTTAGTATCCGAAGCCACAACTACAACATGCCTAATGCACAAATTAATTAGTCTACCTTTCCCGTTTTTTCAGTCTTTAAATTCTATAAATTTCTTCACATAAATAGATACCAGCGGCTCAGTACCTCCTACAGTCATAAAACTAAGTCGCTCCCTTTCACTTACAAATGCCTTTGAGACGGCAAAAAAATGTCGGGCAGATTTACAATCCCCTTATGCCACTGTAACATCACTTTTAACATGTGACAAGTGAAGCAAAACTGCCGCACGGAGCATGTTAATCTGCCCCTAAATCTTTATAGAAATTACTGTAGTCAAACATGTAATTAGTCATTCACATGCAGGCACTTTCAATCACATGACTTATTTAACTAGAAGCGCTGTAATGTTGCATGTCTTTTCAAAGATACACCAGTGCCTGCTATAATGCGGACTTTTTCTTTATTCTTCAACAGTGGTTATTTTTTTTTTCATGTAATGAAAATTACTATGACTTTTTAAACGGCAAAGCTTACGCGGTAATAATCACTCTGCATATGCTTCCCTCTAAGAATCTAGTTTATCTACCCCCGCATGGGAACCTTGATGTTTCCATCTGGCCGCGAATTCCGGCCTTGAATCACAAGAAATGAACAACAGCCTTATTGTCACAAAAACAAGTTACCCTACCATCTGTTTGCAAACATATCTTTCACTTAGCTAATATTCACAGAGAAGTGCATTCCTTATAAAATAGTGACCTTCCTTTACAATTTGCTGAGGTGACTCCCTTAATTTTTAACCCATCCTCCACTTCAAGACAGCCCTATTTTTTTTATAACTACTAAGCAATGGTTTAGTGTCTTGTGTGCCAGAAATTATTTGAAGTCATTCTGCTACTCTTCACTCCATAGTCGGCGACCTATTTTTCTGGACTTCCTGTTCTACTAGCAGTGCTGCGACTTTTGTGTTCCTATTTTGTTTATTACAAAATGGATGTCCCTCCTGTCTTCGCAAACGAGCCGGAGCACTTAGAACTATTTCGCCAGAGGATGCTTCACTACTACGGCATCCTACCACTCTCGACTTTGAGTGCATCATATCGATTATCATTTCGATTTTCCTATTTTACCTGTGTGCAGCCTGTATTTCATTGCCTGAGCTGTGATTTCATGTGGGCCCTGGACTTATGTCTCTGCATCTTGGTATCTCCGGAAGTGAATTACAATCATCTCATGAATCCGTTAATTGATCATGAACAGCTTTGTTCCAATGGAGGGATTATGGCCTTTGCAGCGATACAAGGAGTTCTGGGTCATTGGAATATATTTGCAGCGGCGCAAGATTTTTTGGCACACAGCTACATAGAAAAGACACCGAGTTGCCCTCTGATAGTACTAGAGGCTCCGGTAATTAAAGACCATGTATGTTCTTTTCCTCTTTTCAATTGGATGGCTGACATGTTTTCGGATCATAACAGTGACTTCCTTTTAGAAGCGGTAGCTGCTTATTTCGCCTACACAATTGTAGGATGACTCTTATGCAAGCCATTGACGTCCACATTTTGTTTTGCCTCCCTATCTTGTTCATGTTTTCTTGGATTTTTTTTTTACATCAACAGTCCTATTGGCTTTACTAACAGTGGACATTATAATTTCCTGCTGGTCAGATTTTTGTGTTTTATGTGGACTACATTTTTTTTTCTCAGCTACTCGATTTCGAACTTAACTTTTTATTAAACTCTAATGTCAACAATTTAGTTGCATATCTTATCTTATCTTATCTTATTTCAAACGTACTCAGAGCAAAACTGAGTAATATATGCTACATGTGCCCTGATTAATGTGTAAAGATAGCATGAGTTTTTTATAAGTGTAAACGCCATTTCTCCTTTGAACTGCTTATTTCCGCCTCACACACCTCTGCTGCTTTAGTTTTTCAAGTACTGAAATATTTTTAATGCATACGAGAACAATATGTTCTTTCACTAATATTTCCATTACTTTTCGTGCTGTATTTGAGATGGAGTACTGAAACCTTCAAAAGATATGTCAATACAGTGGTTCTTCTCAACACTAATTTGCGAACATTCCAACAGATTACATACATTCACCTCCAGCCAACTTCTCGCTTTTGGCGCCTTTCTTTTTCCTTACACTATAGCATAACACAAAGTTGATAGTGCTTCGCATGCAGAGAGCTGATTGTTAATGAGCTGATGTCTAACCACTAGCATTTTCATGTATTGTTCCTAAACTGAAAGGCAAGACACCTTCTTAGATTTAATAAAATATAATGTACTTCCTCATAACAGTGTACAATTAATTTTGCTAAACCATATTCATTTTACATCAACTATACCGTTTGTATTCTATGTACTAGTGACTATACCGACTACTTTGTTTCTTACAATGTCTGTACTCGTACTAGATAAGAGACTTGCCTTGAAAACCGAGCATTTCTGAATAAACATTTCAAATATAAACGTTCTCTCTTTTAATCCATAATCTCAACTGAAATAATTGTATACTAAAAGAATATTCATGTGTTCCGCGTAACCTCAGCTGTACTAACTTCATGTTTTCTTTTGTCGACCTGACTTACTCATACTAGAACCCGCAGGCCTATGACGACCCGTCAACCCTTTCTTAGTGGGTCGCGGACCATGCAAACAGTTGTACCTCTGTAAGAAAATAATTTATTATTGTTACCAAGCACCGCCGCAGTTCCGCTTGACTCAGTGTTAATCACTGCTCCCCCGCTTCTACAGACCAGACGCTATGTCGTATTTCACTACTTATCACGCTTTCATCTCCACAATAACAAACACTTCTCCGCCAGCCACCAGACAACACAGTGCAGATGCAAAAGCACTAAGAAGTTAAATACGACATACTCTCTGCTCTGTGGAGCCAACCGAGCAGTAATTGTAAAAGTAGACATTCACTAGCGCTTCAAAAAAGCATCTCAATTATATAAATAGTTTTTTGAAAACCTGCCAAGTACTTTGATGCGACTATCTGTGTGTGCCTGCACAGCAAACTTCCTCAGCCCGGACTGAAGACAGACACAGACAGACACACACACAGTAAGATAACACAGGGCAACGGAGACGGAAAGCAGGAATGAGATTGAGATAGAGTCAAACGGCAGGAGGGAGAGAGATCTATGTATACTCGGTCTGCTACCTCAATGTATGAAGGCATATACTACACGAACCTGTGTACAAACTCATGGTCACAACTTTTCATTTTATTTTACTCAACCACCTCCCCCTCTCACCCCACCCCCACCAGTGCAGTCCGCGGCCACAAACCACACTGTAATTTTGTCGTCTGACAGAAAGTTTAGGAATACATTAGGCATTAACACTTTTTGATGACGGTATCACATGTAATATACCATTTTTCTCTCTATCTGCATTATCAGTGTCTCTGCTAATACCATTTTTTCATTTCAAAATCAACTTCTCTCATTATATGTAAACGCTTCAAAATCACACAAATAATTACTGTCTACATTAAACATATTTTATATCCATTTTTTGCTGTTCACCAAAATTATATACAAAACTATAATTTACATTGGAAAGAATATAAAAAAAAGGCTCGCAACTCCCATTAAATTCACAGGACTTCAGGCCCCCACCCCCCTCCCGTCTGGTGTAGCAACCTAAGGTAACATATATATTCTGGGTAAACACACCGCCGCACCTGAACGTTTCACATCTCTATAAACATCCATTTGAATGTTAAGTAGGCTTTGCAGTTATTTTACCCCTCCTAAAAGCCCCTGCACCTTTACTCTGCCAACTAATTAAACATTCAAGTTCGCCTAACAACATTTTTTTAATTTGCCCCCCCCCCAAAATTTCGTTCCAGTTTCGTCTCTGACTCACAGTGAATTTAAAAAACTAACAGTAAAAGATTACATAAGAACATGACTGAACACCTTTAGCTTATTGAAATTTATTATGCAAAATGTAAAACTAATCATTGCAAACAAATAATGTCAATAAAGAGTGATGAAACAAAATGGAAAAATTGTTTTAAAAATACAAGACATTATGACAGCCAAAAATGAGGTTACTCAGAGACTGTGAGGAAAATGAACCAATTTTAGTGACTAAACCACATTTTACAGTACATGACAAAGCAAACAGGTACAGACTTACCTTTACCAATGCTTTATACGATGTAGAACAGTGACAGTCACAAAACAGATATTCGTTTGCGAAACTCTGAATAATGCTTCTATCAATGCAACCAAAATTCAATGGAGACGTGTCTTGGTTTTGGTAGGATTTATTTGATGGAACAACAAATCAGTGCAAGTCTTGCGAGGAGCTCCTCGTCTTGGGGATCGGCTTCTCTCTTGGCGGGTCTTCCGGAGTTGTCCCTCCTCCCTTCGTCGGACCGGGCTCCTCCTTCGGGTCGGCTCCATCGGCTCCGTTCTGACCCATGGTCCACCGGTGAAAGGGGAAACACAAAGAGGCAAGTATCAGTACTTTCTTCTGTAACTTATATCACAACAGGGTGGGGCGTGAGGGAACCCGTCAGTGCTCACAACCTTAACCTAAATGTGAAAGGGGTGAAGGGTCAGGTTTCCTGGGAATCAGGGTTAGACTATGTAAGGCTTTTGCCTTTCCTCCGCACCCAGCCCACAATACGGGTACGCACCTCTGAGAGCCACACCCCTCCTGGTGTGCGGCTGGGCGACGCGTGGTGTTGGCGTCCGGGCCTTCTCCTTAAAGCGTCCGTATCTTCTCCTCGTCCTGGCGGCTCCTCCGTCCCTGATGTCACAGGGGTCGCACACGCCTCGTTGTTCTCCGCTCCTTCCAACTTCTCCTTTTCTCTCTCCTGTTAGAGTCATTTTTTGTATATACATACATAGTTAAAAGCAATACCCCTGTTTAGTGTCTTCATACCTAAACGTGTCTTACATCAATATTGCTACAACCTTGCCAGATCGTGAACTGGTATCTGTTCTCTGAAAAACATTTAATGAGCTGAATAACCGTGGCGCGCTTACCGTGGCACTGATTCATTTGACCCTTTTATTTTATTTATTTATTTTATTTATTTTTAGCAATTTTTAAAGCGCAAACAAATACCCGTTAGGGTGTCTCGGCGCTAATTCACAGAACTCACTAGAGGGTGTCAGGGGAATCTAGACTGTGGGGTAAGAGGAAGAGAATATCCATGTTTTGAGGCTTTTACGAAATTTTAGAATAGTGGGAGCAGTTTTGATGTGGAAAGGTAGAGTGTTCCACAATTTGGCCGTGGCAATGGTAAATCGTCTGTCTCCCCAGTTGACCTTTTTGGTTCGATGGACTTTTAACAGAAAAGCTGAAGAGGACCGTAGAATTCTAAGTTGTTCAACTGGACGAAGGGCTTCTTTTAAGAACTGTGGTCCAGTATTATTCAGGGTTTTGTACGCTATACACATAGCTTTAAATTTAATTTGGCTCCTGATGGGGAGCCAATGGAGTTTTCTGATGAACGGGGAAACAGATGAGAATTTAGGGATAGACAGTAGCGTTCTAGCTGCAGCATTTTGTACTGATTGTAATTTGTTGAGAACTCCTTCCTGCGCATTCAAAAAAAGTGAATTGCAGTAATCGGTTCTCGAGAACACTAATGTACTGATGAGAGTCTTTCCTGCAGATTGTGGAAGGTAAGGAAGGAGTTTTTTAATTTTTTTGAGGATATAGAAAGCCGATGAAACGACGGCGTTGGCATGGTGGTGAAACGTCAGCTTGTTGTCAAAAATGACTCCCAAGTTGCGAACTTTTTCCACCGGCTGTGGTGGGGGTCCTAACTGAGGTGGCCACCACTGAGGAGACCATGCTGGGCGCAAGCTCCCGAATGTCATCACCTCCGTTTTGTCGGAGTTAAGCTTGAAACAGTTTGATGACATCCAGGAGCTTATTGCCTTCATTCCCTCCTGGAAGTTGGCTGCAACAGATGTTCCATTATTATACACCGATAACACTAGTTGGGTGTCGTCGGCGTAAGTAGTGAGGGCAATTCCATAAGATTTTATCACCCTCGCCAAGTCCGACGCATAGATATTAAACAGCGTCGGACTTAGCGAAGAGCCCTGGGGAACACCGCACGGGAGGGAGAAGGTGTGGGAGGTGAAATTTCCCAACTTGATGGTCTGAGGGCGGTTAGCTAGGAATGAGGCAATCAGATCTTTAGCTTTGCCTTTTATTCCTAGCGCTGAGACACGGTCGATCAGAGTGACATGATCGACCGTGTCAAAAGCCGCCGAAAGGTCCAGAAGTATTAGGACTGCTGCTCCTCCCATGTCTATGGTAGTTCTAATTTCATCTGTGGCCTTTAAGAGTGCCGTCTCGGTCCCATGACCCTGTCTGAAACCAAACTGGGTTTCATCAAGAAGATTGTTATCGTTGATGAATTTGGAAAGCTGGATGTTAATAGACTTTTCAAATATTTTGGCTGGGAAGGAGAGACAGGCGATGGGTCTGTAACTGGCTGGAAGCTGAGGGTCCAGTGTGGGCTTTTTTAGGAGAGGCTTGATAATGGCTTCCTTCCAGACTGAAGGATATACGCCCGTTGCAAACATGGCGTTGCAGATAGTGGTCAAAGCAGGAGAGATTGCATCAGGAATGAGGTTTAAGATAGCTGGCGGGCAAGGGTCAAGAGGGGAGCCAGATTTGATGCTGGATACCAAGCGGTGAATATGTTTCTGATCAACAGCATCAAAGGAAGATAGGTAGGGCAGGGTATTAGTAGGGGGTACCTCGGAAAGAGGAGGGGGGGCAGAATTCGTAAAGGTGATGAAGATGGATCTGACTTTTTCCTCAAAGTAGGTGGCCAAGGCATCCACTAATGACTGAGATCCTTCTAAGCGAGGTGCCGGGGGGTTGGACAAAGTGTTGACCACCCTATAAAGTTCTCCCGCTGAGTTTTTTGCTTGCTCAATTTGCGAAGTGTAATAGCGGCTTTTTTCAGCAACTATAAGTCCCTTATAGATGACTAAGGCGTTTTTGTAGGTTATTTTATCTGCAGGATTGTAGTTGTGTCGCCAGTGCCTTTCAAGATTTCTGCAGTGTTGTTTCTGCAACCGAAGAGTTTCATTAAACCATGGTGCTGATGGTGTTTTCCTATTTCGATAGGAGGATTTGGTTGGTGCTAGCTTATCACAGGCCATGTTTAGGTTCCTCAAGTAGGTAGAGGACGCTATGATAGGGTCATGCTCATCAGGAGTAAAGTTTTCTTGCATCATCTCCGCTAAATGCGGTAGATTGATGTTTTTCCAGTCTCTGTATGAAGATTGGGAGGAGGCTGTGACTGTATGTTTTGAAGGATTAGTTTCTACAGTAAAGAAGATCGCTGCATGGTCTGTCCAGACGAGAGGAATGGTTCGAGTGATCTTTACTAAGGGGCTATTGGTAAATAGACCATCTAGAGTATGGCCAGCTTGGTGCGTGGGAGAAGCTATTATTTGAGTCATGCCAACTGCTGCAAGATCTGTTAATAACTGTGAGGTATCATGGTTATCAAATGCTTCGAGGTGAAAAAAAACATCCAAGGAAACAAGGACTCTCCTGTGTTTTTTGAAAGGCTAAGGAACAAAGCTAATGGATATAATGGATTGAAATATAACAGTGAAGAAAAGAGTGAAGAGTTGATGATAAAATTGAGAAATAAAAAATGAACTGATTACGAATTTAATTCATTAAATTCATCATTAATAGGTTGTGCAGCTATATGGAGACCTAAATGTGTCTCCTTTGCGTTTTCTGGTGAAACTAATCTGCCACCTTCCAATATCCAGATCTTTGCCATGCTCAAATCTATTCAAAACGAAGCTCGCCAAGAACATAAAAGGACGCAGTTAGCCACGATGAAAATACAAAGGGCAAACCGAAAGAATACCAAGGCTTGTTCGGAGGTCATTGCCAGGACAGTTGCTCTGGAGGAAAGAATAGTTGGGTTCGAGGCTGGATTACAGAAAACGGAAACAAAAACCACGGCTAATGACGAAAGACTTTCAAACATAATGTGGAAGTTAGAGGATTCCGAGAATCGGCTCAGTCTGAACAATTTACGACTCCTAGGGATTGAGGAAAAAGCGGAGGGTGAAAATATTAGGAGGTTCATTTTGAAACTATTTAAAACTTTGTTCCTGGAGCTCTCACACTGGTGTTGGGAAACTGAGATTCAGAGAGTGCACCGGTTTCCTCTCATGATGAAAAAGAAGACTGGCCCGAAGCCAAACCCTGAGCAATACTGATCTTTTTTGGCAATTTTCTCCTGATAGAGGCCATCTTCGGAAAAGCACGCCTGGATGCTAGAAGATCCTCAGAGGGCCACACTTTTTTTGTGCGACCCGATTTTTGTCATGCAACAGTGGAACAGAGGTGGCGGCTCCGCCAGCTGATCACTCCTTTCCAGAAAAAGGGGTGTGAATATTTTTTGATGAACCCTGCACGGTTGAAAGTTATTCTGCGTGGCAAGATATGATAAGGGTATTCTCCTCTGAAGTACAAGCTGAAGATTATCTCAAAGAACTTGCTGAGGGTTAAGGTGTTGAAGTGTGTGGGACTAAATTGTGTTGATTGTCTCTAGTTTTTGTTCTTTCCCTCAAGTCTTTTTCAGTGTTCTTCTCTCTACCGATAAGTTTCTCTTCATATGGACTGGGAGTGACCGGGTGACACTCGGCAAGTCGGAGGCATCACAAGGGTCTGAGGACCTTTCTTGCCAGTGTTGCGGGGAGGGGAGGGGGTGAGGGCATTGGAGGGGATCGGTGGGGATCGGTGGGGGTGGAACTGCAGGGCAAGGGACGGTGTGGGGCGGGGATTTTTTGTGGGAATGTGGTAGCTCATGTATGCTGGGTACATTTTCTCAATTGGATGTCTGCCAGGAATATTTTCATAACACCATGGCTAAAATTAGAATAGCATCTATAAATATCTGCGGACTAAATGATCCTGCTAAATGGCATTGGGTCAGAGAATGTTGTGTGTTTATCTAGGAACCATAATCAATATTACCATTCTATGCCCTTACATGACTATAATCGATAATATCCATATAACGGCATAAGGATCAGATCCATATTTTAGTAAATCGCCCTTGGAGTCCAAAGCACGGCAAAAGCTACTTCCTTAGATTCCTAGAAAGCACAACAAGTTCTTTTAACATACCAAACCTCTAGCAACCTGGGAAATCCCTGTTAGCTTTCTTTTGATTTGTAATAGAACTCCTGCAAGCACTGTAAGAACGGCCAGTTCTTAGTGACATCTTTATTGACGTCTTATGTCCAAACCTCACGTCAAACCCGGCACCTTTCAGGTATAAATATGCCAACGCTGCCTTAAGCAAACACACGGTGGTGGTGAATACTGGAGCCGAACAGCTGTCCCCTTGCAGAAAGCCCAGCAGACGCGAGAAGCCCACGGACGCTGCCCCTCCTCTTTGACGCGCTGAGAAAGATGCTGTCTTTTCTCCTGCCGAGAAAATCCAGCTTCGGCGTTTCCAGCCTACCCTTGCGGGTGACTGGGATATTGGGTCCTGAGAGGGAGATACCAGACATCCTACATTCTATTCCAGAGGTACGATGCTGACTAAACCCTTAGAGAGAATTCTTGAATCAGACTCTTGGCAAAACCTACTTAAACTTAAACTGCTACTTACTTACTCCCTCCCACGTATTAGGCTTAGGTCAGGTACACCGGGGTAGGCGTAGTTAGAAGCACCAGTTGAGGTCGGTAGCCAATGTATATATGAATGTATATATTTTATATATTTTATTCATTTTAACTATCTTATGGCTAAGAAACCATATCAATGCTTTTACAGTATTATTGCGTAATACTCCTTTTACTGTACACACTTTTTATCATAACAAGTCTTGCAATTTTGGCAATTCATTTCTCTTGCATGAGAAGGAAGACTGTTCAATAAATCATACCTTTTATTGAAAACGCTCGTCTCTCTCTTCTCTGCACTCTGGTGAAACTAAGAACGCACATTTGACTGAGTGAAATAATTGTCTATTGTTTTCACACAACTTTAGAGATTGACTCTTATTCTGAGGGAGCAAAGTTGTCATGTTTATGCGGTTGTCGGAAGCTGAATCCCTTCTTGTCTGAGCCAGCGTAGCTGATCACTTCCTATTCAGTCAAGAAAGTTTCCAGTGACCTCTGTGCTAGCTGGCTCAAACCTAAATTAAGTCTAACATAGTCAGTAGTGACCTAGAAGACCTCAGTCTTACGTCTACACTGCTGTTTATGTTATTCCAATGTGCAGGGCCTATAGGGAAAATAGGAACTACACTACATGTTGTGTGTTTATCTAGGAACCATGATCAATATTACAATTCTATGCCCTTACATCACTATAATCGATAATATCCATATAACGGCATAAGGATCAGATCCATATTTTAGTAAATCGCCCTTGCAGTCCAAAGCACGGCAAAAGCTACTTCCTTAGATTCCTAGAAAGCACAACAAGTTCTTTCAACATACCAAACCTCTTGCAACCTGGGAAATCCCCGTTAGCTTTGTTTTGATTTGTAATAGAACTCCTGCAATCACTGTAAGAACGGCAGGTTCTTAGTGACATCTTTTTTGACGTCTTATGTCCAAACCTTACGTCAAACCCGGCACCTTTCAGGTATAAATATGCCAAAGCTGCCTTAAGCAAACACACGGTGGTGGTGAATACTGGAGCAGAACAGCTGTCCCCTTGCAGAAAGCCCAACAGACGCGAGAAGCCCACGGACGCTGCCCCTCCTCTTTGACGCGCTGAGAAAGACTCTGTCTTTTCTCCTGGAGAGAAAATCCAGCTCCGGCGTTTCCAGCCTACCCTTGCGGGTGACTGGGATATCGGGTCCTGAGAGGGAGATACCAGACCTCCAGAATTCTATTCCAGAGGTACGGTGCTGACTCAACCCTTAGAGAGAATTCTTGAATCAGACTCTTGGCAAAACCTACTTAAACTTAAACTGCTACTTACTTACTCCCTCCAACGTATTAGGCTTAGGTCAGGTACACCGGGGTAGGCGTAGTTAGAAGCACCACTTGAGGTCGGTAGCCAATGTATATATGAATGTATATATTGTATATATTTTATATCAATGCTTTTACAGTATTATTTCGTAATACTCCTTTTACTGTACGCACTTTTTATCATAACAAGTCTTGCAATTGTGGCAATTCATTTCTCTTGCATGAAAAGGAAGACTGTTCAAAAAATCATACCTTTTATTGAAAACGCCCGTCTCTCTCTTCTCTGCACTCTGGTGAAACTAAGAACGCACATCTGACTGAGTGAAATAATTGTCTATTGTTTTCACACGACTCTAGAGATTGACTTTTATTCTGAGGGAGCAAAGTTGTCATGTTTATGCGGTTGTCGGAAGCTGAATCCCTTCTTGTCTGAGCCAGGGAAGCTGATCACTTCCTATTCAGTCAAGAAAGTTTCAAGTGACCTCTGAGCTAGCTGGCGCAAACCTAAATTAAGTCTAACATAGTCAGTAGAGACCTAGAAGACCTCAGTCCTACGTCTACACTGCTGTTTATGTTATTCCAATGCGCAGGGCCTATAGGGAAAATAGGAACTACACTACAAGAAGATCTGCGATTCTTGCGGGCAGATATTATCTGCCTCCAGGAAACCCACATTGAAGCCAGTAGACATAAGTTATTGGAGCTTGAGGGTTTTCAGCTGATTGCATGGACTAAATTAGAGGCCAAGACTAAAGGGGGTTGCTATTTTGGCGCAGCGGGGGATGGTGAATATTATTCGCACCTCTACTGATAAGATTGGGAGATGGATTAATATTCAGGGTAAATTCCAGAAAAAAACCTTGACAATCTGCTCGGTGTTTGGCCCAGTACTTGATGACCCAGATTTATACAATTGGTTGAACCTAGAGTTGGTTGGGTGGCCAGCCCCGTTTATACTATGTGGAGATTTTAATATAAATATTAATTGTGAACTTGCTAATCAACCAGGTCTGGCATATGTGGGTCAGAAACCAAAAGTCTACAGGGCCCTGCTACAGCTGAAGGAAATGCATGGTTTAATTGATATATGGGCAGCTAGCAGAATTCTAGGCTGGATTACTTTTTGATTTCACCAATTCTGGCTCAAGGCTCTAGTATTACCCGATATCCAAGAGTTATGTCGGACCATAACCTGCTTGTATTTGAGGTTAATCTACAACCCACAGTCAGAAAACCAGATTATGGACTTTCAATCGCTGTTTGCTCAGAGACAGCAAGTATATTGATTGTATGGCAACTTGGATAACCAGATTCCTAAATGAAAATATAGGTAGTACTAGTATACAAAATGTATCGGACCCCCTTAAAGCTGGTATAATGGGGGGGACTACACGTTTTGGATGGGAGAGCCAGATAAAGTAAAGGACTAAATTATCGGAGCTATACCGAGTTCTTGAAGAAGCTGAGCTTAATTTTGCCAGGGTCTTACTGGCGGGTGGGAATAGTGATGTAGTATCGTGTTCCCAAGGCCTACATGCTCCGAAGATAACCCACTTACATTGAAAGAACTGTTGGCACGGAAACTGAAAAGTACAAAGAACAAGTTTATTAAGACCCCATGGGGTGGTGGTACATTCCTACAGCACCCTTCGGTAATGCAGAAGTATCACCCCGAACATCGGTGTGACCCGTTCTTTTATACAATTTGCAGGTAATAAAAAGATAGGCGGTACAGAGTTACAGAGCGTTATGTACATATATGGTCATTTTTGGAACACAGCCAGCTCATTGGAGGGGTTACAACCCCACTGGTCAGTTTGGCGGCACATTCCTGAGGGGTGACTGGTCAGTTGGGACTGCGCATGTACAGGCTTGACCGTTACTAATAATAGCCTGTTGCTGGGCAAACTCAAGTGGTCAGTGGTGCGGACAACGGACTAAAGGGCACGCTGGCCAAGAGGCCGCTCATGATCTAAGATGGCCGCCGTAACAAACAAGATGGCATTTCCAAGTATAGCCAATTTAAGCGGGAAAACGTGTAGCACAGCTAAGCGCTAACCCGGCCATTGTCAAATTACGACAGACGACCCTTTTAGCGTTTAGCTGAAGCTACCTCATAGTGAACATAATCAGGGTGTTCATCTTCAATATCAATTAGCATTATTTGGGCTACTTCTTTATGAAGCATCATGTTGTTGTGAGCAAGAGCTCGTCTTGATGGTATGCAAGCCGATAAGCACATGGAACATAAAGCTGGGCCACATTGTATACATAAACATACAAAAAACAATATCCCAACAATGATGCATAGAATCGTTAGCAGTTTCCAACCCCAAGTGGTAAGCATTGACCAGAACCATCCTGAAAGAGTCCAAGTTCCATTGTCCGGGTGTATTTCGGCAGCTATCTTGTGCAGTTTCGAAATAGCATCATAAACAGATGGTGAATTATCAGGTACGTATACACAGCAGCTACTTCCGATGATTCTACATGCCCCCCCACGGTCAGCTAGAACCACATCTAAAACCATTCTGTTCTGGAGCGTAACAATCCTAGAAATCTGGAGTTCTTCAGTAATATCTCCTAGCGCAATAGCAGTATCATTGGCTACAGCCTCAACAACACGGGTCAATCGTCGTATTTTCCGACTATTCAAAGCAGCCCCCACAAAGGAAAACAGTCCCAAATTAAAGTCCACATATTGTTGTAAAGCAGTATCAGTCTGATCGATTTCATCCAAAACAACAGTACGTTTAACACGATTCAACACGAAATCATGATAAAGGACGTAATCATTATGATACATTGGTGGGGCAATGAATACAGGGGGCAATACAAAGGATACATAACAAGTACCTAACCATCCCAACGGGAGCTGATGATAACCCTTCGTTCCACAAATAAAATAAGTATTGCGAGACGCTACAAACAATATGCCATTCGGGCTGTCAAATGTAAGTGTAATGTTGCATTCACTTTTCCCCACCGGAATTGTACCTTTATTACGTATGCACAAATCAGCTTTAGTGGCAATAACATTAATAACATGTGAACTGGATACATTGATGTTCCTTTGGTTGCTGTAAACACGTGGGGCAGACGCATTATCGGGGCGGTACTCCTCCCATTCAAATTGAGTACCCTCGGCTCGTGGATACCCATCCCGGTCATGGTAGCAAATTTTATTCAAACGGAAAAGCACCCCCCCTTTTGTTGGCCATCTCAAAGTGAATAGAAGAGTGTACCAGGCATTGCAAGATCCATTATGTGAAAATGGGAGAGGAATGAGTGGAGTGCCCCCTTTCTTCTGGTGCCCAGGCAACATCCCACACACCCAACAATTAGACCTATTTGTCATGTTATGCGTATGATGCAGAATCTGAATAAAGCTATTGTTCAAATAAGTCTGTCGGTGCCGTTCTTCATGGTAGGGCAAGGTAAAGTGAAAATGTTCAGATGGAGCCGGGGTAGTCGGCAGCAAATGTTCACGTGCAGGCACCACAAGTTCAACTACCCAAGCTATCACTGCTATTACCACAATCGTCAAGACGAAAAGGATGGCACCAAGTATTCTTTTGTCTCGTGATGCAGAAGACGCCATAGTTCAAAAAGCTCTTAATGTCTCAAATAGTTCATAAAGTTCACAAAGTCTCAAATGTACATATGTATATACCTAAAAAAGAAAAATACGGTGCTGAGCTCCGAGGTAGCCGTTGTTTTCTTCTCCGGGGTCAAGACGGGTGTCGCTACTCTTGGCAGAACTGATCCCCCCCCCTTGAGATTCCCGGCTTCCGTTTCACAAACCCCAGAGCGGTAACCAACCAGTCTCGAAAACCAAAAAATCTTCTTATCGTGGCCGCAGATTATAGCGCTCTCGTCCAGAAACAGTGTGGTCCGGGAAGGCTCCCTCAACTTCGGCCGATGTCACAGCTGGGCTCTTTTCTTTCTCCAGAATCTCCTTGTAGTCGGTCAACACAACAGGATTCACTAGATCAGGAGAGACACGACGGCAGTGGGTTGAGTGCACCCACCGCTTTCTGTTGGTCACTCGTACAGCTGTTCGAGTCGCCAGGAGGACCTGCTCGGGGCCACGCCACCTCGGTTCCAAGCTGTTCGCCCTCTCAAACGACTTTATCATGACAAAGTCGCCAGGGTGAAGATTGTGGGCCTCTCCAGTAGAGTTATCAGGGAGCGCTTCTCGAACCTGTTGATGAATAGAAAGTTAATCGTGCCAAATAATCGTTCATCATTATACAAGGCACATCATGTATCAATCACGGCTTAGGCACTCCCCAGAAATTCATAGGCCTTCCAAACACCACCTCATACGGTGTGAGGCCAGTTCGCGAGTGGGGCACTGATCTAAGAGAGAGCAATGCTAGCGGTAAGGCATCCGGCCACTTCAATGTCGTAGACGCCACAATCTTAGCCAGTTTTAGTTTCAACGTGGCATTATACCGCTCAACAAGACCTGCTGACTGAGGGTGGAACACAGCGTGAAACTTCTGCTGGATTCCCAACCCCTTCAGCACATACTCCACAATTTTCCCAACAATATGAGGCCCATTATCGCTCCACAAAAATTTGCAAACTCCAAAGCGAGGAAAGTACTCCTTAAGCAACACCTTAGCTGTTGTCAAAGCTGTATTATCTTTCGTGGGGAAGGCCTCAACCCATTTGCTAAAAGCGCACACCACCACTAGGAAATACTTAAGGTTATTGCAGCGTTCAAGCTGGATGTAATCCATTTGGAGTACCTCAAATGGTGCAGACGGTGGAACGAACCCTCCTTTCGGAGTATGGGTCCCTTTCGCAGGATTGTGCTGTAAACATATCAAGCAGGTCTGCACTACTCTCTTGGCAGTATTGGCGATCTCGGGATGCTCCCAAACTCGTGATAACAATCGAGTGATCGCAAGAGCTCCCACGTGCGCTAATCCATGTGTCATCTGAACCATCGCCTGCAAGTAAGCTGCAGGCAATTTCCATTTCTCCATGTCTTTACTTCTCCAACAACCCTCATCATCTAGCACCCCATCTGCTGCCCATGCCGCAAGTTCTGCTTCAGTCGCTGATTTTTGGATATCTAATATCTCCGCTCTAGCATCGTACCATCGCTCAGCTTGCGATTTTGTTACGTACATGGGGGAGTCAGTTCGGGACATAGCTGTTTGTCTCGCTATGCTGTCTGCAAAAGCATTTCCTTGACCCACTTTATCAATGATCTTTTTATGGGCACTGCATTTAATGATCGCTACTTTCTTCGGACAAAGCAACGCGTTTAGGAGATCACGCACCAATTCTCCGTGCATAATGTGTACTCCATGAGAAGTTAAAAACCCACGTTCTCTCCAGAGTAGCCCGAAGTCATGTGCTACTCCGAAGGCGTACCGGCTGTCTGTATATATGTTCACACATAGGCCAGCACTCAATTCGCAGGCTCTCGTCAAAGCTATCAGCTCTGCTGCCTGAGCTGATTTTTGTGGTATTCGTGCTGTTTCTACCACTGTCTTAAGTGTTGTGATCGCGTATGCTGCGGAAGTCGTACCATCTGGCAGCCTCAAACACGATCCATCAACCCACAGTTCCCCATCCACATCTGGAAGTGGCATATCCTGTAAGTCGACACGACCCTTTGTCTGTTCCTCGGTCAGGAAAACACAATCATGATGTTTTTCTTCCTGACCCTCCTCAACCGGATAGGGCAATAAAGTGGCAGGGTTCAGGGTAGCACATCTTTTCAGTGTGATATGTGGCGTCAAAAGTGTAAGCTCATATCCTGTCAAACGTGCACTGGTGAGATATTGGGTCTTTGTTTGATTTAACAGGGCATCTACTGCATGGGGAACTAACACCAACAGTTTGTGCGATAACACTATTCCCTCACTCTGCCGTATAGCTACTGCTGTTGTTGCAACTGCTCGGAAACACCCAGGTAATCCTTGTGCTACAGGATCAAGAACCGCCGAGAAGTATGCGCACGGCCTCTGCTTATCCCCGTGTGCTTGCACTAACACTGATAACACGCACCCATTTTTCTCGTGGACATACAACGTGAAAATCTTTGTATAATCCGGTGTACCTAACACGGGTGCAGAGCAGAGGGCTTGTCTCAATTGTTCAAAGGCATTTTGACATTCATCTGTCCATTCAAGGGGCATTGGTGTAGCTTTGGACAGTAACGTTAACAAAGGTTTTATAATGTGCGAAAACCCCATAATCCACTGTCTACAAAAGGACGTTAAACCTATGAAGGCACGTACATCTCTCTGCGTGCGGGGGACTGGTGTGTCTAAAATCGCCTGAATTCGATCTGATGTTAATGCACGCCCCTCCTTAGACAAAAGATGACCGAGGTAGGTCACCTTGGGTCTACAGTATTGAAGCTTTTTCTTAGAAACCTTGTGATTGTTCTGTGCCAGAAAAGAAAGCAAGGCAATCGTACTCTCCTCACATTGTGCATAAGAGTCTGCCGCAAGCAAAAGGTCATCTACATACTGGATAAGGACAACCCCAGACTGTAACTCAAAGGAATCAAGCTGTCTTTTCAGGGCCTGGCTGTAGATACTAGGGCTCTCAGTGTAACCTTGAGGAACACGACAAAATCTATACGATTTATTATTTAACGTGAAGCCAAAGAAATATCTGCTTTCAGGATGGACAGGGATAGAAAAGAACGCATTTTTCAGGTCGATGACACTAAAGGTCGTCGCCGTTTGGGGGACCAATGTAAGCAATGTCGTGATATCAGATACCACCGGGTATTGGGGGATGACAATTTTGTTAATTTCTCTCAGATCAATAATAAATCGATAGACTTTGTCGTCAGTATCTTTCTTAAGGATCGGGAGAATAGGGCTATTGCAAACATTATAGGGGACTTCCTCCACTACCCCTGCAATAATCAAATCTTGAACAATGTGTGTCAGAGCAATTTCACCTTCCCTGGAGATCTTATACTGTGGTACACATGGCAAAAGTACTCCCTCCTTCACAGTAATGCGAATAGGTGGAATAAGCATCTGTCCCACATCCGTATCTGAGGTTGCCCACAACGTGTGAGGGAGAGAGGCTAATGCTTCACAGTCTTGTATAGTAAAAAATCTGTCTGAATCCGGATAGTTATCGTTCAAAATAACTCGCACTCCCTCCGGAGCGCAACGTATCGTCGCTCGAAAATATTTGAGAAAATCAATGCCCAGAATATTATCTGGGGTATAAGGTGACAACAAAAATTGGCCAACTCTGAAAAATGTATTGAGACAAAGTGCAAGAGGCTTTGATAATGGGCTAGGAGTGGGTGTGCCATCAAACCCTACACATGTAATCATATCGCCAGACAGGGGAGCCCTCGGAACCAAGTTTTTAGACAAAGCGCTACGAGTAGCCCCTGTGTCGACTAGAAACTGATCAGTAGAACTCAAAATGCCCGCCGATACATATGGACCACTCTGATCTACTGGCACTTCAACTGATTCTGTACCCCATCCTACGCAATCCTATGCATGAACATAATCCTGATGCTCCACATTCTCACCTTCTGATATCTGATACTGGTTCCGTCTATCAAATGTATTACGCTCATCCTGGCCACGGCCCCTCTCCTCAGCCCTTCCACGATCACCTCCGCCACCTCTCGCCCCCGAGTAACTACCTCTCGACCTTCCACCTCCTCGACCACGCTGACTACGCTGCTCACGAAGCACCGGACAATCATCGGCCCAATGCCCAAACTCTTTACAATAGGCACATTGATCTTCCGCTATATCCGTACGCCCATACGACGCATTGCCCCCTCCTCGTCTGCCTCTATCGTTCCCTCTAGATTGCGTTCCACGAACCTGTGCCAACATCACCTTCGTCTTCAACTCCTTCGCTTTCTTATCAACACTTTCTTTAGCCTCCAATTCCTGCCGCTCATAATACTGAGCAATAGTTAACAAAGACGCAGGGGTCGCCGTGGCCCAGGAACTTTCACTCAATTTTAATCGTTTTGCAATCTCCGGTAGGAGATTAGCCACATACTTATCTACAAACAAATGCCGACCCGTATCGTCTGTTAATGATTGACCACTGTAATCATGAAACGCCTCTTCGAAGCGTGTAAAGAAATCTGAAACCGTTTCATCTGGCTTTTGCTTGCACGCAGCTAACATGGTCCAATCGATCTTTTTAGATGGGACGAGCATTTTTAATTTAACCAAAATAGCCGCCGGGAGGTCTAAAATCAACTGACATGGCTTACATGCCGGTTCCCTATCTAAATCAGCTGCATTTATTTCTTTCCATGTTCCCCCAAGTATTGTTTCATCATTATTTTTACGAATTAGTCTCCACATGTCAGGCGGAAGAATTAACCCAAAAAACAAATCTATATCAACCAAAGTCATGACACAGGACGAAATAGCCCCTTCAACCCCTTCATAAAATGCTGCCGGGTTTTTACGAAAGTCAGGTAAAGAATTTTTCAACGCCATAACATCCGCTCTATTCCAAGGCGTATAAACCCAATTATATATAAAATATCCCTTTGCATCCTTTGACAGTTTATCATCATCTGTACCTTCCCCTTTAGGCGGAACATAAAAAGGTGCGGCTTCACGCATAGGCATAACATGCATTGTAGAACTCTTATCTGAACCCCGGAGAGAACACTCCTTAGATTGCCCAATAGACTCCGGCCCGGACTCCTTATTCTTTTTCCGCTCGTCTCGCAATCTGGACGTCTCATCCCGCAGCTGCATCAGTTGCTTGAAAAACGTATCAACATCTGCAAGAACAAATAAACCTTTATCTAGATTCTCATGATGAACCGCTACAGCCTTGGGTTCTAACGTGTCCGAATATTTACGAAATGCGGTAACAACTTCATCAGCCAAAGTGGATAAAAAACACATCAATACCAGTTCTGTCCATTTACCCCTCTCTGCAATAACTTCGGTCACAGTTACAAAATTTGTATTCAATTTACGGGCCCAACTACGCAAATCCGCGGATCTTTCTGCAGGTAACCTGACACTCGACTTGCTCCCTTTTCCCGACTTATCCTGTTCGTCATCATCCGAGTCCGCAGTCGGAGCCGTGGGTGGAACGTACGGAGGCGGTGATCGATCTAGTAACGAAAAATCATCAATTTCATTATTAAGGACAGGATAAAGCGAACGACGAATAGGAAATTGACCGGTTGTTTGCAAATTACGTTCCCGTGCCTCCCTCTCTATCTTCTCCTGTGCCTCCTTTTCCTCAAGCTGTAAAGCCTTATCCCGAGCAGCCTTGCGCTGCTCTTTGTCCGCCAAGGCAACCTCACGCTTCATACGCTCACGCACCGCTTTCTCCCACATTCGCACACAATCAAACATATTTTGTCTAGACCTGCGCTGAAACAAACATTGTTCCACGAACTGAACCTTTCGTAAATCGAATGACCCATGTAGAGGCCATTGCAATTCAGGATCCGTTTTAGTATACTTGTGCCATAATTTACTGTACATTATAGGGGGAAGGCCAAATTTGATGTACATCTCACGATTTGGAGTTCCTTCTGGGGGAGCCGGCTGTGATTCCGCTAACCTAATTGAGGTACCATTTCCAAGACAGCACATCCCTCGGAGTGTGCTGAAAACAGGCATGTTCAAAGAGTATCACAAAAGCGTGATACTATATAACTGGCACTTACAGTACTTCACACAAATGTGCCGCTCAAAGTAAAAAGAACAAAATTAGAGAAACATCTCTACATGCCTGCCTATGTGAAGTGCACTACACATATAAATTCAAAGTTCACAAATTCACAAATGTTAGCTAACTCAAATCAAAGTCACAAGTCATAGAACTTCGGCAAGCGTCCGAGGACTACCTTACCGATCACAAATCATAGAGCTTCAGTAAGCGTCCGCAGACTACCTTACCGATCACAAATCATAGAGCTTCAGTAAGCGTCCGCAGACTACCTTACCGATCACAAATCTTACCCAAAGTCTCAAAGGTCCAGATTCCAACTGCCAAGGTCTTTTAATCGAATCAGCCAAACGGCACTTTATCCAGCAACGCAGACGATCAAGAACTCAGTCGGAGACCGGCGCCACCTGGAAGGTCAGATCAGAAGGAAAGGAAGAAACACCGCGGGTGCCAAGACTCTGGTCACTCGGTGGCAGCGTACGCGTCCATGGCGAGTTTCCAAACCTTCGTCACGACCTCTCCTTCGGGCATCCGAGTCGCCGATGAGTCCCTTCGTGGTCGCCAATTTGTAGTATCGTGTTCCCAAGGCCTACATGCTCCGAAGATAACCCACTTACATTGAAAGAACTGTTGGCACAGAAACTGAAAAGTACAAAGAACAAGTTTATTAAGACCCCATGGGGTGGTGGTACATTCCTACAGCACCCTTCGGTAATGCAAGAAGTATCACCCCGAACATCGGTGTGACCCGTTCTTTTATACAATTTGCAGGTAATAAAAAGATAGGCGGTACAGATTTACAGAGCGTTATGTACATATATGGTCATTTTTGGAACACAGCCAGCTCATTGGAGGGGTTACAACCCCACTGGTCAGTTTGGCGGCACATTCCTGAGGGGTGACTGGTCAGTTGGGACTGCGCATGTACAGGCTTGACCGTTACTAATAATAGCCTGTTGCTGGGCAAACTCAAGTGGTCAGTGGTGCGGACAACGGACTAAAGGGCACGCTGGCCACGAGGCCGCTCATGATCTAAGATGGCCGCCGTAACAAACAAGATGGCGTTTCCAAGTATAGCCAATTTAAGCGGGAAAACGTGTAGCACAGCTAAGCGCTAACCCGGCCATTGTCAAATTACGACAGTGATACCGCTCAAACCCGGATTATAATTGCTAAATCAGCTATTACAGAAATTTCACAGGCCAAAGCTGCTAGTAAATTTCTGGCTTGGTGCTCAAAAATGTTTGAGAATAGCAAAAGATCTGGACATATTTTAGCACTCAGAATGCGGGATAGGAATCTGGGATGCGCATTGAGAGTATTACAGACCCAGAAATTCTACCAAAAACTTTATAATGAGGATATTCCAAACGATGAGGGGGTTCAGGCCGAAATTTGCAGATACCTTCAGGAGATCGAGGTAGGGGATCTTTCTTTGCAAGATTTGGATATGCTGGATGCAGAAATCAAAATAGATGAGTTATGGCTAGCTCTAGACTCCCTTCCTAGTGGCAAGGCTATTGGACCTGATTTTATACCAGGTGAATTCTATAAATCTTTTTGTTCTGTGCTGACTCCAGGTATGATTGAGATGTTCCGTGGGGTCCAAAATGGGAATAAGCCTCGGGATTCATGGTGGAGAGCCAGGATCGTAACTTTTTTAAAGAAAGGTAAGATACCCTCGGATAGTGGGTCTTACCAACCAATAACGTTAATTAACAGCGATATTAAAATCTACTCAAAAATCTTGGCAAATCGATTAGCAGGGGTGATCAAGAATCTTGTTTCGCCCCAACAACATG
Source organism: Lissotriton vulgaris (assembly GCF_964263255.1). Classification (NCBI taxonomy): domain Eukaryota; kingdom Metazoa; phylum Chordata; class Amphibia; order Caudata; family Salamandridae; genus Lissotriton; species Lissotriton vulgaris. The sequence continues at coordinate 1,216,421,453 of NC_141695.1, read as the reverse complement.
GATTTGTGCCTGTGCGTGAAACAATCGAACACATACGCCGCACTATTGCGCTGTTCAATTACACTAAAGTTACAGGAGACCCTGTGGCATTGACCCTGCTCGACGCCGAGAAAGCTTTTGATAGGGTCTCCTGGCATTTTTTATGGGCCGTTTTGAGGCACTACGGTTTTGGGGTGAGGTTTATCCGTGCGATTCAGAGTATGTATGTTCATCCAACCGCACAAATTTCGGTTATGGGTATTCAGTCTGAATCTATAAATATACGGAGAGGCACAAGACAGGGCTGTCCCTGTTCTCCTTTATCATTTGCAATTTACATGGACCCTTTGATTAAAAATATTTCCTCAAATGTATTAATTCGCCCGGTGCATGCCAAAGGTGGGGACACGAAATTTCTTGGTTACGCTGATGATCTTGCTATTTTGACTGACTCCCTGCGGATAGCTTTGCAAGAAATTCAATTATTAACATTGCAGTTTGGTGAGATATCAGGGCGTCATTTAAATGACACAAAAACTCAAATAATTTGCAATGATAAGATCATCCTCGAAGACCCGCGGGTAGTTAGTAAATCCAACTTGGGATAGAGATCAGCTCCAAACCTGAGGAGATAGTTGAGATCAACCTGAATCTGTTGCTATCTAAATTAGAGGCTGATGCCAGTCGAATGAATAACTTACAGCTAACGTTGTTGGGCAGAAGCAATGTGATAAAAATGATTTTTTTTACCAAAGATCTCATACTTTCTTAGAGCTATTCCCTTGGTAATTGATCAGATTTGATTTAAAAAGTTAGATCGGATTATTTATTGGTTTTTATGGGCTGGTAAATGCCCAAGACGGGCTATGAAGTATATGACTCTTCCTAGGGAAAGGGAAGGTTGGACGGTACCCAATATCCAGGTCTATTATTGGGCGATAACGTTGAGACAAATTACTGATTTACTAGATGTAGGAAATACAGATCGTCCCTACACTTCAATTTATCATTTAATCTACGGGGGGAGGCTAGGGGATTGTTGTTTAGACATATCAATTGTGCCTACTTTAAACGGGTGAGGTTTAAATTTCTGCTTGGTGCATTTAAAGTCTGGACGACGGTTCGGAAATTGTCCAACACTGGTAGAATTCATTTATATTCTCCATTTGCAGGGAAATTGCTATTTCCAGAAATTTTCCGGGATGGATATTTTAAGAATTGGTCTGCACAAGGGGTTTGTACAATGGGGGGTATTTTTTCGGAGTCCGGGGTCCTGACCTTTGAATCTATCAATCAGAAATTTGGCATACGCATTAGGCAATTTTTTTAATTTCTACAGATTAGAGATTTTTTTTCTAAAGAGACAGTTAGCTGGGTCCGTATACCGTTGATAGAATTAATCAATGGGAATAAATCGACCATATCCTCTATTTATAAACTGGTGAATGAAATGAGGAAGGATGACTTAGCTAAACACTACAGTCGCTGGCAGGCTGGACTTCATGCTGAATAAGACTTATGTGAGGATTCCTTAGTTTATAGTCAAACCGCCACTATCTCTGTTAATTTTCAGGTTCAATGTTTTAAGACCTGGCTCAATTTGTATGTAACTCCTTCCCGTATACACCAATGGGGTGTATACGGGAAGACAGTATCCATACGTTTGCCACTTGCCCTCCTTTGGTTCCCTTGGTTTGTAAAATAGAACAACATTTAGATCAAGTGTTTGGGTATCGGATATCACTAGTACCTCAGGTTATTATGCTGGGTATTGCAAATCAAAATATGATTGAATCGGATCGGAAATGACTTTTCACTGCTATAGCTGTACTGAGATTATGTTTAGCTACTGTTTGGCTGGACCCTGCACCCCCGACTTCACATGAATGGCTTAGTAAATTTCTAAATGTCTGCAAATGGGAACTTTCGGTGTTTAAGAGAAGAGGATACAGGACACGGCGTTTCGGTGAACACATTTTTGGTCCATTAACTAGGTGGTTGAATATCGATCATTAAGGTTTATGCTATCTTGATGCTTGTGAAACATGAATTATTTATATGTATTTCTTTCTTTGTTCCTCTCTCCCTTCTTTTCTTTCTTTTCTAATGCTTTTTTTTGCCCTGAATTGATCCACTGGGGGTAGGTGGGAGGGATGGGTGATTTAAAGTGGGGGAAAAATAGAAAAGGATTTATGACATGGATGTATGTTGAGTTGTGTTTTTTTTTGTATGATTCTCTGTACATGTCATTTTTCCTAAATAAAATAAAAAAAATGCTAGCATTTGTACATCATAAACCTAAGGAAAGGTGTGCTGGCACTTGGGGCATTGGGAAGATTAATAAATATGAAATGCCCTTTTCTATGCACCTGTAAACTTGGCTTTTAAACTTTCAATTGCCCAGTCTGTATCTTTACACTTCCACCAAACACTCTGTTACTGCTGTTTTAGTTTTGTAGTGACTCATTCAGCGGTATGTAGTACTCCATTCACTACATTAAAAAACTAATGGGCACAAATACAATAACTGGCATATCCCCAGGAATATGCCAAATATTGTGCACCGTGACACCACCAGCATGGATGCGCCATATTTACAATGCGGTGAACCATGGGACAAAAACGGCACGTGACTTTACGTACGCTTAAGGTGTGCTTACGATGCTCTTACAATGCGAGTATGTATTGACATCCCGCCGCAATTTGCGTAATTGCTTTTAAAAGTAATATACGCTTATTAAAAGTTTTAAAAACTATTTTCATAATTATCTAGATAATGTCTTTTCTTAGTATGTACGTTAAATACTTAAACAGTTAAAAACTTTGCGCTTTTCGAGTACGGAGCGCTGTACATGACGTCACACTGAAGAGTTGATGCGACGCATAACGTCAAAGCGTATTCGTAACTTATGCGTGCGATTTGCCGTGCAAAGTATGGTGCGATCACCATACGTGTACTGGATGATTAAACCCAAAAAAAAACTATGAAAAAAGAATTACATAGAATTTTAATTTTAATATATTGGAGAAAGAAATTAATAAAAAAAATATTTTTCAATTTACTTTTGTTATTATTTTACATTAAGAATATGAAATATAACTTCAAAAATAACTTCAATGTAAATATATATAAGGAAATTGTAGGAAATTAGTACAAAAAGAAAGAAATACAAAAATTAATCCATTTAAAAATGATCATTTACAAAACCTTTGAAATTCACTGAAAAAACATAGGTTTTACATACGTTATAGTTAGGAATTAGCATTTAAAAAACCTTGCAAATTGAATGTAAAAACCATAGGTTTCACATATGTTATAGTTAGCTGGACATTTCACTCATACAAAACCTATGAAATTCCCCAGTTATAGTAAGTTCAGCTAACTATAACTCGCGCGCCCGAAATGCACTGCTGATGACGTCACATGTTACATCACTTATGACATGGTCAATCAAATCAAAGAGATAATAATAATAATAATAATAATAATAATAATAATAATAATAATAATAAAGGATTTTATAAAGCGCCTGGTGACGCCATCTCGGCGTGTCCCCGCGCTGTGGAGAGAGAAGGCAGGGGAAAGTGAGAGACCTAAAGGGTGAAAAGGTGAGTTTTTAAGAGTCTCCTAAATAAGGTCTCTGTCTCAGCCAGTCTGATATGCAGAGGAAGAAGGTTCCAATTCTTGGCCGCCAGCGCACGAAAGGAGCGCCCTCCCATTCTTGCTTTGTTTATCCGGGGGGCACACAGAAGCCCGGTACCCTTGGAACGCAGTTCTCTGTTGGGCACATAGGGGATTGCGAGATCCTTCAGATATTCAGGGGCTACCTGAGATGTAATCCTGTAACACATAAGGAGCGCTTTAAACAAGATTCTCTTTTTTATAGGGAGCCAGTGAAGAGCAACTAGTGTAGGCTTGGAGGCCGCTCTTCTGGGAAGCCTGAGGACCAGACGGGCCGCCGTGTTCTGGAGAACCTGAAGTTTTTTAATGTTCTTCTCAGTGGTACCTAAGAGAAGGACATTACCGTAATCAATACGGGAGGTAACCAGAGCTTGAGTCATCGTGCGTCTGGCCTCTAAAGGAAGGAGGTCCAGGGTGCGATTTAAGGTCTTCAGTACACCAAAGCACTTTCCTGTTAGCTTCTGGACGTGGCTGTCATAGGAGAGTCTGGGATCAACCCAAACACCCAGGTTCTTAGCTTCCTTGCATGGGGAAGGCATAGGACCTAGACAGGAAGGCCACCAGTCCAGGGTCCAACTGGCCGAGTTACCCCCAATCACCAACACCTCAGTTTTTGAACCATTGAGCTTGAGGCAGTGTTGGTTCATCCAGCCTGCAAGCTCCTGCATGCATGTTTTGAAATTAGCAGCAGCCAAGGTGGGTGTCTGGGATAGGGAGATGAGGAGTTGGGTATCGTCGGCATAAGATACGATTTTTATGCCGAACGATTGAACCACCTCCGCCAATGGAGCCATATAAAGGTTAAACAAGGTGGGGCTCAGGGCAGAGCCCTGAGGCACCCCCTGTTCTAGGGCAATGCTGTCAGAAAGGGAATTGCCTCTCTGAACCTGGAAGCTTCGGTCTATTAGGAAAGATTTAAGCCACCCCAATGCCTCCTTTGTGACCCCAGCCTGGTTTAGACACTGTAGCAGGGTGGAATGGGCTACAGTGTCAAATCTAATATCCATGATTTAAAATGATACAATTCAGGATAAATGTCATAGAGGACCCCAATTGACAGGTTAGATAAAATCCAATGTGAGTGGGTCTCCATCTCTATAAATTGACAGGGTTAGATTGAGGTAGTGTACCCAATGAACCACTAACATAAATACATTAGTTGAATCAGTTTGATTCAATTGGTGATTAATTGCTTGCATAGTGCAAAAACGCATATATATTTAGGTATAAATAGAGTAAAATCCCATTTTTCCTATAAATATGTAACAGCTATAAAATTCATATATAGTTAATAAATATATAAATAATATTGCTAAAACCACAAATCTAAAATCCTGATTATACTAATGCCATGTCATAGTCCTCCTTGCACTGAGTATACCAATGTATCTACATGTGCCATGAACATTATCCTATTGTATATTAATATCAAATGTTATATATGAGATATTTAAATCATTTTGGAGAAAAAGAAGCTGTCGCATGTTTCATTCTAAGGTAGAAGAGGAACTCAATTGGCAGAAAGCAACTAATCTGGTTTACAAGCAGGTATACAAATCCTCCGAAACATTAAGGCCATTCGGTTGTTTAGAATTCAGTTCTAGGATATCCTGGTCACCAGTAGCCTCAACTCACTCTCCCTATCTCCCCCCCTTCTACTTGGGGGAATTGTATCAATTACATAAAATGTAAGATCCTTGTTGTTTGGTGAGTACTTGTCCTTATAATGTCGGGCTACTGGGTATGTATTATCTTGATTGCTGATGGCCCTGAGGTGCTGCAGAGTTCTTTTGTGTGCTGCCAATTTGGTGCTCCCTACATAGATTAAATCGCAGGGGCAAGTCAGAATGTATACCACATGATCTGTTTTGCAGGTTAACAGTTTATTAATGGTCCTTTTCCTGTGGCTGAACGGAGTCTTATACTCCATTTTGTTTATGCGGTTTTGACATGCTTTGCATATCTTACAGCGATAGAATCCCTTTCTCTTTTTAAGCCAGTTCGCTGAATCCAAGATTTCAGGGTTGGTGTCCACCAACCGATCCCTCATGGATGGCCCTCGGCTAAGTGTGATAGATAATTTATTTGGTAGGTCTGATCCCATGAACGGATCCGCCAGAACCAATAGCCAATTCTTATGTAGGATGGTTTTAATTTGGCTCTGTTGGTTACTGTATTGGATTACCATCCTGAATGTAATTTCCCCATCTTCCTCCACTTTCTGGGATTTAGTAGTTGTGTCTGATCCTTCTGGCTCTCCAACTCGTAGGAGCTCAGCTCTGGTTTTAATCATGGATTTGCTAATGGCTGATTTAATCACTTTACGGGAATAGCCTCTAGACATGAATCTTTGCATTCAATCATTTTGGGCAGTCTTGAGATCTTCCTCACTGCTATGCAGACGTCTCATCCGCAGCATGTCACCATATGGAATGCTGTTTATGAGGTGCTGCGGATGAGGACTACTCGCATGCAGAGTTGAGTTCACCGCTGTAGGTTTCCTAAAGAGCTTAATGTTAATTTACCCATCTCTAACAAAGACCTCAGTATCCAGAAACATAATGGAATGACCGCTAATGTTGGCTGTAAACTGCAAATTAATCTCATTGTTGTTTAAATCCTTTACAAACAGAGCAGCAGATTCACTTGATCCATCCCATATGGCGAAAACATCATCAATATATCGTAGCCCTGATATAATCCTGCCATTATTATGTATGAGGGGCATGAGGACCAGTTCCTCCCACTTGCCCAAATGTTGGGAGGCGTAGCTCAGGGAGAAACTGGCCCCCATTGCCACTGCTCGGATCTGCTGATAAAGGATGTTGTTAAACATAAACACGTTATTGGAAAGGCAATACATGATCATATCCAATAGCATTTTCTTATGTTCCACATTGTGATTTGTCTCTTTGTCAAAGTAATGTTCAATTGCAATAATACCATCACAGTGTCTAATGCTTGTGTAGAGTGATGATACGTCAAGCGCCATTAATAGGTATGAGTCTTTCCACTGTATCGTTTGTAGTTTTTTTAGAAAGTCACTCGTATCTCCTACATACGATGGCAGTGCCTTGATATGTGGTTGAAGAAAATGATCAACATATTGGGAAGTATGTTCCAATAGGCTTTTGCGTGCGGATATGATCGGTCTTCTAGTGGTAGAAAGTAAATCAGGGGAATTACAGGATATTCATTTTTCAGAAACGTGTACTCCTGTTTAGTAATTAGATCTTTCTTAAGCCAGGTGTGTAGCTTGTGATAGTATTGCGACTGGATAGTTTTATTATTTGTACTAGACATCCTGATGTAACAGTACCTGTCATTAAGTTGATTGAGAGCTTCTTCATTGTATTCCTCTTTCTTCCAGATCACAATATTTCCCCCTTTGGCAGAACTGCGTACAGCTATGGATTTGTTGTCTTTCAATTTTTTCATCAGTTCATCGTATTTCCGATCTTGCCACTTATATTTGTCTTGCTTGCCTAGTGTTTTGTAGTTTAGTTTTTTAATCTGCTCCACTATCTGTTCGTGAAATGTATCAATGGAGTCTCTCACTGTAATGGGATAGAATTTTGACTTTGGTTTGAATATCGTTCTGTGTTTGCTCATATCATTAGGAGGTATCATAGTTGTCATCATGTTGCCCTCAGATTGTGTTATCGTACTCTGTGGTTGTAGCCAAAGTTCCTCTAGACAGTCAATGATGGGCCCATCTGATTGTGTGAGGTTGTCTGTTATTCCTTCACTGCTTGTATTTTCAGTCTGCCTCTGATTTTTTTGAGCAAGTTTGTGGAATGTTTTCAACTTCAGCTTTCTTACTGCTTTATAGATGTCAAACCTACTTGTTGCGTAGTTGAAATTAGTTCTTGGACAGAAAGATAATCCCAAAGCCAAGATATGTTTTTCTTCATTGTTTATTCCCACTCCAGCTAGATTCATGATGGTTGGATCCTCATTTTCCATTGTCGTATTGTTTAATTCTTCTGCCATCATCCCCCTCTTTTCTTTTTGAATATTTTTGGTGCGTTTCCTGTTTGCTTGTCTTCTTTTGCATCTCCTGTAGTTGTTGAACTTCCTTCGTTGTTCCTTGGTTTCCTTGGGCGTAGTGTTTGCCTCCGGTCCTGGTATAATAAAGCCAATTCTTGTTCCAAAGTGCTACTTTGCCCCTGTGGTGCACTATCTATTTCATTCTCAGAGCTGCTTTCTGCCGGGGAACTGAAGTCCGAAAGTGTTGAGTTTGAAACTGTATTTTCTCCTATTGCTGCGCTGATTTTAGGGACTACAGGCTGTTTGTTCTTAGTAGACGAACGTATTGCTTTATATTTCTTAGCAAACGTAAAAATGTTCCCCTTTTCTGTAGTCCATTTTATCTCCGTTGAATTTGAACTTTTTACGGGCTTTTATGGTTTCTTCTTCTTTTGATAACCTTATGTTCATTTCCTTGCGCAATTTATTCCTTTCTTCCTCCGTTCCCATTGCATCTATTTCCTCATTTAGTTTGCTTATCTGCTCCAGCAATGAGGCTCTGTCAATGTCAGCGTATTTTATAAGTTACATGACCAAGCACTTAGATGAATCTAAATTGCATTCGGCCCATTCACGCATCATATCTATATTGGGGTTCTCGTAGCTTGGTGCCAAGAATATCCGGAGGCCTCAGGGTAGCCTGCCCACATCAATATATCTTTGGAGGGAGCGCGACTCTCACCACTTGCTTTGTTCGCTTTGCTCTTTTTCTCCAAGGACCTAAATTTCTCAATGAGTGTATTGGGAACAGTTTCTTTAACTCTGTCCGCACTGTCCTTTTTACCGGCGGGCTGCTCGTCATCTAAGACATCTAATGCTGCTTTTTCTCTGTTTCTAACCGCGTCGTCCGACATGGCAGTATTAGCGTTGTGCTTGAAATTTCGGGGTAAGACAAATTAACCAATTGAATGTAGATGGCGTTCTCTCCCCTAAGGCACTCCTGTCCCACTGTAAATGCACAATGATCCCTACCTGATTCCCCGTTACGGTGCCCCAGTCCTCCGACTCGAGATCCGTTGAGGTTTCCTCAGGATTCACGGTGTTTCTTTCGGCTGCTGGAGGTCCAACGCTCAATTCCTTCCCAGGAAGTACTCGCTAGAACTGGTTCCGGGTTGCTTCATTACCAGATGCCTCCATACATGCATCAACCAGTTTTCAGAGAGGGGGTCCATCAAATAGCCACTGGGGACGTGCCGACTCGACAATATCACAAAATTCCGTCCTTCCACAGCATTTCTCGCGGAGACGGAGACAGACCACTTGGATTGTGCCAATAGAATATTTATTTGCCTGCTCGGTCCTGACGCGTTTTGGCTCGGGGTGAGCCTTGATCACATGACACGGTACAACAGACTTTTTTTACTTTTAAAGTGCAAGTGCTAATAATCAGTGCTCACGTGCAAAAGACATAGCGGGCAGACTATCGGTCACAATTGTATTGTTTCTTAACTGCCCTTTTTGAGAGTACTGGAGAAAGTCACAGTATGTCAATGTCCCATTGAGACAGATGCAGCTACCTTTCTCAATATAGGGCATATTGAGACTTTGAGAACCCTTCAAGATCTAGAGGACATATGGCTCTTGCTAGCAAGCAATGAATGGGATACCATATTTTTAACTGAAACATGGCTGACATCAGATTCATTTACAGTAGTAGCCCTGGCCATCCCCAGCAGCTTTAAAATGTGTAATGCTAATAGGGAGGGTGGGAAAAGAAGTGGAGGGGTTACCATTATTTTTAAAGACTCCTGGGTCTTAGCAGCCTCAGGACCTATTAAACAGCAGGGGATAGAGGGGCTTAACTTTTGTTTGCAAATTGATCCGTGTACCTACTTCTCTGGCATTTTTATTTATAGGCCGCCGGATTGTGCACCTAACATAACCCATGTGCTATGCTATTACATTATCCAGAAATCACTAATATATGCTAACTTCTCTGCACCAGTGGATTTTAATTTACATGTTAATATGCTACCTGCACACAGGCAGCTCAACTTGTGTTGTCCCTGGGAGGGGCTAATCTCTCACAACATGTTATATCGCCTACACATAAGGCTGGCCCTACCTTGGATCTCGTATTCTCCAACCTGCCCTCTCTGAGCATGGCGTCCCCTATGAAACTAGTCTGGTCAGACCATTGTTTGATTCCTTTTTGTTTTAGGATTGGTAGACCAGGTCAGAGCAGGGGTAACTAAACTTATATTAAACGAAGCTGGAAAAACCTGACATTGGCGGCGTTGGACCCCATCCTACAAGCCATCCAACCCTATCAAAGATTCCTTGGCTTTAAATCAGTGGACAGGTGTTGAATCCGTGGCTCCAGTCAAGTCTGCCAGATCATCAAGGGTCTCCCCCTCTGCCCCCTGGGGTACCTGATGATCCTTGTCCCCCACAAACTTTGGAATTTGATGGCTTACTCCCTGTCCCACACTTTGATGCACATCTAGAACTCCTCCCTGACATCCGTCACTTTTCCAGATATCGGGAAACATGCTACTCTCCTCCCACTGAGGAAAAAAAATGGTTATCCTGGGGATCTGACCAATTACAGGCCCATCTCTTTGCTGTCAGCACCTGCAAAGATGTTGGAAAAATTGGGGCAGCTTCAACTGTCCAGCTTTATTGAGAGGGAGGGCATTTTACACGATACCGAACCTGGCTTCAGGTCGGGAGTTAGTACAGAGACAGCTATCCTGGAGGCTGCAGATTCAGGGGCATCTGCAATGTTGGTGCTCCATGAACTGTCGGCAGCATTTGACACTAGGACTCTTATCACCCACTTGGTATAAGTAGAACCAAACAAGGCACCTGATACAGCGGAAAAATATCCAGCCTAACCATGCCAATTATGTATTACATTCAGTTTTATTAAAACACTTAAAACACCATTCCTATTGGTCAAAAAACCTTAGCTGATCCTCAATATGTTACAATTCATCAATGTCTACACAAAGAAATCACATTTCCTGTACATATCACCAATTGCAATGCATCATCACAGTATTCAATATTTTCATTAACAACATTTATATGTACACTTTTAATAAAAACCACAGAGGTTTTTTTGTCGGCGTATTTCGGTGGATCTTGCTTTTGCACCACCTTCCTCTGGACAGTTTTTTTTTCAAATTCCTCACTTCATGTTTAAGGAGTACACAGACAATTATAAATACTCCAGACGTACTATTAGACAATAGTAAAAATCACCCACATTATAATAAAAATTGGCATGTGACCATATATAGGACCACCTTCTTTGTTAGTTTTTATGCCATATTCTTTTATTGTTCTCTAGGGAAACATTATCTTAAAAACAATTATTCAGGGTATTGGAGGCAACCTACGCATCAATCCACATATAGATATTCACGGTCAAGATATATATGCCTAGCATTATAGAGGACCCTTTCCTGAAAAGTTCTTGTTCACAAACCTCCATCCTATTCTATTTATCTTTATACTACAGTTCATTTCCAGACCATCCAGATTCCTACATAGTTGGAAAGGCAAAAGTCACCTTAATTATCTATACAGCCTTTCCCACTCCTCCTCTGAGTGTAGAAATGAAAACATACAATAATATTTTATCAGAAGAATGCAGAGTAATCTTACAAAATGTAAAAACCTGTGAGAGTTTGACTATAAAACCGAGAGACAAAGGGGGCATTATTGTCCTGTTAGATACTGAGGATTACAACAAGAAAATGATGTCCCTCTTAAGTGTAAAAGAACACTTTAGAAGTTTGTCTCGGGAAGAGTGGAAGAAAATTCAAATTAGCACTACGAGACCTTTGGATCTAGCAAAGGCAGCTGAGATAATCTGCACTGATGAATATGAATTTTATATAATTCCCACCGAGTATTACCAGCGATATATTGATCACCAAAAGTCCTAAACATGCAGGACCCTCCCATGAGACCCATCGTCTCTAGTTTAAATTCACTCACAGAACCTTTAAGCATCTATGTAGACAAGTTTTTAAGACCGCTGGTATCACAACAGAAATTGTATATCAAGGACAACACTGATATGATTAAGAAAGCGAAAGGCCTCACATTTGATGGGTGCAATCAATAGCTAGTATCTCTAGACATTGAAGCACTTTATACAAATATACCTAAAACTGCCACAGTAGACACAGAGAAGGATATTTTAAAAGATGAAAATGGTGATATGTCTGAGCACTCTTATTTTGTGATTGAATTGACAGAGCTGATTTTGAAAAATAGCATTTTCATATTTGAGGATGAGTTATACTGTCAAATCAAGGGCACCAGCATGGGGGCTACATGTGGTCCTAGTCTAGCTTGCCTCTATGTTGATCCCTTTAGAGAAAAACACATTTATAATTAAGCTGCCCCATTCTATGAAAACGTGACCCATTGGTCACGTTTCATTGACAAGACGTTTTTTATTTGGAATGGGGAGAAGAACGAATAGAATGAATTTATTGAGTGGTTAAACCACATTTAAAATGTACATCTACCATGCGTCAGCATTATTGTGAATTTTTGTATATTAAGATACAGAGTAAAGGAGATCAGCTCATGGTTGATCTATTTGCGAAGCCCACAGACAGGAACACAATGCTGCATTATAAAAATGATCATCCTAAGTGCCAAAAGGATAATATTCCTTTATACCAGTTTAAGCTTTTACGCAGAAACTGTTCTGATAGAAAGGATTTTGAGAAACATGCACAGTACTTGAAAAAGAAACTGTCAATGAGAGACTACTCTAAAAGAATTATAACACAGGCTTACAAAAGAGCAAAATACTATAATCATGACTCCCTAATTGATGAGAATGGAAGGGAAAGCCAACAGATGGATAAAATAACTTTTGTGAAAAACTTTTCCGCAGTCAGCAATAAAATTAAAAATATGATATATAGAAATTGAGTTTCCTACAGGACAAGAACTCATTACAAATAGAAAAACCTCTGTTCTCCTACAGGAGAAACAATAATATTAGAAATCGACTCATGAAAACATATAGAGAAAAAAGTGGAGCACAACAGAGGAGTGTAGACACAGAGAGTAGAGTAATTGGCACATTCCCATGTAGAACATGCTCGAATTGTAAGTCAGTAATAACAGGGCAGAAAAGTGTGCTTAATGATGTGGACCACATTTTTAAGAATTTGTTCAATTGCAGATCCGAGAATGTAAGTTATCTAATCATGTTTCCCTGTGGGATGGGACATATAGGTGATCCCATGAGAAAAATCTCTGTACGCCTGAATGAACATCGATCTGCCATACGGACAAACAAGTACAATGCCCCCCTAACTGAACATTGGAGTTTGCACAAACATAGGGTGTAAGAATTACGCTGGTGCATATTTAAAAGAACTGAATTGTCCAAAAGGGGGAGAGATTTGGACAAAAAACGTAAGATGAGGGAACAGGTCTTCATGTATAAATTCAAAACATTCACAGATGGTTTGAATAGCCGTGAGGAGTGGGAAAGGCTGTATAGATAATAAAGGGGACTTTTACCTTTCCAACTATGTAGGAATCTGGATGTTCTTTAAATTAACTATAGTATAATGATAAATAGAATATAATGGAGGTTTGTGAACAAGAAGATTTCAGGAAAGGGTCCTCTCTAATGCTAGGCATATATATTGTGACCGTAAATATCTATATGTGGATCAATGCTTAGGTTGCCTCCAATACCGTGAATAATTGTTGTTAAGATAAGGTTTAGCTAGAGAAAATAAAAAAAATATGGCATAAAAACTAACAGAGAAGGCGGTCCTATATATTCGTCACTATTGTCTAATCGTACGTCTGGAGTATTTATAATTGTCCTAGTACTCCTAATACGTGAAGTGAGGAATTAAAAATGGCAGCTGAACAGTTAATGTTATTACTGTTCAGACTTGATGGGCATAAGATGTAGTAATATGGACCTCGAAGTGGGTGGTTATTCGTTATAATATTAAATGTGTAATAAGTGGATATCATCTGTTTTTTTTAACAAGTATTCAATAAATATCGTTACAGTGTCGCATTACAAACAGGCGATAAGGGATAATAAGAAAAAATAAGCTACACTTGTATAAGTAAGCGTGTAAACAGCACTCGAGATGCAAAACATGTTTGTGAATAACGCTTGAGATGTGGGGTATTGATATATATGGCAAAAAAGTTGTTTCACGCTTGCACACTAGAATCAACTTTGATTTATCAGTTGTTGCGTGCTCTAGGGTGTACTCTCCGTCTTTGAGTACTGGTAAAACAAATGAATAGCGTGACCCTTGATTTGGTGACGTCCCCTAGTCACAGCTGTATCCTGTAACAGGGTTGTAAGGTTCTTCACAATGTAAAACTGCGAATCTTTCAAAACAAATCCAAAACTTTCATATTCCAAGATTCTTTATTCTCCATTATTATGTTCTTATCATATCTTCAAACTGATTCAAAAAACAATCAATGGCATCCAGCCTTAAATCCAATGCTTCATTGTCCAATGCATTTCGGCTAAATCATAGCCTTCATCAGGGACTGGATTCTACAAATCAAAAAATATATATATGTGATCACATTTACGGATATATCAGAGATTTTGTATTCAAATCACTGCTGGTTTTATGGTATACATATGATTCCTGGATATCCATGGTAAATCTATAACGGGTAGCGCTATCGTAAACCGAAAGGAACACCACGTGAGTTCAAGTGATGTGGTTAAAAAACGACTCTAAGTGGCCATGTGACGAGATCTGGTTGTGCTCTAACTATGAGTGAAAGAGAAATTAATGGTAAATATGCCAAAGAATAGTCATGTCAAATATTAAAAAACCAATGACCAGTGCTAAAACTCCACTCGATTTAGTGTTAGTAAGAATTAAACCGTGAAATATAGTACGCATGTACCCGCTCACCTATTACAGTGAAAGTTAGTCTGAGGTACTTACTGGTGAAGCCGAAAATTCCGTGCGTTCGTAACCGCCATTCATGGAGAACGCTGTTCACCGGGTTAGTGCGTAAGGAAATGCTAAATCGCCGTAACATTAGTAAACAGTAAAGACGGACTGTGTTCTAAAGAAATCTATGGCCGCCATCTTAGAGGAGGTTAAAACGTGAAGGAATAGTGAAAAAAGGTGTATTCTGTGTAAAACGACCTAAAATGTGTGATGAAGGGACCCAAAATAGTGAGGATATTCATGTTAAAAAGGCAAACATGCAAAATACACTGTAATTAAATGCATCATAATAATCATCATAGGTAACAACTGAATTCAGTCAGATCGTTCATTCCAGTCGGTTTCAACGTTTCCAATTTAAAAATCCAAAAATTCTCTCGTTGCGTGATAAGGGTGAAAACATTTGTGAAGGACACGACCCATTTTTTGGAAAAATTAGGAATGGTCGAAATAGAAAAAGAAGAACAGATAATACTATGCAGCATGGATGTTAAATCTTTATATACATCCATACCCCACCAAGATGGAATAGAGGACATTGAACACACACTGCTTAACACTGAACTCGATTTGAATTTCAAAGTTTTCCTAATGGAATTACTATATTTCACTCTCTTCCATAGCTATTTCAAATGGAAAGACCAATATTATTTACAACACACCGGGACTGCCATGGGAAATTCGGCAGCTCCTGCGTATGCGAATTTGTACATGGAACAATTTGAAACAGAACACATTTTAAATCAGGAACCATGGAAGTCTCACACCAAGCTCATATTGAGATACATAGACGATATGTTCATTGTATGGACTGGCACAGAAATTAAACTCAAAGAAGCAATCATTGAACTTAACACACGTGATGAACGTATTCAATTCACATCGGAGATTAATGACACCAAAATCACATTCTTGGATGTGGAGATACATAGAGAAGGTTCTCGTTTTAAGACAGATATCTATCGGAAATCAACAGACCGCAATAACCTGTTACACCACAACAGTTTTCATCACAATTCCTTAAAGATACATTTGCCATACTCACAGATGTTAAGAGTAAAAAGGATTGTGTCAACCCAAGAGACATCTGAAACCAGAATCAAAGAGATGGAATCAAGATTCAGAGACAGAGGATATCCTCAAAACATACTAGATGATGCTAAACTGAGATGTGCTCAAAGAAATAGAAAAGATTTATTAACTCAAGTCACAAAAAAGGAGAACACAAGAGTGGTGATTGTGTCGAAATATTCAACTAAAAGTAAAGCATTTAAAAGTATCATCAAAAAACACTGGACGATACTATCTAAAGAGACTGAATTCAATAATATCTTTAACGAGATGCCTCTATTCGCCTACCAAAGGGCGATGAACTTGGGAAGCATGATCACACCAAAGGCGATGAAAATCAACGAAACCTTTCATGGCACATTACCATGCCATAACTGCAGTCACTGCAACAGTATTATTAGAGGGAACATCATAACCCACCCAAGCAAAGGATATAAGATCAAACTACGTGTGTCAGCTACTTGTGACACAATGAATGTCATTTGCCTGTTGAAATGTCCCTGCGGACAAGGATACGTGGGAAAGACTGAGAAAAAAAAAAAATTAAAATAAAAATTAAAAAAAAAAAAACGAGACTGAATGAGCACAAATCAAACATTCGCAACAAGCAGATGAAATCCACTGTTGCAGCTCATTTTTGTGAGGCTTCCCACAACATCAGCCAATTGAGGTTTACCATTCTAGAAATGGTGACAAAACGAGAGGGAGTTGATAACAATAAGAACTTGTTACAACGAGAGAATTTTGGGATTTTTAAATTGGAAACGTTGAAACCGACTGGAATGAACGATCGGACTGAATTCAGTTGTTACCTATTATGATTATTATGATGCATTTAATTACAGTGTATTTTGCATGTTGATATTTCATTGTTCGCCTGTTTAACATGAATATCCTTACTATTTTGGGTCCCTTCATCACACATTTTAGGTCGTTTTACACAGAATACACCTTTTTTTCACTATTCCTTCACGTTTTAACCTCCTCTAAGATGGCGGCCATAGATTTCTTTAGAACACAGTCCGTCTTTACTGTTTCTTAATGTTACGGCGATTTAGCATTTCCTTACTCACTAACCCGGTGAACAGCGTTCTCCATGAATGGCGGTTACGAACGCACAGAATTTTCAGCTTCACCAGTAAGTACCTGAGACTAACTTTCACTGTAATAGGTGAGCGGGTACATGCGTACTATATTTCACGGTTTAATTCTTAGTAACACTAAATCGAGTGGAGTTTTAGCACTGGTCATTGGTTTTTTAATGTTTGACATGACTATTCTTTGGCATCTTTACCATTAATTTCTCTTTCACTCATAGTTAGAGCACAACCAGATCTCGCCACATGGCCACTTAGAGTCGTTTTTTAACCACATCACTTGAACTCACGTGGTGTTCCTTTCGGTTTTCGATAGCACTACCCGATATAGATTTACCATGGATATCCAGGAATCATATGTATACCATAAAACCAGCAGTGATTTGAATACAAAATCTCTGATATATCCGGAAATGTGATCACATATATATATATTTTTTGATTTGTAGAATCCAGTCCTTGATGAAGGCTATGATTTAGCCGAAATGCATTGGACAATGAAGCATTGGATTTAAGGCTGGATGCCATTGATTGTTTTTTTAATCAGTTTGTAGATATGATAAGAACATAATAATGGAGAATAAAGAATCTTGGAATATGAAAGTTTTGGATTTGTTTAGAAAGATTCGCAGTTTTACATTGTGAAGAACCTTACAACCCTGTTACAGGGATACAGCTGTGACTAGTGGACGTCACCCAATCAAGGGTCACTCTATTCATTTGTATTGATATATATGACATTTGTCTAACTAATAACATCAGGACAAGATGACGCCCATTCACAACAAGTAAAACATTGACTTATGGGCGGAATCTCGGTCAAAGCAAACCGGAAATCAAGATCACGTGTCAGATGTAAAACAATGTAAATGTCAGGTCTTCGTTGTCTTGACTCTTTTCACCGTCGATCCAGGACAACACAAAACACTGTCATAAAGAATGAGAGGTGAGGAAAATATGAGGCGATCCTTATATGCACAAATGATGTTTGACACTAGGTAACAGATGGAGGTCTAACTCGTACTGCAGAAACCTCCCTAATAGATCAGTCATAAAAATAAGTAAACATGTGGAAACGGTACAAGCTTTATTTGATAATGGGTGCATTCAATTATATGATTAGAGTTTTTACCGGCAGCACGTAAACTTCATGGCAATGTGAGCAGCCGCTTAGTAAGCTTTAAAGAAGACGGTACAGGCTTTATGTGATAACGGGTGTGTTTAGTTTTATGATTAGAGTTTTGACTAAGGGTGGGCGTAGTTCACGAAGTAGCGCTACGCGAAGCTATGCGAAGTGCACTTCGCACTACGCGAACTTCACGTAGCGCTACGCGAGCTGCGTAGTAGCATGTTCGCACTGTGCAAGATGCGTTTTCAATGATTGCACAGTGCGGACAAGAATTCGGCACTGTGCAATCATTGAAAATGGCATCTTGCACAGTGCGAGCTGTAGTTTTCTGCTGCTTGAGTAGATTTTTACTCGAGCGGCAGCTTTCTCAACGCGAACTGGTAGTTTCTCATTGCGAGCGGTCGCGAGCCAGCGCAACCACTCGCAATGAGAAACCTGACCTCCACGCATTGAGAATCTCGCCGGGATGTCATTTTGCTTGCTCGCGGTCGCGAACATGACGTTGAGGACCGCGAACAAGCAAAAAATGACCGCTGTACTATGCTACGCTGCACTATGCGTGTTCGCACTGTGCTACATGCAGCTCGCGTATTGCGAAGTTGCGCAAACTTCGCAAACTACGCGAGCGTAGCGTAGTGCTTCACCCAGGGTTAGTTTTGACCGGCAGCGTGAAAAATTTCATTGCAATGTGGGCAGCCGCTTAATAAGCATAAAGATTTAAATTGTGGACCAGAACAGTTAGCTAAGGCCCAGTCCCTAATCCGGAAAAGAAGCACTGAAGACAGTTTGAATGTAGCTATGGCAATGAAAATGTATAGCGATATGATCATATGCTTGTTGGTTTGTGAGAGATTAAGTAATATAAGGGCAGCAAGCCTAATCTGTATTTCAAAAATAAACATTTTGTACGTTTGGCAAAACCCAAAGCCAGATACTTTTGTGCTCCCAGAAAGGAATAGGTGCCCAGAATCATCCAGCCATGCGACCTCCTTGTTAGGGCTGCCTTGTCTTCAATGAAAGATTCGGTTCGTACTATTTCAGACACAGGGAATCTTGGCACATCATTAACCTACAGACCAAAAACCCTGGGGGGCACAACCAGGATGAAGAATTAAGTATGCACTTACACGAACACTAGACATACATTAGCAAATAAGTAAGATATGTTGTCCTTTTTATTTGGAAGCAAATCATAACAATGATGTTTGTGGTTTGTTTTGTTTATATGATCACTATTGTTTATAACCCTGACCACACTGTTAATGTATGTTTTTTCTTTTAAATCACAGGAGACAAGGAAGGGGCCTACTCTAGAATTTGGGCTCATCGACTTCCCCCTACCCTTTTCTTTAACACCATGGGAAAGAGTGGTGCAGGACAAACTCTAGACAGATAAGTGAACCTGTGTTCCTAATAGTACAACTTGAGTTCTGCTTCTTTATATTTGTACTTGTATATGTATTTAGAATTTTTGTAGATGTAAAAATGGTGGTGGTAATAACACTAGAATGTATTCTATCTTCACAACTGAAGTTTGGCTGGAAATATGTTACATTGACATAATGTGGCTTTCTCTAGTATTGTTAGTACGGACTCCTTACCATGACCTTATTGTAGATGCTATTTTACTCTTCCAATGACAACATTTGAAGACACTATGTCGATTATTGACTGTATTTCATCCCCAAAATTTCCTCTACTTGTGAATAATCCTCTGGTCGAAAACACTGTGCATTTTATCACACATTATCTATGTATTCAACTTGAGTCCCTACAAACATGTAGGGCTAATTAGGAGATATATGACATTATGTCAAGTATAGGCTTTGAGGAATCACCAATTTAGAGTTTGTGTTGTCATCCACCAGTATACCAGAGATGCCAACCGGGTCCTTCGTGCACTAAGTGATGTAACCTTTCCCCCACTCCAAGATTGGGGCCATTCCTGTGTACTTTACACTAGGATAAAATTATACACAAACTAGGTATGCAACACTGTGTACACGCAATGAATTAATTGTTTACATATATCTGAAAGGATTTGTATACACATATTCATACAATCATCAAGGAATTCACTTTAAATAATATAAATGCACTTGGGATAAAACATTAACTTCCCCATTAAAATATGGATGCCACTGTGACTGTTACTCACTACTTTTACATTGAGTCCGTCTTTTTTCTGTATTTTCCATATGAATGTCGGCTTGTTGCATAATTCAGTGCGTGAGCAAGCCTGCTGTGTCAGGAGAAATGCTTAACTGAAAATAAATATATATATATATATATATTCTCACTGAAGAAACCATAGGTTTCAGCCACGTTATAGTTAGGAATAAGCATTTAAAAAAACCTTAGAAATTCACTGAAAAAAACATGAGTTTCTCCCATGTTATAGTTAGCTGGACATTTCTCTCATACAAAACCATTGAAATTCCCCCGTTATAGTTAGTTCAGCTAACTATAACTATGGTGCCCGCAATGCACTGCTGATGACATCACTGGTTAGAGGCGGCAGACCCGAGAGCAGAGGACGGCCCGGGACCAGGGTTCGATTCCCGGCGCGGCAGGTTTCTGGACCAGGGTCAGCGGACTCGATAATTCTCTCGCCTCGGTGCCCACTCTGATCAGCGATCACACTCGGCAACTCTGGGCATTAGCTTGCCTCATCTTCACTAACGGCCCCACCAGACCGCCGGGGATGCCTGGTCTCACCCTGGAGATACCCATTAAGGGACCATCTCTCAGGGAAGCCAGGAAGGGTTTCGCAGCAGTCGAAGCGCCTTGGGACCCTCCGGGTAAGTAGTGCGCTATATAAATGCCTATACATTACATTACATTACATTACTCATAACATGGTCATTGACATCACTCATGACATCACTATACACACACAACTAGTGAGGCACTTTAAAAATTTAGCATACCAAATTATTCTCATATAAAGCAAAATACTCAGCCTTCTCTAAACAATATCATAAGTATTTGTCACGTGCAAAGCAGAGCAGGAAAGCAGAAATAGCGTGTAAGCTTCTAATAAACCCATGCTAACTTAACAGGGTGTGAGTGCAAGGCTCAGCCCCACGGCACCCTTTCTTGATCAAAGCACGTGAAATAAATGTGGGCGAATTAGGAATGCAGAGTCCAAGCCCAAAAAACAGAGTCAAGTTCACATTTCCCAAAAAAAGTTATTCGCTCTTTGATAGAAAGCAGTAGCTAAATAATAAAGAATAGCAAGAAAAATCAAAGAGTCTTAATCCAACAGCGTGTAAGCACAGTATGTAGCAACAGCCTCCAACAGGAAGTCATTGTTCTCATCTGAAAACATTTCAGCCATCCAATTCAATAGTGGGAATGAACATACATGTTCCTCAATGACCGGAGCCTCTATCACCATCGGAGGAAAACTCGGATCATCTTCAATGTAACTGCGTGCCAAGAACTCAAGCGATGCTGCAAAAATATTCCAACGTCCCATTTTCCATGTGTCGCTGCTAAGGCCATAATCCCGCCGCCAGAACAGAGCACGTCATGAACCACTAAAGGACTCATCAGCTGGTCATAATCCGCGTTGGGAGGCACCGTACTGCAGAGACACAAATCCAGGGCCCAGTCGAAATCACAGCTCCGGCAATGGAAGACAGGCTGAACGCATGTGAAAAAGGAGAATCAAAACGATAATCCATGAGCTGCACTCATCGTTGCAAGAGGCAGCACTCCATAGTAACTAAGCATTAGGTTGCTGACCAGCAACAACCGAGAAATATTGTCGTCTGCTGCAAGATGTGCATCCATATTTAAGTAAACAAATTAATACAAGCACACCGGCAACTAATGTGAGCATTAAGCACAATTCACCAAAGATGCTGGAAAAAATTGAATGAAAAAACACAGACAAGACACCAAATATAGTTTCGACAGAAGTCACAAGGCCAATTCTTATTACTTTAAAAAAGTAAGCTAACTCCCTACTCGAGGACGCATTAAAGATAGTCTAAATTAACTCCCTAAAATTCCACGGCATGTCCGTATTTAACAAAGCATACACTTCTGTGCGGGTGTTTGCTACATGAAGGACAAATGTTTCTCTAGCAGATGTAAGAGCGACCTCTTTTTGAGACAATAGCGCTCTTATGCGGCTCATTCGGTTGACTCTTCTTTCAAGGTCGGAATCGACAGCCAGATGGAAACATCCAGCTTCTCATACAGAGGAGTAACACCACTTTTTTATAGCAAACCACACGCTCAGTTACCGTAATCATGTAAGCGATGCCTGCTAACATCGTACAATATGCCACACAGCTGAATCGGATCTCCAATAAGTGACCACTTCTAACTATTCTCATAGCGCGCCCTGTGCTCTGATTTGACAGTGAGAGAGTGATCGCACCATAGTTTCTACTGCTAATCATACCCAGCATACGCTACGAATACGATAAAACTGGGATAATTTTAACACCGGTCCTTGATAATATGCCCCGAAGTTCGTAGCGCGCCCTGCATCGCAAAATGCGATGCAGGGCACAGAACGAAGGGGCATATTATCATCAACATAAGGTAATACATAATCGCCACTTTTATCAGCAGGAAACTGCTGATAAAGCGGCAATATTGGGCTTGATAATAGGCCCTTGTAAATTCCCCACTAGCCCAGGTTCTGGTGTTAACCTGGGCTGCTATGGGAATTCACAAGGGCATATTATCAAGGCCATTATCACCGCTTTATTGGCAGTTTCCTGTATCGCCTTATGCTGTTGATAACATAGCCCAAAATTCGTTTTATTAATTTAATTCTTTACTTACCTACAATCATCCAGATTCCGTTGTTTATCACCCCCCACCCTGCCCCTCCCCTGCCCCGCCTGTCCCACCACAACTCCCTCCAGGGGCCGCGTCTGGGCTTGATAATACACCCTAGTTAATTCCCATAGAAGCCCATGTTAACACCAGAACATGGGCTTCTGTGGGAATTAACAAGGGCATATTATCAAGACCATTTTCGGCGTTTTATCTGGATTTTCCTGCCCATAAAACTTCGATAATTTTAACACTGGTCCTTAATAATATGCCCATCAGTGCCATATTATCAGTAAAGGGCGGTACATTATCGCCGCTTTTATCGGCAAGAAACTTCCACTAAAGCGGTGATAATGGGCTTGATAACAGGCCCTTGTAAATTCCCATAGTAGCCCAGGTTCTAGTGTTAACCTGGGCTTCTATGGCAATTCACAAGGATATATTATCAAGCCCATTATCGCCGCTTTATCGGCAGTTTCCTGCCCATGAAAACGGCGATAATGTATCACCTTTTGTTGATAATATGGCCCATTGCTCTTTTTTTAACCAGTAAACTTAGGTGCATATTATCAAGGACCGGTGTTAAAATTATTTATGTTTTATTGGCAGGAAACTGCAGATAAAATGCCGATAATGAGCTTGATAATACGGCCTTGTTATTTCCCATAGAAGCCCATGTTAACACCAGAACATAGGCTTCTTTGGGAATTTACAAGGACGTATTATCAAGTCCACCCTCCCAACATTAATAAAAAACTCCAGACAATGCAGGTGCCCGGAGCTGGAAGGTAATTTTACATATCACTGCCCCAGAAAGGTGGCGTTCCCCGCGACGTGTACGGGGAGAGAGAGAAAGAGAGCTCGAATTATACTTTTTTTTTAAAAAGACCCTAGGGGTGCCGCTCACCGAGACTGCGGGGAGTAGGACCGTAATGCCCCCGCATACTTCAAAATAAAATCAGAGGAGTGCCGTTCCCCAGTGCTCGGGGCACCTTACAAGCCCCCATTATGCAAAAAAAATTGCCCCCGTAATTTGCCCCCACGGGACCTAATGAATAAAACGGTCTTCTATTTTTTTTTCACCTTTTCCACTGCGTACAAGTACTGCACGAGTACCCTGCCATTTTTTATTTAAAGCAAATAAAAATTGAGCCTAAAGATCCATGTACCACCCCCTGACCAAGACTATAGGGTCAGAATGTTTCTACCCTGCCCCTTTTCCTTATTTCTCAACTTTGTTTTACTGTTTTCTTGTGACTCTGTTCTCCCGACAAACAAGATGGCTGCCAACACTTCCTGGTTTGGAGTATTGAGAGCCAATCAGCATGCAGCTCCTGCTCGAAATTGTATGTTTTTCCATACGCGTACGCATCGATTTTTCTTTAAAAAATAAATAAAAAATAGAGCTTAAACATCCATGTATGACCCCCTGAGCAAGCCTAGAGGGTCAGAATGTTTCTAGCCTACCCCCTTCCCTTATTTCTCAACTTTGTTTTACTGTTTTCTTGTGACTCGGTTCTAGCGAGGCACATGATGGCTGCCAACACTTCCTGGTTTAGAGTGTTGACAGACAGTTCACAGCCAATCAGCATGCAGCTCGCGCTCTTAATTGAACAGATTTCCGTACGTGTGCTGAACTCCGTCTCTGGATATCGCTATGATTTTACTTGCAAATTTCTCAGAAACTACTGAACGGATTTACACCATTTAACAAAAAGCACAATCTGCGAACAGAACTCTACCTCTCTGCCACATTTTGCGTAATTCAGTTGAGCCGTTCGGGCTGTAGCCCTGGTTAAAGGTCCCTATGGAAAATTGTATGGGGAAAACATGTTTTGGGACCCCCCTTTTTTTTTGGCCCCCACTTGACGAATCACGCCCAACCTTTCAGCGAAGGAGCGGAACTGACCAGGCCATTTTCTTGGAGAAGTTCACGAATATTTGTCCACCAGCGCCAAAGTTATTCCAAATAAAATGTTGTGGATTTCCTATGGAAACTAGGTCCTAACTATAACTACCTACTGGCGAACGCTAGTAGGTAATAATTATATATATTACCTACTGGCGGTCGCCAGTAGGTAGTTATAGTTAGGACTTCATTGTTTTCCCAATAACTTTGGCGCCGGTTGACGAATCTTCACGAAAGTTTAAAAACGTATGGCCCGTTACAGTCAGCTCCTACCTCAGTAGTTTTGGGGTGATTCGGCAAACAGGTGGCGAGAAAAAAGGGGGTCCCAAAATGCTTTTTCTTCATGTTATTTCCCATAGGAAACTTTAGACATGACTACAACCCAAACTGCTGAATGGAATTACACCAAATTTGGCAAGAAGGTAGCCCTTGGGGTTAAGAAAGAGACCTTTTATTAAAATGGTGTAAATCCATTCAGTAGTTCCTGAGAAATTCAAAAAATAGAGGTCAATAAATCACTTTCCCATAGGAAACTTTAGACACGGTTACAGCTGAAACTGCTGAATGGAATTACACCAAATTTGGCAAAAAGGTAGCCCTTGGATCAGAAAGAGACCTTTTTTTCTTAAATGGTGTAAATCCGTTCAGTAGTTGCTGAGAAAATCAAAAAATAAAAGTTTCAATATCTATGGTGGATCCGTGCACCCTGCCCATCACGAGCTGCATTCTAATTGGCTGTCAACACTTCAAACCAGGAAGTGTTGGCAGCCAGCTTGTGCCTCAGTAGAACCGAGGCATAAGTAAAGAGAAAAGAAATTTGCAAAACAAGAAAAGGGGGCAGGGTAGAAACACCCTGAACCTCTAGGCCTGCTCAAGGGGTCCCACAAGGACCCCAAGGGCCCAAAAAACTCATTAAAATAAAAATACGCTGAACTTGCGCTGCGTGCAAGAATCCGGCTAAGAAAAAAAAAACGTAGTGCGGGCTCCCGCAGTTTTTTTATAATTTAGCCCCCGGGTGGGCCAGGTCCCGGGGGCAAGTATAAGGGTAATAGCAGGAGGCACCACAGCCCCCGGAGCTTTCCATAAATATTTGCGGTGGCTCACTGGAACCCCGCAGCCACGGGGACCGCCACCCCTGGGGCTTTATTTTTTTGTGTGTGGGGGCCTCCAAGGCCCCCCAAGCCCCGGGGACTGGCACCCCTGGGGCTTTCATTAATAATTTTGTGGGGGCACACAGCCCTCCCGCTGCCCCGGGGACTGCCAATCCCAGGGCTCTTATGTTTATAATAATACCTGTGTGGGAGGGCTCGAGACCCCACATATGCCCCAGGGACAGCAACATCCCTGGGGCACTAATTATTCAAATTTGGGGGTCCGTGACCACCTCCCCGAGGCCATACAAATGGTGCAGCCCCACTCCTGGAGCCAGTGATGGCCCCGGGGACCGCCACCCCCAACAGGGCTGGCTCCTGCAGTGTCCTGGGGTGCCCACCCCGGGACACTGCTGTTTGCAATGACAGGGCGGGAGCCTCGTGGAAAAGCAGAATTGCTTTTCCAAAAGGGGAGCTGCATGTCTGCAGCTCCCCTTGTGGAAAAGCAATGCTAGCTCCCGCAGGACGCTGGGAGTTGGCAGGACAAAGAGAGGACTGGGGGGCCATAATAGGCCTGAGGAGGGGGCCACGTGCCTCCTTAGGCCCCACTCCCAAAAATTTTTTTAAAAATAAATAAATCAAGGCCGGCCCTGGGGGATTGGGTCACCGGGGCCAATAGAATCCTTAGGAGGGGGACCACGCAGCCGCCCGATAATATAAAACAAAATATTTGCCCATGCCCAATTGAACACAGGAGGTCAGCCCTCGCGGCCCCCTTCCGGTTAACATTAAAATATATATTTTTTCAGATGGGGGTCAGGCCCTGGGGGATGGGGTACCCAGGGCCCCAAAAAAGTTAAAGGAATGGGGCCACACAGCCCCCTTCCAAAAATAACAACAGAAAAACCACATGTGATCATGCTGGAGGCCCGCGCCTCCCAGTAACACTCTGCAAACACGCCCTGTGGAGCGTTTTTAATTGGGGAATTAATTCCCCTTCAATATTAGGTGTCCCTGGGGGTCAAGTAGCCCACCAGGTACTACCAGTAAGCACCGCAGGGCTGCGTTGCAGAGAGGTGGTCCAAGCCATGCCCCTTTTTCCACCTCCCTGCAATGCAGCTCTGCGTCGCACACTCTACGTACCTGGTGGGCTAGTTGGACCCCAGGGACCCTCAGAAGTAAAGGGGACTCTATCCCCCAACTTGAAACATGCCACCGGGCGTGTTTGCACAGTGGTGAAGGGAATGGGCAGGGCCTGAGGTGACATGTGTGGAAACACGCCCTGTGGTTTGTTTTAAGTTGGGTAATTCATTCCCTTCAATCCTGAGGGCCCTGGGGGCCAACTATGCCATCAGGTAGCTCCAGTAAGCACCACAAGCCTGCGTTGCAGAGAGGTCGTCTAGGCCATGCCCATTTTTACACCTCTCTGCAACGCAGCTCCGTGGCACTTACTGGAGGTACCTAGCCGACTAGTTATCCATCAGGGACCCCCTCAGTATTCAAGGAGACCTAATCTTCCAACTTAAAACGCGCCTCTGGGTGCATTTTCACAGTGATGAAGGGAAGGGGCAGGGCCTGAGGTGATATGTGTGCAAACACGCCCTGTGGTGCATTTTAAGTTAGGGAATTAATTCCTCTTCAATCCTGAGGGTCCAGGGGCCCCCAACCCCACCAGGTACCTCCAGTAAGCACCACTGCACTGCGTTGCAGAGAGGTGGGCCAGGGCACGCCCCTTTTTACACCTCTCTGCAACGCAGCTCTGTGGCACTTACTGGAGGTACCTGGTTGGCTAGTTGGACCCCAGGGACAATCTGCATTCAAGGGGACTTAATCTCCCAACTTAAAACAGCCACAGAGCGTGTTTGCAAACACATCACATCAGGTCCCCCCTTTCTTTTCCACTGTGGAAATGCACCCTGTAGCACGTTTTAAGAGGTATCTTTAATCCCGCTGCCCTATTATGTACTAGGGCCTTACAGAGGAGGTCATGCTAATCACAGGGGTCCCCCAACATATAGTGTTCCCTAGTGTATGTACGTGTTTTCACTGTATCCTAAGTGTCTTTTAGCATAGCACTGGCTCTAGGCCTGGTTAGTCACAGTCAGTTACTACCAGTGCCCGTCTGAAAAAGTTGTGGGCACAGGATGATTTTGGAACAAGGCTTCTTTCTGCTCCTCTATTGGTTCTTTCTGCACATGTCTTGCTTCTTCCTGGACTTTTCTTCGTCTTTGTGGACTTCTGTTGCTTCTTTCTGCATTTCTTTTGCTTCTTTCTGTGCATTTGTTCTTCTTTCTTCACATGTCCTACCTCTGTAGCCATAGTTAGAATCTAGCATTTGAAAAACCTTTGAGATTCACTGACAAAACCATAGGTTTCAGGCACGTTGTTGTTAGAAATTAGCATTTAAAAAAACTTTGAAATTCACTGAAAAAAACATAGGTTTCAGGCGTGTTATAGTTAGAAATTAGCTTTTAAAAAACCTTAGACATTCACTGAAAAAAACATAAGTTTTAGTGAAAAGTTATAGTTAGTTGGACATTTCACTTGTGCAAAACCGGTGAAATTCCCCCGTTACAGTTAGTTCAACTAACTATAAATAGCACATCCTGCAATGTACTTCTGATGATGTCACATATTACATCACTCATGACATTATCAGTGACATCATTGATGGCATCACTGATGACATCTCAAATGACATCACTGAGAACATCATCCAGTGTCTAGGTGTTTCGGTAAAGTTTAAGATCTGTCCTACTATGCCTGGATCTTTTTGTTAAAAGGAGGGAAGATGCTTTTCAATGTCCCAAATGAATCAGATATTAGGTTCAGGGAAATGTTATCATATGCGAAGGGTGTGAACAAGGTTTTATCTTCAAGTTTGAGACCCCAGATTCTTTAAAAAAAATTGTATCATAAGACCTTACAGCGTTTTGCAGTTACGTGGCACAAAATAAGAAAAGAGACAAAACTCATCTTTGCCAGTATATCGTCACAAATTTGGGATGCCCTTGGCTCTCCAGAGTGGACTAAAAACAACCTGGCCATACCACTAAAGGAAACAGGGACTTTCAGTAGGGGTCCGCTAGTGGAAAACAGAAGTCCTATTTCCTGTAATACGGGATAAGACAGTACCAGTAACATTCTATTGAGGTTCAAATGTTTGCAAATAAAGAGTTGGTGTCTCTCTGCTGGGGAGGACTTCAATGGCCGGCAGTGCCACAAAAAAAAGGAAGTGGCAAAATGGTACTGGCTGCTGGTAGACATGTCGGACGGTGATTTTAAACTTCCAACAGACCTTTGGAGAAAGAGCTTGCCGGGGATGCAGTTAGAAGATCTATGGCAAGTATCTTGTAACAGTTTATACTTAACAGTGCGTACTACAAAATTAAGGAGGAAACCACATTTTTTGTCTCCAAAGGGCCTATTGGACACCACTCAGGTTGTCTAAACTGGAGAACGGTGCCACACCTAGATGTTCTAAATATGGCCAGGAAAATGGGGATGATACCCAAATATTTCTGGACTGTCCCAAGATTTAATGCTTCTGGACTGACGTAAGTAATTGTATGTCTGGGATACTCAGCGAGACACTTTAGGTGAGCAAAACCCCTGTCTTTTTTGGGGTCTTAGATTATTTTGAAGCTTTTCCATCAAATGCAGGAAAGCTAATTTTCTATTTGATTTTGTTCGCACGTAGGGAGATTTATAAAAGTTGGATAACAATCATTCTCCTGACCAAGGTGGACTGGATAATCTCTGTAAATCATACGTTCTGTCTAGCCAGGGAGACAGAAAATAGGAGGAATGTGTTTTGGGATCCTTATGAATACAGGCTAAATATCCTTTGCTGATACAGCCCTATGATTAGGCCATTATACTTTATTACTTCACTACTCTGGTGGTCGCTCCACAGATGGCTGTGTTAGACTGAGTCAACCACTGAAGGTGAAATTGCATGTAAAGTGACCCATCGTTGGCTCAAAACAAAACAAAGATCTCTTGCAGGTAGGCTGGTACTGGGTTAAGGTTCAAGTTTAAGTTCAAGTTCAAGTTCAAGAATTTGTATAGCACACTACTCAACCAGAGGGTCTCAAGGCGCTTAAGGGAGGGGGGTACTTTACTTATCGAATATCCAAGTTTTTAGTTGCTTTCTGAAGGAGAGGTGGTTCTGTGTAAGGCGGAGGTGGGTGGGGAGTGAATTCCAGGTTTTGGCCGCTAAGTAGGAGAAGGATCTTCCCCCCATGGTGGATCTATGGATGCGCGGAATTGCGGCGAGGGCTTGGTTGGACGATCGTAGTTGGCGGGTGGGGGTGTAAAAGGACAGGCGCGTGTTGAGGCATTCGGGTCCTAGGCCGTAGAGGGCTTTGTGTGCGTGGGTGAGGAGGCGGAACGTTATTCTCTTGTCGACGGGGAGCCAGTGGAGGTCTTTCAGGTGACCGGAAATGTGAGCTTGGCGGGGGATGTCTAGTATGAGTCTGGCTGAGGCGTTTTGGATGCATTGGAGTTTTTTCTGTAGTTTGGCTGTGGTTCCGGCGTAAAGGGTGTTTCCGTAGTCCAGTCGGCTAGTGACCAGTGCATGGGTAACCGTCTTTCTTGTTTCGGTGGGGATCCAACTGAAGATTTTTTTGAGCATGCGTAGGATGTTGAAGCATGAAGATGAGACGGCGTTGACTTGTCTGGTCATCGAGAGGGAGGAGTCCAGGATGAAGCCCAGGTTACGTGCGTGGTCCGTAGGTATGGGTGCGGTTCCCAGGGCCGGTTGCCACCATGAGTCGTCCCAGGCAGAGGGGGATGAGCCTAAGATGAGGACTTCCGTTTTGTCCGAGTTCAGTTTTAAACGGCTGTTCTTCATCCACTCGGCTACTTCTTTCATTCCTTCGTGTACGTTGGTTTTGGCGGTGTTTGGGTCTTTGGTGAGGGTGAGGATCAGCTGGGTGTTGTCTGCGTACGAGATGATGTTGAGGTTGTGTTGGCGTGCAATGGATGCGAGGGGACTCATGTATACGTTGAAGAGGGTGGGACTGAGTGATGATCCTTGTGTTACGCCGCAGATGACTTCTGTAGCCTCTGATCTAAAAGGGGGGAGGCGGACTCTCTGGGTTCTTCCGGCGAGGAACGAGATGATCCAGTCCAGGGCTTTTTCTTGTAGTCCGATGTTGCTGAGGCGTTGTATAAAGGTGCTATGACAGAATGTGTCGAAGGCTGCGGAGAGGTCAAGTAGGATGAGGGCAACTGTTTCTCCGTTGTCCAGTAGTGTTCGAATGTCGTCTGTTGCAGCAATGAGGGCGGCTTCGGTGCTGTGTTTGGCTCGGAAGCCGGACGGTGAGGGGTCGAGGGATTTGTTGGATTCGAGGAAGGCGGCGAGCTGATTATTGATGGCTTTCTCAATGACTTTGGCAGGGAATGGGAGGAGCGAGATGGGGCGGTAGTTCTTAAGTTCAGTGGGGTCTGCTGTGGGTTTCTTCAGAAGGGCGCTGAGTTCGGCATGTTTCCAGCTTTCCGGGAAGGTGGCAGAGTTGAGGGAGCAGTTGATGACGTCTCGGAAGTGGAGTGCGATAATGGAGTCTGCTTTGTTGAAAATGTGGTGGGGACATGGGTCTGTTGACGATCCTGAGTGGATGGAGTTCATCAGGCGGATGGTGTCTTCAGTGGTGATTGGGTTCCAGGCGCAAAGGTTGTTGGAGGAGGGTTTAAGTTCGGAGGTGGGTGGAGAGGACTGGTCTCCGGACTGGTTTTCAAAGCTGTTATGTATGTCTGCGATTTTGTTGTGGAAGAATGAGGCTAGGGAGTCGCAGAGGTCTTGGGAGGGAGTGATGTCGTTGGTGCCGGCGGTGGGGTTGGGAAATTCTTTGACGATGTTGAATAGTTCTTTGCTGTTGTGGGCGTTGTTGTCGAGTCGATCCTTGAATGCTGATTTCTTGGTGGATCGGATCAGTTGGTGGTGTTTGCGGGTGGCGTTCTTGAAGGTGGCCACGTTGTCAGTAGTAGGGTTTTTTCTCCTGGCTTTCTCGAGGGTGCGACAGAGCCTCTTGGATTTCTTAAGGTCATTGTTGAACCAGGGGGCTTTTCTGCTACCTTGCTTGATTTGATGGTTTTTCAAGGGAGCTAGTTCGTCGGCGCAGTGGGTGATCCATTGTGTGAGGTTGGTGGCTGCTTGGTTTGGGTCCGATGATTTGGCAGGAGGGTTTTGGTGAAGCGATGTAAGGAGTTGGTTGGTAGTAATTTTGTTCCAGTTTCTTTGGGGAATTGGTTGTGGGAGGTTGTGGGTCGTGGTCTTTTTGTAGTTGAAGTGAACACAACTGTGGTCAGTCCAATGGAGAGCTGTGGTGTGGCTGAAGGAGATGTGCTTGCTGGAGGTGAAGATTGGGTCGAGCGTGTGTCCGGCATAGTGAGTGGGGGTATCAACAAGTTGTTCGAGTCCGAGGTTGGCCAGGTTGTCCAGAAGGGTGGTGGTGTTGCTGTCGTTTTTCTTTTCTAGGTGGAAGTTGAGGTCTCCCAGTAGAATGTAGTCCTCGGAGGGGAGGGCGTGTGGGCTGATGAAGTCAGTGATGTCTTCGCTGAATTGTGTGCGGGGTCCTGGTGGCCTGTAGATGAGGGTGCCTCTGAGTGTGGTCTTGGGGTCAGTGTGGATCTGGAAGTGGAGGTGTTCGGCGGTAGCGAGATTATCGTCGGAACTGGTTGTGATGCGTATGGTGTTCTTATGGACGATGACGATGCCTTCTCCTGTTTGCTTGGTGCGGTCCTTCCGGATAATCTTGTAGCCGTCCGGGATGGCTATGGCGATGTCAGGAGCTGATGAGGCGTTCATCCAGGTTTCTGTAAGGAAGGCGACGTCCGGCGATGTAGTATCGAGTAGGTTCCAAAGGTCAATGGCGTGTCTGTGGACCGAGCGGGTGTTGAGCAAAATGCATTTCAGGTGGTTAGTGTCGGAGCTCTGTTTGGAGTTTGTGGATTTGGTGTGGGTCTGGATGCAGGCGAACTTGCAGGAGTGACAGGTGAAGGGTCCATGGGTGTGTCCTGGGGCGGCTTGGTAGCATTTTGGTGGTCGCCCGGGGTTAAGGGCTGAGAGGGTTGTGGCGTCGTACGTTATGTGGGTGGGGTGGATTTTGCGGGGGCCAGGGGGTCTGGCGCTGGTCGCGGTCCAGGCGCGGACGGGCTTAGACAGGCTTACCTTTGGCGCACCTTCGGCACGCATGGGGCGCGCCCGCTGCGCGTGAATGCTGCGCGCAAAGGCATCTGTCATAAGTGGATAGTGGAGGAGGTGGGGCGAGGGAGGAGCAGCTGGGAGGCGGGAGCGGGGTGGAGAGACGGGCTATGAGGCACAACAACAACAAAATGGCAGCAAAAAAGAAAGCGAAACAGGGCGAGACTGGGGCACAATCTGTGGGGGCAGAGGCACAATTGAGCACAATTCAATTTAGAAGCAATGCGAGCGGTGCAGTAAAATCTAGGTTCACGCTAACCAGGCAGCTACAGAAGGCAATGCAGGCAATGAGAGCAATGTAAAGGCACTATAGTGCTACGAACTCGCAAACAATAATGAACAAAAAGCGCAAATGGTAATGCTAGCAGAGCGAGCGAAGCGCAGACCAATTATCAGCAGTGGTGATGAGCTACAAAGCGCTACGATACCAGGAGCCTTGGGAGCGTGGGGAGCGACCGCTTCTGAGCGAGTCAGGAGGGTCACAGCGTCGGGACAGACGGGACGGTCTACAACTATCTGTGGGAGGGAGGAGCAGCTGGGAGGCGGGAGCGGGGTGGAGAGACGGGCTATGAGGCACAACAACAACAAAATGGCAGCAAAAAAGAAATCAAAACAGGGCAAGACTGGGGCACAATCTGTGGGGGCAGAGGCACAAGAGCACAATTCAATTTAAAAGCAATGCGAGCAGTGCAGTAAAATCTAGGTTCACGCTAACCAGGCAGCTACAGATGGCAATGCAGGCAATGAGAGCAATGTAAAGGCACTATAGTGCTACGAACTCACAAACAATAACAAACAAAAAGCGCAAATGGTAATGCCAGCAGAGCGAGCGAAGCGCAGATCAATTATCAGCAGTGGTGATGAGCTACAAAGCACTACGATACCAGGAGCCTTGGGAGCATGGGGAGCGACCGCTTCTGAGTGAATTAAGGGGGACCCCAGAGCACAATTTTTGTTTATTGTTTCTTCCAAGGCAAATGAGGACTATAAATAAAGAATAAAAAAAATATTTTAAAAAACTGAGAAGCAAATGCAAAAGGAGATGTTAAAACAAAGTTATTTCTGGGAAAACAATTCATATAACAAAAAATCTGAAAGAACAAAGGGAGATACGAATAAGAATATTTAGCAGTAGAGAAGTACAACATTAATTGAAAGATTGTAAAAAATAGAAAAAAGATCAGTAGTTTGTAAGAAAAAGCGACAGATTGAAAGTGTGCTTGATAAATCTTTTGAGATGAAACATAAATTATTTATATTAATATTGAAGAGAATTAGAATATTGGACAGAATAATGGCGTTTATGAAGAAGAAAAGTAAAAGAAAAAGACTGGTTAATAAAAGTAACTTCTGTAAAGGTTTCTGTGGCTAATGGTAGCACACTTCCAGTACTGAGCCTTAATTTAACGAAGAAAGCTTTTTCCGATAGAACTCTTTAGTACATGCAGTTGTTACTAGTGTTAAATGCAATGAGATGAAAGATGATTCTCAGATTCCAAAAGAAATAATAGTTCCTGGGAATGTAGAAGAAGTAATAGCTGAAGAATATCAAGGTAGGCGTACACAAGCTCCTGTATTTAAGTGGGATTGTAGCAGTATTTGTAATATTCAACAAGAGTCTTTTGACTTTTTACGAGAATGTGGCAAAAAAGTATTAAACAGAAAATTAAGATTTACCAAAGGAATAGATCCATGTAAAATAAGAACATATTCTAAGTTACAAGATCATTCTCTGGCTTGTCTTTCAAGAAAAATTTGCCAAAGTACTTTTCATCATTTAAGAATGTTAGCTGTACACCACTCTGAAATGTGGAAGTTAGGAAGGAGACTCTACTATGTAAAAACTCCTGCATCATGTTTAAGTGAAATGAACATAGCTCTTTTTCATGGTCTGTATCAGATATAGAGAATGATTGTGATGATATACAGGTTTTTTTTATCTGAAGATGAGTGTTGAGACACTGAGAGTTTGAGAAGTGTTGGTGTTGAAGAACAGGAGAAATAGATTATTATTATTGATGATTTTGCAGAATAAATTACAAAGTTTAACATAGTTTCTTCTGAAAAACCAAACTTTGTCCGTATTTGTTGTCGACGTACTCACTATAGAAGTCAAATGAAGAATGATGATTTATATTTAAAAAGTGAAAAAGAAAATAATGATTAGTGGCAGCAATTTGGTGTTTATTTGTTGGTAGAAGGTCAGTTTGAATTGGGTACTATTTAAGTTATTTGTAAATACTGTTACAAAAAATTAGAAGAAAACAAATTGCCAGCTAGAGCAGTACATAACAAATTAGAGTTGGTACCTATTCTTTAGGAACTGGCGTATTTAAATACATATGAGTCTATACATATTCAATCTGTACACCCATTTCAGGCCATAGTTTGTATGGAGCCTAAAGCAAGTATGCTGCCACCAACAGATTTCCAAAAATGTCTCAAAGGAAGAG
This sequence comes from Lissotriton vulgaris, assembly GCF_964263255.1. Classification (NCBI taxonomy): domain Eukaryota; kingdom Metazoa; phylum Chordata; class Amphibia; order Caudata; family Salamandridae; genus Lissotriton; species Lissotriton vulgaris. The sequence continues at coordinate 1,216,386,071 of NC_141695.1, read as the reverse complement.
TTGTCTACTTACCTTCAAATTTATGAAAAACTGTGAAACTGTTGGTGTAGACAGAGAAGAACATGAGCCTGTAGGTATTCTAGTAAATGGTGTACCAACAATTAGTCAACACATCTAGAAAGAGTTTGTAGATGTTACTAAACTTCAGAAGGCTACAATATACCTGAGACAGATTAACATTTATTATAAGAATCTGAATGCTGATGAAGATGTTATATGATTACAAGATGAGACAGTAATTTTAACTAGACACATTGAAACAGTGGACAAGTGTCGGACTGAAGAGATGTATGAGCATTATACAATACATCCTCTCCATTCAAAAAAAATATTTGAAAACAGAATTGAATGGTTTCAAATGAAAAAAGCAAAGGGAAGTACCATGAGTGTATGGGAAAAACATTTAGAAGCTTGTTGTTTTCCCAAATATTCCCCAATGGAGAAGGTAGACCATTTGATGAGTGAGATATACAGATTTCAACTTCAGAATACTGATCAACAAGAATATATTGTGAAGATGTAAGATTTCTGCAGTGCATTCCATATATATTTCATCTTCTGTTTGAAAGCGAGCTGTCTGACTTTCGTATGCAGTGACCCACATATTAAAAAAACAAGACTTCATCTTCAACATGTTTCTGCTAAAGAGCTTATGGGCAAAGATGAACATTTTGCATCTCAGTTAATTAATTTGATGGTCTGCCAACGTGGTACCAATGAGTGTTGGTATAGTCATTATGGAGAACTTAAAACCATGTTAAGAAAGATTGGTACTCCTACATGGTTTGTAACACTTAGCTGTGCTGAATATGTGTGGGAAGATTTATTTGAATTTCTATGAGAAGCAAATTCAAATATCAAAAACATATAATTGAAGACAGCTGAACTGTGCTTCTTGGATCATGTAAATGTGTGCAGATATTTTTATCATAGGTTTCAATCTCTGATGTCATTTATCTGCAATAAAAATATTCCAACATATTTCTTATGGAAAAGGGAGTACCAAGCCTGATGTGCTCCCAGATACATATGCTATTACAGATAAAGAATGCACCAAAATTTGGAACAGATAATGATAAAACGTTTGTCTTTCATCGAACAGTATGTTACATGTGCCATTCCAAGAGATGGAGGAGAGACGATCTTGAGAAAACAAGTTGTATGGTTTTAAATTCATCGATGTTGGAAATACTGCCTGCAAAAATACTAGTGTAGAGTGAACTTTTATACAAAATGTTGTTTTGGATTCCCACGTCCTTTCATTTTTAAGGAAGATTAAAGAAGAGTAAATCATTTTTTGTCAGCAGTAAGGCATACAATAACTCGCAAATCTCACACGAATACATAGAACTTTGAAAGAATAGAAGCTTCAAAGTACATCAATGACTACAACCCAGTTATATTGAAAATGTGGAATGCAAACATGAATATTCAGTATGTTGCAGATAATTCAATTGATGTTGCTAGCTATGTTGCATCCTATATAACCAAATCTGAAAAGATAGAGATGAAAGAAATGTGGGAAGAAATTTCAGCAGAGAAGAGTCTGAGCAAGAAATTGTATACCTGCAGCTTGAAAAATGCTTTCCCATCGAGAGATTGGATCCTATGAAGGTTCGGATTTCTTGAGTTCTGCCAGTTTATATTCAAAGTCAAGGGGCATCATTTGGGTAAGCCTAGGTGTTGCCTCCACACAAAATAGAATATTGAAATCTTTACAAAAATCAAATACTTAGCACAGAATCAACCAGAAAGTACAGATATTGTTAAATCTAATATGTTGGCTACATACTATCCCAATAGGAGTCCACATTTCAAAAACCTATGTTTGTATGTAATACTTCAACTTGACAGGTTTAAAGGAAAAGTTACAGAAAATATAAAAGAAGAGAAATATACAGTAATTGGATGTGACAGATATTTAGTAAAAACATATCAATTATAATAACTATAGGAAACTCAGTTGCAAAAGTCCAGATAAGAAGGGATTTCCCTATTCAGCACTTTTGAAACTGTTCAAGCCTCGGCAGGGTGAAACAAAACTACTTGGAGATTTTGACTGCTATGACCATTTTTTAATGCAACTAAAGATAGCATTCAGTGAGAAATTTTCCCAACTTTTCTACAAATGTTAAATGATGAGATTGAACAAGAAAGTACTATTGCAGCTGAAATAGCTAGAGAAAGTTCACAAGGCAGTCAAAGTTTTTGTCCATTGAGTCAAGATCCACTGGGACAACCAATTCTCCTAAATGAAGCAGCAATAGCCATGAATGAGGTTGAAACTGCAATGCAAAAAGTGCAACAATATAATATTCAATTCAAAAAGTTAGAAGAACTACTAAATATTGACCAAAAGGAAATATTTCTACAAGTCACACAACAGATACAACATGGTTTGCTGCACACATAAAAAGGAATGCCAATGTTCATCATTTAAACATATTCTGTTTTACATCAGTGGTCAAGCTAGAACAGGAAAAAGTTTCCTAATTAAAGTTTTGACAAGTTACCTACACAAAACTACAGAATCACAATTATCTTGTGTTAAAACAGCTCCTATACCTGGACGCCCTCAAAAGCTTTATTTATTTCGCTGTACGGGAATATAGCCCTTTCAGCAGTGTTTTTTTATACCCTCCTCTACCTATGGAGGAACTTTGAATCTTCCATCCAGTGCCCTGAAGAAGTCCTGTACTAGGAGGAAACACATCGGCTGTACTGTGTTTTTTCTACATAAAAAAACATGGAATAAAGAGATTAACCTAAGGAACCTTTCCCTCGTTATCTACTGGATTTGGACTTCTTAATTGTTCCTATTGAACTATGTGTTGTTGAGTGGTGCACCTGTGTTTTTGGTTTAAACTGTTGAGTTCCTGAGGGAACAAGCACTGTGACGGTGGGTGCTGTTCGGTGTACACGCGGACCCCTGTAAGGACATAAGGGGTAATACTTTTGGAGCAATAGTTGGTTAGGTGCTCTCAGTGAGAAGGTCCCACTGTTAGTCCAGGATTTGTTAATCGAGTTAATGTAGTTGAAGGAAGTAATTAACAAAGTGTATATAGGAAAACACATAACTACACATATTAATAATGATGTTCTATGCTAATCTGTTTATTTCTACAATTGATTTGATTGTTTTTTTCCCTGCTGTTCAATTATATTACTACATTGAAATCACTGTGTATGGTGAAGTTAAGTAGAATCTGAGAACCACAATAAAAGGAAACATAATGTTATGTAATTCTAAATTGATGTTGTATTCTTAAAAATATAATATTATAATTTCAGTAATATATTATCATTAAATAACAGTTTCTCTTGTTCTTCTTTATAGTAGCTACTGTTGAACTTTGAAAACAGTTTTAATGCCGTTTAGGATAATACTACTCTAAAATAGTTCTACTGAGTAATGTATCTTAATGACTTGAAAGGTAAGAACACACAATATAATATGCATGACAACCTGGAAAAAACTATAAAATGTAATTATATGGTATTTGTTTCTAATATAATTAATGTTCATCCTTTACACTGTTTGAAAACTATCATCATATTTCTGAGGAGTAGTATCATACTTACTTTTAACAAAAGTGCATGGAATAATAAAAGTGCTTTAATAGCAAGTTATGTATTCCTCATTATACAGGACACATGTGTATTGAACTCCCTTTCCAAGGACTTCTCAGATGCACACACAGAAAAGATATGCACTAATGGAATTACCCAGGGCCTACCCATCCAGTCATTGAATGAAACAGATACTATGGTTGCCATAACAGCTCTTAACCTTGCACCGCTCAGGGTTTATTTTAATCAATATGAATGACCTGATGGAGTTGTTGAGCTTATCTTTGTTGTAGAGGCGGATCCAGCTTTCCTCTTTGATGTATTTTATTTTTGGGTCTCCTTTCCCGCAGTCAATGGAACAGACAATTTGTTTCACTTGTATACTGCCATCGTGATTCTGTGGGAATATAAACCATATAGAACTCTTGAGGTTCCACTCACAGTTTGGCAACATCAAATTTGGTTTAATGGTGCCCTTCCTCATCCAAAAACGCTGGTCTGTTTAGGCCCTTTATCGATAGAAAGGGTTACATGCCCGTTTTGGCTGGATATACCCCACACCCACATTATTTGACATCTGCAACAATTGCAGAGCTTTGCATATTACCTACTTTTGTGATATGTGTACATAGAGTTTTTAGAACAACAAATAGGAGGGAGAAGGAGGTTAAACCAATCTAGGTCGGCCTCCAGTCAGTATCAGAAATACAGGAACCCCCTGTGAAGGGTTCAGAGACCTAGTTGGTATTTTCTGGTTACTGCTAATTAAGTCAGTGTGTACCAAAATTTTAAGAAAGAAAAATTTCTTTCTAGAGTCCCCTCACTCACCGGGGTTGCCCCACGGTGACATGCTTCATCATTGGGGCCATCCCAGTTCTCTACGAAAAGGGGCGTGCTGCGACAAGCGGACTACGCAGGAGCACTAGTTTGTGAAATGACTATGTGTGGTGTAAAGTGTAGTGATGGTGGAGTGGGTGTGTGATTAAAAATACCGTGCTAGTGGGCCTCAACAATTTATTTTGCTCCTAGTGTGGTATGATTAAAATGGGGTAACACTGTGTTCTAACTTTAAGTTTGAGCTAGATCAGTGTTCTGGTCGACATGTTTCAAGCTCCCCAAGCTTTTCATCAGGACCATACAGGGTCCAGCCCTGTATTTTCCACTCCTATATTCTAATGAATAGGCTTTTTAAAAAAGAATTATAGTTATTATGCTACACGCTGTCAATAATAAAACATGCGTTTTCCATATACATACGATTTGTATTCTACTCGTATTTATATATGAGTGTTAAGTTATACTTCATGGTCTCAGGCGAGGGCAGGATCACCTCGTGGAAACATTGTTCCTATCGGCAAACCCGCTCGGTACTACCTGTTCAGTCCTCACCCGACCGCATACGGTCGGGTGAGGACTGAACAGGTAGTACCGAGCGGGTTTGCCGATAGGAACAATGTTTCCACGAGGTGATCCTGCCCTCGCCTGAGACCATGAAGTATAACTTAACACTCATATATAAATACGAGTAGAATACAAATCGTATGTATATGGAAAACGCATGTTTTATTATTGACCGCGTGTAGCATAATAACTATAATTTTTTTTTAAAAAGCCTATTCATTAGAATATAGGAGTGGAAAATACAGGGCTGGACCCTGTATGGTCCTGATGAAAAGCTTGGGGAGCTTGAAAAATGTCGGCCAGAACACTGATCTAGCTCAAACTTAAAGTTAGAACACAGTGTTACCCCATTTTAATCATACCACACTAGGAGCAAAATAAATTGTTGAGGCCCACTAGCACGGTATTTTTAATCACACACCCACTCCACCATCACTACACTTTACACCACACATAGTCATTTCACAAACTAGTGCTCCTGCGTAGTCCGCTTGTCGCAGCACGCCCCTTTTCGTAGAGAACTGGGATGGCCCCAATGATGAAGCATGTCACCGTGGGGCAACCCCGGTGAGTGAGGGGACTCTAGAAAGAAATTTTTCTTTCTTAAAATTTTGGTACACACTGACTTAATTAGCAGTAACCAGAAAATACCAACTAGGTCTCTGAACCCTTCACAGGGGGTTCCTGTATTTCTGATACATAGAGTTTTTATACAGTTCATGTAATGCAACCTTCAGGTGGGACCACCTGGCATTGCTGCACAACCAGCTGGACCTGATTGTGTATCCATCAGTCCTATTATGGTTAATTCAGTGATGGGCAAGTGTCCACAGAATAAGGGTGAGTTCCCTTATTGGCTTCCTCAGAAATTTGGACAAATGCAAACTGTTGTGCCGGATACCACCCCTGTGGAGAAACACAGGATCTTAACCATAGGTTTGCCTAGAGTCTTGATTCTTGAATTAGCTGATTGTAACACCTGGGGCATGGTGCTTTGCAGCAGTATATTTGAAGTGTTTCGGTACTCCCTCCATGATCGTACTCCCTTCCATGATAAAACATGTTCAGGATGAACACAGAGTCAAGGTGGCTCTGGATTTAAGGATGAGACTGGTGGGGGTGTCAGATGTGGTTGCTGATATGCTCCTTGCTAATGTCAGGGGTGATGCTCTAAGCGTACAAGTGGCTAACCGCTTGGAGGCTGTTGCAGACACAGACAAGCCATGCGAATTGCTGAAGATTATTGCAAAGGCTTATTAAACGATATGCCGCAATACTCTGGGAGTTAAGCCGTTTACTCAAACCCAAACACAATCTGAAACACAAAAAACCCAAGCTGATAAAGACGGATGCCCGTTCTTTCCTAAAAAGAACTGGAAAAATAAGAAACAGGGGCAACACCAGCAGAAACAAGGTTCACGTGCTGGTTCACCGACACCTGAGTCTTCTGAGTGTACTTATGATTTGTGCGACCGCCCAAAAACTGGAACTCCTGATAGATTTCAAGTCCTTGATCAGCGCTCTCCTCATTCTTTACAGGACACATCATACTCTCAAGTCAGTGGAGGGGAGCATCAGGATTGTGGCAAAGGTCTAACTAATCAACAGAGATGAGATCAACCTCAACAGTTTAACATTAAAGCCAAACAGGAGGACCTGCCTCCTTTTCGACTCCCGTATCAGAAGAAAGAAGTTGCCACTTCAACAGCGAGATATGCCTCAGACGGTGAGGACACGCCTCCTGGACTGGACATGGGCAGTGACTCTGTTCAACAGCGCGGTGGAGGTTACCATAGTGCGGGAAGCGCTATGTCCCTGTCTGGAGGCGAAATGAACTTATACATTCATTACAGTAGAAACAGCAGATTCCCGGGTTGTACCCCGGATAGACTCTATTAGAATTTTTTCCAAACAGAAGTCGATATACAGTGTCTAATCAGAGCAGTTTTCTGGGAAAATCTAACCTCGAATGACATTTTGTTGGCGGCGGCAGATTGGCCTCCACCCTTTGTGTTAGACGCTTCTAGAGGGGAGGACATTATACTTCCGAGGTTTTGTGTTACGTCCCTGAGGAACATGCAACGGCTTTCGCAGCTGAGTGGGCTTTGCCCTTGCCCCGGCGGTGTACAGTAATCAGGTTGGCTGGGATATTGATTCCCTGGCACATGAGATACCTTTATGATCTATGCCACAGCCAAAACCAAAATATCCAATCAAACCTGAAGCTAAGGCTCAAGTTTGGGACATTCTAACAAAGTTAGAGTATCATGGAGTGATTGAATCATGTACTTCACTGATGAATAATCCTCCCTTAACGGTATCAAAACCTGATGGTACATATCGTATTGTATTGGATTATCCAAATTTTGAAAATTAATTGTCGCACATTTGCAGTATAAAACACACACAGCTCTGTGCTGGTGAACAACCTTGTTCGTAAAAAAAATACAAAACTACGCTGGACATTTCCAATGGTTTCTACAGTCATAATCTGGCTCCCAAGAGCAGTGACTTGAAAGCATTTACTGCCGTCGGAAATCAGAAAAAAATTACGCGTTTGACCATGGGGTAAAAACAGTCCCACAGGATTTACTGCATCAGATGCATTCTCGTATGTTGATGACATTTATCTGACGGACGGCGAACTGATGCCGCATCTTGTCTGAGTCGACCGCATCATTGTATTTTTTGCCGACTATGGATATAAATTAAATTTTGCTAAATCACATATCGCTCATTTGGCAGTACTCGTTTTGGGCTATGAGCTCAATAATGAGGTAAGGGGTTAGCCCCCCACTTGCTTGAGAAATGTGCACAATTGCAACCCCCTTCCCCACTGAAGAAACTTCAGTCCTTGCTGGGATTTTTTAATTTTGGGAGGACATACATTCCCGATTATGCCCAGCGTATCAAACCACTATATACATTGATATATCCAACAGTGGTTCTAATGGCAGTTCTGAAAGAATGCTCACTGGCGCATGGCAAACGCATTCTTATGGTCACTCCCTTCCCTGCTTTGGAGGCCATGACTAAGGCAAGTGTACCTAGCTCTACTGCACTACATCCCCGTTGGATACAATGGGCCATGTCTTTGACATCATCTGATGTCACATTTATCTTTGACCCTGCACATCAGACACAGGAGTTTTTACAGTATGCAAATATTCATCCTCCATTGTCGTTGCTTTCTTTACATGAGTACAAATATATCATTTATACAGACGGCTCAGCTCAACCACCCATTGGGTCCAAACATGGTTATTCAGCAGCTTGCGCAATTGTTGCTGGTTCAATTGTCAATGGAGAATTTAACTCTTCTACAGTGCATGCACAGTCACTTGGAGACTTTACAGCACAATTGGAGGAGGTGCATGCTCTTGTTCTTGCTAAAGAGTTTGCTGATCCTAATGTGAATAGTCTTATTGTTCGCAATTCTTACCTTTGTGCCCAGTGTTTTAATGACAACATGTTCATTTGGTCTCAAAATGACTATCTAGACTCTAAAGGCAGTGCAATTAAGAATAAAACGCTTTGGGTTTGAGTGGCAGACCTTAAACAATGTCTGCCCGCCACACGTTATACATACTTTTGGCAATCAGCCAAGGATAATGACATCCTGGCAGCGGTAGCTGCTAAGAGGGAGGTTACTGCTTATCCTCATGGTCTCCCTTCAAAATACTCTTATCATATATCTGCCAAACTAGTTCCTTATGCTAAGATTCCATCAGATGGAGATCGGTTGATTCCCAACATTGACCCCAGACTTGTTTTGATCAAAGCCGCGTACGACGGCATGGCTTCTACACATGCTGGGGAGTCTGTGACAGAGCCGTAATCTGGTATTTTCTTGTGACGTTTGTCTATGGTCTCAAGTCCACCACAAACACAGCTCTGTATTTCCAAGAAGCACTTTAGATGTGTGTATCTCGATCACTGTGGTCCATTCTCATCTGATACTGCGTCTGAATATATATTTGTTGCAGTTGACTCATGCACTAGATTCCTTTGGGTTTGGCCACAACACAGTGCTGACGTTCGAAATGTCATCAGGGATTTGGATTTCTTTGTCAGAATGTTTGCATGTGGCACCTTCCATTCAGACCAAAGTCCAGCATTCGCCTCTAAGGCGTACATGATGCTATGAAGTCAAAGACAAATTCGTCTCCATTCAGGCCTGAGGGCAATTCTATTGTGGAGCAAATGAACCATTACTTAATGCAATCCTTGACAGGTAGAGCCTTAGGTACTGCCAGGAACTGGCTTGTCCATTTGTATGGTGTTCAACATGCACTCACTAATCTCCCTAGAAGATCTCTGAGTGGAAGGACCCCATACAAAATGCTCTAAGGCATTAAAATGTTTTTGCTAGACCTTGATGGTCCAGACTTTGTGGCAGCAGTCACAACCTTTGATCATTCTACTGTGTTACAGGACCCATGACAGCTATTCAACTGAACATTTACCCTCTTCCAATGATGCAGCTCTGCTTATTCTGGTTGCTGGCTGGCTTCCCAAGATTGAAGATCTGGTGCGAGAAAAGCTAGAGAACAAAAATGAATTTGGTCTCTCTTATTGTGCACCAGTTCGAGTACCTGGATTGAAGGGTACTCATACAGAAAATATACCACCTTTTCATGTTCGCAAAGACAACAGATAGATCTTAGTGGACAATGTCATGTTACAAAGTCTAGGGGATTCTGAATAGTAGTTACAATTACTGTTACCTGCAATGCTATTTCTTTGAATCCGGTATCCTCAACCTCTAAGACTAAAGCATGTACCGCTAAGGGTGAAATTGAAACTGCTATTGACCTTCCACCTGTTCTGCCTCTATCCTCTTCCATTGCAGATGTCGAGTATATGTATCCTACAGATGAGTCTCAGAAGGAAGTGCCAAGCATTCCTCGAGAACATCATGCTGATACATCCCACCCCCCTTTAATGGTGAGGGGTGCAAGCGGTTATTTTGGGGACCATGCCAGCTTCTCTTATGACTCATCCTCCTCATCTTCCAGTTTGGCAGTCCCACTGACTAAATTAAGTGTTTTCATCTTGTGGTTCAAAAAGACTTACCTGGTCCCACCATGGACCTACATCAGGTTGGTGCTGATCCTAATTTTCCTCTTTATGTCGATTGGATTTGTGACAGTGTTCTTCTTACTCATCAATGGTCATTATTTGCCAGAACGCTCTGCCTTGAACTTGGTCAAGGAAATTCTGGCCCCTCAGACATCATCCCATATCAGGAAACGTGATCAGACACTTGTGAACATTTCAGCATTCCCGGTTGCAGATGGAATAATTTGGGACAAAGTAGCTTTAGAAATTTACGGTCCGACTGAGGTGCTCTGCGCAGAAGCATACACCTATTACCAGACATATATGTGCAACCCCCAATATTGATGAAGAAATGCTTGTCTGTAACACTCAAATTTGGCAATGTAATAAGTATGACTCAACAGCCCATCAAGCTCTACGGTAGGCCACCACCAGTATGTAGGCCATAGGGGGGTCAGGGTCCAGCATGCACCCTGTCCACATTGGGAAGACTGCCATAACTGGACCTCCATTATCTTCTGGGTCCGGTGCCTCAGGTACTCCCACTACTTCCTGCAATGCATGAACATGGTCCACACGTTCCAGGCTATGGCTCTTCAAAGGGCTTTCTTCTGGTGGGTGTTGACCTATATGGATGCAATAGAGGAAGAAACATATTGTGATGGCAACTTTTTGTATATCTGTTTGTTTGATACCCATTCTGTATACAACTAGCACAAGCATTTATCAATAGTCAACAAAACACAACTACAACTACTGTATACAACTAGCACACGCATTTATCAATGGTCAACAAAACACATGTGTAAATGTCACCTGATAAGCATTACAAACACATGAATACACACTTTTGTGGTCATCTGCTGACTATCCTCAACCTTAGTAATGACCTACACTGACTAAGCCATTCCAATAACATACACCCCAGGGCCATCTTACATGTACTGTAATGTGAGGTAGTATAACACACAACACATCATTGAGATCTTTTGTAGGGTAAACTACTCATGCATGACTGCACAGGCACCTTTGCAGCCAGGCCCAATCACTTGATACATATGATCCATAGAGCCTGGTACCATGTTATGGATTACATCCTAAAATGTAGGGCTCGAAGTAAGGACTGGCATGTTTGTCGCTGAGATTTTCTTATCTAGGGTTGTTTGGAAATATGGACCACTTATTTGGATATCATACTATGTCAGATTGAGTGTGTGTGTTATGTACTGCCATCACAGGACACACCTTTTTCCATAATTGGCACTGTAATAAGGATGGCATTCAACATACCATTGTATATCTTTCTTCATTGGATTGAATGTAACAAAACTGGTGAATGACATTTCAAAATCTCTTCAGAATTAACCAACTATCTACACTGGCCAATAATCAGATGTTTAATTTGCCTGTACAGTCGAAGCATAACTTATTGAAAAATTCCAATAGCCCTGTGGGTGTAAGGGGACTGTCATAAGTAAAAGATGCACATTGACAATGTGGGTCAATGGAAAGAAGTATCTGATCAGAGGGTCCCCTCTGTCACCATTCTAAATAAAGTCCATTTAAAAGCAATCAGGGCTGCCATTGCTTAATAAAAATAATTTTGAGAGCATCCATTAATCTGCAGGTATACCAGGAGATACCTCTGCCCCTGTATGGGCCATGTCCCAGATTGGCTATAAGTAATTGTCAGGCCTTGCCCTGTGTAGGTTGCGCCTAGTCAATCAATCAATCAATCAGTGACACTTATAAAGCGCGCTACATACCCGTAGGGTCTCAAGGCGCTTGGGTGCCGCTACTGCTCGAACAGCCAGGTCTTCAGCTTCTTCCTGAAGGAGAGGTGGTCTTGGGTCAGGCGCAGGTCGGTCGGGAGGGAGTTCCAGGTCTTGGCGGCCAGGTAGGAGAAGGACCTTCCTCCTGTAGTCGCTCTTCCGATGCGGGGGACGGCGGCGAGGGCGTGGTTGGCTGATCGGAGGTGGCGTTTGGGAGCGTAGAAGTTGACTCGGCTGTTGAGGTAGCTCGGGCCTTGGTCGTGTAGGGCTTTGTGTGCGTGGGTGAGGAGGCGGAAGGTGATTCTTTTGTTGACGGGGAGCCAGTGAAGGTCTCTCAGATGTCCGGAGATGTGTCTGGTTCGTGGGATGTCGAGGATGAGTCTGGCTGAGGCGTTCTGGATCCGCTGGAGTCTTTTCTGGAGCTTGGCGGTGGTACCGGCGTAGAGGGCGTTGCCGTAGTCCAGTCGACTGGTGACGAGGGCCTGGGTGACGGTCTTCCTGGTCTCGGTGGGGATCCACCAGAAGATCTTCCGTAGCATGCGTAGGATGTTGAAGCACGCCGAGGAGACGTTGTTGACTTGCCTGGTCATGGAGAGGGAGGGGTCCAGGATGAAGCCCAGGTTGCGTGCATGGTCTGTCGGTTTGGGTGCGGTGCCCAGGGCGGGAGGCCACCAGGAGTCGTCCCAGGTGGAGGGTGAGGAGCCCAGGATGAGGACCTCCGTCTTGTCCGAGTTCAGTTTCAGGCGGCTGGTCGTCATCCACTCGGCTACCTCTTTCATCCCTTCGTGCAGGTTGGCTCTGGCGGCGGCGGGGTCGTTGGTCAGGGAGAGGATCAGCTGGGTGTCGTCGGCGTAGGAGATTATGCTGAGGTTGTGTTTGCGTACGATGGCCGCGAGGGGGCTCATGTAGACGTTGAAGAGGGTGGGGCTCAGAGATGATCCTTGGGGGACGCCGCAGATGACTTCAGAGGCCTCTGACTTGTACGGTGGTAGGCGGACTCTCTGTGTTCTTCCGTCGAGGAAGGAGATGATCCATTCCAGCGCCTTGTCCTGGATTCCGATGTTGCTGAGGCGCCGTACTAGGGTGCGGTGGCAGACCGTGTCGAATGCCGCGGAGAGGTCTAGGAGGATGAGGGCCTCTGTTTCTCCATTGTCCATCAGGGCTCGGATGTCATCGGTGGCGGCGATGAGGGCGGTCTCGGTGCTGTGGTTGGCTCGGAAGCCGGACTGTGAGGGGTCGAGGGATCCGTTTGTCTCGAGGAAGGCGGCCATCTGCTTGTTGACGGTCTTCTCGATGACTTTGGCTGGAAACGGGAGGAGTGAGATGGGGCGGTAATTCTTGAGGTCGGTGGGGTCCGCTGTTGGTTTCTTGAGTAGAGCGCTGAGTTCGGCGTGTTTCCAGCTCTCAGGGAAGATGGTGGTGTCGAAGGATGTGTTGATGATGTCTCGCAGGTGGGGTGCAATGACAGCGTCGGCCTTGTTGAAGACGTGGTGAGGGCAGGGGTCGGTCGGTGATCCGGAGTGGATGGAGTTCATCGTGCGGATGGTGTCTTCGGTGCTGATCGGGGTCCAGGCGTGGAGGGTGGTGGTGGGGGGTGGTTGCTCGGTCATGGTGTGCGTTGGTTGGTTGTTGAAGCTGTTGTGTATGTCCGCGATCTTGTTGTGGAAGTATGAAGCGAGGGAGTTGCAGAGGTCTTGCGATGGGGTGATGTCGTTGTTTCCTGCGCTGGGGTTGGAAAGCTCTTTCACGATGTTGAAGAGTTCCTTGCAGTTGTGTGCGTTGTTGTCCAACCGGTCCTTGAATGCTGTTTTCTTGGCGGCGCGGATCAGCTGGTGGTGTTTCCGGGTGGCAAGTTTGAAGGAGGTCCTGTTGTCCGGTGTCGGTTCCCTTCTCCAGACTTTCTCGAGGGCTCGGCAGTTCTTCTTGGAGCTCTTGAGTTCGTTGGTGAACCATGGGGCCTTCTTGCTGCCGGGTCTGCTAGGCGGGGTCCTCAGTGGGGCGAGTTCGTCCGCGCAGTTGCTGATCCACTTTGTGAGGTTGTCGGCGGCCTGGCTGGGGTTCGCTGAGCTCTGTCCATCACCTTTTCCAAAATTGATTTTATCCACACTATGTGTGGGAGGGTATACTCAGACGTGAGTCCCTAGCTCATTGCACCATCAGGATTCAAGCAAGCCGGGCCGACGAGGCTGAAATGCCAGAAACCGGTCCCCGGTACCTTGTCTCCTTTCTGGCGAAGAATTGGCTTGGTAGTTTGGTCTGCCCTGTTCCCATCATGCACTGGGACAGGAACAGACTAATTTGCATGTAGCCAGGTTCTGAGCTGGGATGGTGCAGTGAGCTAAAAAACGGTGATGGATCAAGCCCTGATCTCTTGACTGGGTAGGAGTATTCTGCATCATTCAGAAACTCTGTCCATCACCTTTTCCAAAATTGATTTTATCCACACTATATGTGGGAGGGTATACTCAGACGTGAGTCCCTAGCTCATTGCACCATCAGGATTCAAGCAAGCCGGGCCGACGAGGCTGAAATGCCAGAAACCGGTCCCCGGTAGCTTGTCTCCTTTCTGGCGAAGAATTTGCTTGGTAGTTTGGTCTGCCCTGTTCCCATCATGCACTGGGACAGGAACAGACTAATTTGCATGTAGCCAGGTTCTGAGCTGGGATGGTGCAGTGAGCTAAAAAACGGTGATGGATCAAGCCCTGATCTCTTGACTGGGTAGGAGTATTCTGCATCATTCAGAAACTCTGTCCATCACCTTTTCCAAAATTGATTTTATCCACACTATGTGTGGGAGGGTATACTCAGACGTGAGTCCCTAGCTCATTGCACCATCAGGATTCAAGCAAGCCGGGCCGACGAGGCTGAAATGCCAGAAACCGGTCCCCGGTAGCTTGTCTCCTTTCTGGCGAAGAATTGGCTTGGTAGTTTGGTCTGCCCTGTTCCCATCATGCACTGGGACAGGAACAGACTAATTTGCATGTAGCCAGGTTCTGAGCTGGGATGGTGCAGTGAGCTAAAAAACGGTGATGGATCAAGCCCTGATCTCTTGACTGGGTAGGAGTATTCTGCATCATTCAGAAACTCTGTCCATCACCTTTTCCAAAATTGATTTTATCCACACTATGTGTGGGAGGGTATACTCAGACGTGAGTCCCTAGCTCATTGCACCATCAGGATTCAAGCAAGCCGGGCCGACGAGGCTGAAATGCCAGAAACCGGTCCCCGGTAGCTTGTCTCCTTTCTGGCGAAGAATTGGCTTGGTAGTTTGGTCTGCCCTGTTCCCATCATGCACTGGGACAGGAACAGACTAATTTGCATGTAGCCAGGTTCTGAGCTGGGATGGTGCAGTGAGCTAAAAAACGGTGATGGATCAAGCCCTGATCTCTTGACTGGGTAGGAGTATTCTGCATCATTCAGAAACTCTGTCCATCACCTTTTCCAAAATTGATTTTATCCACACTATGTGTGGGAGGGTATACTCAGACGTGAGTCCCTAGCTCATTGCACCATCAGGATTCAAGCAAGCCGGGCCGACGAGGCTGAAATGCCAGAAACCGGTCCCCGGTAGCTTGTCTCCTTTCTGGTGAAGAATTGGCTTGGTAGTTTGGTCTGCCCTGTTCCCATCATGCACTGGGACAGGAACAGACTAATTTGCATGTAGCCAGGTTCTGAGCTGGGATGGTGCAGTGAGCTAAAAAACGGTGATGGATCAAGCCCTGATCTCTTGACTGGGTAGGAGTATTCTGCATCATTCAGAAACTCTGTCCATCACCTTTTCCAAAATTGATTTTATCCACACTATGTGTGGGAGGGTATACTCAGACGTGAGTCCCTAGCTCATTGCACCATCAGGATTCAAGCAAGCCGGGCCGACGAGGCTGAAATGCCAGAAACCGGTCCCCGGTAGCTTGTCTCCTTTCTGGCGAAGAATTGGCTTGGTAGTTTGGTCTGCCCTGTTCCCATCATGCACTGGGACAGGAACAGACTAATTTGCATGTAGCCAGGTTCTGAGCTGGGATGGTGCAGTGAGCTAAAAAACGGTGATGGATCAAGCCCTGATCTCTTGACTGGGTAGGAGTATTCTGCATCATTCAGAAACTCTGTCCATCACCTTTTCCAAAATTGATTTTATCCACACTATGTGTGGGAGGGTATACTCAGATGTGAGTCCCTAGCTCATTGCACCATCAGGATTCAAGCAAGCCGGGCCGACGAGGCTGAAATGCCAGAAACCGGTCCCCGGTAGCTTGTCTCCTTTCTGGCGAAGAATTGGCTTGGTAGTTTGGTCTGCCCTGTTCCCATCATGCACTGGGACAGGAACAGACTAATTTGCATGTAGCCAGGTTCTGAGCAGGGATGGTGCAGTGAGCTAAAAAACGGTGATGGATCAAGCCCTGATCTCTTGACTGGGTAGGAGTATTCTGCATCATTCAGAAACTCTGTCCATCACCTTTTCCAAAATTGATTTTATCCACACTATGTGTGGGAGGGTATACTCAGACGTGAGTCCCTAGCTCATTGCACCATCAGGATTCAAGCAAGCCGGGCCGACGAGGCTGAAATGCCAGAAACCGGTCCCCGGTAGCTTGTCTCCTTTCTGGCGAAGAATTGGCTTGGTAGTTTGGTCTGCCCTGTTCCCATCATGCACTGGGACAGGAACAGACTAATTTGCATGTAGCCAGGTTCTGAGCTGGGATGGTGCAGTGAGCTAAAAAACGGTGATGGATCAAGCCCTGATCTCTTGACTGGGTAGGAGTATTCTGCATCATTCAGAAACTCTGTCCATCACCTTTTCCAAAATTGATTTTATCCACACTATGTGTGGGAGGGTATACTCAGACGTGAGTCCCTAGCTCATTGCACCATCAGGATTCAAGCAAGCCGGGCCGACGAGGCTGAAATGCCAGAAACCGGTCCCCGGTAGCTTGTCTCCTTTCTGGCGAAGAATTGGCTTGGTAGTTTGGTCTGCCCTGTTCCCATCATGCACTGGGACAGGAACAGACTAATTTGCATGTAGCCAGGTTCTGAGCTGGGATGGTGCAGTGAGCTAAAAAACGGTGATGGATCAAGCCCTGATCTCTTGACTGGGTAGGAGTATTCTGCATCATTCAGAAACTCTGTCCATCACCTTTTCCAAAATTGATTTTATCCACACTATGTGTGGGAGGGTATACTCAGACGTGAGTCCCTAGCTCATTGCACCATCAGGATTCAAGCAAGCCGGGCCGACGAGGCTGAAATGCCAGAAACCGGTCCCCGGTAGCTTGTCTCCTTTCTGGCGAAGAATTGGCTTGGTAGTTTGGTCTGCCCTGTTCCCATCATGCACTGGGACAGGAACAGACTAATTTGCATGTAGCCAGGTTCTGAGCTGGGATGGTGCAGTGAGCTAAAAAACTGTGATGGATCAAGCCCTGATCTCTTGACTGGGTAGGAGTATTCTGCATCATTCAGAAACTCTGTCCATCACCTTTTCCAAAATTGATTTTATCCACACTATGTGTGGGAGGGTATACTCAGACGTGAGTCCCTAGCTCATTGCACCATCAGGATTCAAGCAAGCCGGGCTGACGAGGCTGAAATGCCAGAAACCGGTCCCCGGTAGCTTGTCTCCTTTCTGGCGAAGAATTGGCTTGGTAGTTTGGTCTGCCCTGTTCCCATCATGCACTGGGACAGGAACAGACTAATTTGCATGTAGCCAGGTTCTGAGCTGGGATGGTGCAGTGAGCTAAAAAACGGTGATGGATCAAGCCCTGATCTCTTGACTGGGTAGGAGTATTCTGCATCATTCAGAAACTCTGTCCATCACCTTTTCCAAAATTGGGGTTCGCTGAGCTGGCAGGAGGGTGCTGGCTCAGGGAGGTGGTGAGCTGGTCTGCTGTGATCTTGTTCCAGCTTCTGCGGGCGGCCTGTTGCTGGTGTTGGTGGGTCGTCGTTCTCTTGAAGGTGAAGTGGACGCAGCTGTGGTCCGTCCATTGAAGCTCTGTGGCGTGGCTAAAGTCGATGTCTGTACTGGAAGAGAAGACTGCGTCGAGTGTGTGTCCGGCGAGGTGGGTGGGGGTGGACACCAGTTGCTTGAGTCCCAGGTTGGCGAGGTTGTCGAGCAGGGTGCTGGTGTTGCGGTCGTTGTTGTTCTCCAGATGGAAGTTGAGGTCTCCCAGGAGGATGTAGTCAGCGGAGGGGAGGGCATGCGGGCTGACGAAGTCGGCGATGTCCTCGCTGAATTGCGTGCGTGGTCCAGGGGGTCGGTAGATCAGGGTGCCTCTGAGGGTGGTGTTCGGGTTGGTGTGGATCTGGAAATGCAGGTGTTCGGCGCTGGTCAGGGTGTTGTCGGTGCTGGTCGTGAGACGGATGGTGCTCCTGTGGATGATGGCGATGCCTCCTCCCATCTGGTTGGCGTTTCGGTCCCTCCGGACGATCTTGTAGCCCTCTGGGATGGCGATGGCGATGTCGGGAGCTGAAGAGGCGTTCATCCAGGTCTCCGTGAGGAAGGCAACGTCAGGGGCTGTGGCGTCTAGGAGGTTCCAGAGTTTGATGGCATGTCTGTGGACGGAGCGGGTGTTGAGCAGGATGCACTTGAGGTGGGTGCTGCTGGTGTTCGACTTGGCGGGTGCTGGTGCGAGGCTGGTCCGGATGCAGGTGAACTTGCAGGCGTGGCAGCTGAATGGTCCGTGGGTACGTCGTGGAGTGGCTTGATGGCATTCTGGGAGTCGGCCGGTGTTGAGAGCGGTGAGGGTGGCGGCGGAGTACGTCAGGCGGGTCGGTCGGGGTCCTCGTGGGCCAGGGGTCCTGGCACTGGGCGCGGTCCAGGCGCGGACGGGCGTAGACGGGCTTACCTTTGGCGCTCCTTCGGCGCACAATCGGCGCACCCGCTACGCGTGACCGCTGCGCGTGACCGCTGTGCGTTCGCACGGTCGCCATTTAAGGCGAAGTGCGCGGGTGGGCGGAGCAGCTGGGAGGCGGGAGCGGGGAGGGTACAGAGTAGAAAAAGGGGCGGGGAAAAGCGGCGGTGGCGGGAAGGGAGGGCGGAGGGCGGCGAGGTAGGCGGACAACAAGGAAGGAAGACCAAAACACGGGAAAAATGAAATAAAACAAAACAGGCACAAATTATCGACAAAACAAGGGCAAAATGAAAATAAAACAAAACAGGCACAAATTATCGACAAAACAAGGGCAAAAACAACCGCAGCGGAGGCAGCCGGCAACCGGCAAACGAGGCAGCAGCGAGGCAGAGGGCAGGCAAGGGGCACACGCAGCAGCTGGTGGCCGTGCGGCGCGGGGGTGTCCCACAAGTGGGACACCCCCGCGCCTAGTGAGCCACCATAGACATAACAGATGTTCAAAATGTCCCATATGCAGAGTCAGACATCTGCCATTTTAACAGAACTGCAGTATTGGTGACTGTGAAGTGTGTCCCCTCCCCAACAAATGAGAGCTAACATGTTTACATTTAAAAAACTGCCTTCCCGTATAATGCCCAGTACAAAAATCATGTGTTTAGTGCATTACTGTGCGTAACATGTGTGCGGTGCACTGAACACCGTGGTTGAAGGTTTTTCACCAAAAATGTCATGAAAATCTATTTTTAGTGCACATACTACATTTCTGAATTGGTGATATGCACATTTCTGTTACAGACACACGTGAAGGCCAAATTGGGGATTATTGGTGGATTTTGAACAATAGACAATGATAATGTGAATCATATGTAATACTTTGTGACATAGTTGTTATGCCACAGGAGTTTTGACATACTCTTCATATTTGTTACTCTGGACACTGTGACCAATGTACAAAATCATGTTCATTCCTCACATAGGTACCCTAGGAGAGGGAGGAGATGACAGCCTCCAGTGTATCATCCATTTCCAGACTGTTAGGAAGAAAGAAATGTGATCAATACATTTTGTTTGAATAGTTTTCATCTTTTATCTCTCTGCTTCGCATTAAGTTTGGCCTCAACAGCGATAATTTTCCTCCTCAGGACCAACTTAAGAGAGTCCCAAAATGTAACTATCTGTTGGGTCAAGCCCTTGTTGTCTGTCAGGTAGGTAGAGAGTCACCAGTGTCTCTGTTGGGAAGGACTGTCAGGGTCGTGTAGAGTAAAGGGTTAGCCAGAATGGACAGTATGGGTGGTAACTTCTATTTCTACTTGAAGGGTCCTCGCTCGGAGCTGTGTGTTTTGCCAAGTTAGTAATCCCATCTAGCACATGTCTAGTGTGAGGATGAATAGAATGTGACTCCTCCTTGTCATTAGGGTGCGGAAAATTCCAAATGTTCTATATCCTTAGGTCTTTGACCCAAAGAATGATTATGTGCACTTCTGCTCATTCCTTGCTCTGGTGCACTTTGTTCTGCCTAGCAGCATAATAGGCAGCCTTGTGCCATGGTACAAGAGTGTCTGCATTACAGACAGAATTGTTTAGTTAATTGTGTTTGTGCTTCTTGCAACAAAAAAAACTTAAGAGACAATTTCCTCTTTCTATAATGTGTTATGCATCATGCATAGAAAATTAAAATATTACTGAAATGTAAATATATTTCTCCTCATTACGCCATACTCTAGAGGAGCGTCACTTTTGGGCAATGTAGATTTTCCCTAGCTTGATCGTCACAAAATCCGGATATTTTTTAAAGCTACAGAGGCTAATAATATTGCAATCTTCTTTATTGGTGCAACGCCTTTAAAGATAACAGAAATTTAATGAAATTCCAATCCTAGCAAATGGTCAGAGTCCCCAGCCGTCGTCCTTCTTTTTAGCTGCTGCTCACAGAGATAAGTATGATTTTGTTTATTTGTATGAGCAGTAGTATGGCTGAGATACCCGCCACCCCCTCTCAACACAATCCCCAAGGATGGGAAACCGGAAACAGTTCTGAACTTTTGGAAGACGGGAGGGAGTGACCCTCCCGGCCGTATTTATTAAAATATGAAACAAAATTAAAACATTAAGATAACAGTTTCATATTATGTACAATTTCATTACCACATTGCGATGTTTGGCTAACCTTAACATATTCTCTAATACAAAGGTTCTCCTAGCCGAACTAACATCCTACAAAACATTTAACTTGAAATTTTGAAATTGTACATCCTAACGTTTAAGGGCCAACGGCAAGGTCGTAACCGGTGTCAAGATCCCTAAACCAGAAATATCCCCCTCACTTGTGAGGGGCGACCGCACAGAGGTGTACCTAAAGTGCAACTACCAATTTCCCTTGACTTGACGGGGGCCCCAATAAACTCGACGCCACTTAAAGGTCGTCCGAGGACTCGTGTGAGGTATCTAGAAGGTAGCGTAGACCCCCCCCCAAACCCCTCACAACTTACCACATCTGCCGTCGCAGATGTCCTGGCCCCGGGAAATTCCCCAGGAGGGGGCTGTAGCCCCTCCTACCCAGGAAGGGGCCTTGACCGCCTTTCCTTTCCTTTCGGCGGCCCATCCTTAGAAGGGACCGCCTCCCCGTTGAGGGGCCAATGGCCACCTCCCTCGAGCGCTCCCATCCGTAATGGGTGACGCCCACTCATAGGGATCTTCCAATTAGTGCTCACCGATCATGACCTTACCGCCCAACCAAAATAAATACGACAATTCTAACTAAATTACTAAATGACTAAATTACTTAAAAGACAGTAACAACAATAACTTTATTAAAAGCATGCCTACTGATCAATACTAGAGCAGGATTACTTTATTTGCAAAACATACGACAAATTAACCATTCTTTATTGCATATTCAAAGATATCACGATAATAATCCCAACCTGCAAACAAAAAATTAGAATTACCACATCAAACTTTATTCAAAACCACTTGCTGTCCTCAGGGGCTGGTGGGTGGGTCAAAATTGGCTCTTCGTTCCGTCTTGAGCTCACGTGCAGCGAGGAGGTGCAGCTTCAGAGCACAGGAACAAGAGGATGCTTTCTTGGCTTGTTGCTCCTTTTATCCGTCTTCAGGGCGGGCGTAAACCCGCCCCTGCCTGCCCCAAGGGCGTGGCCGGCCGCGTCAGTGTCTAGGCCAGCCCACTCCAGGGCGGGAAAAAGGCGCGCCCCGGCTACGCCGCTTCGGGCATACCAGCCGAGACACGCCTCCCGCCCAAGATGTCTTCCCGGGGGGATCGTGGTACTCCGCCATACGTTCGGGGGGACCGAATGGTCGCCCCTTTCCATATGGCTGAGATACCCGCCACCCCCTCTCAACACAATCCCCAAGGATGGGAAACCGGAAACAGTTCTGAACTTTTGGAAGACGGGAGGGAGTGACCCTCCCGGCCGTATTTCTTAAAATATGAAACAAAATTAAAACATTAAGATAACAGTTTCATATTATGTACAATTTCATTACCACATTGCTATGTTTGGCTAACCTTAACATATTCTCTAATACAAAGGTTCTCCTAGCCGAACTAACATCCTACAAAACATTTAACTTGAAATTTTGAAATTGTACATCCTAACGTTTAAGGGCCAATGGCAAGGTCGTAACCGGTGTCAAGATCCCTAAACCAGAAATATCCCCCTCACTTGTGAGGGGCGACCGCACAGAGGTGTACCTCAAGTGCAACTACCAATTTCCCTTGACTTGACGGGGGCCCCAATAAACTCGACGCCACTTAAAGGTCGTCCGAGGACTCGTGTGAGGTATCTAGAAGGTAGCGTAGACCCCCCCCCAAACCCCTCACAACTTACCACATCTGCCGTCGCAGATGTCCTGGCCCCGGGAAATTCCCCAGGAGGGGGCTGTAGCCCCTCCTACCCAGGAAGGGGCCTTGACCGCCTTTCCTTTCCTTTCGGCGGCCCATCCTTAGAAGGGACCGCCTCCCCGTTGAGGGGCCAATGGCCACCTCCCTCGAGCGCTCCCATCCGTAATGGGTGACGCCCACTCATAGGGATCTTCCAATTAGTGCTCACCGATCATGACCTTACCGCCCGACCAAAATAAATACGACAATTCTAACTAAATTACTAAATGACTAAATTACTTAAAAGACAGTAACAACAATAACTTTATTAAAAGCATGCCTACTGATCAATACTAGAGCAGGATTACTTTATTTGCAAAACATACGACAAATTAACCATTCTTTATTGCATATTCAAAGATATCACGATAATAATCCCAACCTGCAAACAAAAAATTAGAATTACCACATCAAACTTTATTCAAAACCACTTGCTGTCCTCAGGGGCTGGTGGGTGGGTCAAAATTGGCTCTTCGTTCCGTCTTGAGCTCACGTGCAGCGAGGAGGTGCAGCTTCAGAGCACAGGAACAAGAGGATGCTTTCTTGGCTTGTTGCTCCTTTTATCCGTCTTCAGGGCGTGCGTAAACCCGCCCCTGCCTGCCCCAAGGGCGTGGCCGGCCGCGTCAATGTCTAGGCCAGCCTACTCCAGGGCGGGAAAAAGGCGCGCCCCGGCTACGCCGCTTCGGGCATACCAGCCGAGACACGCCTCCCGCCCAAGATGGCTTCCCGGGGGGATCGTGGTACTCCGCCATACGTTCGGGGGGACCGAATGGTCGCCCCTTTCCATATGGCTGAGATACCCGCCACCCCCTCTCAACACAATCCCCAAGGATGGGAAACCGGAAACAGTTCTGAACTTTTGGAAGACGGGAGGGAGTGACCCTCCCGGCCGTATTTATTAAAATATGAAACAAAATTAAAACATTAAGAAAACAGTTTCATATTATGTACAATTTCATTACCACATTGCGATGTTTGGCTAACCTTAACATATTCTCTAATACAAAGGTTCTCCTCGCCGAACTAACATCCTACAAAACATTTAACTTGAAATTTTGAAATTGTACATCCTAACGTTTAAGGGCCAACGGCAAGGTCGTAACCGGTGTCAAGATCCCTAAACCAGAAATATCCCCCTCACTTGTGAGGGGCGACCGCACAGAGGTGTACCTCAAGTGCAACTACCAATTTCCCTTTACTTGACGGGGGCCCCAATAAACTCAACGCCACTTAAAGGTCGTCCGAGGACTCGTGTGAGGTATCTAGAAGGTAGCGTAGACCCCCCCCCAAACCCCTCACAACTTACCACATCTGCCGTCGCAGATGTCCTGGCCCCGGAAAATTCCCCAGGAGGGGGCTGTAGCCCCTCCTACCCAGGAAGGGGCCTTGACCGCCTTTCCTTTCCTTTCGGCGGCCCATCCTTAGAAGGGACCGCATCCCCGTTGAGGGGCCAATGGCCACCTCCCTCGAGCGCTCCCATCCGTAATGGGTGACGCCCACTCATAGGGATCTTCCAATTAGTGCTCACCGATCATGACCTTACCGCCACAGGCCGGATAGTTGACCGGCTATCCGGACCCCCCACAACACTCCTACCTAAAGGTCATGTCTTAAAGTCTTTAGCCAAGCTATCAAGTCTCCTATGAGTAACTCGTTCCCCACCCGGGACAAATGAACACCATCCCCCAAATACATACTGTCACCATTAATACAACCATGCGAAATAGAATGCAGTGTATTGGAACGGAACAATCTACTCACTTTGTTATTAATTTTTCTTACTGAATGATTCAGAGCAGAAACAGAAATAGCCCCCCGCCATACTTTTCGTGGGATCATATGGGACCATGCAATTGTGCACCCTGGAACTCTCCTCGCTAACCAACTTACAGTGGAAAGCATCGCCTCAAGAAGAAGTCGTCTACCAGTGGTGACCAAATCATTGCCCCCAAGATGTACTATGACTATAGACGGTGGTGACCTCGTCCGCCCTAGCAAACCCTCGAAAAATGATTGAAACTGGTCAATACAGAGTCCGCCCCTTCCGTAGAAGGACACACTGTACCCGTATTCCCCAGCCACGTGAATCATGTCACCTGCTTTGAATACGTCCGCGGCACGCCTCACGTATGAGTGGCCCACGACCCACACCTCCTTTTTCACAGCCGGTGATGTCTGACCGCTGGCCCGGTGTTGGGTCGACTGCTTAGTCCGCCCCGCCTCGTAGGCTTGCGCAACTGAAAACCAAACAAAAACAAGAAGCGTGAGTACATCATTACAGCTTCACAACATGTGCAACCGCACATACCTTTTATAACAGTTGGAGGACCAACGCCCCACACGTTTAACTTGTTCGACATTCAGACCCCTGGCTGTAGCCTCTGTAGCAGCCCCTATCCGAAAAGAATGGGTCCCAAACTCGCCCGGGTTCAAGCCCGCAGCGGTAATCGACATCGCAAGCACCCGCTGAAACTGAAACCTCGTCAGTGGGGTGGCGTCAGCGTGTCTCAACAAGGTCCCCCCCCATGATGCCACCCTTTGTGCTAAATATTCCTCTACACAATTCACCGGGCACATGGAGGACCCGGGAATCCTTCGTATGATTATGCAATCACCCATCGCACCCTGATCGGTCTTGGACCTGACAAACGAGACAGTCATTGTCTCCCCTCTGATCTGAACGTGCTCTTGGCACAGTCCACCCATCACATCCTGCTTGTTCCTCGCCACCAGTTCGCTTACCCGCATAGCCCCATGGAATGCCAGCGTAAAAGCGGCTCGGAATAACACTGTCTCATACTGGGATGAACACGTTGCAGGGAGTCTGGATAATAACAGGGCTAACCTATCCAAACCTATCGGGCGCCTTTCATCTACTCTGCGACCCTCAAGGCGTTGCCACCCACGTAGCGCTTTTTGCACAACGAAAGACACTGTCGGGTCCTGGATCCCGTGAGCCCTAGCAACAAAGGAAATGGCAGCCCGATGCCTCTGGGCCGTAGCCACCGATTTGCCTGCCTGATGTAAAGACATCAGGAATTTCACTACCCACTCCTCCTGGCCCCAAAGCTCCCCTCTAGCAGCCCCCAAAAAGGCCCAATAGGAACGGAACGCCCCTTCATATGCCTTCCTCGTCCTGGGTGCTAAACTCTCTCCCACGAGGTTACGAAGTTCGGGGCACCGAGAGACCAGAGAGCTTCGTGAAAGGGTGCCGCCACCGGGTCCGCTGTGGGCAGAAAACCCCAGAAGGCCTGCATACGAAAACGAGAAAGCGCATCAGCCGCCTGGTTCATCACCCCCGGGACATGTCTTGCCTTAAATAGTACATTCAATTGCATACACAGTAATACGATTTCCTTGAGCAATCTCAAAATCCATTTGCATCGTGCTGCCTGGCTATTGATACACTCAACCACGGTCATGTTATCAGACCAGAATACCACAGAGTGATCTCTGAACCCCTCGGGCCACGTTCTCAGGGCCACCAGAATGGGGAAAAGTTCCAGGAAAGCAATGTTACTTGACAGTCCACTATCATGCCACCATGACGGCCATTTTTGTGCCGACCACTGAGTGCCGAATATGGCACCGAAACCAATGCTCCCTGCCGAATCTGTCCACAGCCCCAGCTCCTCAGAGGACACGGTCGGTTTGTTCCAGACAATTCGACCATTGAAATCCGCCAGAAATGCCAACCAAATGCGCATGTCCTGGCGAACCTCTGCCGAGAGCCTTGTGCGATGATGACCCTCCTTCAGGCCGACCATGGCTTGAGCGATCGAGCGGGAAAAGGGGCGGGCCATCGGTATAACTCTTAGGGCAAAATTCAACTGTCCCACCAATTGTTTTAATTGATGTAACTTAACCTTAGGCTCACTAATACACATTTGCAGGGATGCCCTGAATCTTAACACTTTGTCACCTGGTAAACGAAAACAACCTTCT
The DNA here is from genome assembly GCF_964263255.1 of Lissotriton vulgaris. NCBI lineage: Eukaryota > Metazoa > Chordata > Amphibia > Caudata > Salamandridae > Lissotriton > Lissotriton vulgaris. The sequence goes on along the minus strand of NC_141695.1, from coordinate 1,216,359,579 downwards.
TCGGAGTCGAGCTCGATCCCCAGAAACTCGAGGCAAGTCGAGGGACCCACAGTCTTACCTGGTGCCAATGGCACGCCAAACTGATTCATCAAGACACAAAATGCAGTCAAAGCCTGTCCACATTCCGGATCCCCGGCTGCCCCCAAAAACAAAAAGTCATCGAGATAATGCATAACATGTTGAAACCCCGTCTTCTTTGTGAAGACCCATTGCAGGAAACAACTGAACTTTTCGAAATAGGCACAAGATATAGAGCACCCCATCGGCATACACCTATCCATGTAATAGTGACCCTGAAACATGAAACCAAGGAGACGCTGATCGTCTGGATGTACCGGGAGCAACCGGAACGCTGACTCGATATCAGATTTTGCCATCAGCGCACCGGGCCCCAGGCGATTCAATATGGCTACGGCCTCATCGAAGGATGCGTACCGCACCGAACACACTTCCGGGTCTATCGCATCATTTACGGAAAGACCACGTGGGGCTGATAAATTATGTATCAGCCGAAACTCACCCGGGTCCTTCTTGGGGACCACCCCTAAAGGGGAACAAACAAAGTTAACTACTGGTGGCACGTTAAATGGACCGGCGACTCGACCTCGAGCCACCTCTTTCCCGATCTTTTCCTGTACCACGGTCGTATGCTGTAAGACCGATATCTGGTTTTTACATTTTGCGATACCCTGAAACTCCCCCACTGGGATGCGGAAACCATATGAAAACCCGTTCCGTAACACCCCAGCGGAAGCGTAATCCGGGTATTCGCTGAGCCAGGGAATCATTGCCATGGTATCAATCGGGGTAGGTAAAGGCGCCCCTCGGACTATGTCAGACCTGTTTGGCGCCTCCTCTACCCCCGTTATCACCCGTTTTGGCTCTGCACATGGACTCAGGATGGGATGATTGCCCACACCCACCACATTCGTGCCTAAATTTGCATGACCCCTGGGGCCTAGTACATTTACCCCTGTTAAAGTTCCAACAAACCCCTCTTTTACCTGCGTTGCCGGTTGGCCTCGAGTGGTTGTCGTTACTCGTACCTGTTCGAAAGGGCGTCCCCGCATATTGGCGGGAGGATTCAACAACGTTACTCCCTACCAATAACAACTTTAACATACCAGTATCTTCCATTTTGGACCAGGACACAGAATCATAACAATCCCAAGTTAAGTTTTTATCATGTTCTTTCGCTTTTCTGAAAATATTATCATAACAGAACCAATGATTGCCCTCGTGTGATACAGAATACCCCATGATCCGTGACTGATAAATCGGCAATTCGGACAGCAATTCGGGCCTACGTTCACCCAAGATGGATGTAAAAATCCCCCATGCTTTGCCCCAATTGCCAATGTTTTCATTTACCTTAAAGGCGGCCATCTTTGCGCGCCAAACACTCGGATGCATGAGCTCCTTCTGGCTCTTAACATGCTCCATCTCGTAATGATCGGTAAGCAACGAGAAGATGTTTATATACTCCCCTGCCCATATCTTCTCTTTGATAACCAGAGGGACATGTTGACCCAACTTTTCCCTTCGAGAGGGTGCCGACTCATACCTCGCAATCGGCAATGGCCGCTTACCTGAACCGGAAGCTGTATCTGCGACTGGACCTGTCCCAGGTGGTTTCTCTACTGCCGCAGCCGGCGATGGTGCCTTCGTCGCTTCCCTTGTTTCACGCAGTTGCTTCATCAACACCTGCGCGTCGTCAGCCGTGGCGCCCTTGCTACCTTTACCCAACCACGCTGCTAATTGTGCTGCCAGCTCGGGCGGCATATCCTCCCCGGACACGGGGGTGACCACCACGGGAATCGGGTTCCCTTCCTCCGGCACGGGAGTGGGTGCTTCGAGTGGTGTACCGGGAACCGGGACGTCTCCCCCAGCTGCTCCCCTTCTGGGCCTCTTGCCTTTTCCTGCTGGAGCTGCTCCTGCCAAAGGACGTTTCGGCCCCCCTTCCTCGTCTTTATCCGCCATTCGCCTCTTTAGGTCGGTCACCTCCTTCATGAGAACTCGCAGCATCTGGTCGGTAGTCATTCGCTTTCCCGCCTTCTTAGGCATTCTCCGACAGAGTATCTGCAAAACAAACAAGAAAGATTACAACGCTCAAAATTGGCTCTTCGTTCCGTCTTGAGCTCACGTGCAGCGAGGAGGTGCAGCTTCAGAGCACAGGAACAAGAGGATGCTTTCTTGGCTTGTTGCTCCTTTTATCCGTCTTCAGGGCGGGCGTAAACCCGCCCCTGCCTGCCCCAAGGGCGTGGCCGGCCGCGTCAGTGTCTAGGCCAGCCCACTCCAGGGCGGGAAAAAGGCGCGCCCTGGCTACGCCGCTTCGGGCATACCAGCCGAGACACGCCTCCCGCCCAAGATGGCTTCCCGGGGGGATCGTGGTACTCCGCCATACGTTCGGGGGGACCGAATGGTCGCCCCTTTCCATATGTTTGGTAATTGTGAGAAATATGTGCTCACCTTGGATTTGATTATCTATATATATAAAAACAAGTACCACCAAGTTGCTGCAAAAAACGATCCTCAGCCTCACAACGCTGGCACCGTTGGTGGCAGCAGCCGCCACACTTTATTCAAACCTGCTTCTCATCCACCTCCAATAGCTGGACACAGAAAACGGCACACCAGGAAAATCCAGCACAACTCGTTTTATTGTGCACTTATAGAACAAGGAGGACGCGTTTCGGCGTTTGCCTTTATCAAGTGACCACCATTTTGTTTTCCAACATATTTAAGTCCGTCTTTCATGGCATAATCATAGAGATAGAAAACATACTTTCAATATCATCTCATTCATAAAATAGTGTAATCACAATGCCCAAATAATAAATTAGAACAATGTTGATCAAATATAATATTTACATATTTACAGATTTATGCTAAATTCCATTGCGGTTTCATTAGTGGTAACCGACTGCCATTCAGATGTCAATGCGGTCGCTATGTCAACCGGGCAATGTAGTTCGCTCGAGAACCTTGCAGGACTGCTATTCGGCGAGATTCCACTGGGGTATTGCGTCTCTGCCTAGCATCACGTGACTCACAACCGGTCGTAGTACAGCTGGGTGATGTAGTTCACCCGCAGAATACGAGCAGGGTTCGAGACTGCTGTCTGATGGAACTCCACTGACATGGAATGTCCGTACCTGAGGCACTTTAAATTATGCTTTGAGTCCCCTGGGAGCTCCCTGGGTTTGATAAACATGTTCTAAGCAATGGATACTCCCCTCTCTAATAATAATTATTGGGGGGAGTAGGATGTGATGGTACTAAAGTGGTGGTTAACCTTATGTTCAAGTGCTTATAATTGGGGATGGGGAAATGGTGACATTTTAGGTGTGAGTGTGTAATAGTGTGAGATGTAAATAGTGTATGGAAATATAATTATATTTTCATTAGATAGTGGCTTACGTGTGGCTTACCAATCATTCTATTATAGCACTGCAATGACTAGTGTTCATATAGAGACACCACCATTGTGAACTAGCATTCCTGCCCTCTATGGGGATTATCTAATGCTATATGTGTAAGCATATCTTAAAAAAAGTGAAGGTGATAAAAAACTCTTTCTTACAGTACTCATCATACATCGAGGTAGCTTACACCGTGTCCCTGAAAATGTCATATGCCTATGTGTGAGGATAACTCCTCCCCAACATTAAGCCCCTTCGGGGTCTTACAGTCCAGATTGATAATGTATCTGGATTCTTTGACCCTTAGCTGTGTTTCCTGGTCTCCACCACGTATGTTTCTGGGAATCTTATCGATTCCAAAGAATTTTAAACTGCCATTGTTGCTGTTATGTCTTTCCTCGTAGTGGCGGGCCATGGGATAGTTGTGGTCCCTGTTCGTAATTGCACGTAAGTGCTGTAGAATCCTCACCTTTAGTGGATGTTTCATGCTGCCCACGTATCGGAGCCCACACGGGCACTCCAAAATGTAGACAGCGAATTCTGTGTTGCAATTAATCTGTTGCCTGATTTGCTTCCTTTGGCCTGTACGGTTTACAAAATCCTTACAGGATTTCCCATTGCGGTCAGTCTTGCTGCTGCCACAGGTTGTAAATCCATTTGGTCTGGGGGGCAGTTAGCTCGGGAGGTGCCCCCCTGTAGTTCTGAAAATTCTGGACTCGTGCAACAAACTTTGTCGTAGCATGACGATTTTGGTGTCAAAAGACCGATAATGGCTAGTACACTATGCACAAGCATTTTCGTCATAATCGAGCAATGATTTCACCTCGAAATCGTCATTTTCGTTTTTGAACCCTGGGTTCCATTTTAAGCTTGGCAGCCATTTTGTGAGTTGCCCTTCACATAGGCTTGTAACTTCAGCTGAATACGATATCAAAGGACACACACAACTTAATTGACTTCTCTGTGACCTGGCCAAGCTGAAGCCACTGCCCCAAGCCAAACCTGTTTGGGCAGTTTCTCTCCCAGTGTCCGAATGAGATAGCATCAACGCACAACAGGCCATAAACTGTTCCCATCGCACACACCCCCACCCAAATCTTGCTCACACCTGTCTCTGCTCTTTTCTCTTCTTTTGCTTTATGATGAGGAGGAGCCCGGTTTTATTGAGGGTACACTGATATCTGATGGAAATGTTGGGCCTTGCCGGGTAATTGATCACGAACTGGACACACTAAATATGTACTTGTCATCATGACTCTGCTTTTCTTTTGTATTGAAAATATGTGAACAGCTCACTGTAAATCCAAGAATGTTTGCACTGTAAACCTAAGAATGCTGGCCTGCAGCCTAAAAAACAGTATAAAAGGAGAAGCCAGGCTTTGTAAATTTGAGCAGTCTCCTGAGAACATACATGCTGTTGTACTTCTAGGACGCTTGTTACTTGGTTGCAGCCAATAAATTTGATCCTTGACTTCACCTAGAAGACTCGTGTTTCTGTGGTCTGAATCAGGAAAGTACTCAAGGTCTTTGGGTGTTACCCTGACACCGCTGGGTTACCGGATCAGTACCTGTTCTGAAAAACCCAGTACCTCAGTTGGCGTCCAACGTCGGGCGATATCAGCGGTACCGGTCCAAGCCAGAGGTTCGTGAGGAGCTTCGTGTGAAAATTCTGGAGGACGGCCAGCCACTTCAGCGACCCCTGTATGTCGACGTGGTTCCGAAGGTCTTTGCTGCGAGGTTCCCCGCTTCCCGACGGCTACGAAGGACTGCTGCCCTGACTGTCACCCTGATTTGGACCCTTGATGTTTGGTAGAGCGAAACGATAGACGAGTCTTCTAGTGACGTCATCGATATTTCAGTTAAGTATAAGTGGAGCGTCTCCCAGTCCTTAGTTTGTTTGGTGTCCCCTTGGGACCGCTTTGATTTGGAACTTGCAAGCGCCAAAGCCGAAGGACTCGTGTATTCACGAGAATATCGTAATCGATAATCCTTTGAAGTTTGAAGCTAGACTAGAGAGCGAAGATGCCTGGTCTTAGCAGACTTGGAAATTTGTTTTGTCTTGGTTGTAATAATATGGACTCCCGACTGGAGGACTCGTGTCCGGTTCCTCCGATTGGAACTCCAACCTATGAATTATATGTAAAACATGGAGTAGGCCCCATCACATACAATGAAGTGTGGATCAGATACACCCGCAAGGACGGTGTTTTAAAATGGCCCCAATATGGTAGCTTTGATACGGAAATCCTGGATAACCTCGAAGTTAAACTATTTAAGAAGAAAGCCCGGCCGGCAATGTTTGACTCTTTCCGCCTGTGGCGTAAAGAGGCCAAACAAAAGGAAATTAAACTAGCGAAGAAAAATAAGAGAGAAAGGGGTATCTCTGTAATGCAAGCTGCTATGCAGTATAAAGAAAATGAAGAAGAACAGATGAGTGAGCAGTTGCACAGGCAACGTAAAATGGTAATAGATAAATGTTATCCAGTTTTGCCGCCTCTTCCGCAAGAAGCAGCAAAAGAACTTGAGAAAGATCCCCTAATGTCGCATTTGTTAAGTTCGCCACCCCCCTATGCGCAAAATGCTACAGCACCTCCACAACCTCTAGTTGTGCAACCCACGGTTGTTATACCTCCTGTTCCTCCGCAGCACCCACCAGCTACTCTTCATCTGGCTCCTATTCCTCCGGTGCAGCCTTCTCAAGGGTCACCGGCTTTTACACCTGCTCTTCCTATACTCCCTACAACCCTAACTACTGTATTGACTACCACTTCTGGTACTCCTCCTGACACTGCCTCTGCATCTGCCTCATCTCACCCTGCCTTCCGACTTGTCTTTTCCTCGAATTCTCTGTCTGTCCGCCAGAGAGTGGCAAGCACTGTTTCTAGTCTTCTATATCCTTTGTTTGGAGCGACAAGCCCGACTCATGCCCCTGAACACAAGCAGTTGCGTAGCCAACAGCCTGATTCTAGGGAAAAAGAGACGTTAAACCATTTGGCACATAGATGGGTGACTAACCCGACAATATATGATCTAGAATCTGTTATGGATGTTTTCCATCAGTGGGAAGCATCAAAGCAGAGGTATATTTTTGAGAAAATGTGCGTTTTTCTATGCGAAGATTTAGAGGAGAATGATTTGGACTTTAACCCGCCCGAGTTGAACCATGTGCGGTTCGAGTTTTCAAAAGGTACAGTTGTGGGTTCAGATGTTAGGAAAGCCGTTGCGACGTTGTTATCACTTAGGACTGAAGGTGGTTCCAAGTCATTGTTTGATTCTGATTCCTCTGTCAAGAAGAAGGGAAGACAATATCCCATGAGAGAAGTTCCCCCAGTTTGGCGAGATGGGGACGCGAATGCTAACCCACCTATTCAGCCACACTTTCAGCGTGTGTGGGTACACGTCCCATGGAAGCGAGCTGAAGTTTTAGCCCTTAAACAGACATTGCCTGACCCCCGTAAATATCCTGCAGGATATTATAAGGAGTTATCACAGACTGCAAGCTCCTGTATCATGAATTTAGCCGATGTAGACATGTTATTCGCGAATGTTGGTCCACAGCCTTTATGGGGAAAGATTCGTCATACGGATCATGATCAAGAGCTAGGCGACTCATGGGTGAATATTGCCACTGCTGATGCTAGTGGTGCTAAACCTGAGCCTTTAGTAGCAGAACTTCCTGGTAGAATTATTACGTATATGAAAACTTTGATACCCGAGTTGCGTGTAAATTGGGATAAGTTGTCTGCATGTAAGCAGAAGAAAGAGAAAACGGTGTCCGATTTCTTCACCAGGTTTGAAGAAACGTTTGTCGACCACAGTGGTCAAGATATGAGCACAGAAGGTGGTCAGCGACTGTTCGTTGATAAATTCGTGCACAATCTGCTTCCAGAGTTGTGTAAGAAGTTGAAGGATTCAGAGAGTTCATGGGCAGTTTCCTCTTCAGCACAGATATTAGCTACTGCACAATATTATGAAAATAGAGACAAAGATGAGAAAGAAAGAGCAGAAAAGAAAACTAAAGAGTTGAAAACGAAGGTCCTGTTACAGCAAGCATACCCGCCACGTGGTGGTAGTGGCCAGAATAATAGCGGTCAGAATAACTATCAGAATAATTATCAGCAACCTCCAAGGTTCCAAAAGCCAAGAGTAGAGTATACTGAGCCACGTGTTCCTGTGGGTCCCAATCAGTGTTCATATTGCAAGGAAGAGGGTCATTTTAAGTATAGTTGCCCTATCCTGTTACAACGCGCAAATGATGAGTCAAGCACAAGAGGTAGAGGTGTTCAGCAAACACCTAGAGGTAGAGGACGCGGAAACGTCCCTCAGAATACACACTCCTTTCCACCTCAAAATTCAATGAATAGGTTTGATCAGCAGAATAACGCATCTGGTAGGACAGCTCAGTACTACGCTGATGATTACTATGCAGAAGATGAGTGGACCGAAGGTAATGATTGCTAGGACAGCCATAGACAAAGAGAGGGAGTTGTTTCAGTTCCAGTAGATCAGAGGGGACCATACGTTGAGGTGGTTACATCAGGTGTGTCAGAACCTTTTCTGTTGGATACTGGTGCTACAAAGAGTTCTATGATGCACTCAAAACTCCCTGGCGCACCTTTGTATGGCGAAATGAATGTTTCTGTAGGTTTTTCTGGCGCCCCGGTTAGGAACCCGATTTCATGTCCTATGCCCCTGTCTGTTGGTCCTTGTGAATTCGAAGCACCCCTTATTCTGACAACAGGTTGTGGTGAAAACTTGTTGGGATTGGACCTTTTAAAAAGATTGTATGCGACTTTGTACTGTTCTCCTTCAAGAGTACAACTTACACTAGGTAAGAAAGTGGTTTCTCCAATGTATTTGTCAAGGGATAGAATTCCGACAGAATTGCTGTCTCTACCTGATATTCTTTGGGCCACTGGTCCTAACGATGTGGGTCTCTTGGAAATACCACCATATGTTGTGACATTGAAAGCCAATGTTAGGATGCCGCGCATTCCCCAATACAAGATTTCCAGTGAAGGTGAAAAAGCGTTGTTAGCGATCATTTATGATTTGATTGAAAAAGATGTGATTGAAGAGACAAGAGGCAACGTTTGCAATAGTCCTGTTCTGCCTGTTTTAAAACGAACTGATCCCTCTCAGCCACCTGTGTACAGGTTTGTGATTGACCTTAGAGAGGTCAATAAAATAGTTGTGCCACAGTTTCCAGTTGTTCCTGACATTACTGCCCTATTGACTATGATTCCAGCCTCTGCAGCATGGTTTTCTGTGATTGACTTGAAGAATGCTTTCTTCAGCATCCCAATTGCTGAAGAAAGCAGGGATATTTTTGGCTTCAGTTTAGGAGGACGTAGCTTCCGCTTTAAACGCGCTCCTCAGGGCTACTGTGAAAGTCCATCAATATATAGTCAAGCTCTAAAAACACAGCTTGACAAGATTGTGTTACCTGACGGCGCTACCCTCATTCAGTATGTTGATGATTTACTTGTAGCTGCAGATTCTGAGGAAATATGTAAAGAAGCCATGTTTTCATTGTTGCATCATTTGTGTGATCTGCATCACAAGGTGTCCCTGTCTAAATTACAATATTGTCGACAAGAAGTGACCTACTTAGGTCATCTCTTATTGAAGGAGGGAAGGAAACTGACCCCAGAAAGAATTCAGGCAATAGCAAAACTAAGTGTGCCAAAAACACAGAGAGAAGTGTGTGCTTTCTTGGGTATTACATCGTACCGTAGACAGTGGATTCCCAATTTTTTCTTTACTGGCCAAACCATTGGTTGCATTAACATGTAAAGATACACCCAATCCCGTGCCTTGGTCTGAAGAGTGTCAGAAAAGTTTTTCTGAATTAAGCACAGCATTATGTTCGGCTCCTGTGCTGGGTACCCCCAACTACAGTAAGTCCTTTACATTGTATGTCCATGAGCAGGAAGGTTGTGCATTATCAGTGTTGACACAATTGTTTGGAGACAAGCAGCGCCTGTGTGCATATTTTTCGTCGACTTTGGATCCTGTAGCTAAAGCATTGCCAAGTTGTTTGAGAGCAGCAGCAGCAGCAGTTGTTTCTATTCGACAGTCTGCTGGGTTAGTGATGAATAACACGTTAGTGGTCATGGTTCCACATGCAGTGGACACGTTGTTAAACAGAACCAAGACACAGCACTTAACTAGCGCTCGATTGTCTGGTTACGAACTAACTTTGTTAGCGAGCCATATGCACATCAAAAGATGCAGCACACTTAACCCAGCCACGTTGTTGCCAATTTCAGTTGAGACAGAGAGTGCTGAAGAACAGCACAATTGTTTTCTTAGAACAGAGGAAGAAATAAAAGGGAGAATAGACCTCCAAGATACTCCTCTTCCTGAATGTGATGGTACCTTATGGGTGGATGGTTCGTGCTTCAAGCTTCCGAATGGTGACACAACTGCAGCATATGCTGTCACCACTTTGCATACAGTCATTGAAACTGCACGTATCCCACATAACTCCGCTCAAGCAGCAGAATTGATTGCACTTACAAGAGCGTGTGTGTTGTCAAAAGGAATGAAAGTGAATGTGTACACTGACAGTCAGTATGCGTTCGGTGTGGCTCACAGTTTTGGACGATTGTGGTGTGAACGTGGGTTCTTGACTTCGCATGGTGCTAGGATCCAGCATGGTCAGTTGGTGAATGAGCTCCTTGAATCATTGACTTTGCCTCTACAAGTTGCGATTGTAAAATGTAGTGCCCACAAGAAGGTGACTGATGATGTTGGTCGTGGGAATGCATTTGCTGATGAAATTGCAAAAGAAACAGCAAGGAATATGATGAGCCGAATGTATGTTGCAGGTCCTGCAAGATGGGTTGGTGACATTGGAATGTGTGAGGACACGATAGAGAGTGTGAAATCGATACAGTCTGAGGCTACAGAGAAAGAGTTGAACACGTGGAGAGAAAGTACGGGTAGAATGGATGCAAATGGTTGTTGGGTTGAATTGTCAGAGCATCAGAGATGGTTGTTACCCGATGCGTACGTGCTTGCAGTGGTTACAATGGCTCATGGAATGGCTCATATCAGTGTGAAAGGGATTTGCAAGTTTTTGGCTCCAGTGTGGCAAAATGCTGGAATCCCTAAGTGTGCAGAGAACGTGGTTAAAAATTGCATGGTATGTCTGAAACACAATCCTGGTAAGGGAACCCCAACTCCAGCTGGTCATTTTGCACCTCCTACGAATCCGTTTGAGGTTTTGCAGCTAGATTTCATACACATGGAGAGGTGCAACAATTTAAAATACGTACTCGTTGTTGTCTGCGCCTTCTCCAAATGGGTAGAAGCATATCCCCTTAAGGACAACACCGCTTTGTCCACAGCGAAAGCCCTTGTGAAAGAGTTTTTCCCTAGGTTTGAAATGCCTAGAATGGTCTGGAGTGATAATGGGAGTGAATTTGTGGGTCAAGTGATGAAGAAAGTGTGTGAAGGGCTAGGCATCAGACAAAAATTCCACGCTGCAAATCACCCCCAATCAGCTGGATTAGTAGAATGCTACAATGGCACCCTGAAACTAAAATTGGCCAAAATCCAAGCGAGCACTGGTATTAAATGGCCTGACGCTCTGCCCTTAGCACTCCTATCCACCAGAATGACAGTGCATTCTAGGGTAAAACTTAGTCCCTATGAAATAGTTTTCGGCCGTCCGGCCAACATATGGTGGGTGCCCAGACCCACGAAGTTTAGCGAAATAGAGCACCCTGTTTTGCTTGACTATTTGTATGAATTGACGGTTAAATTGCGTGTTTTACACCAACAGGTCCATGACTCTCTGCCTCCGGTCTCTGAAGCTCCAGGCCATCAAATCGACCCTGGATCCTGGGTATTGGTGAAAAACTTCCAGCGAACAAAGAACGAACAGCCCAGGTGGACCGGCCCACACCTCGTCCTTCTTTCCACAAGATCAGCCGTTCGTGTGGAGGGAAAGAAAAATTGGATCCACGGGATCCATTGTAAACGGATCCCCCTGCCTCTGCCCTATGACCGGTGGATCCAGGAGGGTGTCGCCGACTCAGAGACTGAATCTGTGCCAAGGTTCATCCCTTTCAGTGATGCTCGTGTGAAAGGAACAATTACAGAACAAGAGAGTGACAATATTCTGCAACCAGCCGTACCATCATCAGCCCAATTAGACACTACAGAACCTGAAGCCTTATTTCAAGACCATACAATACCAGGAAAACAACGGTATAATCTGAGGCCGAGAAATACGAACTAATAAAATTGGACTAATAACATTTTTTCCCCTAAGTACTATTTTTGAAAGCGCAGCTCTCCCAACTGAGAAACTTGCTCATTTTTGTTTTTTCGAACCGCCATCCGGGTTCCGCTGCTAGGGTCGCGGTTGCCACAGTCTTTGGAGTGCAGCTGGAGACGGTTAGGTCGACAGTTCTGGTTGGTCTAAGGGAGTTACCCTGGACTGAACAGAAGCACTCCTTAGCAGAATCAATCTCCCACCGCGGGCAGCGACATAGAGAGGATGGAGTTTTTCAAAATGGAGAGTCCTGCCAAAGCTGTGAATTTTAAAACAAGAATATGCGGATTGATGACAAAGAAATGTTTTTTATTATTATGCATTTTCCTGTTATTAAGTGCAATAATGTTTTTGACAGGATATATATTGTTTTCTTTACAAGTGACCTTTGCACCAACTACATCGCCCATACCTCCTCCTACTGTTTCTGCACATTCTTTTCAACCCCTTCCTGAACATGAGTCAGCTAGGAGATTAGAATTCATTAATACCTCCTTCATTCAGCTCTTGCACCAACACCAACTAGTAATGAACACGACTAAATGCTGGGTGTGTGATCTTATGCCTCACACAACGGATAAAGGCATCCCTTACCTTGTCCTGCCATTCAGCCACAATGGCTCTGTGTGGGCATACAGAACAATGTTCATTTATGCACATGAAGTCTACCCCCTACGTTCTATAACAGACAATCCTAAGAATAGTGCTCTAGTTAAGGGTATAGTAGATATGATTAAAGAAGATATTTCCTATGAGACTATCCCTGGAGATGAGACACTAGTATACATAGGATGGAACGTGACCGGATATGGAGCTACTCTAAGTGAGAAACAGCAAGCTAAGAGATCCTCCCCGATTTGGATTGTACCCCATCAGGGTCATCTGTGTCTGCAAGGTACTGGCAGGAATCCCAGAGCTCAGTTAGGGAAAAGTGTCTGTACTGAAATGTATGTTTTTGCATCTCAGACTTCCCCTTCGTTTTTAGCAGCTAAGGGTACTTATTTCATCTGCCATGATAGAGCCTATACAAGGTTGCCCCCTGACTTTTCGGGCACATGCTTCGTTTCGTTCCTGTTGCCACCCACCTACACGGCCGCGGCAGATTACCATAGGACAAGGACAGTTAAGGGTGTTGTGAGTAAAGACGACACTGCGGAACAGGAGTTTGGGGATTTCGCAAAAGGTTTTCTGCCATTTTGGGGGCCTATGGTGAACAGCAGGAACATTCGCCAATTGACGAGGGTAGTTGAATCCGCCGTGATCGAAATGGCCTGTGCCCTTAGTAACTTGACTGCTGAGCTCCAATCGGACCGTCTAATGACCCTTCAGAACAGGGTCGCTTAAGACGTCATACTTGCAGACTGAGGTAGGGTATGTAAACTGATCCAATCGAGTTGCTGTGTTTTCATTCCAGACAACGCTCCAACAGTGTACCAGGCCATCTCCAAACTGCATAAGATCTCTTAGTCCATTCATGTGGACAAAGGAGACTGGTCCTTGCTGGGGGGGTTCTGGGAACTGATATCCGGCAGGGGATGGAAAATTCTGATGGTCATTGGGATGGTCTTAGCCATTCTTTTCCTGTTCTGTCTGTGCGTGCAGTGTGCTCCTGCAATATGTAGCCTCTGTGCTACATCATGTGTAAGGAAGCCTGTGTCACAAAACGAACTAAGTACCAGAATGTTGTTACAGCAACATCTCAATGACTTTAGGAATATAGACCTGGACTCAGATTAGCATGAGATTAGGTTAAATTGCCTATGTAAGGGCAAAAGGAGGGTTTGTAGTTCTGAAAATTCTGGACTCGTGCAACAAACTTCGTCGTAGCATGACGATTTTGGTGTCAAAAGACCGATAATGGCTAGTACACTATGCACAAGCATTTTCGTCATAATCGAGTAATGATTTCACCTCGAAATCGTCATTTTCGTTTTTGAACCCTGGGTTCCATTTTACGCTTGGCAGCCATTTTGTGAGTTGCCCTTCACATAGGCTTGTAACTTCAACTGAATTCGTTATCAAAGGACACACACACCTTAATTGACTTCTCTGTGACCTGGCCAAGCTGAAGCCACTGCCCCAGGCCAAACCTGTTTGGGCAGTTTCTCTCCCAGTGGCCGAACGAGATAGCATCAACGCACAACAGGCAATAAACTGTTCCCATCGCACACACCCCCACCCAAATCTTGCTCACACCTGTCTCTGCTCTTTTCTCTTCTTTTGCTTTATGATGAGGAGGAGCCCGGTTTTATTGAGGGTACACTGATATCTGATGGAAATGTTGGGCCTTGCCGGGTAATTGATCACGAACTGGACACACTAAATATGTACTTGTCATCATGACTCTGCTTTTCTTTTGTAATGAAAATATTTGAACAGCTCACTGTAAATCCAAGAATGTTTGCACTGTAAACCTAAGAATGCTTGCCTGAAGCCTAAAAAATTGTATAAAAGGAGAAGCCAGGCTTTGTAAATTTGAGCAGTCTCCTGAGAACATACATGCTGTTGTACTTCTAGGACGCTTGTTACTTGGTTGCAGCCAATAAATTTGGTCCTTGACTTCACCTAGAAGACTCGTGTTTCTGTGGTCTGAATCAGGAAAGTACTCGAGGTCTTTGGGTGTTACCCTGACACCGCTGGGTTACCGGATCAGTACCGGTTCTGAAAAACCCAGTACCTCACCCCAGGATAACTGTGTACCAGTTGATCCCTAAGGGATCTCGCTCTGCGATAGGTAATTTGTGGTCCCTGCCCTACGCATGCTCCTATAATCGGATCTGCAGTAAGCAGATTCCAATGCGTTCTCATGATTTTTCCCAGTTCCCATGCTCCCCTACTAAAGTTGGTAATCATACGGGGTGGGTTAGGTTGGTTCGCTTTTCTAGGCTCGTGGTTTCTCCTTACAGAGCCTGACATTTTGAATAGGAGTTCCTCATGCTGTAGATCCTTTACTTTGTCCTGTGCTGTTTTTAGGGTTTCCTCACTGTATCCTCGCTGTTGAAATCACAAAATCATGACCCTCCGCTCACTCTCAAAGTCTGCATCCGTGCTGCAATTGCGGCGAGCCCTCAACAATTCACCATACGGTATACTCTTCTTCAAAGGTATGGGGTGGTGACTCGCCGCAAGCAGCACTGCATTGCCAGCTGTGGCTTTCCGGAACAGGCGAGTGGTGATATAGCCCTCCTTGATCTCAACTGCTATATCTAAAAATTCACAGAACCTATCACTTATACTGTATGTGAATCGTAAATTCAAGTCATTTACTCCAAGGTGATCAATGTACTGTTTTGCTATGTTTTCGGGCTCATTCTATATTATGAATAGGTCGTCGATGTATCTGACCCACATTAAAATGTGGTCTGTATACATCTCCGATTCCTGCGACCAAACAACCTGTTCCTCCCACCAGCCTAGGAAAATATTTGCTAGGCTGGAGGCAAAACTAGTTCCCATCGCGGCCCCTGATCGTTGGCGATATACAGCCTTCTCAAAGAGAAAGATGTTCTCCTGTAGGCAATACAACATCATAATTCTCAGCATAGCATTGTGTTCATAGTCTGTTCATGTCTGTACATGTCTGCTTCTCAGATAGTGCATACATGCCTCCACTCCCTTCACTTGGTCAATACAAGTATATAGAGAGCATATATCCATGCTTATCATCAAATATCCCTCCTCCCATCTCAAATCATGTAATTGCCTTAAAAAGTCTGTGCTGTCCTTGCAGTATGAATTTAAGTTGCGCACATATTCATTGGGAAATAGGTCCAGGAATATGGAGGTATTCTCCAAAAGTCCTCCATTTGACAATACTATTGGACGCCCTGGTGGTGATAGGGGATCCTTATGGATTTTTGGGAGAAAATATATACCTGGGATATGGGGTTGGTCTTTCTTCAGAAATTTATACTCATTGTTATTCAAGAGTCCATCATGATACCATCCTCCCAAGAGTGCATGGTATTCCTTTATAGTTTTTCTATATTGCTCCCAATTGATCAACTCATAGCAAGTGGTATCGGTCAATTGTCTCATTGCCTCCAATTTGTAATCATTATAGTTCATAATTACAACGTTGCCCCCCTTGTCGGAGGGCATAATCACGATGGAGTTGTCTTCCTCCAGGCTTTTTAATGCCAGTCTTTGTTCCTTCGTTAGGTTATCCCTTTTGGAGTTCCCAAAGTTTCTCCTCGTTTTCTTTAATTCCGATATAATCGCTTGATTATATGCCTCGATGTTATCAAAGGGGACATTTGGATTAAACTTGCTTTTGAGTTTTAGGCTACTATGTTTAATTTGTTTGTTCACGACTCCGCCTGATCGTGGGAGCACGTATTCATTCCTTGCATTGTTGTCACCCGTTTCCAGTTCATACATGTCTTTCAGTAATTCCATGTCACATGCCTGCAAATTGATACCAGGATCATCCGATATTTTAGAGCTTGTCTGTTTGGGTTTTGCTCGGACTGCATATATTTTCAACAGTTTCAGCTTTCTAACTATAGGAACAGATCAACCCTTGTATCTGTGTAATCCAAAATTGTGCTAGGGCAGAAGGATAATCCCAATTGTAGTACTGTGATTTCTGTTTGATTCAATTGTCTATCTGAAAGATTTACAACAGTTCTGTTTTCTTCCATTGTATTTCCAGATTGATTTCCCATATTGATTTTTCCGTGTTTCCTTTTTAATCGTCTTCTTCTCCCACTGTCCCTCGACCTCTTCCTTTTCCTCTTTTGGCGTTTTTGCCCCTTGTTTGTCCTCTGGTCTGTACTCTGTTTTGTTGATTCTGATCGTTCTTCTGTTTTAGTATTTGGAACTCGTGGTGAAAGGTCAAGGGTCGTGAGCCTAAAGGGATTCCTGTGTTACGTGTCTGTGCTTATGTCAGAACTTGATCCTGTTGATACTACAGTCGTTTTCTTGGAGGACCAATTGGCTCGGAGGCTTCTTTGTGTCAGATCGTATTTCCTTGCATATGTCAATATGCGTCCTTCTGCATAGTCGCGTTTGTCTCTAAGGAATTTTCTCTGTTTCTTTTGTTTGATAGTGTTTTCGTAGTTTTGTAATTTTTTGGGCTGAGTTTTCATAAATTCCTCCAAACTTTTCTCTGTTTTAAATTTCTCCAATTCAGTTCTCAATGCCGCTAGATCTTTTCTCGTGGCCTCCAAGTCGATTTGTGCATATTTAATGAGCATCTCCAACATGCCCTTTCAGGTTTTTGCCATATACTGGGACCATTCTGTTAGTAAATCTTTATTCGGATTATCATACGTTGGTAAAATGCTGATTCGTAGTCCACGTGGGACTCTTCCAACCTCCACGTAATTTGTGAGTGATGCTACTTCCCACCACTTATTAATCTCACGCTTGCTTAATCTTTCAAATAGCGCTAGTTTTTGTTTCAATGTGGCGTCTCCACTTTTAGGGGCAATGCTTGTGGTCGCACCTCCCTGGGCAGTGTCTTGCTCTTCGCTGAAAAGGGACAGGGCTTCAGCTTCCCTCGTTTTGTCCAAACTGTAAATATGTAAATATTAGATTTGATCAACATTGTTCTAATTTATTATTTGGGCATTGTGATTACACTATTTTATGAATGAGATGATATTGAAAGTATGTTTTCTATCTCTATGATTATGCCATGAAAGACGGACTTAAATATGTTGGAAAACAAAATGGTGGTCACTTGATAAAGGCAAACGCCGAAACGCGTCATCCTTGTTCTATAAGTGCACAGTAAAAGGAGTTGTGCTGGATTTTCCTGGTGTGCAGTTTTCTGTGACCAGCTATTGGAGGTGGATGAGAAGCAGGTTCGAATATATAAAAACAAATGTATGTCTGTCTGTCTGTTTGGGAAGTTGTTGAGTACACTTTCGCGAAGTTTTCTGGCATAAACATTTTTTAAAGATCGGCCCCCCAGGGCCCTCATAATCTTTCGAATACTGAATTTGCAACCGCAACTATGCAGCGGTGCAAGACTTACAGTGAAAAAGATGATGAACAATGTCATCGAAGCTACAATTTTGAATGGGAAATTCAAGGGGGAAGATGTACTGTTGCCACGTATTCCAATGATCCCAACAGATATGCCATTTGAATTCAAACATTTACAGTTTCCGGTGTGACACGCTTTTGCAATGACCATCAACAAAGCACAATCGCTGCAAGTGTTTGGACTAGATTTGGATAATCCGTGCTTCTCACATGGACAACTGTATGTGGCCAGCTCACGCGTCGGAAAACCTTCTGATTTACTCGTGTACGCACCAGAAGGAAAAACAAAAAATATTGTGTATCCACAAGCAATCGAATAAATAAATAGAATTAAAACAAGACTTTGAAATCTTTTCCATATTAAAATGAATAAGTTTCAATAAAAATGGCACAATGAAAATTGAATGTTATCATAACGAGTTTACTTGAATTGCCTTTCTTTTGAGAACGCAGCAAGGTGCGACGGGTAAGCTAGTTGATTATAAAAAGCAATGTATATGAGATTTGTGGAATTCATGTAAGATAAGGAACATATATTTTACCCTTTATCAAGTGTTTTTATGCGTTCAGAGCAGCTGCTTATGCTCACATTGCTGAAATGGTAATCTGGGTGACCGTTGGTGCTCGCACAGCTCCTTTGACATGAGAGTAAGTAGTATTGAGCCTGGTATGCAAGCTCTGAGGAGCATTTTTGCCTTGGGCAAGGCTAGATGCACAAATTTGGTTTGTGCTGTTAGCACCTCATGCCAATTCAGTGGTAAGCAGTTTTACATTCAAGAGATTTATGACAATTACCAACGGAAAGACCCCAACTGGTAAACAGTTGAATAATATTAAGCATAAAACGTGAGAGGGTGGTTGGGGGCGAGGTGGGCTTCAAAATAAACATCCAATGGGGAAATGGGAATGTAATATTCAGTCACTATGTGATTGCATATAAAAAGTATGTTACCTCTGTTTTCAAGTCATATACCAAATAGACATAATAATAAACAAAAAAAAGAGATTTATGACAATTAAAGGATAATAATTTAGGATGGTTGCCTTTTAAGGTGGCAGGAGTATATTCTTGAAAAAACGCAGTTTGATAAATCGCGTGATGCCAACAGCCTTGTTATTGTGAATGATGTTAATCTTATGAAATGTGGCATGGGAAATGAAGAAGGACTTTGACACACATGGAGGCCATTTTTGGAGCTTGGGATTGTTTCTATGAATGTAATTGGTTTATATACGTGACATTGTTCTGTACCCGCTGCAACGGGTACAGAACTCAGCGGCAAGGGCCGTGGTGGGCCTCCCCCGTAGGTGTTCTGTCAGAGCTACCATTCAAAGACTACACTGGTTGCCGATCGAATCTCGAATTCAATTCAAGACCCTCACTATTGCTTTTAAAATTCTTAAATCAGAATGTCCTGAACTCCTACGCCCGCTCTTAGTACCTTACACCCCTCAGAGCAATCTGCGCTCCCTAGGTCAACATCTTGTGACTATCCCTCGAACGAAGCTCTGCCGAATGGGTGGCCGTTCCTTCAAAGTTCTGGGGGCAAAACTTTGGAACTCCCTGCCACTGAACATTCGCTTCCTAAATAACTTGTCCGCCTTCCGGAAGGCAATTAAAACTCATTTGTTCCCTCTGTCCTAGGCCATCTCGCTGTTCCCTCTCATTCCCCTCAGTTGTTATTTCATGGTTATTAGCGCCGGGACGCCTCGTTGCTGGGGCAGCTGTTGGCGCTCAAACAAATACATAACATAACATAACATAACATTGTGATTTTTCATTGTTTTTCACTTCCAGCTGTTACAGATGTATTATTACTTCCTAGCAGGTGTTATTTTTTCTTCTCTGAGAGTTCTTTGTGTGGGTTGTTTGGTTTATTTATAAAAAAACTAACTTCCTCTCTATTTTGGGGATTTTAAAGGTGGATAGTGGCAACAGTAGGTAGGTTTGCTCATTTTGTTTAAGGAAGTAGCATGTCGGAAGAAAATGTATGGAAGGAAATTATTATTTACAAAGAAGACAGTATTGGTAATTTGTTGAATATATTTTCAGCACATTTGGATAAAAAATGGAAAAGAAAATAGATGACTTGTGGCAAGCTAGGGATTTTACTTTATCAGGAGGAACATTTGTATTAAGCTGGGGAGGGACCAGCTGTTAGGAAAGGTGGTAAGTTGAACAGAAAATGTAAACATCTGGAGGATGATAAGACAAAAGCAAAGAAGACCAAATCTGCAGTGGCTGATGTTGGGTGTTGTGACTGCACAAAACAGGGAAGTGTCAAGGACACACATGGGGAGAAAAGGGGTCCAGTAACGGCTAATTTGAAAACAAAAAGTGTTCCCAAGCATACTTACATCCTGTGTGAGGAATTAAAGGACAGTGCAGAGATACCATTAAGTTGTTTAACTGGATTTGATTCAGATTAGAAAGACGTTGGCACTGTTCATCAGACCCGACAGATTGGTGGAATTAAAGGTAATGGAATTGGGAACTCTTACTGACACTCTTGGGGGTTTCTGTTTTACCCAAAGCTTCTAAATCTTTCACTTTCCCCTGAATTGTCACTGGCACCTCATGTAGCTGCATACATGGTGACATGCTGGTATAAGCAGATCCCTAAAGATGTGCGGATGAGGTTGCCATCAGAGTATGCTAGGCAAAACGTCGGCAATAATATATCAAAGACACTGACTCTTGGTGCTAAGATTTTAGCTTTCATAGGTAAAGCAGGGTCATGACCCAGGAAAGGGTTTGGACAAGGGTCTAAGAATGTGCCATGATGTATCGTGGGACTTTACAACACCATTTACAAAAATATTCAAAATGGCAGAAGAAGTACATGATGCTAAGAAGGTTCTGAATGTTGAAGAGCTGTGGGAGTCGGTCGAGAGAGCAGTATATATTTTGAGTAATACAAACACGGCCATATCTGTTGAAATAAGGAAGAGTGTCCCTCTTAAAAAATATCCTAAATTGGTGGAGCTGGCCAATGATGAGGCGGGTCAGGAGGCAAATGGAATGTATTTGTTGATACTTTTATTTAAGATATGTCCAAGTATTTTATGGCTTTCAGTTTCTTGCAAAAGTCTCGGGGAGAGATTAAGAAGGTCTTTGAGCATCAAGTTTTTGGTGGGGCCAGGAGAATGAGAAGCCAATTTCCCAGCCGTGGGCAGGGTATCAGTAGATCTTCTTCTACAAGAGGATTCAGGTACCACTAATACCAAACCTCCTACCATCCAGGACATTTGTATCCCCAGGAAAGAAAGATCAAGGCCATCAAAATCAGATACAGGTAAGACTAGACCTTTCTATTTTCCAGTTAAAGTTGGACGGCAGGCATGCACAAATGTTTCATAATTACACTAAAATAGCAAGAGATCCTTGGGGTCTTCAGACTGTTTTACGACACCATATAGATTTTGAAGGGGAGCCTGTCCAGTACCAGTTTCCAGAAATAATAAGATTCAATTCTGAACTATTAGACTTGGTGAACATGGAAGTTCTAGAATTAAAAAGGAAAGGTGGGATTGTGGAAGTGATAAATGTTGTGCCAGATTTTCTAAGTAACATTTTCCTCGTGGAGAACAAGGACAAAGACATGAGACCTATCATAAATCCAAGTTCTACGGCAACAAATGATGGACGGAATGCTGAATGGATAATGCATTGTTACCCAAAGTTGGATGTGTATGCTCAGACGGGGGTCCCTTGCACCCTATACCACTGGATCTAAGATAATCTGGCTGATGAGGGGTGTTACCTCAAAACTGGTCCCAGATTGCTTGTTCTTGTCCAGGGAGGACCTGACTTGACAGTTTGAGCTGGACTGTTCCCATGAGGAGTAGGGTCAAGACTGATTTGCATATCGCTGGGTCAAAACTTTGGTGGCATAATGAGCAGAGAACAATGAATGTAACCCTGATCTCCTGACTTGAGATGAATGTTTGATTTATTCAGCATTTCGTCCATCATTTGTTGGTGCTTCACTTGTAATAAACCTAGGGCATCTGACAGATTGCGTTATTATCGCATCAAAATGGAAGGAATGCATATTCTGAGGGATGTGTTGCAGGCAGGAGATTGGATGACTTGGTTAGACTTAGATAATGCTTATTTAACGGTTCAAATTTGAGAATCCCAACAGACGTTTCTTCAATTCAGATTGGCATGGAAGATGTGGAAGTTTGCATGACTGAAATCTGTCCCTAGTGCTATACAAAGATGTTTCGTCCAGTTGCGGCATATTTGAGGGAACTAGGAGTGTGTCTGATCATGTAACTCAATGCTATTTTGTTAATGGATCTGGAGAAGTTAAGAGAAAAGGAAAACACGATGATGGAAATTTTGTTGTTGGAAAATCTTGGTTTTGTGGTCAACAGGCAGAAGCCTTGTTTAATACTAGCCAGGAAACGCAGTTCTTGGGGACTCTAGTGGATACAGTACATGGAAAACTGCAGTTGCTGAAAGAAAATTTAAAGAGAATAAGGAACAGGATCCAGAAGGTGTTGGAGTGCAAGGTTTGCTGTCTTCCACGATTCAGCCTATTTTCCCAGACGTTAGAATTATCATGCACTTCAGAGATTGAACGTCAGGCATTTGAGATGCTGTTTAAAGCATTTGGAGCTGATAGTGCTCTCTGGGGAAGCAAAAGGAGAACCACTGTGGTTGTTAAGAAATTTCGAACCTTGAAATAGGAAAACTATCTTTGAGGAGAATTTAAAGTTAATTATGGAATCAGATGCAAGTTTAACAGGTTGAGGGGCTCACTGTGGTGCAATTCCAATAGAGGGTATTTGGACAGAAGAGGAAACAAGGCTCCACAGAAATTATCTGGAGCTTCTTGCAGGTTCTTTTGCAATAAGAAGTTTTAAAAAGGACAAGGTTCAGTGTTCTGTTCTACTGCAAGTGGATAATGTTTAATCAGTAAGATATGTAAACAAGTTAGGTAGTCTTGTTCAACGGATCTGGCAAATTTTTTGTGGATTATTGTTTCATTCAGAATGTTCTAGTGCAAATGGAGCACATTCCATGGTTAAAGAATGTAGAGGCAGGTTGATATTCCAGGAATTACAGGGACTCCAGGGATTGAAGACTGCACAGTTACAGTTTCACAAACTTGATGGAGATTTGGGGTCCTTGTGAGTTGAATCTGTTTGTGAATAGATTAAATACTCAGTTGAAGACGTTTTTCATCTGGCATATGGAACAGTAGTCGGCAGGGATAGATGCTTTCAGGCAGGATTGGAGAGGCCTCAGTCCTTATGTGTTCCCTCCATTCTCAATGATTATTCGAGTCACTTTGATGGTGCCCAGATGGAAGGAGATGGTGGTCTTGGTGATACCATTGTTAAAGTCTCAGATATGGTACCCGATTCTTCTGGAGAATGTCCGATTCTGCTCCCTGTGTTCCAGGAGGTTCTGTTGTGGCCATTAGGAGAAGGGCATGACAAGGTGAAATCATATCAGTTGAGAATGGCAGCTTGGAGAATTTCAAGCATATCTGGGAGGTGCCAGGACTTTTGTAGGAGGCTTTAAATCTTATTAGGGAGTCCTGGGCTCAAGGTACCAGGAAGAGGTTGTGGTACTTAAAATTCTGGACTCTGCTATTCAGTGGTACCGAAGCTCTGCACTCGTGTCATAAATATCATCAAATCATGACGATTTTGGTACTAGCAGACCGGTAATGGCTTAAATACTATACATACGTATTTTCGTCATGATCTAGTGACGAAATCACCCTGAAATCGTAGTTTTCGTCTTGAACCCTTGGGTTCCATTTTGTGAGCGGCACCCATTTTGTGGTTGCCCTTTACATAGCCAAATAACTAAGGCCGAATTTGATCCAAAAGGACACGTACACCTCTGCTGACTCCTCTGTGACCTGGGCGAGCTGACTCCACTGCCTCAAGCCAAACCTGTTCGGGCAGTTCCTCTCCCAGTGGCCGAACGAGATTAGTATCAAGGCACAACATGTCAAAAACCGTTCATCACACACATACTATGCTTAATCTCACACACACCTGTCCCTGTTTCTTCTTTATGACCTGTTTTACGAGGAGGAGGTGCCTGATTTTATTAGGGGTCCGTCGATATCAGATGAAAGTTCTGGGCCTTGCCGGGTAATCTATCATGGACTCGACAAACTGAAATGTGGGCTTGTCATCATGACTCTGCTTTTTCTTTGTAGTAAAAATATTTGTATGGTCAACTGTAAAATCAGGAATGTTTGCCTGAAGCTAATTATTTCGTATAAAAAGAGAAGGCTGGTTCTGTAAATTCGAGCAGTCTCCAGAGAACATACATGCTGTTGTACTTCTAGGATACCTGTTACTGGTTGCAGCCAATAAATACGATTTTTGACTTCATCTAGAAGACTCTGTGTTTCTGTGGTCTGAAACAGGAAGGACTCGAGGTCTTTGGGTGTTCTCCCTGGCACCGCCAGGTCCATAAAAACCCGGTACCTCAGTTGGTGCCCAACGTGGTGCGGTATCAGCGGTACCGGTCCAAGCCAGAGGTTCGTGAGGAGCTTCGTGTGAAAATTCCGGAGGACGGCCAACCACTTCAGCGACCCCTGCATGTTGACGTGGTCCTAAGGTCTTTGCTGCGAGGTTCCTCGCGTCCCGACGGCTACGAAGGACTGCTGCCCTGACTATGGCCCTGTTTTGGACCCTTGATGATTGGTAGAGCGAAACGATAGACGAGTCTTCTGGTGACCTCATCGATCATCGATACCTCAGTTAAGTATAAGTGGAGCGTCTACCAGTCCTTAGTTTGGTTCTTAGTTTGGTATGCCTTTGGGATCAGTATGATTTGGAACTTGCAAGCGCCAAAGCCAAAGGACTTGTGTATTCACGAGACTATCGTATTCGATAATCCTTTGAAGTTTGAAGCTAGACTAGAGAGCGAAGATGTCTGGTCTTAGCAGACTTGGAAATTTGTTTTGTCTTGGTTGTAGTAGGGACTCTCGATTGGAGGACTCGTGTCCGGTTCCTCCAATAGGAACTCCAATATATGAGCTCTATGTGAAGCATGGCGTAGGCCCTATCACATATAACGAAGTATGGATCCTATACACCAGGAAGGATGGTGTTTTAAAATGGCCCCAATATGGTAGCTTTGACACAGAAATTTTGGATAATTTAGAGGTTAAACTTTTTAAGGAGAAAGCCCGGCCGGCGATGTTTGACTCCTTTCGCCTATGGCGCCAAGAGGCCCAACCGAAAGAAATGAAATTAGCAAAGAAAAATAAACGAGAACGAGGTATGTCAATGGTGCAAGCTGCTGTTGCATTTAGGGATAATGAAGAAGAGCAAGAAAGCGAACAGATGAAAAGAGCGAAGAAATTAGCGGTAGATAGATGCTACCCAGCCTTGCCAACTAAAGAACAGGAAGCAAGGAACGATCTTGAGAAAGATCTGTTAATGTCACATTTCTTGAGTTCACCACCCCCTTATGCACAGAATTCTACGGCACCTCCGCCACCAGTCGTGGCTGTACAACCTCCAAATGTTGTGCCACCTGTAATTCCTCCACAACCAGCTCCTCTTCCGTTGGTTGCCATTCCTTTGGCACAGCCTCCTCAGAGGCCGCCAACTTTGCCTCTGCCTGCTACTTCTCCGTCTGTTCTTCATACTCCTCTTGCTCTGACTCTGGATTCTTCTCCGTCTTCCCTTATTCTTTCTTCTTCTCCTTCTACCAGACAGCGAATGACTGCTGCCTTTTCTCCTTGGTTGGGGCAATTGGGTATGTCCCCTGCTACAGAGCGTAGACAGTCACGCAGTCAATTGCCTGACTCTAGAGAGAAAGAGATATTGGATCGTTTGGCGCATAAATGGGTTACAGACCCGGTTCGATATGAGCTAGATTCTATTAT
The DNA here is from genome assembly GCF_964263255.1 of Lissotriton vulgaris. Lineage (NCBI taxonomy): Eukaryota > Metazoa > Chordata > Amphibia > Caudata > Salamandridae > Lissotriton > Lissotriton vulgaris. The sequence continues at coordinate 1,216,333,999 of NC_141695.1, read as the reverse complement.
GGATGTCTTCCATCAGTGGGAAGCGTCAAAGCAGAGATACGTCTTTGAGAAAATGTGTGTTTTCCTTTGTGAGGAATTGGAGGAAGATAATTCGGAACGCAATATGTCTGAGTTATATCGTGTGCGGTTCGAGTTTGCGAAGGGCACAATTGTGGGTTCTGATGTTGAAAAGGCAGTTGCGACGTTATTATCATTTAGGAGTGAGAGTGTTTCCCAGTGGTTGTTTGACTCTGAGGTTAAGAAGAAGGCAAGACAATTTCCCATGAGAGAGGTCCCCCCGGTTTGGAGGTAAGGGGACGCAATTGCTAATCCAGCCATTTTGCCACATTTTCAGCGTGTGTGGGTACATGTCCCATGGAAGCGAGCTGAAGTCTTGGATCTTAAGCAGACATTGCCCGATCCCCGTAAAAATCCGGCAGGATATTACAAAGAATTATCACAGACTGCAGGCTCCTGTATCATGAATTTAGCCGATGTAGACATGTTGTTTGGAAATGTTTTTCCACAGCCTTTATGGGGAAAGATTCATCATGCGGATCATGAACAAGTGTTAGGCGACACATGGGTGAATATTGCCGCTGCTGATGCTAGACAAGTTGGTGGTGCTAAACCTGAGCCCTTAGTAGCAGAACTTCCTGGTAGGATTATTACGTATATGAAGACTTTAATGCCCGAATTGCGTGTTAATTGGGACAAGTTGTCTGCATGCAAACAAAAGAAGATGAGACTGTGTCTGACTTCTTCACGAGGTTCGAGGAGACTATGGTAGATCATAGTGGTCAGGATATGTCTACGGAGGGTGGCCAGAGATTGTTTGTTGACAAATTTGTACATAATTAGCTTCCTGAATTATGTAACAAGTTGAAGGATTCTGAGAGTGCTTGGGCTGTTTCTACGTCAGCACAGATTTTAGCTACGGCCCAGTACTATGAAAATAGGCGCAAAGATGAGTTAGAGAAAGCGGATAAAAAGACTAAGGAATTGAAAACTAAAGTCCTTCTACAGCAAGCTTATCCACCTCGTACTAATGGTCAGCGCGATTATCAGCAACCCCAGCAATATTCGAGAAACTCGAGTTTTCTCAGCAGCGTTTACCGTATGGACCCAATCAGTGTGCGTATTGCAAGGAAAAAGGTCATTTCAAGAGTAGTTGTCCGGTTTTGTTACAACGTACGAATGGTGCTTCTGGTGCAAGAGGTCGAGGTGTTCAACAAGCTCCTAGAGGTAGGGGACGTGGAAATCTCCCCAGAATGCTCGTTCCTTCCCGCCTCAGAATTCCATGAATAGTTTCGACCAGCAGAATAATGCATATGCAAGGACGGCTCAGTACTATGCTAATGACTACTATGCAGAAGATGAGAATATGGAAGGTGATGATTGCTAGGACAGCAATGGACAGAGAAAGGGAGTTGTTTCAGTTCCAGTAAATCAGAGTGGGCCTTATGTTGAGGTGATTACATCAGGTGTGTCAGAGCCTTTTCTGTTGGATACTGGTGCTACAAAGAGTTCTATTATGCACTCAAAACTCCCTGGCGCACCTTTGTCTGGCGAAATGAATGTTTCAGTAGGTTTTTCTGGCGCCCCGGTTAGGAACCCGATCTCTAGTCCTATGTCCCTTTCTGTTGGACCATGTGAATTAGAAGCACCCCTTATTCTTACAACGGGTTGTGGTGAAATCTTGTTGGGATTGGATCTGTTGAAAAGATTATATGCGACTTTGTACTGTTCTCCTTCGGGAGTACAACTTACACTGGGTAAGAAAGTGGTTTCTCCAATGTATTTGTCGAAGGATAAACTTCCGACAGAATTGTCTTCCCTTCCGGATATTCTTTGGGCTACTGGACCTAATGATGTGGGTCTCTTGGAAATAGCGCCATATGTTGTGAAAGCCAATGTTAGAATGCCACGTATTCCCCAATACAAGATCTCTAGCGAAGGTGAAAAGGCGTTGTTAGCGATTATTTATGATCTGATTGAGAAAGATGTAATTGAAGAGACAAGAGGCAACGTTTGTAATAGTCCTGTTCTACCGGTTTTGAAGCATACTGATCCTTCCCAGCCACCTGTTTACAGGTTTGTGATTGATCTTAGGGAGGTCAATAAAATAGTTGGGCCACAGTTTCCAGTTGTCCCCGATATCACTGCCCTATTGACTATGATTCCAGCTTCAGCCACTTGGTTCTCAGTGATTGACTTGAAGAATGCTTTCTTCAGCATCCCGATTGCCGAGGAGAGCAGGGATATTTTTGGCTTCAGTTTAGGAGGCCGAAGCTTCTGCTTCAAACGCGCTCCTCAGGGCTACTGTGAAAGTCCATCAATGTACAGCCAGGCTTTAAAAACACAGCTTGACACAATTGTTTTACCTGATAGCGCTACCATTATTCAATACGTCGATGATTTGTAAGCATGGGCGAAATTAGCGAATTCGCGATCTGCGAATTTGCGGATTTGTGAATTCGCGATCCGCAAAATTCGCGAATTTGCGAATTTTTGTTTTTTTGCGTATTCGCGGGGTTTTTTGCGTTTTCGCTGGGTTTTTTGCGTGTTCGCGGGGATTTTTGCGTCTTCGCGAGCCGCTTGCATAGCGAAGTTACCCACGCAGTCCTTTATGGGAGAGGGAGAGAGAGATAGATAGATAGATAGATAGATAGATAGATAGATAGATAGATAGATAGATAGATAGATAGATAGATAGATAGATAGATAGATAGATAGATAGATAGATAGATAGATAGAGAGAGAAAGAGAGGGAAAGAGAGAAGGAGAGAGAGAACAACAGAAAGAAAGAGAGGCCGGATCTCTGAATGGCCAGATTCCTGAGTTGCCCCTTCAGAGCATACAGCTTTTTATTTTTAGCAAAATGCATATGAAAATTGTGCTGTAATGGTCTCTTTTAGTTTAACCCCTCCTGACAACTCAAAATGGGTGTATTTGCCATCCTCTCCCTTCTTCCTGTTTTTTTATATCTGTAAGTGCTTCCTGATGAGGTTAATTCCTTGGACAGGTGCCTCGTTGCCTACTTGTAACTATTCTCTGACCCTGCTTCAAGGGTCAGAGCAGGGTCAGAGAATAGTTGCAAGTAGGCAACGAGGTGCCAGGAAGCAATTAGCAGCAGGTGTCCAAGTTGAAGTTAATTTGTTTGTAACCCTTTTGTAAAAGGTTACAAAGAAATTAGGTTCAACTTTTGCACCTGATGCTGTAACCCTTGCTTGGCTGAAAATTCGTCCCCGCTGATTCGCGGATTTTACCGCGATTTCGCGAGATTCGCGGATCGCGAAATCGCGGAAAATCCGCAAATTCGCCCGCGAAACGGATTTTACGCCCACCCTTAATGATTTGCTGATAGCTGCTGATACTGAGGATGTTTGTAAAGAAGCCATATTGTCGTTGTTGCGTCATTTGTGTGATTTGCGCCACATAGTCTCTCTTTCAAAATTGCAATATTGTCGACAAGAAGTGACCTACTTAGGTCATCTCTTATCGAAGGAGGGAAGGAAACTGACCCCAGAAAGAATTCAGGCAATTGCAAAATTGAGTGTCCCAAGGACACAGAGAGAAGTGCGTGCTTTCTTGGGCATTACATCATATTGCAGACAATGGATACCAAATTTTTCTTTACTGGCCAAACCTTTGGTGGCATTAACTTGTAAAGATACACCGAATCCCATTCCGTGGTCTGAAGAGTGTCAGAAAAGTTTTTCCGAATTGCGTGATGCATTGTGTTCGGCTCCTGTATTGGGTACCCCCGACTACAGTAAGCCTTTTACATTGTATGTCCATTAGAAAGAAGGTTGTGCATTGTCAGTTCTGACACAGTCTTTTGGGGACAAACAGCGTCCATGCGCGTATTTTTCGGCTACTCTAGATATGGTAGCTAAGGCATTGCCAAGTTGTTTGAGAGCCACTGCGGCAGCAGCTGTCTCTATTCGACAGTCTGCTGGGTTAGGAATGAATAACATGTTAATTGTGATGGTCCCGCATGCAGTGGACATTTTGTTAAACAGAACAAAGACACAGCACTTAACTAGTGCTCGATTGTCAGGGTATGAGCTGACACTGCTGGCGAGACATGTGCACATAAAGAGGTGCAATACACTAAACCCAGCCACATTGTTGCCGATTTTAGCTGAGACAGACGATGACAGTGAAGATCAGCATGACTGTTTTCTGAGAACAGAGGAAGAGACGAAAGGGAGGATAGACCTTAAAGACACTCCTCTTCCAGAATGTGATGGTACTTTGTGGGTTGATGGTTTGTGTTTCAAGTTGCCGAATGGTGATACGACTTTGCATATGCTGTGACGACTTTGCATACTATTGTTGAAGCTGCACGTATCCCACACAATTCAGCGCAAGCAGCAGAGTTGATTGCACTTACAAGAGCATGTGTGTGGCGAAAGGAAAACGAGTGAACGTGTACACGGACAGCCAGTATGCATTTGGTGTGGCTCACAGCTTTGGACGATTGTGGAAAGAACGTGGGTTCCTGACTTCGCATGGTGCTAAGATCCAGCATGGTCAGTTGGTGAATGAGCTTCTCGAGTCACTGACCTTGCCGTTACAGGTTGCAATTGTAAAATGCAGTGCGCACAAAAAGGTTACGGATGATGTTGGTCGTGGAAATGCGTTTGCGGATGAAGTTGCGAAAGAAACTGCTAGGAATGTAATGAGTCGAATGCATGTTGCAGGCCCTGCGAGATGGATTGGTGAGGTTGGTATGTATGAAGATACGATTGAGAGTGTGAAGTCCATTCAAGCTGAAGCCACAGAAAAAGAGTTGAATGAATGGAGAGAAAGTAGGGGTAAATTGGATGCGAATGGTTGTTGGATTGAATTGTCAGAGCATCAACGATGGTTGTTACCCGATAAGTATGTGCTTGCAGTGGTGACAATGGCTCATGGAATGGCTCATATCAGCGTGAAAGGGATCTGTAAGTTGTTGGCTCCAGTATGGCAAAATGGTGGGATCCCTAAGTGTGCAGAGAATGTGGTCATGAATTGTATGGTATGCCTGAAATACAATCCTGGTAGGGGAACACCAACTCCAGCTGGTCATTTTGCGCCTCCAACATATCCGTTTGAGGTTTTGCAGCTAGATTTCATCCACATGGAAAGGTGCAACAATTTGAAATATGTACTCGTTGTTGTTTGTGCCTTTTCAAGATGTGTCGAAGCATACCCCCTGAAGGACAATACTGCTTTGTCCACAGCCAAAGCCCTTGTCAAAGAGTTTTTCCCCAGATTTGAAATGCCTAGAATGGTTTGGAGTGATAATGGGAGTGAATTTGTGGGTCGAGTGATGAAGAAAGTGTGTGAGGGGCTAGGCATTCAGCAAAAGTTTCACGCTGCAAATCACCCCCAATCAGCTGTACTAGTGGAGTGCTATAATGGCACGTTAAAACTGAAACTGGCCAAGATTCAAGCGAGCACAGGTCTAAAATGGCCTGACGCTCTGCCCTTGGCACTCCTATCAACGAGAATGACTGTTCACTCTAGAATGGGACTTAGTCCCTATGAAATTGTGTTTGGCCGCCCGGCCAACATATGGGGAGTGCCAAGGCCCACCAGGTTTAGCGAAATAGAACACCCTGTACTGCTTGATTATCTGTATGAATTGACGGCTAAATTGCGTGTTTTACACCAACAGGTCCACGACACTTTACCTCAGGCCTCTGAAGCTCCAGGGCATCCTATCAATCCTGGATCCTACGTGCTGGTTAAGAATTTCCAGCGAACAAAGAATGACCAGCCCCGGTGGACCGGCCCTCATCTAGTTCTTCTCTCGACAAGATTTGCCATTTGAGTAGAAGGAAAGAAACATTGGGTCCACGGCAATCATTGTAAGAGGATCCCACTGCCTCTTCCGTATGACCAGTAGGTCCAGGAGGGAATCGCTGACTCTGAAGTTGAGACCGTGCCTCGTTTCCTACCTTTTAGCGATGCACGTATAAAAGGAACAACTTCTGAAAAGGAAAACGACAACATTTTGCAGGAAGCTGTGCCTCCGTCCATTCGGTTGAACACTACAGAGCCTGAACTCTTATTCCAAGACCAAACAGCACCTGGCAGAAACCGTTACAATTTAAGGCCAAGAATGACTATGGACAAATAAAGTTTTCTTTTTTTTACTTTTTGTGCAGCTCTCTCATCCAAGAAACTTGCTCATTTTTCTTTTTCGAACCGCCATCCGGTTTTGCTGCTAGGGTCGCGGTTGCCAAAAGTCTTTGGAGTGCAGCTGAAGACGGTTAGGTCGACAGTTCTGGTTGGTCTAAGGGAGTTGCCCTGGACTAACAGAAGCACTCTTCAGCAGAATCACCCTACCACCGCGGGCAGCAAATTAGAGAGGATGGAGTTTTCTGAGATGGAGAGACCTGCCAAACGATTGAACTTTAAAGACAAAATGTGTATATCTATGTCAAAGAAGAGATCGTTAATATGTTGTATCTTTATGTTGCTTGGTGTCATGATATTTTTAATAGGATATGTTTTATATACCTTTCAAGTTTCATTTGTACCCACTACACAGCCCATACCTCCTCCTACTGTTTCCTCGCACTCTTTTCACCCCCTGCCTGAACATGAGTCCTCAAGAAGATTAGAGTTTATTAATAACACTTTCATTCAGCTCTTACGCCAACACCAATTAGTAGTAAACACAACTAACTGTTGGGTGTGTGGTCTTATGCCGCATACGATAGACAAGGGTATCCCATACCTGGTCTTACCATTTAGCTACAATGGTTCGTTATGGGCGTTCCAAACAATGTTCATATTTGCCATTGAACCATATCCCCCACGTTCTACGGGAAGGAACTCAAGCAACAAAATGTTAGTAGTAGGAATTGCAAATATGAGCAGAACAATTGACTCGTACAGAACGATTCCTAAAGATGAGTTGCAAGCTTACGTTAGATGGAATATAACAAAATATGGAATTGCTTTGAGTGAGAACCAGCGAGCGAAGAGATCCTCCCCTATTTGGATTGTACCCCATCAGGGTCACCTATGTCTGCAAGGTAATGGCAAAAATCCCAGAGCTCAGTTGGGGAAGAGCGTCTGCACGGAAACATGTGTTTGCATCTCGAAATTCCCCTTCGCTCTTAGCAGCTAAGGGTACTTATTTCATGATAAAGCCTATACATGGTTGCCCCCTGACTTCTCGGGCACATGTTTTGTCTCGTTCCTGTTGCCACCCACCTACACGGTCGTGGCAGATTACCATAGGACAAGGACAGTTAGGGGTGTTGTGAGTGAAGACGACACTGCGGAACAGGAATTTGGGGATTTCGCAAAAGGTTTTCTACCGTTTTAGGGGCCTATGGTGAACAGCAGGAACATTCGCCAATTGACAAGGGTGGTTGAGTCCACTGTAGTTGAAACTGCCGGTGCCCTTAGTAATTTGACTGCTGAGCTCCAGTCGGATCGCCTTATGACTCTTCAAAACAGGGTTGCGTTAGATGTCATGCTTGCAGACCGTGGTGGGGTATGTAAAGTGATCCAATCTAGTTGCTGTATTTTCATCCCCGATAACGCTCCGACAGTATACCAGGCCATCTCCAAACTGCATAAGATCTCTGAATCCATTCACGTGGATGAAGGAGACTGGTACTTGATGGGGTGGTTCTGGAAACTGATATCTGCCTGGGGATGGAAGATTCTGATAGTCATTGGGATGATCCTAGCCATCCTTTTCCTGTTCTGTCTGTGCGTACAGTGTGCTCCTGCAATATGTGGCCTCTGTGCTACATCATGTGTAAGAAAACCTGTATCAGGAGACGAAATAAGTAATAGGATGATGCTACAGCAACATCTCAATGACTTCATGAATACAGACCTGGACTCAGATTAGCATGAGTATGGGTTATTGCCTATGTAAGGGCAAAAGGAGGGTCTGTGGTACTTAAAATTCTGGACTCTGCTATTCAGTGGTACCGAAACTCTGCACTCGTGTCATAAATATCATCGAATCATGACGATTTTGGTACTAGCAGACCGGTAATGGCTTAAATACTGTACATAAGTATTTTCGTCATGATCGAGTGACGAAATCACCCTGAAATCGTAGTTTTCGCCTTGAACCCTTAGGTTCCATTTTGTGAGCGCCACCCATTTTGTGGTTGCCCTTTACATAGCCAAATAACTAAGGCCGAATTTGATCCAAAAGGACACGTACACCTCTGCTGACTCCTCTGTGACCTGGGCGAGCTGAAACCACTGCCTCAGGCCAAACCTGTTCGGGCAGTTCCTCTCCCAGTGGCCGAACGAGATTAGTATCAAGGCACAACATGTCATAAACCGTTCATCACACACATACTATGCTTAATCTCACACACACCAGTCCCTGTTTCTTCTTTATGACCTGTTTTACGATGAGGAGGTGCCCGATTTTATTAGGGGTCCGTCGATATCAGATGAAAGTTCTGGGCCTTGCCGGGTAATCTATCATGGAATGGACAAACTGAAATGTGGGCTTGTCATCATGACTCTGCTTTTTCTTTGTAGTAAAAATATTTGTATGGTCAACTGTAAAATCAGGAATGTTTGCCTGAAGCTAATTATTTCGTATAAAAAGAGAAGGCTGGTTCTGTAAATTCGAGCAGTCTCCTGAGAACATACATGCTGTTGTACTTCTAGGATACCTGTTACTGGTTGCAGCCAATAAATACGATCTTTGACTTCACCTAGAAGACTCTGTGTTTCTGTGGTCTGAAATAGGAAGGACTCGGGGTCTTTGGGTGTTCTCCCTGGCACCGCCGGGTCCATAAAAACCCGGTACCTCAGTGTATAGATTGGCATGGTAAAAACGGCTTTGATGGTGTGCGGAGAGGGATTTTGATCTCGTTTTAGAGGATATGGTAGAAGTGGTTAATTATGTAGCATGTCTGTGTAGGTCAGGATTGGCTTACAGGACTATTGATGTGCATAAATCCGCCATTGCTGCAGGTCATGTGCAGGGAAATGGTGCATTCATGGGGCAGGATGTTTTGGTGAAATGTTTTATGAGGAGTGTAAGAGTTTCGAAACCTCCAGTTTCAAGGTAAAATTCTGTTTGGGATGTGTCGAAAAAGCTTAAACATCTGTAAGGCTTGAAAGTGCTTAACTATTTGGAAGGTTTAGGGGACTATCCTGTTTTCGATTTGAAGGTTTAGTCTCAAAAACTAACAATTTTGTTGTGTTTACATTCATTTAGGAGAGCACCGAATGCTAAAGCATTGGATGTTTGCTTAAGAATTTCTAGTCCTGAGGGTGTTTGTTTTTGTTTGAGTAAAAGAACCAAAGCAAATTCAGAAACTATCTTCTATCCATATTTTGATGAGAATGAGAAGTTTTGGATGGTCTGATGCACGAAAAGAGTATGGAAGGAGGATGTCACGGTTTTCTATCGGATTATTAGTTGCTTCTATCTTTTAGACACCAACATAAATCTGTATCAGCACCTCTTCTTTCTCTGTTGGGTGAAAGATGATGAAGAGCACAGGAGTGGATATAAGTGTATTTGAAAAACATTCTGTAAGGGGTGCTTCTTCTTCAAAAGCAATTATGTTAGAGGGTGCTCTGCAATACATTTTGAGATATGTGGATTTGTCTAATGATGTATTTTTCAGAAGGTTTTATGTTAAAACTGTTGTGAATGCAACTTCTGATTCATTAGAGAAGCTTTAAACTTGAAATAATGTTAGCCTCTGGTCTTGCCATAAAATGTAGGTTTTCCCTAATTTGATGGTCAGAAATCTGGATTTTATGAAAGACACAGATGCTAATATTATCCCTTCCTTCAACCCAACCCTGTATTGGTATTTATTTTTCTTGTATGTTGTGTGCAGCAATGAAAGGAAGCTGGAAGAAGTATGGAGAACTAAAACTAAAGTCATTTCAGATTTCAGGAGGTTTTTGTTTGGACATTTAGGAATTCACATATAATGTAATATGGAAATTTGTATTATATGGTATGTTGGCAGTTCGATAAAAAGTTGGAAGATGGCAGGGGATTATGTTGAGATTGGATTTTTGTTTACAGTTATATATTCTTTAAAGGAGCTGCTACAATAAAGGAGGTTGCAATAATGTTAGCCTCCGGCCTTGCCATAAAATTCTAGGGTAGTAAATCTGAGATTGTCAAATTCCTTTGGTGCATGCATGGGAATGCTCAACCCATGGAATGCCAACCATGAAATGTAAAACACCAGAAGCCTCTGCATTGCACTATGTTTACAAAGTCAAGCAAAGCAGCTCACATCATTCCTTGCATGACTAAGTAATTATCATATAAAGATTTCTCTTGCTTGGTTGCCTTTTGTGACACAGAACAATGCAAGTCATTTGTAAATCTTGGCCTTATTCTTCACAACTTAACATGAGCATCCCTAGAAGATGAGTAAATATCGTCAAGGTACATAAATATTGAGTTAGGTATAGAAAATACATGCACGCTTACAAAAATCAATATTGTGGGTTGCTGTATTCATGATACTGTGGACACTCAATATTCCAACTTCGATATTCAGAACTCACAACATCACCAAGTTTGGAATGTCAATGCAGAGGGTCACTTTTAAGCCCAGTTTTGAAAATTCTGGCCCTGGATACCGTTTCAGGGTAAGTAGATGACGGACCCTTAAAAAGGATTGCCAGTGTTCAAGTTTTCCTATTCCCTCTCCTTCATCCTTTTTGCTCACATGCATCTCATTAGTATCTTCTATTTGTGGCATGGCAATTCAGATGATAGTTTTTTTTTACAGAGTATGAGCTTAACTATCTAGGGTCAATAATATCTGCATCCGGGTACATTTGTGTACCAATCAACCCATTCTGTTTAGAAGTTCCTATAGGCAGCTCACTCCTAGTAGCTGTGACCTTTCCAGGTTTTTCGATTTTCTACAGAATAATTTCATAATCTCATTTAAGATAAGGAATGTACATTAATTTGTAATTGGAATAAGCAAAGAGGCCTGTCTTTGGAGTAAAGCTACACCCTCAGGCAGGCATGAACGTTGAGAAGGGAGAAATTGATCTGATCAAAAAATATGAATTTTATTTTTGATTCTCATCCCTTGATGTTTATAGGTGTTTCTCTGTGTAATACAACATTTCGTATTATGAAAATAGCTAAAATCATTGTTACTTTGTGTTGAGAAGGTGTTCCATGGATGGAGCATGGGCGTTTTCATACATCCACCTATGCATTTTGGCACATTCACAGATTTAATATAGCTAATAAACATGGCAGTGTCTCAATATACTTTAGTAATACCCAGTGAGGAATAACATGAGGAGAAATATCCTCATTTTTCCTTGTTATTTGGTCTTTCTATGCGTGGTGCACTCTATAGCATACTGTGAAAAAGGAAAATGTCTCTAAAGATTGTTGTGCATGGGAAGGAATACCTTTTCTGCACAAAAACAATCCAGTCCCTAACGCAGGCTTCCTTGCACTATGGCGCAAGGGTGCCTGTGTTGGCGCTACTAAATCTCAAGTGATGGAGAGGGAAGAGGAGCCCCATATCTTCTTAGAAATTGAACTTTTCAGCTCTCTCCCATTCATGCAACAACTTGCCTTGCTGCATTGCATGCATTTTAAGTAATCTGCCCCTAAATGTGCTATACAGCTAAAATGTTAACCAAACTTAATGAAAATCTCATTATTTGATGAAAATGTTTTAAATAATGTTTATGAAAAGAGATTGCATGGACAAATAAAGGTTACACTCCTGTTCAGACCACTAGATGGCGCTCAAAGATTATAAAATCCATTCTTGACACTCTTAGAGGTCTTACACCACTTCAGTACACACTAGTAAAACGTTTAATTCTTAAAGTTCTTGTACGGTGAAAAATGTCACTGAAACATCTGTGACTTTGCATACCTATTAAACTTCAATTGCTAATCACATAAGACAAACAGCAGAGCTTAATTCGGCAACCAATTGCCATGAGTTATACTGTAAGAAAATTCTTATTTACCCTGAATTCCCTAGACACAAATCCTATGGTCCTACTGCTACATGTATACTAACTAGCAGCCTAGAGAATGTGCCACTTAACACGAGGTCAACAGTGATCAGAAGACAAGATAATATGAAGCTCTGCAGTGGAAATGAATTTAATTCTAACAGCAGGAATCACACCCGACTGTGATAACATGGTGTTCTGTCTGTCAAAGCTTTATTTCGATATACACACACAATATCATAAAAGCACATACAAAATTTAAAAAGAAAAACCACAATTCATAAACCTTACATTTTACAGGGTTAGTTACAGTAAAAGCATTCGTGTTACAATAAATAAGTTAAGAGGCATATTAAACATTAGCAGCTTTGGAGAGTTTAAAAATGTAGTTGAAAACTAAGTCATCTCATAGCTTTTGCTCTAATTGCCCATACCCAGCTCAGAAATTTGGCAACCCCACAAACTAAAGATGTACTAGTGTCAGTCTTAAGTATTCTTAAAGCTACGGAATAATTCCTAGTTCCGGGCAATAGACATGCAGGTTTTAGCCATTTATGTCTCTGTTTTGCATAGGCTGGGCATGCAAAAAAAACATCAGCGATGCTTTCAGTGACGCCTTCACAAATTGGGCAGTCAGGTCGGGTTTGATACGGAGGCTTCCACTTACAGGTGTAATCGTGTAAGGGTAGGTTTCCCAGCCTGAACTGAATAAACAGTGATCTATCCCTTGTTTTTTTTATGAAATCCAAGTAAGGCTCCAAGCAAAGCTTGGGTTTATGCTGTTTAAACTCTTTGGTCAGCCTTCCTTGGTTTAGGTCCCTTGGATCTTGCTCGTCCACCCAATTCCAATAGACTCGCTTAATTTCAGGCTTAGATAAGGGAACTCCAAGCTCCCAATTAATTGGCAAACCGATGTCATTCAAAAGCTTCTTAATGTTACGAATCCAGCTGACTTTGTGGGAGCCATTAAGATTCATAACCTCCATCAAACCATCAAGATACTTAGAGAGCTCAGGGGTCTGCCAAAGCCTAGCCCAAAATAAAAGCGGTCGTAGCCTGGCTAAATCCCGGATGGAGCGGCGACCCAGATCGCTGAGTAATGGTTTGATTGGGGTGCCCATTGGGAGGGATACCAGCTCTCTAAGGAACTTATTCTCAGAAGTGGTGAGACCGCTAATGCATTCAAAGCCCCCACAACTCTGCACCATAGAGAGCGCTGCCCACAGCCTTTGCAGCATATATATCCAGGGCAGGGGCAACGGGCTTAGAGGTGGACATACGATGTTCCCGCCCCAAGACACCAGCCACCCTTTTATGGTTCAGAAGCATTTTATCAATATGGGCCTGCCACTTCAAGTTTTGAGAAATTCTGATTCCCAGATAGTCAAATTCTTTTACACGCTCCAATGGTTCCCCATCAAGAAAGAGGGTGGACTTGGAAGACTAACTAGGATTAAAGTAGAGGAGCTTAGTTTTCGAGGTGTTAATGACAAGGCCCCTAAGTTCACAAAACAAACTGAAGCGAGTCAGCAACTTTTGCAGGCCCACAGGGGTTTTCGAAACCAACAAGGTGTCGTCTGCGAAAAGTAAGGTGGGACATTTATCGCCCGCCAGGACCGGGGCGTCTGTATCTATTTCAAGCAGAAAAGAGACCACACCATTCACAAACAGAGAAAAAAGTGTTGGGGCTAGCACGCACCCCTGTCGTACCCCACGCTTCACAGGAATCCTATCTGTTTTTTGCCCCTGGGAGCCCCATCTAATATGAGCATAGGTACCATCGTGCATGCCTGCCAAAAGGTTTAAGATTGGAGGCGGAATCCCCATCTCCTCCAATATAGTCCACAGGCAGTCTCGAGGAACCAGGTCAAAGGCGGTCTTCAAGTCAATGAATGCCAAATAAAGACCGCCTATGCCAATGGTAATCACTTTCCAGTGGAGGAGTAACAACCTGAACGCTTGGTCAGTTGTACCTGTGCATGCCCTAAAGCCAGCCTGGTAAGGGGAAATGATCTCATGTTACTCTGCCCACGAGAGGATCCTCTCAAGGAGAACCCTGCCCACCAATTTCTGTCCAGCGTCTATCAGGCTAATTGGACGGTAGTTGGCAGGGTTCTCCCTAGGGCCCTTCTTGTAAATGGGAATCACCTCAGCCGCCTTCCAAGAGTTAGGGAGATGAACTAGCCATCAATGCATTTATTAGGATGGCGAAATACGTTGCCAAACCATCGGGGTTAGCTTTAAATAGGTCACCGGGCACACCGTCCTGTCCTGGGGCTTTCGCAGATACTATTTTGGCTATTGCAGCAAGAACCTCCTTATTATTAACTCTAGTTGGCGCGAGCCGCCCGGAACCATCAACCGGAGCACCGCTCAAATGCCCAGGGGCTCCGGGCAGGTCATTCCCACCATAGAGTTTGGAGAAGTGTTCAAACCATTCGTTGTCCGTGATATGATTTGGAATTTGGTTCGAGCTGCACCCAGATGATTTTCTAACTAGTGACCAGAACAGGTTACCATCCTTGCTGTGACTTGCATCTCTAAGATTTTCCCAATGGGACTCTTCCCAAGCCCTTTTGGCGGCTATAATTGCCTTTTTATATGACAATCTGGCCGAACGTACAGATACTGGATTAGAGGATTTAATGGCGGAAATTAAATCGGTTTTCCTCCTTCTGGAATTACTATCAAACCAGTCCTGCAATGGCTTGGTAGTTGCCAGGCTCTTCTTTACTGGGACCGTAAACAACTTGCCAATCTGATCCATAGTGGCAGTATAGATGTTTTCTACCTCTGCTGACCCAGCCACCTCGTCACAAGCTACAGATAGCCTTGCTAACTGCTCTGCAAGGATTCCATCCAGATCCCGCAATCTAGACTCATCCAGACAGAACGTAGGCCACTTGAGAAATCTATTACAATTAGATGGTATAAGTTGCTTGGTTAATAGACCCCCACTTTTTAAAGGTATGCTCTCTCTTCTGTGCCATGGGTCTAGCAATGTAAGGGACAGAGGGTTATGGTCACTCTCCACCGATGGTATAATGACCATATCCACTACGGACTTCCAAGTCCTCCTATCTATCATTATGTTGTCGATCCTACTCTCACGCAACACTCTGTTGTAGGTATTAGCACCCTGAGCATCGGAGGTAGTACGGCCGTTGGCAGCTCTTAAACCTGTTTCAATCATTAAACCGTTTAATTGAATGACTACAGGAGACCATCTCCGCACGGGCTTGAGGGTTAGGGACGGAACGCCCCATTGTGCATCGTCCTCATGTACTCCTAAAATATCCTCCACTGCCAATGGTTCAAATGAGCAGTTAAAATCCCCAGCAGCCAGAACTAAGGAATCAGGAGCACACAGCCTTAGCAAGTCAGTTAAAATGTCAATTGTGGGTGATTTGCCCCCCCCCCTGGGTACCTCTTACATATACATTAAAGAATTCCCAAACGGGAGCACCATTTATACCCTCAATGGAGAGCCTCATAATGTCCGGGCAAGAAGGGGTGTGGTGAGTAATCTTAAGATTAAGATCAACCCTTACCCACATTATGAGCCCACCAGAGGGACGCCCAACCGAGGTAGCGGGTACACAAAAGCAAGAAAATCCCTGCATATGCAGCGGTTCCAGACTCCATGTCTCCTGAAACATGCAAATGTCAAACCCATTAATAAAACCAATCCAATCTGATAACAAAAGCTTGTTTCGCAGACCTGCCACATTCCATGAAACAATTTTAGGATTGCTAACATTATCCCCGTCATGGGCTAAGACACTTGCAGTTTCACCCAAGGTCGGGTTGATGTTAGTGTTTGTGATACCAGCAGGGTCCGGGGCTGTGCCAGTGGATTTTATACCTACTGACAGTTGCAATGCAGGTAGCTCTAAGAAGTGGTCACCCTGGGGGGAAGAAAAGGTTCTTATTTCTCTTGCAATAACGTCTGGTCAATCGGCTGCATCCAGACAGTCATAACGATTGTAGTGGAAGAAGCTATCAATGTTTGCAGGGGGCATAGACCATTCTCCTTGTGCTACGCCCCTCCTGCGCCCAGGAACCAAGGTCCATCCATCTGGTTGAGAAGAAAAATGGCCGGGGGGATAAAAGTAGGTTAGTGGGAGGGAGTGGACAGTCGTGCCTGTGCTTGGGTATCTCCAGTTGCAGATGAAATCTACAATTCTAGGGTTATTGAAATTGATCAAAATACAGTCTCCCCTTATGTTTTTACCAGATGTCCCACCCATGGGGTCCTGCGAATCATAAGTATTTTACCCACTAGGTGCAAGGGCAAGGGTCTGTTCACATTTAACCAGTGTACAACCCTTTTCCATAGTTTTGTAGGGCTTTCCCTTTCGTTTTTGCCCAGTTCTGGGGCCCCCGCTAAGACCACCACAAATGGGCAAACCTCCGGAGGTAGGTTTAAGATCTTTCAACCCGCAGTAGGTTGGTTAATCAGTGCCCCCCCACCAGTCATATTTTGGTCCGAGATTTTCTTACGTTGAAATGAGTTATTCACATTGGGACAAGTTGTTTCTTTGTCAGTAGGAATAGCCACAGGAACAGATATAACCAACTGGGCTGTACCTACACCTACTAACCCCTTATTGGTTACTGGAGTGATCACTTTTTCCTTAAGGGTTTTAGGCAGTTTAGACAATTTAGTGATTGAGGGCGAAATAACTCTGAGATTGGGTTCAACAAGGCCCTTAACATCACGTTAGATCCTTTTTAGGTGGACCTCAATCTTGCTCAACCTCTCTTCTAGTGGAGCTAACAGGAGCTTAAAAGTGTCATAGATAATGTTAGGCTCAATCTCCAACACCCGCTGTCGCATTTCTTGGCTTGGTGACCCATCTAGAGCCTCTACCGCCCTGCTAGGCGGTATAGAGACTGTTGAACCGAGAAGTGAATTAGCACCAGGTTGCTCCACGATGGGTGGGTTTGCTTTCCTGCCCTTGCGACCTTTGTTTCTCCTCCCGCCTGCATTATTAGATGGTTGGTGGGTCTTTTTAGGTATTGCCCCTGGGTCCTTCCCGCACTGTTGCCTAGTATTATATACCTTTACTACACTAGGTACAGTAGGAAACATTTGAGGCGACAACAGCAATGATTCTGAGGCTGTGGACTGGCTACTAAGGGTAGTCTGTGACAGATTACAAAGGGGTGGCTGTGGGATTGGAAGTTCTAGAATGGGGGGAGCACTAAGGCGACTATTGGCAATCAGATTATCAGGAGTCCGAGTGTCCGCAATAAGTCCCATAGAAGATCTTCTTGCAATGGCTAGTTCATGCGAGACACGTCGCTCCATTATAGTAATCCCCTCATCAACAACACTATTCATCTTTGTTATGAATTGATCGATAGCTCCCGTGAATATTACGGCACCTGCCCTTCCCTTAGCCTCTTTAGGCGGCATGTCAAATCTCCCTGTTTGTTACGATGGGTTCAATGGATAATGTACTCACTCGGATGTTCTGGGTGGTAAATGGAAGGGGGGTGGCCCGACCCGGCCTTTCTGGTCTTGAACGGGCTTAAACGGGCCCGCCCTTGGCCCGTGCTTCGCCCAGCGCTGCCTGCGCGCGTCCCGCGAGGCGGGGCTCCGCGCCAATGATATGCGCCTCCTGGCGCTGGCGCGACATCAGTGATGCGCGCCGCCGCTATGCCTGCCGGGAGTTGTGGTCCCGGGGCGGCGGCGCGAGATGTGGAGGTACTGACTCTGGCCGGTGGCGGCTTTCGCTGCTGCTAAGGATGACTCTTGGTGGTGGTGGTGACCTCCTCCTCCCAATTGTAGGTAGGTTTAACTCTCTCCCCCGCTCTACCGCCTCCGCGCCGATGATATGCGCCTCCTGGCGCTGGCGCGACGTCAGTGATGCGCGCCGCCGCTATGCCTGCCGGGAGTTGTGGTCCCGGGCGGCAGCGCGAGATGTGGCGGTACTGACTCTGGCCGGTGGCGGCTTTCGCTGCTGCTAAGGATGACACTTGGTGGTGGTGGCGACCTCTTCCTCCCAATTGTAGGTAGG
This sequence comes from Lissotriton vulgaris, assembly GCF_964263255.1. Lineage (NCBI taxonomy): Eukaryota > Metazoa > Chordata > Amphibia > Caudata > Salamandridae > Lissotriton > Lissotriton vulgaris. Next base: position 1,216,316,024 of record NC_141695.1, on the reverse strand, counting down.
TTTAACTCTCTCCCCCGCTCTACCGCCTCGGCGCTGATGATATGCGCCTCCTGGCGCTGGCCCGGCGTCAGTGATGCGCGCTGCCGCTATGCCTGCCGGGAGTTGTGGTCCCGGGGCGGTGGCGCGAGATGTGGCGGTACTGACTCTGGCCGGTGGCGGCTTTCGCTGCTGCTAAGGATAACATGGTGTTGGACCTGTCACTCGTCAGGTAGCATTTCATTAATCATTTTAGGGCACATGCATCAAGTGATTTTGGAGTCGCAAACGAGGCGAATCGCAAAATTCGGCTGTTTGCGATTCCAAAATCACTTTTTGGGATGCATTAAACAATTTTTTAGAAATCGCAATTTTTTGCAATTTCTAAAAATGGGATTGCATTTAAGGAATCGCATTTTTGCAATTCCTTAATTTGCAATGCATGAATGTTTTAAAAAATGCGAATTCGCAATTAGGGGGAGCAAATTAACATGAGGGTGAACCTCGTGTTAATTTGCGAAATCTTTCAAATATGCTCAAAAAAGCATTTTTGAAAGTGTCATGTTACACACACACATGTCCTTTGGACATGTGTGTGTGAAACTTGCACTTAAAATAGCATTTCAAGGGTGCAGGGGGGGTCCTTTGGACCCCCCTCAGCACCCTTAAAATGCATTAACAAATTGCGATTTGCAAAATGAAAATCGCAAAATTTTAATACCTTCCCATTGATTTCTATGGGCCTTTTGGCCCATAGGAATCAATGGGAAGATTTTCCTTAATTGCGATTCGCAAAATGTGAACCGCAATTAAGGAAAATTAGGAATTCGCAAAAATATTTGCAATTAAATCATGCATTGCCGTTTGCGATTTCTAAATTGCGATTCCTTAATTTTCGCAATTTAGGAATCGCAAACGAGTCCAATGATGCATGTGCCCCATAGCTTTTTTCTGCCTGGGTTTTGTTCATTCTTTTGTGTGGCATTCAGGCTCTGGTCACTTTCACACTGTAAATGCAGTGTGAAAGTGTGCATGCTTTTCCTATTCGTGTTGGAAGGTGGCGCTGACTTGATATTATGAAACATCGGCCGGTCTGCCATCGCAGATTTGTGTGTGAGCACTGGCATCTATTGTAATTAAATTCATGAACAGGCTATCATTGCTGGCCGCTGTGTATGTGCACCCACTCCTATGGTGCCCATGATTGCTTGTGCAGCCTGCAATCGCAGGCCTATGCGTACGCACTGACACCCGTATTAGTTAATCTGGTGTTCAGTCGGCTGTGGCAGACTTGGCCAGGCACCCTTGCACCCCTTGTTCTGGGGACTATAGGGCGATTCACAAAGGTAAAGCTAGAAGAAAGTTTAACTTTACAACTTTCCTTATTCACAAAGGGTATTTAGTACTCTTATATGCCCTTTGTGATTACCAAAAGTTGTAAAGTTAGACTTTCGTCTAACTTTACCTTTGTGAATCAGGACCTCAGTGTCCAACCTGCCATTGCAGGTTGGTGTGTGTTCTAGCGCAAATGCACCCAGTAGTCAGGAATACCTGTGTCTGCTTTCACTACCTATGAGGCTTGCTCTTTCCGTAGGTTAACATGTGAAAGTAGTTGACACTACATCAGGTTGCACTAGTGGATTGCAGCGGAGCAGCCTCGTACATCGTATATGACTTTGTGAATAACAAAAGTTGTAAAGTTAGACTTTTGTCTAACTTTACCTTTGTGAATCAGGACCTCAGTGTCCAACCTGCCATTGCAGGTTGGTGTGTGTTCTAGCGCAAATGCACCCAGTAGTCAGAAATACCTGTATCTGCTTTCACTGTCTATGAGGCTTGCTCTTTCTGTATGTTAACATGTGAAAGTACATCAGGTTGCACTAGTAGATTGCAGCGGAGCAGCCTCATGATGTTTTCTATCAATCGATTCCCCATTCCAGACCCTTTTTCCAATACTAAATGTGCATTTGGCATACCTTACTTTGAAATGCCACTTATAGAATATGGACATTTCTATGCTTTAAGAGTCTTGTGTGCTTTGGTGACTAGCTCCATTGACACCAGGGGCCTGGGGAGCACATCTCTGCATTCCCCAGCAACAGCCATACACCATGGGCATAAGATGGGAATGACAGACCTCTGTCATTTGACGTTCAGGTGGAATAGATTGGAGAGAGTATTTTTGACACGTAGCCTCTAGAGACTGGATAATTGCACCACTAAAAAACAAGATCTTCATCCCACGGCTCCATGGCAGACAGGCCTACAAATTAGGGGAGATATCTGTGGTTCAAAGGGAAACCTCTAAACCACTCCTAAATCCAAAGACACACAATAATATAACTACAGGTGACAACCTTCAGCAAAGGGTGAGATACGCTTGTGGGGAAACATGACCGGAGAAACCAGACGGCATGATGCTCAGTGTCATAGGACTCTGTCGCATTACTACCATTAAAGAAGACAATCTGCCCTTTCTGAATTGTGGCTGGCCTAGGCTGAAAGACCTACTGAAGTGTGGCACCCTGAAGTGTGTTCTCTAGGACCATGTCGGCAGGTGTCCTGTTCTTTCAGAGATATCTTGGACATCAAAGATCTGCTGCGAGGGACCTGAGCAATCTACCTGACATCAGAAGAGCGGTGCTCTCTCAAGGGCTCACATCAGCTACTGAATCCCAACTGGTAGCATGGTGTGAGCATGCAACAAAGCCCCAGAAATCCTGTCCTTATCTAAGGCATGTGGTTCCTGTACTGCAGGGGCCCTGACACTCATAACCATCTTGTTGGTGGTGGGAAGATTCACCTGTTGTAGAATCCAAAGTGACCCGCTTCTTCAATTGTGCTGCATATCTCTCATGCAGCACCCAGACTGTAAGCTCATTGCAGGCGGTGTCTGAATATTGAGGTGTGACACTTGAAGGTGAGGGTGTACCCCTAGTAGCGTTTACATTCTAGCTTATGTGGCTCTGCTGAACTTGCGCCTGTGTGTATGAGACCAGACTAGGCTAGTGCAACCTGTATTATCGAGCAACGGACATTGCACCATCTTTCCAGGGAGGCATGGAATTTGCAACTCTTCACTGTGTGCAACTGGAATTGCCTGGTGCAACCCATATTAGCGTGCTCCGGTCATAGTGCCTCATTTTCCAGGGAGATATGGAATTTACAACCCTTCCTGGTTGAGACCTGACGTGTCTGGTGCAGATCATACCATCACCCACCAGACGCTGTGCCCAGATTGCCTGAGCATGACCCTGATCATCATGTGCCTGTCAGGATGCCTCTTCAAACAGAGAGGCTCCCCTGTGTTACTCCCCATTTGTCGGTTGTTCCCTTTTCAACCCTCATTGAGGCGGAGCAACAGCCCTTTCTACACCAGTCCTATCCCAAAGACATCTTAATGCCAAGTAATAGCAAGAGAGATTTACTGGGCTGCAGGGATGCTTTTGAGGCAGTTAGGACATGGGTGAATAGACTGGGTGACTTCACTGTGTTTTAAGACCTGTCAGTGAACTTCCTGTGTGACTGCTAAATTCCCCTTGTTTACACCTAACTCCTAATTAAAATCGACGACATATTCCCCCTGCTTCCCAAGGACCCAAACTAAGTGGTAGTAGTAATTTATTGTACAGTTAATTAAAACTCACAATAAAAAAACATTTAGACATTAAAAATACATATATCAACCTTGTCTCTCTTTATACTTAAAACGTTTAATGTTCACTCTTTCATGTAAGCATAATGATGTTGTGCTCTGGACAAGAGTAATATCATTCTCAGTTCCCTTATCCATACAATCCTTTCAAGTATATAAAAGCATGGAAAAGGTGCTTTGTGCTTCAGGTTACATTTTCAAACCACTTTAAAATGAGTAAAAACATAATAAAGTGCTTGTACTTCAAAGTGTAAAACATGAGTTTGACAAAACAGGCCCGCTTGCGGGTTGCTGTTAACGTGCCCAATAAGAGTATGCTAGCTGCTTGCTATTCCGCTTTTGCCTCTTGTTGGTACGTTAATCTTCCAGCCACTAAATCGAAGTACTTCGTAAGTCAGCAGTTTAGCTGGATCTCTTCTGGGTTAAAACACAGTTTTGCAGCCTGCCTTAAGGTCCTGATGCCCTTCTGATTCCATATTGCTTGAAGTAAGGCGCGCCTTATGTCCATCAATCTTGGGCAGAAACAAATAATGTGTATTACGTCTTCATCCCCTTTTCCATAACGATGACAGGACTGCTCTTCTGGTCTCCTTTTCCATGGTGCCAGGTGAGGGAGAATTGGTAAAATGCCAAAATGCTACTTTAAAAATATTTCTTTTATCTTCTGTTTAACTCCCTCTTTCAAGTAAGCTTGTGGCATACAAGCTTTATAGTCATTCAATTCTATCCATCCATGAGCCCTCTTGGCCAGAGTTTCCTTGCCCTCTGTTATGGATATAATTTTTGTTACTTTGGTTACAACCTTTTTAAAGCTCTTATGGTCTGTGGATGATTCCCAGAGGTTGGTCAGTTCAAGGTTCTCAAGTGATTCCAACAGATACTCCCCTGTCAATGATTTCCCCCGAACAGAGGTGGGCATTTAGAAATCCTAGTTCTGCGCCTCTGATCTTATGCCAACTTTTTATATAAGCACCCCTTCTTTCCACTGTTTGTTTCTGAAGACCAAATTTGAGGTCTATTTGGAGCTGGTGACACTTAGTTAGGGGGCTGAAAGTTTGCTCTATATGTGCTACTAATTATTTTATCTAGGACAAGCGCACCTTTCCCTTGCATTGGTTTGCTCCCATATGTGAGCATTGGCTGCAGTCGTGCTCTGATCAATTGTAATAGAGGGTCTAGTGTTCAGTCTGGTAGAACTTTCTTCAGGGGCTTCATTGCAAGGTAAATTGTGGTTCTCTTTCAATGTAGGGCCACTTGTTGAGGGTTATACGAGCCTCTGCTATCCAGGTACTTGTAGTTAGTTACCTGGTCCAGGCTCCACCCTTCCAGGGCCCACAAATGTATCTTCGTCTTATTGTAGTTCACTGTCATTTTTTTTGTTTTGTTGAAATTAATGCTTAATGTGTTATGTTGCAAAAAAGAATTAGTGGTGTCCAGAAGGTGTGGAATGCAATTGGGGTCCGGCTTATTAAAATCAAGTTGTCCGCATAAAGGAGATTGGACAGAAAAATCTTTCCCTTTCTTGTGGCATGTAATGTGGTGTTGTCTAATTCCCCTGGAAGGTGTGCTAAGAAGAGGTTGATCAGCATGGGAGCTAGAACGCAACCTTGTTTTAGTCCTTTGGAGGTGTTAATTCATCTTGAAAGGTGAGTCCTTGCACCCAGCTTGTTCTTCCTAAGGACCCAGACTACGTGTGACTTCTGCATTGTGCTGCTTAGTATCTGTGAGGCGGAGCTGGTTATCTTCTATCTGGTGTATAGGACTAAGCATGGGCGGAAAATCCGTTCCGCTCGTGGATTTTGCGGATTTTCGGTAAATTCGCAATCCGCAAACTCTCTCGAATTTACCGAAAATCCGCAAATTCGCACACAGCGGATTTGTTTGCTTGGTGATACAATATTGCGGCGTGTGACGTTCACTTACCGTCATTCAGCGTTTGCCGAGTGCTCCGCCATTTTGGATCTTGCTGCGGGATCCAGTGGGAGTTTGGCGACGCATCGCAAGAGTTCGCAATTGCGAACATGTAGATGCGGCGGGCCGCAACAATCTCGCACTCGCAAAATTACAAAATTTGCAATTCTGCACAAGAAATCCACCAGCAAGCAGCATAAACCTTCAGAAAATGATGATTTTTATCAGAATAACTCCTCAGGTTGACATTTGCCTGCACTTTTTTTTGCAAGGAGTCCATTTTGGGGGTGGGGGGTGGCAGGAAGGAAGTGCCCCACAGAAAAACAAGTTTTGCAAAACTGAAAGCACTCAGCAGGTGCAAAAGTTCAAACTCATCATTAGTAACCATTCCCTGTAGTGCTTCCTGAGGGGCCCCTCCAGAGTTCAGTTGCCTACTTGCAACTATTCTATGACCCTGCTCTGACCCTCACAGCAGGCTCATAGAATAGCTACAAGTAGGCAACAAAGGTCCTGGGAAAAAAATTGCACTGCAACAGAAAGCAAATTATAGATAAGGAAGCAGGTGCCAGACAGGAAGTTTAAATTCAGTGACACATTAATCAACCCCAAATTAATTCATGTCAGTTGAAGCAGGGCAGGTGTGCTTGCTTTCCCCCCATATTCTACAGTGATGAAACAGAGGGTGGCAGTGATGTACCAGAGGGTGGCATGGGTGAACCAAAGGGTGGCATTGGTGAAACAGAGGCTGCTGTGAACCTGTGATGATGAACCAGACGTAGAAACAACAAAGTCGCGACCGTTGCGAGCCGACAAGTAAGTTCGCAATTGCGAACTGGTACAAAACCCTCGCGAACTGGCAGAAACCCTTGCGAACATAAAAAAAAATACGCAAATTCACGAGAGTTCGCGGATTTTGCGGATTGCGAATTCGCAAATACGCAAATTCACGAACGCCAGATTCGCAAAATTCGCCCATGCTTATATAGGACAATCAGGGTGAACTAGAAGGTGGCTGGGGTCACGGAGTTTGCAGTTGTTTTGTTATCCATTGACCTTCTGGGTACCAGTGGCTCGGCATTAGGGTGCTGAGTGCGTATGTGTGCAAGAGAGTTCTGTACAGACCATGCTGGATACCTGCCGCATCGTGTAGTAGTTGGCAGTGAGTGTTTGTGAGCGGAGTGATAGTCTGCAGAACGCCTGTGATTCATTTCACTGGCCATCGGTGCCGCTCTAAACATTGAATTCATGCCAAAAGCACAATAGATTTGGCATTAGATTTCCCTTACCTGGCTCCGGCCAGCTTTGATGCCAAAACATGTTCTCATTTTGTGTATGTACATATAATTGATATAATTGTGACCCAGGGTGTACCCTATAACTGTACGGGACTGTATTGTCAGGATTTCTAGAATGGGCTTGGGGTGGACAGTGTATTGTACCACTCGCTGTGGGAAGAGTTAATTGTTCTCAGTGGGCATACTATTGATATCATAAACATGTGAGTGGGCTTAATACTGCTAGATATAAGTCCAGATGTGTTTTATGCCCAGAAGGACCTGATGACCACATTATAATGATTGAATATGTATGTTAAAAACAGACGTTTTTATATACATACGTTTCTGAAGCCCAGTGTATTTATCGCGTGTGACTTCTGTGCCTTTGCTTTACACATAGCCTCTGAATTAAGACTGACTACTCTGTGCCAAGCTACCCAAGGGTAAGCACAGGTTATACAACATGTATAATCAGCCACCATTGAAGGGATTGGTAGGTTCTGCCTGGCTGGTGCATCCCTTTAGTCAATCAAAAATTGCCAGTTTCAGCACACGGGGTGGAGAGCCCTGATAAAAAAATGATCAGCTCGTCTAATATTTTTAATATCAGCATTAATTATAACAGGAGAATCAGATAAAGAAGGAAGCATAAATTACACTGCAGTGATGCATATACGTTTAAAAGAGAACACAGTGGGCTGTATAACATAGTGAACAATGCGGGGAGCCGCAATTTGGCCCAGATTTATCATCAGTTGGTGCAATGCACACCAGCAAGACAACCTGCTGTACTGTGTCGAATGGAGAAATCAACAATGTGGCATAATTAATACCATATGGCACATTCCTGCTCTCTTTTTGCGTTGGCACTCTAGCAGCTGTCAGCCTGGGCCATAGGGGACAGGTGGCAGCATTACAATCTGGATAGTTTCTGGAGAGGAACATCTTTCTGCAAAAAAATAATCCTCAGAGAGGAATTTTCCTCTTTCTATATGTTTTGAAATACACATATAAATCAGAAAAAATGAGGAAGAATAAAACATATTTCTCCTCATGACGCCTGTTGGGATGGTGTAGCATTTTGACACATTCCCTGGCTTACTAGTCTTAAAAATCTTGAAATGGACAAAAGCCATGGGCGTATGTGTGGAAACACTCAAGCTCCACCCATGGAACGACTTTCTCATGCAGAGTAATGAAAGGCAGCAACGTGCGCTGCCTTGCATCATTCCAGATTTACTATGCGATGTAGAGCCAAGCAAGGTGGCTCTGTGAGGCCTAGTATATCTTACTTAAAGGCTTGCATCACCTTGCATGAACAAGGGCAATGCAAGACCCAAAATCTGAGTAATGGAGGTTTTGGGTTGAGTGATGTCTTAAGTAGTTTAAGAGCTGAGCAGCACTATATAAACACTTTAGAAGGTGGTAAATGGTTGCTTGTCACAGGAACTTTCAAAGCGTGTGAAACTTTTGCTGGCAATTTAGAAGTTTTTCTTTACAAATCTAATGTAAACAAATAAACATAACAATCTCCCACACAAAGTAGCATAAACCCAAAACCATGTATAACATGGCACATCAGAACAAAATAGTAAAATCAGAACACAACACAGTAACTGCATAGTAACAAAACAAAATCACACTGCAATAATGCAGCACAAAATAACAACTATCTAAAAACGCAAAATAACACATAGCACAACAGAATGCCACACACCCAGAGTCATATTTATGACCAGATTTGTGTTCTGCCGTTCTGCCTGCACCACACAATGTGGTAGAACACAACTTAAAAATGTGATATATGAAGCCATGAAAGGCTACTTTGTGTGACCCTAAGTGGCTTCATAAATCTCGAGAAATGCAACGCAGCACTGTGCAAATAGCTGCGTTAACTTACTTTTTGCTAAGGAGATGATCTAAGGGTGTTGTTTGTGAATTCCCATGAAACACCCTTGGTTTTTGATGCATTCCCAGAATTACCGCAGCTGGTAAATCGAGGAGTGTGCCAAAAATAGCCCCCCCCAGCAGAGGCACAACTAGAATAAATATATGTGTTTTTCCTTGTTTCTATGTGTGCCGCATTATGCAGTGCACATAGATAGAAAAATATGTCTCTCCGGATTGTTTTTGTGCAGAAAGGTGCCCCTCCTTGCACAAAAACAATCCTACATGCAACACAGGCACCCATGTATCATGGTGAAAGGGTGCCTGTGTTGGCACTAGGAATATGCCCCAAGATGTGCACACATTTTCTTGTCCAGCATTATTACCTCCAGAAGCCTGTTAATATAAGTCATGGTAAAAATTGTTTTTAGAAGATGAAGCAATAATAGCACCAGTTAAAAATGATGGGTCTAATTTATGGAATTTTGGAGTAGGGCAGGAATGGAATGCACTGTATTTATGCAATATAGTACATTACTGTCCTTTCTACCTACACTGGAGCTGTTTGAGCAGCCTAGTTAGCACCAACATAGACACCCGTGCACCATGGTGAAATTGTGCCCTCCATTGCATGCAGTGTTATTTTTGTACAGGAAGGGACAACTAGCTGCACAAAAACAATCCTTAGAGGCAAGCCGTTTTCCTCTTTCTATGTGTGCTGCAGAAGGGAGCATGATTTTGTGAATCCAGGGCAGCATCAAAATCCATGGGTGCTTTGAGGGAAAAACCACTGCAACACCCATAGAATACCTCCTGGGTGCAGAGTAAGGTGACACAGTGATTTGTGCCACGTTGCCTTACTCAAGATTTATGAGGCCACTCAAAGTCATGCAGGGTGTTTTTGTGTGACTACATAAATAATATTGAGAGCCTTGCGTCACACATGTTCCACTTTACATGGTGCAAAATTGATGCAGGGCTCTCATAAAAAAGCCCTGATGCGTCAACCAGCCATTAAATAAAAATGTGGATCAGCATAAGACCCCAATCTAGAGAGACCAACATTCTTTATAATCATCCAGGTTCTGCCCTTGTCTGCTCTTTATTAGGCTTACTTGATTCTATGCCTTGAAGGTCTGAACTCCCTGCCTGCAGCCCGGCTGCTGCCCTACTCACACCATCTGCAAAAGTATTTCACCACCACGTTGGGGGCAAGAATGCCTATGTAGATTTAACTTGTAAAATCTCAACATTTTATGCAATGCTCTCTTCCTTATTTGCATCACCTGTAGCATATTTATGTCCAACTCTTATGCCCTGAACCCTATTCCTCCTTTTATACCTTATCAGTCCCAGGGCACTTCCAATCCTCTTACATGTACTATTTACTCAAATTCTGCCTATACATTGTTTCAAAGAGCCAAAGACCACCATAAGCCACACATAAGCAAATAATAATATTTTACACTGGGAAACCACAAATAGGCAACCACAAAAGGCAAACAGACACTGGGACGAGGACCGTGCGATAGGGACACTAACACTTCAGAAATTGATATCAGGCTGCTGACTTTTGAACACTGGTGCTGGAACAAAAGGATATAGATGTATTGACAAGTATATGGGGACACTGACACTCCCGCAGGGGTACAGACACAAGACAGTGATGAGAACATGGACGTAGGAAAGCAAAACGTATAGTGAGTCATTATCATGCAGCTCTATGGCAATCAGACAAAGAAAGTTGAAACACTGACACTGTCCATGGAGTACTGTGATTGGGTCACTGTAAGAAACTGGCTTATTGTTTGAGTGGGTGGAAGCCCCACTCAGCAAACAAGCACAATCCTGGTCAGAGCGATCCACAAACATTCACTAAATTAATATGTGCTTCACCCTCTGGTAGCTTGGCACAAAAGCAGTTAGGCTTAGCTTAGAGGCAATTGTAAAGTATCTATGCAGCACACAAACAGTAACAAAGTGAAATTTCCCATACAAATTGAGCAAATTTTAAGAAATAAAATAATACCAGAATTACAATAATTTAATCAATAGAAACAGAGATATTCAAATTAAAATTTTTGTCTGCAAATAGAACCTATCAACCAATAGTGCTACTCATGATCATCTGGCTAAGCTAAATCATAGGAAAGTCACAGGTTGAGGCCTACCACAATGGAGAGGGGGTCAGATGCAGGGAGCAGGTTAGTTCTGCTGAGCAATTCCCGCATAAAGTGTTCAGTACACGTTGGAGGAGACTGCAAGGTGGAGGCTGTGAATAGCAACAGTTGCAGCTGTAGTGCAAAGAGCAGATCAGCTGTTGTGAATTGTCATCTCTGTATTGTGAATAATCAGTCAAGCATCACAGATGGACAATTCTGTAGCTTCACATTGGAGGTTGTCGCAGTTGTCATTGCTCTAGCGTGCGGGGCAGATATAGCGTTGTTGGTCATCAATGGCAGTCGCTGTTGATGCAAAGAGCAGTTCTTACTGGAGCTTTGAATTGACGGTCGTCAAGGGCTGTAGGCTCTTGAGACGATCGGGTCCGTTCACAGTCAAGTGGGGCCCAAACTTCAGGGTTTTCACCTTTTCTTCAGGATAAGTACCCTGTTAGCAGGGGTCCAGGACCCGGAGAGACATTCCTTGGGGTTCAGGGGCACCTTCAGGCGAGACCATCACGGCTCAAGCTGGTCCAGTTGTAGGCCAAGCGGGTCTATTTGTAGCATGTCAACTGGGAAGTTGCAAGGAGGCCTCCGAAGCTTGTTGTGTTCCTGTAGCTCACATAAGAGGTCACCCAACTGGCCCTTGGAGTCACTCTGGCTGGTCGGGAATCAAGAAAGCAGGTTCAATCTTCCTTTTCAGACAACACGCCAGCCCTTCAAGCAGCAAGGAAGTCATCTGGCTGTAACTTGCATAGGTCCAGGAGTGTTCTAAAGAGTGGCTCTGGGGGTTAAAAGCTGTTTCAGATATAAAAATTGCAACTTTCTAATAGTGTCTTTATCAGAATTCTAGCTTAAAATCCGACTTTACCATTGAAGCGAATTTAAAATTACAATTCCTTTCAGTGTAAGCAGCAAATCTCCATCTGCTTCCCATACAATCTTACCACGCATTATATGTAATAAGGTAGCCCATTGTTAGTCAATGAGAGAGATGGGCCTTAAAACTCTGGAAAAAGACTGTATGAGTTTTTTAGCTGACAGGACATGTGAAACTTAAGCACACATGTCCTACCTTTAGGGACTACCTTAGCTGTGACTTATAAGTACTAAAATGACAGTTTAGTCCTAGCAAAATATGTCTTTAGCCAGGAGTCAAAATGGTAGTTTAAAACTGCACTAAAGGCTGCAGTGGCAGGCCTGAGACATGCTTTAAAATACTACTTTAATGGGTGCCACTGTGAGTGTTGCAGGTCCCGTAGCAGCATTTAGTTTCCAGGCCCTGGGTACGTATATTACCACTTACCATTTACTAGGGACTTACAAGAAAATTAAATGTAGCCCAATTGTATTATGTTTTAAGGAGATGACATAATCGGTTTTGCATTGGGTAGCAAAAGTAAAGTGCATAGATCCCTAAAGCCAACAAAAACGAATTCAGCGAGGGGCGTGGCTAGCAGCCGAGAAAGATGGCTGCTGCCTGAACGAGCTCTAGCCCATCCACGGCACCCTGAATGAAATACGGCCATTAAAATCCGAGTTTACAGGCCATAATTAAATGGAAAGATATTGGAAGCCCCCCCCCACGGTAAAGGAGTGTGCTTTGTGGGGCCCGCACCTCTGGAACGGCTAAATAGCACCACCGAAGTTTGGGGAGCCGGAGCAGAAAAGATGGTGGCGGCGTCCCACGGAATGGACAGCCCTGAGAGATCGGCACCAGCGGTACCCCTTACATGCGGCAATTGCGACGCTGGGCTGCGAGACTCCAGCAGAGAGCTGGAGAGCAGGCAGATACGATTCAGAGTGGCGAGGAGACCTATCCCTTATGACACCTGGTGAGAGGATACGACGGCTTGGTGCCGAGGCAGTATCTGAGGCCCCGGCTCTGGGGCCTAGCTGGAACCAGTGGCTGAGGTCGGAGTGACGGCAGCACGGGAGGATACTGATCTGAGCGGCCTCTGAAGTTGCTGAGGTGCCCCTGCAGGTAGTGAACGCATGAGCGGTGGGAAGTGGAAGACTGGCTGAGGGAACATCGGGCCCCACGGTGCAAGGAAATTTGGGTGCTAAGCGACGCCGGGGGACAGCTGAAATTGAGGCCCCGGCTTTTGGGCCCATTCCGGATGCTTTCTGTGCGGGGGAAAGACACGGCCTGACCTCACAAGCCAGTCCAGAACTAGCTACAGTCTTTCAATTAAAATTAAAGACTGGAGGCTTGATCCCGACTGCGGGTCTGGTGCTACTGCTGTCTGATAGGAGCTATAAACATCGAGGAGGCCTGTCTTCTCCTCGTGGCCAAACGGAGCTGCGCCACTGTCTGTTATAAATTACTACTCAACCCGCCTGGGCCAGTGTGGGATATACTGGGCGCTTCTGCCTATACATTGGGCGGATGGCCCAGGAGACTTGATTGGAAGCTAGTGTGCGGCCCATTATGAATAAGACGTGACATTGGAACGGATAGATGATATTGAGCTTGGCCATGATTAGACCAGCTACTATATTGATACCTGGGGATACTGCGCCTTCAGGCTGCAGCTATATCACCAGTGGAGAGGTATGACAAGAGACTAGACCACGTGCAGATTAACCACAGTCCTAGGTGAAGAGTGTTGAAGCGAACCTCTCCGTCCGCCTACCGGTGAGACTCGTACCGCAATCCTGAAAATGGCGGCAGAAGGCAGGGGGTCAAAGACTAGCACCCAGAGGCAATTGGCGAAATTTGCCTGGACCAAGGGAGGAGAAAAGGGTGACTCACCGAGATCAGAGATGGAAGGAATGGGGGAGACGCAGCCATCTGGGCCAGAGCCAACTCTCCATGATGTTATGGCAGCCATTGGTGGAATGCGCAATTCGGTGGACTCAGTCACTGTAGAGGTATCGCTCCTCAGAGCCGACTTCAAAAAAATGGATGAGAAGGTGAAGGAGATAAAAATAGTGACGACTGCGGGAGGACACCTTGGGGCTCCAGCGTCAGGTGTTGGAGGTGGAGAAAAAAACAGGTCAGAATGGCGCAACAACTGGACGAGTATGAAGGGAGGGCCCGCCGAAATAACATTTGTATCCTAGGTGTTCCGGAACGAACGGAGGGCCGGCTGCAGATCTCTATGTGGAGGATTTAATCTCGAAACACCTGAAACTTAAAAAGCTGTCCAGTTATTTCTCTATAGAACGGGCCCATAGGGTTCCAGGCGGGTGACCTAGGCCTGGTCGCCAGAGTGTTTAACTTTCGAGACAGCGACATTATATTACAAACATCTAGGTACGGCCAAGATAGCCTTCGAGCACGGGGCCAAGAACACAGGTGACCCCCCTTGCAAAAAGCAAGTGGTTATGACTTAGGCAATTTTGAAGTCGCCTCACTACATTTTGGGCCCTTGCCTGTCACGTGTATTGGGCCTCCCACACAAGTGAGGCACCATTTTTATCGGGAGTACTGGGGGATCGCTGGGTGGTAGGAAATTTGTGTGAGGTCAATGAAGCCACACTTTCCCACATAAAAATGTGTGAAAAAATTATTTTTTAGTTTAAATTGACGTTTGCAAGGAATTCTGGGAAAGGGAACGTTGGGGGATCCACGTAAGCCATACCTCATTGGAAGCTCCTGGGTGTCTTCTTTTAAGAAATGTGTGAGTTTGGTAGGTTTTCCTAGATGGCCGTCGAGCACGGGGCAAAAAACACAGGTGACCCCCCTTGCAAAAACAGATGGTTTTGAAATAGGCAATTTTGAAGTCGCCTCACTGCGTTTTGGACCCTTGCCTGTCACGTGTACTTGGGCCTCCCACACAAGTGAGGCACCATTTATTTCTGGAGAACTGGGGAATCCCTGGGTGGTAGGAAATTTGTGTGAGCCCAATGAAGACTCACTTTCCCACACAAAAATGTGTGAAAAAATGATTTTCACCTTAAATTGACGTTTGCAAGGGATTATGGGAAAGGGAACGTTGGGGGATCCACACAAGCCATACCTCCTTAGAAGTCCCCGGGTGTCTACTTTTCAGAAATGTGTGGGTTTGGTAGGTTTCCCTAGATGGCCATCAAGCACGGGGCCAAAAACACAGGTGACCCCCCCATGCAAAAGAAGGTGGTTTTGACATAGGCAATTTTTAAGTTGCCTCCCTATGTTTTGGGCCCTTGCCTGTTCTGGGTACTTGGGCCTCCCACACAAGTGAGGCACCATTTTTATCGGGAATCCTAGGGGAATAATGGGTGGTAGGAAATTTGTGTAAGCCCAGTGATGCCACGCTTTCCAACAATAAAATGTGTGAATAAACAGTTTTCTTTCATCTAAAATTGAAGTTTGCAAAGGATTATGGGTAAGGCAACGTTGGGGGATCCATGCAAGCCACACCTCCTTAAAAGCCCCAGGGTGTCTAGTTTTCATAAGTGTGTGGGTTTGGTAGGTTTCCCTGGATGGCCGCCGAGCACAGGACCAAAAACCCTGGTGACATATGTGTTCAGCTCTACAGCGTGAGATTTTTGGGACAATATTGCATGGAAATTGTGAAAGACATTTTCAAGTTTGCAGGATATTGTGGATAAAAAATAACTTGGAATTCAAAAGAGAGACATCACCATATACTCCCATGGTTTAACAATAATATTTACATTTAGTAGGTTATAAGGAATGTACATATTAGTAGGATGGAATATACACCTTAACAGAGACACTCAAAAGTCAAACATTCCAGCACAGCTATCTATTCCTCAAACACACACACACACTGGTTGGATTTGGCACGAGGGCGAGTGATTGTTCAGTACATAAAATTTTATTAACAAGAGATTTCACACAAATGAAATGTTCTGTCAATAATTAAATGCATGAAAACCAAACCAGTAACTCGCAACTCGTGAGCTGTAAAGACACGTCAAGGCAGCAACTGTTTTACAGGCCATTCATGCACCTTTCATACCTGATACACACAAGACCATACACACCATCCGGGAGCAAAAGCAACACATTACGAGTGATTATTGAGTATATACAATTGTACTAGCAAGTCATTTCACAAAAATGAAATGCACTGTTAATAATTGAAAGGATGAGAAACTGAACCATTGACTCACAGCTCGGGAGCTTTAAAGCCACGTCAAGGCACCAACCTCTTTACAGTCCATTCATACACCTTTCATACTTGTGACACATACAAAACATTCACACCGCCAGCCGCAGGACCATCACATTAAAACACTCACACCAGCAGTCAGCGCCATTCAAGGGCCCATCACTTTCACACGCCCACATTCCTGACACAGCAAAAACACAAAGTGATGGACTGTGTTGAGTGGCGCTCAGCTAGCAGTGTGTGTAGTGACCAACAGAAAGTAACTACTCACACACCACCAGCCGAGCGCCAGTCCACCCACACCACCATCCAAGCACCAGTTCATATACATCGTCAGCCTAGCGCTAATCCACGCACTCTGCCAGCCAAGCGCCTGTCCACGCACACCACCGGTCAAGTGCCAATTCATGCACACATCCAGCCAAGTGCAAGCCCACGCACACCGCCAGCCAAGCACCACTCCATGCACACTGCCAACCAAGCGTCACTCCACGCACACCGCCAGCCAAGCACCAATCCACACACACCACCAGCCAAGCGCCAATCCATGCACGCCGCCAGCCAAACACCATTCCACGCACACCGCCAGCCTAGCGCCACTCCACGCACACCGCCAGCCAAGCACCAATCCACTCACACCGCCAGCCAAGCGCCAATGTACTCACACCGCCAGCCAATCACCAGTCCACGCACACCGCCAGCCTATACACACCGCCTTCACATTTTGAATTTTTTTTACAAAACAAACAAATTGCAAATAGATACAGATCTAGTAACACAAAATCTGAAATTAAATACATTGTACTAATGCCAACATTAAAACAGAATACAAATTTTAAACAATACAGACCAGTCAGTTAATTTTACCACTCCTGGATACTCCCAAAAATTATTTATTGTGTGGTAAGCTCTATAACAAGCAGGCACACACAGCCCAGGGTTAGAAGGACACCCAGGGCAGAAAAGACGAGTCTCCTTCCACAAACCACTTCCCCAACAGACTACATCTCCTAGTGGGAAAGTCTTTTGCAGATGTGGGAGTAATGTAATCAGGAAAGTGGCGATCTTTCAATGGAGAGACATCCTCCACCACTCCAAATCTAGGGACACTTACTTGTTCCACAACAACAAGGCTAGATATCACAGAGTGTTGAAACTGAAGAAATGTCAACTTGGACGCAGGAGAACAATCCTTGAACACAATAAAAGCATTGAAAGTTGTTAAGTTGAAAAAATGGATGGCCCACTTCTTATACCAAACAGAAGCCTTCCGAATAGCAGTGTAAGGTTCCAACCTCTGATCTACTCTGTAAACACCACCCATGTGCTTATTGTAGTCCACAATACACACAGGTTTGTACACATCAGCAACCTGACCCCAAACAGGCACAGGAGTGTCATGCCCCGAGGTCCCAATTGAGGCGCCTGGTGTTCCTTTAAATGCTGGTGGCCAAAAGCAATTATGCTAGAGGGTGCTCTGCAATACATTTTGAGATGTGTGGATTTGTCTAATGATGTATTTTTCAGAAGGTTTTATGTTAAAACTGTTGTGAATGCAGCTTCTGATTCATTAGAGAAGCTTTAAACTTGCAATAATGTTAGCCTCCGGTCTTGCATTAAAATGTAGGTTTTCCCTAATTTGATGGTCAGAAATCTGCATTTTATGAAAGACACAGATGCTAATATTATCCCTCCCTTCAACCCAACCCTGTATTGGTATTTATTTTTCTTGTATGTTGTGTGCAGCAATGAAAGGAAGCTGGAAGAAGTATGGAGAACTCGAACTAAAGTCATTTCAGATTTCAGGAGGTGTTTGTTTGGACATTTGGGAATTCACATATAATGTAATATGGACATTTGTATTATATGTTATGTTGGCATTTTGAAAAAATGTTGGAAGATGGCTGGAGATTATGGCCTTTTGGTTGGATTGGATTTTTTTTACAGTTATATATTCTTTAAAGGAGCTGCAACAATAAAGGAGGTTGCAATAATGTTAGCCTCTGGTCATACCATAAAATTCTAGGGTAGTAAATCTGAGATTGTCAAATTCCTTTGGTGCATGCATGGGAATGCTCAACCCATGGAATGCCGCCAACCATGAAATGTAAAACACCAGAAGCCTCTGCATTGCACTATGTTTATTTACAAAGTCAAGCAAAGTAGCTTACATCATTCCTTGCATGACTTAGTAATTATCATTTAAAGATTTCTCTTGCTTGGTTAACTTATGTGACACAATGCAAGTCATTTGTAAATCTGGGCCTTATTCTTCACAACTTAACATGAGCATTCCTAGAAGATGAGTAAATATCGTCAAGGCACATAAATATTGAGTTAGGTATAGAAAATACATGTAGGCTTACAAAAATCAATATTATGGGTTGCTGTATTCATGATACTGTGGACACTCAATATTCCAACTTCGATATTCAGAACTCACAACATCACCAAGTTTGGTATGTCAATGCAGAGGGTCACTTTTAAGCCCAGTTTTGGAAATTCTGGCCCTGGATACCGTTCCAGGGTAAGTAGATGACGGAGCCTTAAAAAGGATTGCCAGTGTTCAAGTTTTCCTATTCCCTCTCCTTCATCCTTTTTGCTCACATGCAACTCATTAGTATCTTCTATTTGTGGCATGGCAATTCAGATGATAGCTTTTTACAGAGTATGAGCTTAACTATCTAGGTTCAATAATATCTGCATCCGGGTACATTTGTGTACCAATCAACCCATTCTGTTTAGTTGTTCCTATGGACAGCTCACTCCTAGTAGCTGTGACCTTTCCTGGTTTTTCAATTTTCTACAGAATAATTTCATAATCTCATTTAAGATAAGGGAATGTACATTAATTTGTAATTGGAATAAGCAAAGAGGCCTGTCTTTGGAGTAAAGCTACACCCTAAGGCAGGCATGAACGTTGATAAGGAAGAAATTGACCTGATCAAAAAATATGAATTTTATTTTTGATTCTCATCCCTTGATATTTATAGGTGTTTCTCTGTGTAATACAACATTTCGTATTATGAAAATAGCTAAAATCATTGTTACTTTGTGTTGAGAAGGTGTTCCATGGATGGAGCATGGGCGTTTTCATACATTCACCTATGCATTTTGGCACATTCACAGATTTAATATAGCTAATAAACATGGCAGTGTCTCAATATACTTTAGTAATACCCAGTGAGGAATAACATGAGGAGAAATATCCTCATTTTTCCTTGTTATTTGGTCTTTCTATGCGAGGTGCACTCTATAGCATACTGTGAAAAAGGAAAATGTCTCTAAAGATTGTTGTGCATGGGAAGTGTGAGAAGTTGGCCTGATATGCAGTGCTCACTATTCTAGTGATCACTATGTATCAGTCCAAACAACCCTTATTGATGATTGGTTGTAAGTCAACCTTATAGACCAGCTATCCTAGTAGCGTGGATACGAGCAGTCTTCAGGCTAAGCTCTAGAGGGCGTGTTAAGCCAGCTGTTATACCATCACATATACCCCTTGAACACCAAGTGAAAGGACCCCACACAAGTTGTTATGAAAATAAACAGATATTTATTTAGAACACAACAACACTGGACTCTTTATGAGGACAGGGTGCTAAGCACAATACAAAGCTCTTACGAAAATACTTAAGTTTGCACAATTTACACAAATGCCCGAGGGGCACGAAAAACCATATACTACAAAAGTGGAATGTGAAATACTTGCAGGTAAGTAACTAATCTCAGAGACTTTGGGATCGCTAGGACTACTCTACTGAACCTTCAGATTACTAGCAGGAGGCCTGGGGGGATCGGATGCAGAGTGTGCACTCTCATGCGGGATGCGGGACAAAGTCTATGGATGCTAGATTTCGTAAAGTTAGTGTTATCGGACAAATCCGACTAGGTAGAGCTGAAACGAAAAAGGATCTATACCCTTGGATAGTTAAGCTATGCTGGAGCACCGGAGTGCCGAAGTTACCTAGCCCAGGGGCTGCGGCTGCATAGGTCTCAAAAGACGTCGGGAATCCTCGTTACAGTCTATGGAGCCTGAAAGAAGAAGTTGCTGGCAGGCGACCAGTGATGAAGTTCGATGGGATCCAAGCCTGGATCGGTGAAGAAGGATACCTGTAAGCAGAGGGGACCAAGTTCTGAATCACTAGCCAGTGATTAGATGGGCACCAGGATGGCACCGGATGGAGTCACCTTGACCAGGTGAGTGGGCGACGCTGGGCTCTGCAGTCTCTCGTACCAGGAGGCGTTGTTGGAGACCAGGATGGAGGTGCGAGCTGTCCCACGAAGGTATCTGCTGTCCACGTCGCTGGACCCAGGAGTGGGGCAACAACTCTTGGCAAATGCAAGCCCACGCGGTGGACTCAAAATGGCGTCTGGAGTGGACCAGGAGGGTCCGGGGTGCTCCTCTGTTGGAGGGGAGCAAGGGCCAGTCCGGAGCAACCAGAACAGTGGTGTTGTCGTCGTGGTTCATCGTCAGAAGGGCCACAAGCCAATGGGCAAGTGACCTGGACAACGCGGTGAGCAGCAAAGAGCAGAAGGGCCCCACGCAGATCTCGTGGATGCTGGGGGGCTGGAATTCAGTGCTGGAGCTGCTCAGGCTCGGGGCTTCTCAAACCCCAAAGCACTCACTCGAGGATCCCTTCGCGGTCGTGCTGGATAAGCGTCGTGCAGTCTTGAAGATAGCCGGTCCCTTGAGGTCTCGTTGCACCCACGGGTCTCAGCTGAGCTGTAGATGTAGGTAGAGGTCAGAGGTGCCAGAGAAGCCAGGTCTCGTCGAGCTGGGCAGTCTTGATCCATAGGAGAGACTTGCAGCAAACCGCAGTGCGCTTAGGTGGTGCCCGCTGATGCAGGGTGGCTACTCCTTAGCCACAAGGGAGAGTCTTCAGAAGTAGTTCAAGAGTTGTTTCGTGGAAAGTAGTCAAGATTCAGAATTATCTAATTTGGGAAGGGGGCCCGCTCCTATCTTTATACTAAGGAAAGTGGCTGGCACGCGACTAGGTCCTGCCCATGGGTTGGACCAGGAAGGGGGGTAGTTACACCCCTGTTCCCTGCCGGACTTTCCCCAGCTCAGGGGCTGGTGTGCCCCTGGAACTGGTTCGAACCGGCATATGCACAGTGAGCACCGGGGTGCCACTTGCAGTCACCTTCCTGTAAAGCCCTGCCTACCTGGGATACACAAAACCCTGTCTGGGATGGTGCTAGCACCGCCCCTGACAGGAAACCCTTTGTCCAAGCTCCCCTCGCTGGAAGGACTCCCAGCTGCAGGGGGTCAGACTTGTGTCTGTGGTGGCAGCATCCATTTTGTGATGCTGAGGCTCGAGTTAACTTTAACCGGGGTTCACAGTTACATCCATGTCGTGTCCCTGTAGAAGGGTGGAATGCTAACCCCGTCGCCAGAATTGGCGAGGGGTTAGTATTCCAATTCGTATGACACCTTACTCGACATGTTTTGATAAAGAGATACCAAAGTTGGCAAATAACCGCGAGGACTATAATGCACTTAAGAGTATATGGTATGCGTTATCATGGAACAGCTATTAGGACTTGGTTCCGCAAGCTGCAAACGGGCTCAGCTCATGCCAGAGCACCATCTCACATAATTCCAAGCACTCTGCCTTCAGGATTGATAAGGCCTGCCATAGGAGTGACTGATAGGAATACATGTGTCCAGTTTTGGGTTAGATATAGGTATACTATATCTAAAGCAAAGGGTGATTACACCACCTTGCCCCAGCTGTCGTGCAGCCAGTTATGTCAGATTTAGATGGCCAGCCAGGTGTGGCATAATACATGCTGCAGCCCCTGGTAGGCCCTGGGTACACCTATGCCCTGGGTACAGGGACTGATAAGGTGGCCCAGTACCAATTGGTAAATGCACCTAAGGTACACGTATGTCAATTTAGAGAAAGAACAGCTAGGCTGTGGGTCTGATTAGCAGGTCCACAGCCAGGGGAAGTCGTAAACCAATGAAGCAAAAAGCAAAAATCTGGGGTGATCATAGGATTGCAGACCCTACTCTTCTACAGGAAGGAATACCTTTTCTGCACAAAAACAATCCAGCCCCTAACGCAGGCTTCCTTGCACTATGACGCAAGGGTGCCTGTGTTGGCGCTAGGAAATCTCAAGTGATGGAGAGGGAAGAATAGGCCCATATCTTCGTAGAAATTGAACTTTTCAGCTCTCTCCCATTCATGCAACAACTTGCCTTGCTGCTTTGCATGAATTTTAAGTAATCTGCCCCTAAATGTGCTATACAGCTAAAATGTTAACCAAACTTAATGAAAATCTCATTATTTGATGAAAATGTTTTAAATAATGTTTATGAAAAGAGATTGCATGGACAAATAAAGGTTACACTCCTGTTCAGATCACTAGATGGCGCACAAAGATTATAAAATCCATTCTTGACACTCTTAGAGGTCTTATACCACTTCAGTACACACTAGTAAAACGTTTAATCCTACTTAAAGTTCTTGTGCGGTGAAAATGTCACTGAAACATCTGTGACTTTGCATACCTATTAAACTTAAATTGCTAATCACATGAGACAAACAGCAGAGCCTAATTCGGCAACCAATTGCCATGAGTTATACTGTAAGAAAAATCTGATTTACCCTGAATTCCCTAGACACAAATCCTATGGTCCTACTGCTACATGTATACTAACTAGCAGCCTAGAGAATGTGTCACTTAACACGAGGTCAACAGTGATCAGAAGACAAGATAATATGAAGCGCTGCAGTGGAAATTAATTTAATTCTAACAGCAGGAATCACACCCGACTGTGATAACAAGGTGTTGGACCTGTCACTCGTCAGGTAGCACTTCACTAATCATTTAGCTTTTTTCTGCCTGGGTTTTGTTCATTCTTTTGTGTGGCATTCATGCTCTGGTCACTTACACACTGTAAATGCAGTGTGAAAGTGTGCATGCTTTTCTATCCGTGTTGGAAGGTGGCGCTGACTTGATATTATGAAACATCGGCCGGTCTGCCATCGCAGACTTGTGTGTGAGCACTGGCATCTATTGTAATTAAATTCATGAACAGGCTATCATTGCTGGCCACAGTGTATGTGCACCCACTCCTATGGTGCCCATGATTGCTTGTGCAGCCTGAAATCGCAGGCCTATGGGTACGCACTGACACCCGTATTAGTTAATCTGGTGTTCAGTCGGCTGTGGCAGACTTGGCCAGGCACCCTTGCACCCCTTGTTCTGGGGACTATAGGGCGATTCACAAAGGTAAAGCTACATGAAAGTTTAACTTTACAACTTTCCTTATTCACAAAGGGTATTTAGTACTCTTATATGCCCTTTGTGATTACCAAAAGTTGTAAAGTTAGACTTTCGTCTAACTTTACCTTTGTGAATCAGGACCACAGTGTCCAACCTGCCATTGCAGGTTGGTGTGTGTTCTAGCGCAAACGCACCCAGTAGTCAGGAATACCTGTGTCTGCTTTCACTACCTATGAGGCTTGCTCTTTCCGTAGGTTAACATGTGAAAGTAGTTGACACTACATCAGGTTGCACTAGTGGATTGCAGCAAAGCAGCCTTGTATATCGTATATGACTTTGGGAATAACAAAAGTTGTAAAGTTAGACTTTCGTCTAACTTTACCTTTGTGAATCAGGACCTCAGTGTCCAACCTGCCATTGCAGGTCGGCGTGTGTTCTAGCGCAAATACACCCAGTAGTCAGAAATACCTGTGTCTGCTTTCACTATCTATGAGGCTTGCTCTTTCTGTATGTTAACATGTGAAAGTACATCAGGTTGCACTAGTGGATTGCAGCGGAGCAGCCTCATGATGTTTTCTATCAATCGATTCCCCATTCCAGACCCTTTTCCAATACTAAAGGTGCATTTGGCATACCTTGCTTTGAAATGCCACTTATAGAAAATGATCATTTCTATGCTTTAAGAGTCTGTATGCTTTAGTGCCTAGCTCCATTGACACCAGGGGCCTGGGGAGCACATCTCTGCCTTCCCCAGCAACAGCCATAAACCATGGGCATACAATGGGAATGACAGACCTCTGTCATTTAGCGTTCAGGTGGAATAGATTGGAGAGAGTATTTTTGACACGTAGCCTCTAGAGACTGGATAATTGCACCACTAAAAAACAAGATCTTCATCCCACGGCTCCATGGCAGACAGGCCGACAAATTAGGGGATATATCTGTGGTTCAAAGGGAAACCTCTAAACCACTCCTAAATCCAAAGACACACAATAATATAACTACAGGTGACAACCTTCAGCAAAGGGTGAGATACGCTTGTGGCGAAACATGACCAGAGAAACCAGACGGCATGATGCTCAGTGTCATAGGACTCTGTTGTGCACATGTCGCATTACTACCATTAAAGAAGACAATCTGCCCTTTCTGAATTGTGGCTGGCCTAGGCTGAAAGACCTACTGAAGTGTGGCACCCTGAAGAGTGTTCTCAAGGACCATGTCGGCAGGTGTCCTGTTCTTTCAGAGATCTCTTGGACATCAAAGATCTGCTGCGAGGGACCTGAGCAATCTACCTGACATCAGAAGAGCGGTGCTCTCTCAAGGGCTCACATCAGATACTGAATCCCAACTGGTAGCATGGTGTGAGCATGCAACAAAGCCCCAGAAATCTTGTCCTTATCTAAGGCATGTGGTTCCTGTACTGCAGGGGCCCTGACACTCAAAACCATCTTGTTGGTGGTGGGAAGATTCACCTGTTGTAGAATCCAAAGTGACCCGCTTCTTCAATTGTGCTGCATATCTCTCATGCAGCACCCAGACTGCATGCTCATTGCAGGCGGTGTCTGAATATTGGAGTGTGACACTTGAAGGTGAGGGTGTACCCCTAATAGCGTTTACATTCTAGCTTATGTGGCTCTGCTGAACTTGCGCCTGTGTGTATGAGACCAGACTAGTCTAGTGCAACCTGTATTGACGAGCAACGGACATTGCGCCATCATTCCAGGCAGGCATGGAATTTGCAACTCTTCACTGTGTGCAACGGGACTTGCCTGGTGCAACCCATATTAGCGTGCTCCGGTCATAGTGCCTCATTTTCCAGGGAGATATGAAATTTACAACTCTTCCTGGTTGAGACCTGACCTGTCTGGTGCAGATCATAACATCACCCACCAGACGCTGTGCCCAGATTGCCTGAGCATGACCCTGATCATCATGTGCCTGTCAGGATACCTCTTCAAACAGAGAGGCTCCCTTGTGTTACTCCCCATTTGTCGGTTGTTCCCTTTTCAACCCTCATTGAGGCGGAGCAACAGCCCTTTCTACATCAGTCCTATCCCAAAGACATCTTAGTGCCAAGTAATAGCAAGAGAGATTTACTGGGCTGCAGGGATGCTTTTGAGGCAGTTAGGACATGGGTGAGTAGACTGGGTGACTTCACTGTGTTTTAAGACCTGTCAGTGAACTTCCTGAGTGACTGGTAAACTCCCCTTGTTTACACCGAACTCCTAATTAAAATCTACTACATATTCCCCCTGCTTCCCAAGGACCCAGACTAAGTGGTAGTAGTAATTTATTGTACAGTTAATTAAAACTCACGATAAAAAACATTTGGACATTAAAAATACATATATCAACAATGTCTCTCTTTATACTTAAATGTTTAATGTTCACTCTTTCATGTAAGCGTATTGATGTTGTGCTATGGACAAGAGTAATATCAGTCTCAGTTCCCTTATCCATACAATCCGTTCAAGTATATAAAAGTATGGAAAAGGTGCTTTGTGCTTCAGGTTACCTTTTCAAACCACTTTAAAATGAGTAAAAGCAAAATAAAGTGCTTGTTCTTCAAAGTGTAAAACATGAGTTTGACAAAACAGGCCCGCTTGCGGGTTGCTGTTAACGTGCACAATAAGAGTATGCTAGCTGCTTGCTATTCCGCTTTTGCCTCTTGTTGGTACATTAATCTTCCAGCCACTAAATCGAAGTACTTCGTAAGTCAGCAGTTTAGCTGGATCTCTTCTGGGTTAAAACACAGTTTTGCAGCATGCCTGCAGGTCCTGATGCCCTTCTGATTCCATATTGCTTGAAGTAAGGAGCGCCTTATGTCCATCATTCTTGGGTTGAAAAAAAATAATGTGTATTACGTCATCATTCCCGGTTCCATAACGATGACAGGACTGCTCTTCGGGTCTCCTTTTCCATGGTGCCAGGTGAGGGAGAATTGGTAAAATGCCAAAATGCTACTTTAAAAATATTTCTTTTATCTTCTGTTTAACTCCCTCTTTCAAGTAAGCTTGTGGCATACGAGCTTTACAGTCATTCTATACTATCCATCCATGAGCCCTCTTGGCCAGAGTTTCCTTGCCCTCTGTTATGGATATAAGTTTTGTTACTTTGGTAACAACCTTTTTAAAGCTCTTATGGTCTGTGGATGATTCCCAGAGGTTGGTCAGTTCAAGGTTTTCAAGTGATTCCAACAGATACTCCCTTGTCAGTGATTTCCTCCGAACAGTCCAGAGGTGGGCATTTAGAAATCCTTGATCTGCGCCTCTGATCTTATGCCAACTTTTTAAATAAGCACCCCTTCTTTCAACTGTTTGTTTCTGAAGACCAAATTTGAGGTCTATTTGGGCATGTGACACATAGTTAGGGGGCTGAAAGTTTGCTCTATATGTGCTACTAATTATTTTATCCAGGACAAGCGCACCTTTCCCTTGCATTGGTTTGCTCCCATATGTGAGCATTGGCTGCAGTCGTGCTCTGATCACGTGTAATAGAGGGTCTAGTGTTCAGTCTGGTAGAACTTTCTTCAGGGGCTTCATTGCAAGATAAATTGTGGTGCTATTTCGATGTAGGGCCTCCTTTTGAGGATAATACGAGCCTCTGCTATCCAGGTACTTGTAGTTAGTTACCTGGTCCAGGCTCCACCCTTCCAGGGCCCACAAATGTATCTTCATCTTATTGTAGTTCACTGTCATCATTTTTGTTTGGTTGAAATTAATGCTTAATGTGTTATGTTGCAAAAAAGTATTAGTGGTGTCCAGATGGTGTGGAATGCAATTGGGGTCCGGCTTATTAAAATCAAGTTGTCCGCATAAAGGAGATTGGACAGAAAAATCTTTCCCAATCTTGTGGCATGTGATGTGGTGTTGTCCAATTCCCCTGGAAGGTGTGCTAAGAAGATGTTGAACAGCATGGGAGCTAGAAAACAACCTTGTTTTAGGCCTTTGGAGGTGTTAATTCGTCTTGAGAGGTGAGTCCTGGCACCCAGCTTGTTCTTCCTAAGGACCCAGACTAAGTGTGACTTCTGCATCGTGCTGCTTAGTATCTGTGAGGCGGTGCTGGTTATCTTCTATCTGGTGTATAGGACAATCAGGGTGAACTAGAAGGTGGCTGGGGTCACGGAGTCTGCAGGTTGTTTTGTTATACATTGACCTTCTGGGTACCAGTGGCTCGGCAGTAGGGTGCTGAGTGCGTATGTGTGCAAGAGCGTTCTGTACAGACCATGCTGTATCCCTGCGTGTAGTAGTTGGCAGTGAGTGTTTGTGAGCGGAGTGATAGTCTGCAGAACGCCTGTGATTCATTTCACTGGCCATCTATGCCGCTCTAAACGTTGAATTCATGCCAAAAGCACAATAGATTTGGCATTAGATTTACCTGACCTGGCTCAGGCCAGCTTTGATGCCAAAACATGTTCTCATTTTGTGTATGTACATATAATTGATATAATTGTGACCCAGGGTGTACCCTATAACTGTACGGGACTGTATTGTCAGGATTTCTAGAATGGGTTTGGGGTGGACAGTGTATTGTACCACTCTCTGTGGGAAGAGTTAATTGTTCTCAGTGGGCATACTATTGATATCATAAACATGTGAGTGGGCTTAATACTGCTAGATATAAGTCCAGATGTGTTTTATGCCCAGAAGGACCTGATGTCCACATTATAATGATTGAATATGTATTTTAAAAACAAATATTCTTATGTACATATGTTTCTGAAGCCCAGTGTATTTATCGTGTGAGACTTCTGTGCCTTTGCTTTACACATAGCCTCTGAATTAGGACTGACTACTCTGTGCCAAGCTACCCAAGGGTGAGCACAGGTTATACAACATGTATAATCAGCCACCATTGAAGGGATTGGTAGGTTCTGCCTGGCTGGTGCATCCCTTTAGTCAATCAAAAATTGCCAGTTTCAGCACACAGGGTGCAGAGCCCTGATAAAAAAAATCATCAGCTCGTCTGATATTTTTAATATCAGCATTAATTATAACAGGAGAATCAGATAAAGAAGGAAGCATAAATTACACTGCAGTGATGCATATACGGTTAAAAGAGAACACAGTGGGCTGTATAACATAGTGAACAATGCGGGGAGTCGCAGTTTGGGGCAAGATTTATCATCAGTTGGCGCATTGCACATCAGCAAGACAACCTGCTGTACTGTGTCGAATGGAGAAATCAACAATGTGGCATAATTAATACCATATGGCACATTCCTGCTCTCTTTTTGCGTTGGCACTCTAGCAGCTGTCAGCCTGGGCCATAGGGGACAGGTGGCAGCATTACAATCTGGATTGTTTCCGGAGAGGAACATCTTTCTGCAAAAAAAATAATCCCCAGAGGAATTTTCCTCTTTCTATATGTTTTGAAATACACATATAAATCAGAAATAATGAGGAAGAATAAAATATATTTCTCCTCATGACGCCTGTTGGGATGGTGTAGCATTTTGACACATTCCCTGGCTTACTAGTCTTATAAATCTGGAAATGGACAAAAGCCATGGGCTTATGTGTGGAAACACTCAAGCTCCACCCATGGAACGACTTTCTCATGCAGAGTAATTAAAGGCAGCAACGTGTGTTGCCTTGCGTCATTCCAGATTTACTATGCGTTGTAGAGCCAAGCAAGGTGGCTCTGTGAGGCCTAGTATATCTGACTTAAAGGCTTGCATCACCTTGCATGAACAAGGGCAATGCAAGATCCAAAATCTGAGTAATGGAGGTTTTGGGTTGAGTGATGTCTTAAGTAGTTTAAGAGCTGAGCAGCACTATATAAACACTTTAGAAGGTGGTAAATGGTTGCTTGTCACAGGAACTTTCAATGCATGTGCAATTGTTGCTGGCAATTTAGAAGTTTTTCTTTACAAATCTAATGTAAACAAATAAACATAACAATCTCCCACATAAAGTAGCATAAAGCCAAAACCATGTATAACATGGCACATCAGAACAAAATAGTAAAATCAGAACACAACACAGTAACTGCATGGTAACAAAACAAAATCACACTACAATAATGCAGCACAAAATAACATCTATCTAAAAACGCAAAATAACACATAGCACAACACAATGCCACACACCCAGAGCCATATTTATGACCAGATTTGTGTTCTGCCTGCACCACACAATGCGGTAGAACACAACTTAAAAATGTGATATATGAAGCCATGAAAGGCTACTTGGTGTGACCCTAAGTGGCTTCATAAATCTCGAGTAATGCAACGCAGCACTGTGCAAAAAGCTGCGTCAACTTACTTTGTGCTAGGGAGATGATCTAAGGGTGTTGTTTGTGAATTCCCATGAAACACCCTTGGTTTTTATGCATTTCCAGAATTACCGCAGCTGGTAAATTGGGGAGTGTGCCAAAAATAACCCCCCCCCCCAGGAGAGGCACAACTAGAATAAATATATGTGTTTTTCCTTGTTTCGATGTATGCCGCATTCTGCAATGCACATAGATAGAAAAATATGTCTCTCCGGATTGTTTTTGTGCAGAAAGGTGCCCCTCCTTGCACAAAAACAATCCTACATGCAACACAGGCACCCATGTATCATGGTGAAAGGGTGCCTGTGTTGGAGCTAGGAATATGCCCCAAGATGTGCACACATTTTCTTGTCCAGCATTATTACCTCCAGAAGCCTGTTAATATAAATCATGGTAAAAATTGTTTTTAGAAGATGAAGCAATATTAGTGCCAGTTAAAAATGATGGCCCTAATTTATGGAATTTTGGAGTAGGGCAGGAATGGAATGCACTGTATTTATGCAATATAGTACATTACTGTCCTTTCTACCTACGCTGGAGCTGTTTGAGCAGCCTAGCTAGCACCAACATAGACACCCTTGCACCATGGTGAAATTGTGCCCTCCATTGCATGCAGTATTATTTTTGTACAGGAAGGGACAACTAGCTGCACAAAAACAATCCTTAGAGGCAAGCCGTTTTCCTCTTTTTATGTGTGCTGCAGAAGGGAGCATGATTTTGTGAATCCAGGGCAGCATCAAAATCCATGGGTGCTTTGAGGGAAAAACCACTGCAACACCCATAGAATACCTCCTGTGTGCAGAGTAAGGCAACATAGTGATTTGTGCCACGTTGCCTTACTCAAGATTTATGAGGCCACTCAAAGTCATGCAGGGTGGCTTTGTGTGACTACATAAAAAATATTGAGAGCCTTGCGTCACACATGTTCCACTTTACATGGTGCAAAATTGCTGCAGGGCTCTCATAAAAAAGCCCTGATGTGTCAACCAGCCATTAAATAAAAATGTGGATCAGCATAAGACCCCAATCTAGAGAGACCTACATTCTTTATAATCATCCAGGTTCTGCCCTTGTCTGCTCTTTATTAGGCTTACTTGATGCTATGCCTTGAAGGTCTCAACTCCCTGCCTGCAGCCCCGCTGCTGCCCTACTCACACCATCTGCCAATGTATTTCACCACCACGTTGGGGGCAAGAATGCCTATGTAGATTTGACTTGTAACATCTCAACATTTTATGCAATGATCTCTTCCTTATTTGCATCACCTGTAGCATATTTATGTCAGACTCTTATGCCCTGAACCCTATTCCTCCTTTTATACCTTATCAGTCCCAGGGCACTTCCAACCCTCTTACATGTACTATTTACTCAAATTCTGCCAATACATTTTTTTCAAAGAGCCAAAGACCACCATAAGCCACACATAAGCAAAAAATAATATTTTACACTGGGAAACCACAAATAGGCAACCACAAAAGGCAAACAGACACTGGGAGGAGGACCGTGCGATAGGGACACTAACACTTCAGAAATTGATATCAGGCTGCTGACTTTTGAACACTGGTGCTGGAACAAAAGGATATAGATGTATTGACAAGTATATGGGAACACTGACACTCCCACAGGGGTACAGACACAAGACAGTGATGAGAACATGGACGTAGGAGAGCAAAACATATAGTGAGTCATTATCATGCAGCTCTACGGCAATCAGACAAAGAAAGTTGAAACACTGACACTGTCCATGGAGTACTGTGATTAGGTCACTGTAAGAAACTGGCTTATTGTTTGAGTGGGTGGAAGCCCCCCTCAACAAACAAGCACAATCCTGGTCAGAGCGATCCACAAACATTCACTAAATTATTATGTGCTTCACCCTCTGGTAGCTTGGCGCAAAAGCAGTCAGGCTTAGCTTAGAGGCAATTGTAAAGTATCTATGCAGCACACAAACAGTAACAAAGTGAAATTTCCCATACAACTTAAGCACATTTTAAGAAATAAAATAATGCCAGAACTACAATAATTTAATCAATAGAAACAGAGATATTCAAATAATTTGTTTTGTCTGCAAATAGACCCTATCAACCAATAGTGCTACTCATGATAATCTGGCTAAGCTAAATCAGAGGAAAGTCACAAGTTGAGACCTACCACAATGGAGAGGGGGTCAGATGCAGGGAGCAGGTTAGTTCTGCTGAGCAATTCTGGCATAAAGTGTTCAGTACACGTTGGAGGAGACTGCAAGGTGGAGGCTGTGAATAGCAACAGTTGCAGCTGTAGTGCAAAGAGCAGATCAGCTGTTGTGAATAGTCATCTCTGTATTGTGAAGAATCAGTCAAGCATCACAGATGGTCAATACTGTAGCTTCACAGTGGAGGTTGTCGCAGTTGTCATTGATCTAGTGTGTGGGGCAGATATAGCATTGTTGGTCATCAATGGCAGTCGCTGTTGATGCAAAGAGCAATTCTTACTGGAGCTTTGAATTGACGGTCAAGTGGGGCCCAAACTTCAGGGTTTTCACCTTTTCTTCAGGATAAGTACCCTGTTAGCAGGGGTCCAGGACCCGGAGAGACATTCCTTAGGGTTCAGGGACACCTTCAGACGAGACCATCACGGCTCAAGCTGGTCCAGTTGTAGGTCCAAGCGGGTCCATTTGCAGCAGGTCAACTGGGAAGTTGCAAGGAGGCCTCTGAAGCTTGTTGTGTTCCTGTAGGTCACATAAGAGGTCACCTAACTGGCCCTTGGAGTCACTCTGGCTGGTCTGGAATCAAGGAAGCAGGTTCAATCTTCCTTTTTAGACAACAAGCCAGCCCTTCAAGCAGCAAGGCAGTCATCTGGCTGTAACTTGCATAGGTCCAGGAGTGTTCTAAAGAGTGGCTCTGGGGGTTAAAAGCTGTTTCAGATATAAAAATTGCAACTTTCTAATAGTGTCTTTATCAGAATTCTAGCTTAAAATCCGACTTTACCATTGAAGCAAATTTAAATTTACAATTCCTTTCCATAGGAGTGACCCTTGCCCAAGGGGCCACGCCCCAGCACAATGGCACAATTTCTAAATTATAAAATTAAAGTTCTGCCCCCCTAATGGGGGCAGACAAAGCTAACAACATTGCCCCCAAAAGGGGAGCGACCATTGCCTAAGGAGTCGCCCCACAAGACTAAATATTTTTATTAAGCATCACCTAAAATGGCCCCCATGAGATTGACCCTTGCCCAAGGGGCCACTCCCCAGCACAATGGCACATTTTCTATAAAAAAAAAATTCTGCCCTGCCCCCCCCCCAGTGGGGCAGACAAAGCAAACAACATTGCCCCCAAAAGGGGAGCGACCCTTGCCTAAGGGTTCGCTCCCCAAGACTAAATATTTTATTAGGCATCACCGAAAAATGGCCCCCATGAGAGTGGCCCTTGCCCTATGTATCGTGCAGGGCTTTCAACCAGACAAATCCCCAGGTAAGTCAAGACCGTTGTTTTGTCTACGGCACTCCTTGTTTTGTTCTTCAGGCATCTCTCTAAAACTCATTCTTCAAAGTCCTGTAAGAGGTTGCTACAGCTGTGCCAAGAGAGGTGAATAGTTCCTCCCATCCCATGATACCACACAAATTCTGTATATACTTCAAATAAGGAATACTCAAGCAGTGGTTAAGCTTAAACAGTCTGTAAGCACAGACCTGTAAGACTGTTTGACTTTCGTTAGTACTTTCAGTACGAGAGCAAATAATATTCAGAAGATTGTTCGTCACCACTGGTGTATCTTAAAATGCAGTAGTGACAAAATTGCTCCCCCTTTATTTGCCTTCAAGAGATCAAGCAACATACGTCATCGCTTGGTACACAGGAAGCACCTAAGAGATCAATAGGGACCCTATGGGATTTACCTGCATTTGTTGGACACCATCCGTGCGGATTCTGTTCTGTATGTCCCCAGACGGATCACTGAAACAATATCGACGTCAAGAATATCGAATCACAAAAATATCGAGGTAAAAATATAGAATATCAAAGTATCGACCTCCTATTTCCAAACAGGTAAGTTCAAAAATATCAAATCAAAAATATTTATGTAAAAAATATAGGGGCCGATTAGGATTGCGGTCTTTCCGCATCCTCCGGGCCGGCGGAAGTGTCCGCCGGCCCGGAGGATGCGGAAAAAAAGCTGCGGAGCCTTCAAAGACCCCCCACAAGATTAGGATGACTGGGGGGTCAGGAAGACCGTCCGCCGCTTTTCATCCACGGTGGCCTTACGACCGCGGCGGAAAAGCTCTAATATGTAGGCGGTGTCTAACAGACCCGGCCAGCCATATTAGGATGAACCAGAACAAATGTCTTTCCGCTGCGACTTCTCCGCCGTGGAAAGGCATACGGTCTTTTCTTTGGGGGCCCGTTGCGGGCCCCCAGGGTGACGGGGGTGGGGGTGCATTAGGGGGTACCTATGGTACCCACCTGCATTTGCATGCACAAAGCGGCATGCACCGCGCGGTGCCTGCCGCTTTGTGCATGCAAATGCGAAGCATGCATATTTAACCTTGCAGCGGGTGCTGCTTCAAGCAGCACCCGCCGCAATGTTAAATATTGAGGATGTGACCACCATGGTGGCGGTCACTTCCTAATTGCACTGAAGGGAACGCCGCAGCCCCTGCGGACGTTCCCTCCACCTCAGGGGTCGCGACGGGCGCAGGTCCATCCGCGATCCTAATCGGCCCCATAGTTAGTCAAAATATCGAATTTTTTTAACATGCTTTAAATTAATTAAAAATTAAATAATAAATATAATTAACGTAAACATACTTAAAATACTTAACTAACCTTAAAATTAATAAATAATTAATGTAAGTAAAAAAACTAGATTTGTTAATACATATATATATATATATATATATATATATATATATATATATATATATATATATATATATATATATATATATATATATATATATATATATATATATATATATATATATATATGTATATATATAAACTTACAATAAATTTACAATACTTTTACCGTAGGATAGCGGAAAAGGTAAAATGTACTATTACCACTTCAGTGAGTGCAACAGTAGGGAAAGCGTTGGATAGCGTAGGGGTAAATATTACTATTCCAACTCCAGAGAGTGCAACAGTAGGGAAAGCGTTGGATAGCGTAGGGGTAAAAATTACTATTCCCACTCCAGAGACTGCAACAGTAGGGAAAGCGTTGGATAGCATAGGGGTAAAAATTACTATTCCAACTCCAGAGAGTGCAACAGTAGGGAAAACGTTGGATAGCAGCAGGGTAAAATTTACTATTCCCACTCCAAAGAGTGCAACAGTAGGGAAAGCTTTGGATAGCGTAGGGGTTAAAATTAGTATTCCCACTCCAGAGAGTGCAACAGTAGGGAAAGCGTTCGATAGCATAGGGGTAAAATTTACTATTACCACTCCAAAGAGTGCAACTGTAGGGAAAGCGTTGGATAGCGTAGGGGTAAAAATTACTATTCCAACTCCAGAGAGTGCAACAGTAGGGAAAGCGCTGGATAGCGTAGGGGTAAAAATTACTATTCCCACTCCAGAGAGTGCAACAGTAGGGAAAGTAAATAGTTCATATATAAATAAAAATAAATTGAATATTAATACCAATTACAAATTAATTAAAAGTAATTAACAATTGTATATAATATAATAATTAATCAATTAAAAAAACAAATAAAAATAATGATTAAAAATGATTACCTATTAATACAAAATATTTACCAATTACCAATTAATTAATTAACAATTAAAAAATAACCCTCATGTACTCACTTGCTGTTTGCTGGACTTCTGGGAACTGCTGCTGCTAGCTCCCTCGCTCTTGACCTCTGGGAATCCACCAGCAACTTGCCGGACCCACTTCGCGGGT
Organism: Lissotriton vulgaris; assembly: GCF_964263255.1. Lineage (NCBI taxonomy): Eukaryota > Metazoa > Chordata > Amphibia > Caudata > Salamandridae > Lissotriton > Lissotriton vulgaris. The sequence goes on along the minus strand of NC_141695.1, from coordinate 1,216,280,698 downwards.
CCCGCGGCGCGAGTTCAATCAGCGGGAGTTGCTGCTGGGAGAGGGGCTGTCTTCACGAAAGGAACTCGGGCGTGTTGGGGTTGCTGGCAGGGCTGCGAACAGGTAGGCAGGGACTCCATCACCCGGGATTCCCTGCGAGCCTAATTTGTTTCATCTGGGCTGCTCTCCCTGCTGGCCCCGCCCCCTCGCCCATGGAGTAAAAGTGTTCTTCGGGTCTTTGTTTGTGGAACCCTAACGTACTCACTTGCTGTTTGCTGGACTTCTGGGAACTGCTGCTGCTAACTCCCTCGCTCTTGAACTCTCAGAATCCACCAGCAACTTTCTGGACCCGCTTCGCGGATCCCGCGGCGCGAGTTCAATCAGCGGGAGTTGCTGCTGGGAGAGGGGCTGTCTTCACGAAAGGAACTCGGGGCGTGTTGGGGTTGCTGGCAGGGCTGCGAGCACGTAGGCAGGGACTCCATCACCCAGGAGTCCCTGCGAGCCTAATTTGTTACATCTGGGCTGCTCTTCCTGCTGGCCCCGCCCCCCCGCCTATGGAGTAAAAGTGATCTTCAGGTCTTTGTTTGTGGAACCCTCACATACTCACTTGCTGTTTGCTGGACTTCTGGGAACTGCTGCTGCTAACTCCCTTGCTCTTGACCTCTCGGAATCCACCAGCAACTTGCCGGACCCGCTTCGCGGGTCCCGCGGCGCGAGTTCAATCAGCGGGAGTTGCTGCTGGGAGAGGGGCTGTCTTCACGAAAGGAACTCGGGCGTGTTGGGGTTGCTGGCAGGGCTGCGAGCACGTTGGCAGGGACTCCATCACCCAGGAGTCCCTGCGAGCATAATTTGTTTCATCTGGGCTGCTCTCCCTGCTGGCCCCGCCCCCCCGGCCCATGATCTCTCTTTGCTGTTATGTAAGAAGGACGTGCAGCCGCTGCGCGGGAGCGCGCAGGAGCGTCCCGGAAGAAGCTCGGGACAAGGGCGTAACTGTCTGTGGCCGTCAGGGGCTGAAGGAGGCTGGGCTGGGCCCCCCCCTCTGACATTGCGCCTTTTTGATGACCTGACACAGTACGTTCCCTGCTTTGAGAGATTTCTGGTGTTTGTTCATATAGTATTGCTTATTTTAATGTCTGTTGGCTGCAAAGTATGTCTTCTCCTTCAAACACCACTGCCCAGATCCCTACTTAGGTTGAGGTGGGGTTAGCCATCTTGAGTCCTCTAGACAAATACTTTAGTCGGGTAACCCAAGATATTGACAAAGAAATCGCTTTGGCGGAGAGGCGCGCTGAGCGTAGGTTATCTATTGAACTCCTTAAAATTCCCCTGGAGAAACGGCCACCTCAGAGTTTCCCGGCATTGCATTGGTTCCTCCCCTGTCATCTTTGACCCTGCCAGTTGTACTGGAAACGCCTTATGCCTTCCCCCCTTCATCAGAGCTGTTTGCTGGCTCGTCTGCGGGTCACGAGGTGCCCATTTTGTCTTCCACCTCGCTCTCAATACCAACTGGCTTACCTATAGGGCAGGTGACCACTGCCCAATACCGAGTGTGCCCATTTTGACTTCCACCTCATCCACAATATCAACTGGCTTACATACAGGGTAGATGACCACTGCCCAACCGAGCGTGTCAACTCACGTAGATAAAACCAAACCAAGTACTAAAAGGAAAAGAAGTGCTGGCCCGAAGAAGTGCTATCTTCCCAAACATCCGAAAAAAATAAAGAAGGTTGGAATATCCCTGCGCCCTTCCTGCGAGCCTATTGGGGCTGGCTCTGGTGGGGTTGAGACTATTAAGGACAGAGTTGTTCCGGCTAGTCCAGTATCCAACACGAATGACCCTTCATCGATGGGATCGGCTGAGACATTATCTTCTGCTCCAGTCCTGCTCTTTGAGTTGGAGAGGCTGATGAGGTCTCTCCTGATTCCTATTGAGGAACGAGTTAAAAAATTAGCTGATCGGTTAGATCATTTCGAGCAGGCTACTCAAGATAACTTTTTTCCACCAAAGCCCTAATTAAGTCCCACCCTAGGACGGGGGATAGCATTAATTCTCTGAAACCTAATGGCCAGGCAAATGGTGTGTCCATCGCTGTGCCCCCTCCTCCCATAGTTAGCATTGCAAGTAGGCCTCAGTCGAAGGGACAAATCCCCAAGACCAACTTAGATTTGTCGGACCGCCCAAGTAGTAATACCACCAAACAAACCAAGCTCCCTGATACTGTGGCTATGGGTAATAAAGACAGTTCCAAAAGTGGCAATCCTGTATCTAATGGTTCCCAACCCTCACCAAGCAGCTCCAAACCCCGTCTTGGCGTTCCTGTTAGGGGTAACAAAGACAGTATCACAACTAATAACACTGCATTGAATAGCTCCCAACCACTATCAAGTATTTCAACATCCCGTCCTGCTGCTCCTGCCACTAGCCTGTCTAACATCCTCCCGATGAAGTCACCCCGTAGGATACCTCCTATGAATGTCACCCCAGATTCCCATCCTTTTGTGGCTGTCCTCACTAATGTTCCACCTTTGTTGGCCGGGCAAAGAGAATCCTTCCAGATGCTAAAAAACAAGGTAATGCACTGGTTGAAGGCAAATAGACTATTGCCCGGGGAAGTGGACGGGCTGATTATTGGAGTGAGAAGGACAGACTAGATAGGTTGTACTCCTAAGAACTTGGGGGGGGAGTGTATAGTTGTTAATTTTCAAGATCCAAGGGTGGCACGTCTGATTATGAAGCAAAATTGGGGCATAAGCAGTGGTGGAATTGGTGTTGTTGATCTCACATTCTTCTATCCAAGACCAACAGGTGTTCAATTTGTTATGACCAGTGAATCAGGTTGCTGTAACAATTTCCCCTTCCCAGGGTTTGTTCCTTTCACTGTACCCTTACAACGGGGCAATTTTTATAACGGACCAATGTATAATCGTTTTGAAGTAATGAATGATCCAGGGTGGGTCCATTGACCAAATTCTGATTATTGCCCGAACAATAGGGAAGGTATGACCCGTTGGGATATATGTGGGAAGCCTGTGTTAACTGTTTTGTCTAAAAATGTGAAATCAAATGAAATGAGAACTGGTTGGGAGACTGATTTTGGAGGAAATGTGTGGGGAGTGTATTCCAATTCCTGGGGACTCTGAAAACGAGGAACTAATTACACTTACTACTGTTGGCACCCAGGAGGTTGATCACAACATAGAGGATATCAGCTGCGAGAGGGAGGGGCACGACGGAATTTTAGCAAATGATTCTGGGATGTCTTGTGTAGGAGCAGTACCCACGGACGGCCCCAGTCTAGGGAAGTTTTTTTCATGGAACATCGCGGGGTTGAGTAGCAAGCTCGTGTCCCAAAACTGGATTGATTTCGTCAACGGCTTTGAAGTCTGTTTATTCCAGGAGACATGGGCTTGCGACCCTATATTTTTTCCTGGCTATTTAAATTTTTCAATGCCGGCCAGTAGAGGTTCTAGGGGCCGACCGATGGGAGGCCTAACTATTTGGGTAAGGCAATGTCTTCAGATAACAATCAAAGTGGTGGATCTGGGTTGCAAAGACATCCAAATGCTAAGAATAACCTCAGGAAAGTGGGGAGGGATAGATATATACAACATCTATGCCAGGGGCAGTACCACTGGGAGTTCACCCATTCTAGAGGCCTTGTCCACTTTTTTGGAATCGCAGTCCCTGGGTAACAAAGTTGTAGTAGCTGGTGACCTAAATAGGACTTTCGAACCATTGGATAGTTCGGACGATCCCCTAGGGCAAGAGGAGGATATACAATGGGGTGTTCCGACTTTATATCTGGCTCCTGTTAAGCGGTAGACGAAAGATATATCACAACTGAGCGCCATTTGCTTGGAACATGGGTTGAGAGCCCTAAATCGGAGGATGAAGGGCGATAGGGAAGGTGCCTGCACATTCGACAATGGTCATAACCAAAGTCGGATAGACTATGTCCTTTGCAGCCTTAATTTGTGGCAGTTGGTATGCGACATGAAAACCGAGGGTAGACTGGAAAGTGACCACAATCCCCTCTGTGTGACCCACGACTGGTGGATGGCCATATCAGGGAACCCTCAATCAAGCGACGGCCCAATGCCTACTATGGCCAATGACATGCGCAGACTAAACTGGCTGAGTGTACTGGCAAATGCAGAGTCTATGGACTTTATAAGTTCTGAGGTGGACGCTGCAATCGCTGCGATGGAGGCTGCAAATTTCGTAACCCCAGGTTCAAGGGAAATAACGGACATACACAACAAGCTCTTTTCCCTTTTAAAACCGCATTTTTTAAGGTCCCGCAACACAAATAGGAAAAAACCACCCAAACCAGCTAGGTGGTTTAACCATCAGTGCAGGGAAGCCAGGTTAAGCTTGGGAAGAGCAATCAGGAATAGGGATAAGGGAGCGATTGGCGAGGCTAGGAAGCACTACAAGGTTAGCGTATCACCAGCAAAAAAAACATGGGACGAAACGTATTGGGCAGAACTAAAGGAGGCCTCAGGGGCTAAGGATTCCAGGTTATTCTGGAATATTGTCAAGAGGGGTAGAGGTGGATCTCCAAACAAACCCGACAATAATGTCGCTGAGGGTGCCTGGGTGGATTATTTCAAACCCCAATATGCTGAGACTACCGAGTTTAATGATGTGGAGGTAATTTCAGCTGTATTTCCCACTGGGAATTTATTTTCCCCTAAAGAAACTGAAGTTGCAATATGCACTGCCAAAGGGGAAAGGGCCCCGGATCTAGATGGGATACCCTCTGATGTTTTGATAAACGAGTAGGCGAGGTGGGTTAGGTATGTATTCCTTTTAGGAATTGCAATTGCAAAGGGAACGGCAGTCCCAGAATTATGGAAGGGAGCAACTATTATACCCATATATAAAAAAGGGGATCGGTCCCTCCTGGCCAATTATAGGCCGATAAGTTTGAGTGCCACTATCCAAAAAGTGGTGGGGAGAATGGTGGTAAACACACTAATGGATTGGGTAGACGAGAACAACGCCCTGTCCCCATATCAGGCTGGATTCCGGCGGGCTACAAGCACAGTCGACCAGGTGTTTCGCTTTGCTCTGCTGCAGTGGTGGACGGTGGTGCTCGGTGAGGGCAGCCTGTATGTTGCATTTGTCGATTTACAGGCTGCCTTCGACCTGTTCCCAAGGAGAAAGCTCCGGGCAGTTCTGAGCGAAAAAGGCCTTCCGGCTGAGTTACTCACCCTGATAATGAGGCTGCATGAGTGTAACTTCGCCAAAGTTCAGTGGGGTACGAATGGTGATTCATCTGCCGACTTTCCAATTGGACGCGGAGTACGACAGGGGTGCGCTATGGCCCCCCTGCTTTTTTCCCTATTAATTAACAGAATTGTGGCTCGGATGCTGGATGCCAGTGTCGATGCACCTTCGTTGGCGGGCCTCAGGGTTCCAATCCTGATGTTCGCCGACGATACGCTGATTTTATCCAAAACACCGTCCGGCTTGCAGGGAGCTTTAAACATCTTCGATCTCTTCTGTGGGGAACTTGGCCTGGAAGTTAACGTGGGCAAGACTAAGCTGATGGCCTTCTCACCAAAACATAGACCCCGGCCTAAAATACTTCTGAACAATTGTGAGCTAAAGGTTGTTACTGTATTTACCTACCTTGGGGTGCAGATAGCAAACAATTTAAAATGGTCCCAACACATAGAAAAGGCGGTCCTGAGGCATCAACAGATTTCGGGGGCACTTCGGGTGGGACATAAAAAGTCAAAAATCAAAGCCTATAAAACCAGTCCTGGCAGTATATGATGCCAAGGCTATTGGGTCTGCCCTATATGGGGCTGAGCTGTGGGGCTTTGATAGGCTTCTCCCCCTGCAAATATCGGAGAATAGGTTCCTTAGGGGAATTACGGGTCGCCCCCAGAGTACACCTTTAATCCCGCTTGGTCTTGATTTAGGGAGAAGATCAGTTAGCGACCGAGCGCGATTGCGCCCGATTCTCTATTGGAGACGCCTCTGGACTACCCCAGATATACGGCACTATGCAGAGGGGTTCCTTGCCATAACGAAAGCTGACACCTTTCATAAAATAGTATGGTTAAAAAATCTTAGGACTACTCTAGGTGAACTCGGCCTCTCCAATCTATGGGATAATCCATCTGGGGAACCCTTTCCAAGTAAAAACATAATTAAAAGTTTATATTGGGATTGGATAGATGGCAGACTCTGGAGTAGAACGAGATCAGACACAATGGCGGGGCGCTTCTTAGAAATCAAACTGTGTCCTATATTGGAACTATACTGGGACAGTATTACTAACCCAGGGGATAGGAAGCTTTTCTTCCAGTTAAGATCAGGTGCCCTCCCTTTGAGATCACTGACGGGTAGGTGGAGGAGTGCAACTACCTCGTGCTGCCCGGTTTGTGGTGCAATCGAGGAAAGCATAGGTCACTTTTTATTTTTGTGTAAAGCTTATGCCACCCCGAGAAGAGTTTGGCTAGCTCCCGCTTGTAGAAATCTAGGGACATCCAAGGGTGTTGAGGCACTACGAATTATTTGCACCGCCACTGATATGCCTATTGTTCTAGGAACAGCAAAGTATCTGGGGTGGGCATGGTCCATTAGACGGAGGGCAATTTCTATTAAAGTAATATAACTAGGGTATCAAGTGATTTCTGTGTAAATGTACACCAAAGATTTTTTCTTGCTTATGTATGTATAAATGTTTTAAAAGTATGTATGAATGAGAAACATTTTTTAATGTGATGTATTTTAAATGCATGTTTATGCTTTTATGAGTATATACCTCGAATACAGCTTTGAATACGATACAATTAAAAATTACAACAACAAAAACACAATAAATAAATTAAAATATTTCATTAATTACAATTAAATTACTTCCCACCCTATTCCCCTATAAACCCACAACCCACAACAGAAAATAAATTAATAAAATTAGCATAATTATCAATTAATCAATTAATTAAAATTAATTACCAATTATGTTTTAATTAATTACCAATTACAAATTTAAATAACAATTAATTCAAAATAAACACCAATAAATAAATTAAAAAAATAAATTATTTATAATTAAATTACTTCCCACCCAATTCCCCTATACACCCACAACCCGCTACAAATTATATTTTAATTAATTGCCAATTAACAATTAATTAACAGTTAATTCAAAATAAATACCAATAAATCAATTAAAACATTTAATTAATTATAATTAAATTACTTCCCACCCTATTCCCCTATAAACCCACATCCTGCTTCAGAAAATAAATTAATAAAATTAACACAATCAATTAATCAATCAATTAAAATTAATCATCATTTATTTCAAAATAAATACTAATAAATAAATAAATAAATACATTATTATGATTAAATTACTTCCCACCCTATTCCCCTATAAACCCACAACCCGCTACAGAATTTTATTACGCAAAAATTAAATACCATAAAATGAATTAATTAAATAAATTATAAAATAAATATACACTTTTCACACATATACTAACATAAAAAATTCACTTTAACAAATCGGATATTATTAAAAAATTGAAATTAACTTACTTACCTCAAATGTGATATTTGTGTTGTCTATATTCTGTTCATTCTATATTTTTGTTGTCTATATTCTGTCCATTCTATATTTTTGTTTTCTATATTCTGTCCTTTTGATATTTTGTCCATTTTATATTTTGAATTCGATAATACTGCTATTCTATTCAATATTTTTGTAGTCTATATTCTGTCCATTCGATATTGTGTCCATTCTATATTTTTAATTCGATATTAATGCAAATCGATATTAAAAACTCAATATTTTGAGCGTATACCTCCCCAGACCAAACATTCCACAACAATAGACATAGGTACGGATCGACCATGGGAGCAAGTTCAGTTTACGAACTGTAATAGTGCTCAATTGATTTACCTTCTGACTTGCCCCTGTTCTACCAGATATGTCGGAATGACAAAGCGCAAAGGGCGGACACGCATGCTTGAACACAAAAGTTCGTTTAGATGTAAATAGACACTGACTAGACTCACTAAACACTTTGTGGATAATAATCATGGAGAAGAGGACTTTCAGCGGACAGTATTAGAAAAACCATTCATACCGTCAGACATTAGTGATATCTCAAAGTATCTGTTCATGAAAGAGCAGAAATGGATATTTAGGCTCCGGAGCGATACACTTGGCCTTAACAAGACATACGTTGTACTAGCTTGTAAGATTTGAAGATGGTGGGGTGAGCCTAGCTGTTTATATTACTTTCTGGTCCACCCGTGAGGGTAAGTTACTTCATTCCTCAGTGATTGGACGTAACAGGTAGATTGCAGCCTGCCCCTATGTATAATTGTATAACTATTTAGAGACCAAGCAAGAGTAGGTCAAACATGCGTTATGGCGCAGTTAGAGTACCTAACATGCGATACACATGGGTGTTCCTAAGAATAAAGAGATCAGGTATTAGCAGGTCGCATGTGAGACAATGGTTTACATGCGGCAGACATGGCTTTTTTAGGATCAATATAAAAAAGAAGAGAGAGGAACACAAACAATACCGCAGGGGTAGGGTACCGAAGGACAATTGTCAGAAAGAAGCCCCCTGGGAAACCAATATAGCTACACAATCTTGCAGACATACTAAGCATCCAACCATATATATATAACACAGTCACAGGGTTTTTTCAAAATGAACCAGAAAAGCAAATCAATGCAAAACCAGATAAGCAGTTTAAGAAAAAATATAGCTCTACAATGTATTAACAGTTGTAACAAAAACAGCTATATGATAAAAAATTGATTGTACAATATAAATGACAGGTTAAAAACATTTCATAAAAAATATAAATCAACAAAGTGGAACAAAAACACAGCAAGACAGAATATGTATCAAATCAGGGAGCACAACGGTACTACGACCTATAGATAGATAAATTAAATGCACAAAGCTCTAGGCAGAAAATACTTCTAGATAGATAATCAGGAGCTATTGTTTGCATGTGTCATGTATCCGTGGAGTATTCCCTGAATTAGATCATCGACGCGTTTCAGCGAATCCAAAAAGGATAGCTGTCCACCTTCATCAGGACAAAAACACAATCTTCCCACTTTCTATTGCAACATCTCATATCTTCATGAATACTCTCTTAGTAGTTCATTACGGAAGACAAATTGGGGGGCCTGTGGTAACAAGCCGTCACTCACGGCCAAGAAGCATAATTGCAAGCTAACGCTGTATTGTCTTCTTCAAATTTGAGAGGACAGTCACAGTTCCTCTCTCAATGTATCCAGATTAACCAAAATAAAAACAGGACAATCTTAAAAACAAGCCAAATGAAGCACCACTTTAGACTTCTCTCGTTCTGCTTTTAACATTTGTATGTAGAAATATGAAAACACCCATGGGATCGGCGTTTCTCTCTCAAAATGGGTGTCCCAGAGAGAAAAAGATGGGGTCTGATGCGGGGTAATGTTCCTCCAAGAACGTCCATGACATGCAGTAGATGAGCCCTCAACTCTAATGGTTCTGGATAGGTCAGATTCAGCCGAATCTTAAATAGTGTACAATTAAATATCCTTCATGGCCTATCTCTACATGTTTTGTACTAGCTTTGTATCTCAATAAGTTTTGGGTAACACTGTGAGTATATTGTTGATTAAGACTCACCCATAAGATCAGCATTCAGTATTATGGTTTGTCAGATATTATAGGGCCATGCATTTAAATCTTTTAGAAAACATTTTTACAGAGCCCCACTTGTGATATTATCGGGTTGGGCTTTTTTGACACTGAATGGTTTTATGTAGCCTGTTGGTCATGACTGCGAGTATAACCACTAATGACATCGTGGGTGATTGTTTATGATAGTTTTTGCAATAAGAGGGCACTACATGCATTTCAAAGCTATTTGTAATTATATTTTCCCATCACCAATTATTGACATTTCTCCCTTCTTTAGATCCAGTACATATTGCAGGATTTAGGGCTGAGTCGAGTTCTCAGTGATTCGATAAAGTCATGTTGATCGGACACAACAAAACTACAAATGCCACAACTATGAGGTCAGTTTGTAGTCCCGCGATCTCTCGCAAGCTTGCATCTCGAGATTAAGGGCAGAAGTACGGTAAACAGGCGTTTCGAGCAAGCTTTGATGCCAAAACATGTTCTCATTTTGTGTATGTATATATAATTGATATAATTGTGACCCAGGGTGTACCCTATAACTGTACGGGACTGTATTGTCAGGATTTCTAGAATGGGCTTGGGGTGGACAGTGTATTGTACCACTCTCTGTGGGAAGAGTTAACTGTTCTCAGTGGGCATACTATTGATATCATAAACATGTGAGTGGGCTTAATACTGCTAGATATAAGTCCAGATGTGTTTTATGCCCGGAAGGACCTGATGTCCACATTATAATGATTGAATATGTATTTTAAAAACAAATATTTTTATGTACATATGTTTCTGAAGCCCAGTGTATTTATCATGTGAGACTTCTATGCCTTTGCTTTACACATAGCCTCTGAATTAGGACTGACTACTCTGTGCCAAGCTACCCAAGGGTGAGCAGAGGTTATACAACATGTATAATCAGCCACCATTGAAGGGATTGGTAGGTTCTGCCTGGCTGGTGCATCCCTTTAGTCAATCAAAAATTGCCAGTTTCAGCACACGGGGTGCGGAGCCCTGATAAAAAAAATCATCAGCTCGTCTGATATTTTTAATATCAGCATTAATTATAACAGGAGAATCAGATAAAGAAGGAAGCATAAATTACACTGCAGTGATGCATATACGGTTAAAAGAGAACACAGTGGGCTGTATAACATAGTGAACTATGCGGGGAGTCGCAGTTTGGGGCAAGATTTATCATCAGTTGGCGCATTGCACATCAGCAAGACAACCTGCTGTACTGTGTCGAATGGAGAAATCAACAATGTGGCATAATTAATACCATATGGCACATTCCTGCTCTCTTTTTGCGTTGGCACTCTAGCAGCTGTCAGCCTGGGCCATAGGGGACAGGTGGCAGCATTACAATCTGGATTGTTTCTGGAGAGGAACATCTTTCTGCAAAAAAAATAATCCCCAGAGGAATTTTTCTCTTTCTATATGTTTTGAAATACACATATAAATCAGAAATAATAAGGAAGAATAAAACATATTTCTCCTCATGACGCCTGTTGGGATGGTGTAGCATTTTGACACATTCCCTGGCTTACTAGTCTTATAAATCTGGAAATGGACAAAAGCCATGGGCTTATGTGTGGAAACACTCAAGCTCCACCCATGGAACGACTTTCTCATGCAGAGTAATTAAAGGCAGCAACGTGTGTTGCCTTGCGACATTCCAGATTTACTATGCGTTGTAGAGCCAAGCAAGGTGGCTCTGTGAGGCCTAGTATATCTGACTTAAAGGCTTGCATCACCTTGCATGAACAAGGGCAATGCAAGATCCAAAATCTGAGTAATGGAGGTTTTGGGTTGAGTGATGTCTTAAGTAGTTTAAGAGCTGAGCAGCACTATATAAACACTTTAGAAGGTGGTAAATGGTTGCTTGTCACAGGAACTTTCAATGCATGTGCAACTGTTGCTGGCAATTTAGAAGTTTTTCTTTACAAATCTAATGTAAACAAATAAACATAACAATCTCCCACATAAAGTAGCATAAAGCCAAAACCATGTATAACATGGCACATCAGAACAAAATAGTAAAATCAGAACACAACACAGTAACTGCATGGTAACAAAACAAAATCACACTACAATAATGCAGCACAAAATAACAACTATCTAAAAACGCAAAATAACACATAGCACAACAGAATGCCACACACCCAGAGCCATATTTATGACCAGATTTGTGTTCTGCCTGCACCACACAATGCGGTAGAACACAAATTAAAAATGTGATATATGAAGCCATGAAAGGCTACTTTGTGTGACCCTAAGTGGCTTCATAAATCTCGAGTAATGCAACGCAGCACTGTGCAAAAAGCTGCGTTAACTTACTTTGTGCTAGGGAGATGATCTAAGGGTGTTGTTTGTGAATTCCCATGAAACACCCTTGGTTTTGTATGCATTCCCAGAATTACCGCAGCTGGTAAATCGGGGAGTGTGCCAAAAATAACCCGCCCCCCCCAGCAGAGGCACAACTAGAATAAATATTTTTTTTTTCCTTGTTTCTATGTATGCCGCATTCTGCAATGCACATAGATAGAAAAATATGTCTCTCCGTATTGTTTTTGTGCAGAAAGGTGCCCCTCCTTGCACAAAAACAATCCTACATGCAACACAGGCACCCATGTATCATGGTGAAAGGGTGCCTGTGTTGGAGCTAGGAATATGCCCCAAGATGTGCACAAATTTTCTTGTCCAGCATTATTACCTCCAGAAGCCTGTTAATATAAATCATGGTAAAAATTGTTTTTAGAAGATGAAGCAATATTAGTGCCAGTTAAAAATGATGGCCCTAATTTATGGAATTTTGGAGTAGGGCAGGAATGGAATGCACTGTATTTATGCAATATAGTACATTACTGTCCTTTCTACCTACACTGGAGCTGTTTGAGCAGCCTAGCTAGCACCAACATAGACACCCTTGCACCATGGTGAAATTGTGCCCTCCATTGCATGTAGTATTATTTTTGTACAGGAAGGGACAACTAGCTGCACAAAAACAATCCTTAGAGGCAAGCCGTTTTCCTCTTTCTATGTGTGCTGCAGAAGGGAGCATGATTTTGTGAATCCAGGGCAGCATCAAAATCCATGTGTGCTTTGAGGGAAAAACCACTGCAACACCCATAGAATACCTCCTGTTTGCAGAGTAAGGCAACACAGTGATTTGTGCCACGTTGACTTACTCAAGATTTATGAGGCCACTCAAAGTCATGCAGGGTGGCTTTGTGTGACTACATAAAAAATATTGAGAGCCTTGCGTCACACATGTTACACTTTACATGGTGCAAAATTGATGCAGGGCTCTCATAAAAAAGCCCTGATGTGTCAACCAGCCATTAAATAAAAATGTGGATCAGCATAAGACACCAATCTAGAGAGACCTACATTCTTTATAATCATCCAGGTTCTACCCTTGTCTGCTCTTTATTAGGCTTACTTGATGCTATGCCTTGAAGGTCTCAACTCCCTGCCTGCAGCCCCGCTGCTGCCCTACTCACACCATCTGCATCTGTATTTCACCACCACGTTGGGGGCAAGAATGCCTATGTAGATTTGACTTGTAAAATCTCAACATTTTATGCAATGATCTCTTCCTTATTTGCATCACCTGTAGCATATTTATGTCCAACTCTTATGCCCTGAACCCTATTCCTCCTTTTACTACCTTATCAGTCCCAGGGCACTTCCAATCCTCTTACATGTAGTATTTACTCAAATTCTGCCTATACATTGTTTCAAAGAGCCAAAGACCACCATAAGCCACACATAAGCAAATAATAATATTTTACACTGGGAAACCACAAATAGGCAACCACAAAAGGCAAACAGACACTGGGACGAGGACCGTGCGATAGGGACACTAACACTTCAGAAATTGATATCAGGCTGCTGACTTTTGAACACTGGTGCTGGAACAAAAGGATATAGATGTATTGACAAGTATATGGGGACACTGACACTCCCACAGGGATACAGACATAAGACAGTGATGAGAACATGGACGTAGGAGAGCAAAACGTATAGTGAGTCATTATCATGCAGCTCTATGGCAATCAGACAAAGAAAGTTGAAACACTGACACTGTCCATGGAGTACTGTGATTGGGTCACTGTAAGAATCTGCTTATTGTTTGAGTGGGTGGAAGCCCCACTCAGCAAACAAGCACAATCCTGGTCAGAGCGATCCACAAACATTCACTAAATTAATATGTGATTCACCCTCTGGTAGCTTGGCACAAAAGCAGTTAGGCTTAGCTTAGAGGCAATTGTAAAGTATCTATGCAGCACACAAACAGTAACAAAGTGAAATTTCCCATACAAATTGAGCACATTTTAAGAAACAAAAAAATACCAGAACTACAATAATTCAATCAATAGAAACAGAGATATTCAAATTAAAATGTTTGTCTGCAAATAGAACCTATCAACCAATAGTGCTACTCATGATCATCTGGCTAAGCTAAATCATAGGAAAGTCACAGGTTGAGGCCTACCACAATGGAGAGGGGGTCAGATGCAGGGAGCAGGTTAGTTCTGCTGAGCAATTCCGGCATAAAGTGTTCAGTACACGTTGGAGGAGACTGCAAGGTGGAGGCTGTGAATAGCAACAGTTGCAGCTGTAGTGCAAAGAGCAGATCAGCTGTTGTGAATTGTCATCTCTGTATTGTGAATAATCAGTCAAGCATCACAGATGGTCAATTCTGTAGCTTCACATTGGAGGTTGTCGCAGTTGTCATTGCTCTAGCGTGCGGGGCAGATATAGCGTTGTTGGTCATTAATGGCAGTCACTGTTGATGCAAAGAGCAGTTCTTACTGGAGCTTTGAATTGACGGTCGTCAAGCGCTGTAGGCGCTTGAGACGATCGGGTCCGTTCACAGTCAAGTGGGGCCGAAACTTCAGAGTTTTCACCTTTTCTTCAGGATAAGTACCCTGTTAGCAGGGGTCCAGGACCCGGAGAGACATTCCTTGGGGTTCAGGGGCACCTTCAGGCGAGACCATCACAGCTCAAGCTGGTCCATTTGTAGGTCCAAGCGGGTCTATTTGCAGCAGGTCAACTGGAAAGTTGCAAGGAGGCCTCCAAAGCTTGTTGTGTTCCTGTAGCTCACATAAGAGGTCACCCAACTGGCCCTTGGAGTCACTCTGGCTGGTCGGGAATCAAGGAAGCAGGTTCAATCTTCCTTTTCAGACAACACGCCAGCCCTTCAAGCAGCAAGGAAGTCATCTGGCTGTAACTTGCATAGGTCAAGGAGTGTTTTAAAGAGTGGCTCTGGGGGTAAAAGCTGTTTCAGATATAAAAATTGCAACTTTCTAATAGTGTCTTTATCAGAATTCTAGCTTAAAATCCGACTTTACCATTGAAGCAAATTTAAAATTACAATTCCTTTCAGTGTAAGCAGCAAATCTCCATCTTCTTCCCATACAATCTTAGCACGCATTATATGTAATAAGGTAGCCCATTGTTAGTCAATGAGAGAGATGGGCCTTAAAACTCTGGAAAAAGACTGTATGAGTTTTTTAGCTGACAGGACATGTGAAACTTAAGCACACATGTCCTACCTTTAGGGACTACCTTAGCTGTCACTTATAAGTACTAAAAGGACAGTTTAGCCCTAGCAAAAGATGTCTTTAGCCAGGAGTCAAAATGGTAGTTTAAAACTGCACTAAAGGCTGCAGTGGCAGGCCTGAAACATGCTTTAAAATACTACTTTAATGGGTGCCACTGTGAGTGTTGCAGGTCCCGTAGCAGCATTTAGTTTCCAGGCCCTGGGTACATATGTTACCACTTACCATTTACTAGGGACTTACAAGAAAATTAAATGTAGCCCAATTGTATTATGTGTTAAGGAGATGACATAATCGGTTTTGCATTGGGTAGCAAAAGTAAAGTGCATAGATCCCTAAAGCCAACAAAAACGAATTCAGCGAGGGGAGTGGCTAGCAGCCGAGAAAGATGGCTGCTGTCTGAACGAGCTCTAGCCCATCCACGGCACAATGAATGAAATACGGCCATTAAAATCCGAGTTTACAGACCATAATTAAATGGAAAGATATTGGAAGCCCCCCCCCCCCCCCCCTCAAGCTAACGGAGTGTGCTTTGTGGGGCCCGCACCTCTGGGACGGCTAAATAGCACCACCGAAGTTTGGGGAGCCGGAGCAGAAAAGATGGTGGCGGCGTCCCACGGAATGGACAGCCCTGAGAGATCGGCACCAGCGGTACCCCTTACATGCGGCAATTGCGACCCTGGGCTGCGAGACTCCAGCAGAGAGCTGGAGAGCAGGGAGATACGATTCGGAGTGGCGAGGAGTCCTATCCCTTATGACACCTGGTGGGAGGATACGACGGCTTGGTGCCGAGGCAGTATCTGAGGCCCCGGCTCTGGGGCCTAGCTGGAACCAGTGGCTGAGGTCGGAGTGACGGCAGCACGGGAGGATACTGATCTGAGCGGCCTCTGAAGTTGCTGAGCTGCCCCTGCAGGTAGTGAATGCATGAGCGGTGGGAAGTGGAAGACTGGGTGAGGGAACATCGGGCCCCACGGTGCAAGGAAATTTGGGTGCTAAGCGACGCCGGCGGACAGCTGAAATTGAGGCCCCGGCTTTTGGGCCCATTCCGGATGCTTTCTGTGCGGGGGAAAGACACGGCCTGACCTCACAAGCCAGTCCAGAACTAGCTACAGTCTTTCAATTAAAATTAAAGACTGGAGGCTTGATCCCGACTGCGGGCTTGGTGCTACTGCTGTCTGATAGGAGCTATAAACATCGAATAGGCCTGTCTTCTCCACGTGGCCAAACGGAGCTGCGCCACTGTCTGTTATAAATTACTACTCAACCCGCCTGGGCCAGTGTGGGATATACTGGGCGCTTCTGCCTATACATTGGGCGGATGGCCCAGGAGACTTGATTGGAAGCTAGTGTGCGGCCCATTATGAATAAGATGTGACATTGGAACGGATGGATGATATTGAGCTTGGCCATTATTAGACCAGCTACTATATTGATACCTGGGGATACTGCGCCTTCAGGCTGCAGCTATATCACCAGTGGAGAGGTATGACAAGAGACTAGACCACGTGAAGATTAACCACAGTCCTAGGTGAAGAGTGTTGAAGCGAACCTCTCCGTCCGCCTACCGGTGAGACTCGTACCGCAATCCTGAAAATGGCGGCAGAAGGCAGGGGGTCAAAGACTAGCACCCAGAGGCAATTGGCGAAATTTGCCTGGACCAAGGGAGGAGAAAAGGGTGTCTCACCGAGATCAGTGACGGAAGGAATGGGGGAGACGCAGCCATCTGGGCCGGAGCCAACTCTCCATGATGTTATGGCAGCCATTGGTGGAATGCGCAATTCGGTGGACTCAGTCACTGTAGAGGTATCGCTCCTCAGAGCCGACTTCAAAAAAATGGATGAGAAGGTGAAGGAGATAAAAATAGTGACGACTGCGGGAGGACACCTCGGAGCTCCAACGTCAGATGTTGGAGATGGAGAAAAAAACAGGTCAGAATGGCTCAACAACTGTACGAGTATGAAGGGCGGGCCCGCCGAAATACCATTTGTATCCTAGGTGTTCCGGAACGAACAGAGGGCCGGCTGCAGATCTCTATGTGGAGGACTTAATCTCAAAACACCTGAAACTTAAAAAGCTGTCCAGTTATTTCTCTATAGAACGGGCCCATAGGGTTCCAGGCGGGTGACCTAGGCCTGGTGCGCCCCCAAGGCCACTGATCGCCAGAGTGTTTAACTTTCGAGACAGCGACATTATATTACAAACATCTAGGTCCGGCCAAGATAGCCTTCGAGCACGGGGCCAAGAACACAGGTGACCCCCCTTGCAAAAGCAGATGGTTATGACATAGGCAATTTTGAAGTCGCCTCACTACATTTTGGGCTCTTGCCTGTCACTTGTATTGGGCCTCCCACACAAGTGAGGCACCATTTTTATCGGGAGTACTGGGGGAGCGCTGGGTGGTAGGAAATTTGTGCGAGGTCAATGAAGCTACACTTTCCCACATAAAAATGTGTGAAAAAATTATTTTTTAGTTTAAATTGACGTTTGCAAGGAATTCTGGGAAAGGGAACGTTGGGGGATCCACGCAAGCCATACCTCCTTGGAAGCTCCTGGGTGTCTTCTTTTACGAAATGTGTGAGTTTGGTAGGTTTTCCTAGATGGCCGTCGAGCACGGGGCAAAAAACACAGGTGACCCCCCTTGCAAAAACAGATGGTTTTGAAATAGGCAATTTTGAAGTCGCCTCACTGCGTTTTGGACCCTTGCCTGTCACGTGTACTTGGGCCTCCCACACAAGTGAGGCACCATTTATATCGGGAGAACTGGGGAATCCCTGGGTGGTAGGAAATGTGTGTGAGCCCAATGAAGCCTCACTTTCCCACACAAAAATGTGTGAAAAAAAATGATTTTTTCACCTTAAATTGACGTTTGCAAGGGATTATGGGAAAGGGAACGTTGGGGGATCCACACAAGCCATACCTCCTTAGAAGTCCCCGGGTGTCTACTTTTCAGAAATGTGTGGGTTTGGTAGGTTTCCCTAGATGGCCATCAAGCACGGGGCCAAAAACACAGGTGACCCCCCCATGCAAAAGAAGGTTGTTTTGACATAGGCAATTTTGAAGTTGCCTCCCTATGTTTTGGGCCCTTGCCTGTTCTGGGTACTTGGGCCTCCCACACAAGTGAGGCACCATTTTTATCGGGAATCCTAGGGGAATGCTGGGTGGTAGGAAATTTGTGTGAGCCCAGTGATGCCACGCTTTCCAACAAAAAAATGTGTGAATAAACAGTTTTCTTTCATCTAAAATTGAAGTTTGCAAAGGATTATGGGTAAGGCAACGTTGGGGGATCCATGCAAGCCACACCTCATTAAAAGCCCCCGGGTGTCTAGTTTTCATAAGTGTGTGGGTTTGGTAGGTTTCCCTGGATGGCCGCCGAGCACAGGACCAAAAACCATGGTGACATATGTGTTCAGCTCTACAGCATGAGATTTTTGGGACAATATTGCATGGAAATTGTGAAAGACATTTTCAAGTTTGCAGGATATTGTGGATAAAAAATTACTTGGAATTCACAAGAGAGACATCACCATATACTCCCATGGTTTAACAATATTATTTACATTTAGTAGGTTATAAGGAATGTACATATTAGTAGGATGGAATATACACCTTAACAGAGACACTCAAAAGTCAAACATTCCAGCACAGCTATCTATTCCTCAAACACACACACACACTGGTTGGATTTGGCACGAGGGCGAGTAATTGTTCAGTACATAAAATTTTATTAACAAGAGATTTCACACAAATGAAATGTTCTGTCAATAATTAAATGCATGAAAACCAAACCAGTAACTCGCAACTCGTGAGCTGTAAAGACACGGCAAGGCACCAACTGTTTTACAGGCCATTCATGCACCTTTCATACCTGATACACACAAGACCATACACACCATCCGGGAGCAAAGGCAACACACTACGAGTGATTATTGAGTATATACAATTGTACTAGCAAGTCATTTCACAAAAATGAAATGTACTGTTAATAATTGAAAGGATGAGAAACTGAACCATTGACTCACAGCTCGTGAGCTGTAAAGCCACGTCAAGGCACCAACCTCTTTACAGTCCATTCATACACCTTTCATACTTGTGACACATACAAAACATTCACACCGCCAGCCGCAGGCCCATCACATTAAAACACTCACACCAGCAGTCAGCGCCATTCAAGGGCCCATCACTTTCACACGCCCACATTCCTGACACAGCAAAAACACAAAGTGATGGACTGTGTTGAGTGGCGCTCAGCTAGCAGTGTGTGTAGTGACCAACAGAAAGTAACTACTCATACACCACCAGCCGAGCGCCAGTCCACCCACACCACCATCCAAGCACCAGGTCATGTACATCGTCAGCCTAGCGCTAATCCACGCACTCTGCCAGCCAAGCGCCTGTCCACTCACACCACCAGTCAAGTGCCAATTCATGCACACATCCAGCCAAGTGCAAGCCCACGCACACCGCCAGCCAAGCACCACTCCACGCACACTGCCAGCCAAGCGCCACTCCACGCACACCGCCAGCCAAGCACCAATCCACACACACCACCAGCCAAGCGCCAATCCATGCACGCCGCCAGCCAAACACCATTCCACGCACACCGCCAGCCTAGCGCCACTCCACGCACACCGCCAGCCAAGCGCCAATCCACTCACACCGCCAGCCAAGCGCCAATGTACTCACACCGCCAGCCAATCACCAGTCCACGCACACCGCCAGCCTATACACGACGCCTTCACATTTTGAATTTATTTTACAAAACAAACAAATTGCAAATAAATACAGATCTAGTAACACAAAATCTGAAATTAAATACATTGTACTAATGCCAACATTAAAACAGAATACAAATTTTAAACAATACAGACCAGTCAGTTAATTTAACCACTCCTGGATACTCCCAAAAATTATTTTGTGTGTGGTAAGCTCTATAACAAGCAGGCACACACAGCCCAGGGTTAGAAGGACACCCAGGGCAGAAAAGACGAGTCTCCTTCCACAAACCACTTCCCCAACAGACTACATCTCCTAGTGGGAAAGTCTTTTGTAGATGCGGGAGCAATGTAATCAGGAAAGTGGCGATCTTTCAATGGAGAGACATCCTCCACCACTCCAAATCTAGGGACACTTACTTGTTCCACAACAACAAGTGTTGAAACTGAAGAAATGTCAACTTGGACGCAGGAGAACAATCCTTGAACACAATAAAAGCATTGAAAGTTGTTAAGTTGAAAAAATGGATGGCCCACTTCTTATACCAAACAGAAGCCTTCCGAATAGCAGTGTAAGGTTCCAACCTCTGATCTACTCTGTAAACACCACCCATGTGCTTATTGTAGTCCACAATGCACACAGGTTTGTGCACATCAGCAACCTGACCCCAAACAGGCACAGGAGTGTCATGCCCCGAGGTCCCAATCGAGGCGCCTGGTGTTCCTTTAAATGCTGGTGGCCAAAAGCAATTATGCTAGAGGGTACTCTGCAATACATTTTGAGATGTGTGGATTTGTCTGATGATGTATTTTTCAGAAGGTTTTATGTTAAAACTGTTGTGAATGCAGCTTCTGATTCATTAGAGAAGCTTTAAACTTGCAATAATGTTAGCCTCCGGTCTTGCATTAAAATGTAGGTTTTCCCTAATTTGATGGTCAGAAATCTGGATTTTATGAAAGACACAGATGCTAATATTATCCCTCCCTTCAACCCAACCCTGTATTGGTATTTATTTTTCTTGTATGTTGTGTGCAGCAATGAAAGGAAGCTGGAAGAAGTATGGAGAACTCGAACTAAAGTCATTTCAGATTTCAGGAGGTGTTTGTTTGGACATTTGGGAATTCACATATAATGTAATATGGACATTTGTATTATATGTTATGTTGGCATTTCGAAAAAACGTTGGAAGATGGCTGGGGATTATGGCCTTTTGGTTGGATTGGATTTTTTTTACAGTTACATATTCTTTAAAGGAGCTGCTACAATAAAGGAGGTTGCCATAATGTTAGCCTCCGGTCATACCATAAAATTCTAGGGTAGTAAATCTGAGATTGTCAAATTCCTTTGGTGCACGCATGTGAATGCTCAACCCATGGAATGCCAACCATGAAATGTAAAACACCAGAAGCCTCTGCATTGCATGTTTATTTACAAAGTCAAGCAAAGCAGCTCACATCATTCCTATAATTATCATATAAAGATTTCTTTTGCTTGGTTGCCTTTTGTGACACAATGCAAGTCATTTGTAAATCTGGGCCGTATTCTTCACAACTTAACATGAGCATCCCTAGAAGATGTGTAAATATCGTCAAGGCACATAAATATTGAGTTAGGTATAGAAAATACATGCACGCTTACAAACATCAATATTGTGGGTTGCTGTATTCATGATACTGTGGACACTCAATATTCCAACTTCGATATTCAGAACTCACAACATCACCAAGTTTGGAATGTCAATGCAGAGGGTCACTTTGAAGCCCAGTTTTGGAAATTCTGGCCCTGGATACCGTTCCAGGGTAAGTAGATGACGGACCCTTAAAAAGGATTGCCAGTGTTCACGTTTTCCTATTCCCTCTCCTTCATCCTTTTTGCTCACATGCATCTCATTAGTATCTTCTATTTGTGGCATGGCAATTCAGATGATAGTTTTTTACAGAGTATGAGCTTAACTATCTAGGGTCAATAATATCTGCATCCGGGTACATTTGTGTACTAATCAACCCATTCTGTTTAGTTGTTCCTATAGACAGCTCACTCCTAGTAGCTGTGACCTTTCCTGGTTTTTCGATTTTCTACATAATAATTTCATAATCTCATTTAAGATAAGGGAATGTACATTAATTTGTAATTGGAATAAGCAAAGACGCCTGTTTTTGGAGTAAAGTTACACCCTCAGGCAGGCATGAACGTTGAGAAGGAAGAAATTGACGTGATCAAAAAATATGAATTTTATTTTTGATTCTCATCCCTTGATATTTATAGGTGTTTCTCTGTGTAATACAACATTTCGTATTATAAAATAGCTAAAATCATTGTTACTTTGTGTTGAGAAGGTGTGCCATGGATGGAGCATGGGCGTTTTCATACATCCACCTATGCATTTTGGCACATTCACAGATTTAATATAGCTAATAAACCTGGCAGTGCCTCAATATACTTTAGTAATACCCAGTGAGGAATAACATGAGGAGAAATATCCTAATTTTTTCTTGTTAATTGGTCTTTCTATGCGTGGTGCACTCTATAGCACACTGTGAAAAAGGAAAATGTCTCTAACGATTGTTCTGCATGGGAAGGAATACCTTTTCTGCACAAAAACAATCCAGCCCCTAACGCAGGCTTCCTTGCACTATGACGCATGGGCGCCTGTGTTGGCGCTAGTAAATCTCAAGTGATGGAGAGGGAAGAGGAGCCCCATATCTTCGTAGAAATTGAACTTTTCAGCTCTCTCCCATTCATGCAACAACTTGCCTTGCTGCATTGCATGCATTTTAAGTAATCTGCCCCTAAATGTGCTATACAGCTAAAATGTTAACCAAACTTAATGAAAATCACATTATTTGATGAAAATGTTTTAAATAATGTTTATGAAAATAGATTTCATGGACAAATAAAGGTTACACTCCTGTTCGGATCACTAGATGGCGCTCAAAGATTATAAAATCCATTCTTGACACTCTTAGAGGTCTTATACCACTTCAGTACACACTGGTAAAACGTTTAATCCTACTTAAAGTTCTTGGGGCATATTATCAAGGGGTTATCAAGGGGTTTATCTACGCTTTTTTGGCTTTAAAAGCCAAGAAAGCGGAGATAAAATTATCTCCCTATTACCTAGCTGTCGCTAACACCAGTTAGGGACAGCTAGTAGGAGATAGCGACCATCTTGGGTCCCACTTTGCATGTCAGTGATATTTATCACTAATGACATGCAAAGTGGCGTGCCAAGATGTTAGCGACTGAAAACAGTCGCTAACATCGCTATCTCCTATTACCAACTTTTGGAGATATTCGCGCTAAGCACGAATATCTCCAAAAGCTAACACCTGCCCTGAGCAGTTCTTAGCCATGTTATCCAATGGGAGGTGGATAACATGGCTAAGAGCATTAGCTCAGTAATGCATGAATATCGCTGACTTTTCAGTGATATTCATGCATTGCGGCGATTTTTATCGCATTTGCGATAAACCTTGGTAATACCAAGGTTTATTTGCGGTACAAATCGCCGCAGCTCAGCAGTAAATTTTTGTCTCTAACCAAGCAATAGCGATAATTATCGCTATTGCTTGGTAATATGCCCCTCGTGCGGTGAAAAATGTCACTGAAACATCTGTGACTTTGCATACCTATTAAACTTCAATTGCTAATCACATGAGACAAACAGCAGAGCTTAATTCGGCAACCAATTGCCATGATTTATACTGTAAGAAAATTCTGATTTACCCTGAATTCCCTAGACACAAATCCTATGGTCCTACTGCTACATGTATACTAACTAGCAGCCTAGAGAATGTGTCACTTAACACGAGGTCAACAGTGATCAGAAGACAAGATAATATGAAGCTCTGCAGTGGAAATTAATTTATTTCTAACAGCAGGAATCACACCCGACTGTGATAACAAGGTGTTGGACCTGTCACTCGTCAGGTAGCACTTCACTAATCATTTAGCTTTTTTTTGCCTGGGTTTTGTTCATTCTTTTGTGTGGCATTCATGCTCTGGTCACTTTCACACTGTAAATGCAGTGTGAAAGTGTGCATGCTTTTCTATCCGTGTTGGAAGGTGGCGCTGACTTGATATTATGAAACATCGGCCGGTCTGCCACCGCAGACTTGTGTGTGAGCACTGGCATCTATTGTAATTAAATTCTTGAACAGGCTATCATTGCTGGCCACAGTGTATGTGCACCCACTCCTATGGTGCCCATGATTGCTTGTGCAGCCTGCAATCGCAGGCCTATGCGTACGCACTGACACCCGTATTAGTTCATCTGGTGTTCAGTCGGCTGTGGCAGACTTGGCCAGGCACCCTTGCACCCCTTGTTCTGGGGACTATAGGGCGATTCACAAAGGTAAAGCTAGATGAAAGTTTAACTTTACGACTTTCCTTATTCACAAAGGGGCCCTTATTTATGAGGCCTTGCGTCAGTTTTGCGCCGCAGGTGCGTCACTTTTTGTGACGCACCAGTGGCGTAAAAAATGCACCTTTTTGCGCCATATTTAAAAAGTGACGCATCTAGGTAGATGCGTCACTTTTTAAACCCCTGCGCCACATTATACCTGCGTCAGGTATAATGTATGCAGAGGGGGCATTCCCCCGCAAAAAGCCTCGTAATAGTGACGCAGTGAAATCTATGAGATTTCACTGCGTCAATTTTAGGATGCTGTTGCGTCAAAATCTTGCGCCTGCCTCACAGCAGGCGTAAGACTGACGCAAGCCCTTTCACATGGGGCTTTCTCCATGTGAAAGGACGCATTGCTGGAGTTGCGTCACTTTTGTGACACACTCCAGCAATGCGTCACTTTTGCGCTTACAGATACGTCAGAAATACTGACATATCTGTAAGTCCTTGCGACATGATGCGTCATACATTAAATATGACGTATCATTGGTGTCGCAAGAAGTGCGCAGTGAAAAGTGACGCATCGCTGTTTTCACGCAGCGATGCGTCACTTTTCATAAATGAGGCCCATGGTATTTAGTACTCTTATATGCCCTTTGTGATTACCAAAAGTAGTAAAGTTAGATTTTCGTCTAACTTTACCTTTGTGAATCAGGACCTCAGTGTCCAACCTGCCATTGCAGGTCGGTGTGTGTTCTAGCGCAAATACACCCACGAGTCAGGAATACCTGTGTCTGCTTTCACTACCTATGAGGCTTGCTCTTTCCGTAGGTTAACATGTGAAAGTAGTTGACACTACATCAGGTTGCACTAGTGGATTGCAGCAGAGCAGCCTCGTATATCGTATATGACTTTGGGAATAACAAAAGTTGTAAAGTTAGACTTTTGTCTAACTTTACCTTTGTGAATCAGGACCTTAGTGTCCAACCTGCCATTGCAGGTCGGTGTGTGTTCTAGCGCAAATACACCCAGTAGTCAGAAATACCTGTGTCTGCTTTCACTATCTATGAGGCTTGCTCTTTACGTATTTTAACATGTGAAAGTACATCAAGTTGCACTAGTGGATTGCAGCGGAGCAGCCTCATGATGTTTTCTATCAATCGATTCCCCATTCCAGACCCTTTTCCAATACTAAAGGTGCATTTGGCATACCTTGCTTTGAAATGCCACTTATAGAATATGGACATTTCTTTGCTTTAAGAGTCTGTGTGCTTTGGTGCCTAGCTCCATTGACGCCAGGGGAGCAAATCTCTGCATTCCCCAGCAACAGCCATAAACCACGGGCATACAATGGGAATGACAGACCTCTGTCATTTGGCGTTCAGGTGGAATAGATTGGAGAGAGTATTTTTGACACGTAGCCTCCAGAGACTGGATAATTGCACCACTAAAAAACAAGATCTTCATCCCACGGCTCCATGGCAGACAGGCCTACAAATTAGGGGAGATATCTGAGGTTCAAAGGGAAACCTCTAAACCACTCCTAAATCCAAAGACACACAATAATATAACTACAGGTGACAACCTTCAGCAAAGGGTGAGATACGCTTGTGGGGAAACATGACCGGAGAAACCAGACGGCATGATGCTCAGTGTCATAGGACTCTGTCGCATTACTACCATTAAAGAAGACAATCTGCCCTTTCTGAATTGTGGCTGGCCTAGGCTGAAAGACCTACTGAAGTGTGGCACCCTGAAGTGTGTTCTCTAGGACCATGTCGGCAGGTGTCCTGTTCTTTAAGAGATCTCTTGGACATCAAAGATCTGCTGCGAGGGACCTGAGCAATCTACCTGACATCAGAAGAGCGGTGCTCTCTCAAGGGCTCACATCAGCTACTGAATCCCAACTGGTAGCATGGTGTGAGCATGCAACAAAGCCCCAGAAATCTTGTCCTTATCTAAGGCATGTGATTCCTGCACTGCAGGGGCCCTGACACTCATAACCATCTTGTTGGTGGTGGGAAGATTCACCTGTTGTAGAATCCAAAGTGACCCGCTTCTTCAATTGTGCTGCATATCTCTCATGCAGCACCCACACTGCATGCTCATTGCAGGCGGTGTCTGAATATTGAGGTGTGACACTTGAAGGTGAGGGTGTACCCCTAGTAGCGTTTACATTCTAGCTTATGTGGCTCTGCTGAACTTGCGCCTGTGTGTATGAGACCAGACTAGTCTAGTGCAACCTGTATTATCGAGCAACGGACATTGCGCCATCATTCCAGGGAGGCATGGAATTTGCAACTCTTCACTGTGTGCAACTGGAATTGCCTGGTGCAACCCATATTAGCGTGCTCCGGTCATAGTGCCTCATTTTCCAGGGAGATATGAAATTTACAACTCTTTCTGGTTGAGACCTGACCTGTCTGGTGCAGATCATAACATCACCCACCAGACGCTGTGCCCAGATTGCCTGAGCATGACCCTGATCATCATGTGCCTGTCAGGATGCCTCTTCAAACAGAGAGGCTCCCCTGTGTTACTTCCCATTTGTCGGTTGTTCCCTTTTCAACCCTCATTGAGGCGGAGCAACAGCCCTTTCTACACCAGTCCTACCCCAAAGACATCTTAGTGCCAAGTAATAGCAAGAGAGATTTACTGGGCTGCAGGTATGCTTTTGAGGCAGTTAGGACATGGGTGAAGAGACTGGGTGACTTCACTGTGTTTTAAGACCTGTCAGTGAACTTCCTGAGTGACTGGTAAACTCCCCTTGTTTACACCTAACTCCTAATTAAAATCTACTACATATTCCCCCTGCTTCCCAAGGACCCAGACTAAGTGGTAGTAGTAATTTATTGTACAGTTAATTAAAACTCACAATAAAAAACATTTGGACATTAAAAATACAAATATCAACCTTGTCTCTCTTTATACTTAAACGTTTAATGTTCACTCTTTCATGTAAGCGTATTGATGTTGTGCTATGGACAAGAGTAATATCAGTCTCAGTTCCCTTATCCATACAATCCTTTCAAGTATATAAAAGTATGGAAAATGTGCTTTGTGCTTCAGGTTACCTTTTCAAACCACTTTAAAATGAGTAAAAGCATAATAAAGTGCTTGTTCTTCAAAGTGTAAAACATGAGTTTGACAAAACAGGCCCGCTTGCAGGTTGCTGTTAACGTGCACAATAATAGTATGCTAGCTGCTTGCTATTCCGCTTTTGCAGCTTGTTGGTACGTTAATCTTCCAGCCACTAAATCGAAGTACTTCGTAAGTCAGCAGTTTAGCTGGATCTCTTCTGGTTTAAAACACAGT
The DNA here is from genome assembly GCF_964263255.1 of Lissotriton vulgaris. Lineage (NCBI taxonomy): Eukaryota > Metazoa > Chordata > Amphibia > Caudata > Salamandridae > Lissotriton > Lissotriton vulgaris. The sequence goes on along the minus strand of NC_141695.1, from coordinate 1,216,253,092 downwards.
TTTGCAGCCTGCCTGCAAGTCCTGATGCCCTTCTGATTCCATATTGCTTGAAGTAAGGAGCTCCTTATGTCCATCATTCTTGGGTTGAAAAAAATAATGTGTATTACGTCATCATTCCCGGTTCCATAACGATGACAGGACTGCTCTTCGGGTCTCCTTTTCCATGGTGCCAGGTGAGGGAGAATTGGTAAAATGCCAAAATGCTACTTTAAAAATATTTCTTTTATCTTCTGTTTAACTCCCTCTTTCAAGTAAGCTTGTGGCATACGAGCTTTATAGTCATTCAATACTATCCATCCATGAGCCCTCTTGGCCAGAGTTTCTTTGCCCTCTGTTATGGATATAAGTTTTGTTACTTTGGTAACAACCTTTTTAAAGCTCTTATGGTCTGTGGATGATTCCCAGAGGTTGGTCAGTTCAAGGTTTTCAAGTGATTCCAACAGATACTCCCTTGTCAGTGATTTCCCCCAAACAGTCCAGAGGTGGGCATTTATCTTCATCTTATTGTAGTTCACTGTCATCATTTTTGTTTGGTTGAAATTAATGCTTAATGTTTTATGTTGCAAAAAAGTATTAGTGGTGTCCAGAAGGTGTGGAATGCAATTGGGGTCCGGCTTATTAAAATCAAGTTGTCCGCATAAAGGAGATTGGACAGAAAAATCTTTCCCAATCTTATGGCATGTGATGTGGTGTTGTAAAATTCCCCTGGAAGGTGTGCTAAGAAGAGGTTGAACAGCATGGAAGCTAGAACGCAACCTTGATTTAGGCCTTTGGAGGTGTTAATTCGTCTTGAGAGGTGAGTCCTGGCACCCAGCTTGTTCTTCCTAAGGACCCAGACTAAGTGTGACTTCTGCATCATGCTGCTTAGTATCTGTGAGGCGGTGCTGGTTTTCTTCTATTTGGTGTATAGGACACTCAGGGTTAACTAGAAGGTGGCTGGGGTCACGGAGTCTGCAGGTTGTTTTGTTATACATTGACCTTCTGGGTACCAGTGGCTCGGCAGTGGGGTGCTGAGTGCGTATGTGTGCAAGAGCGTTCTGTGCAGACCATGCTGGATAGCTGCCGCATCGTGTAGTAGTTGGCAGTGAGTGTTTGTGAGCGGAGTGATAGTCTGCAGAACGCCTGTGATTCATTTCACTGGCCATCAGTGCCGCTCTAAACGTTGAATTCATGCCAAAAGCACAATAGATTTGGCATTCGATTTACCTGACCTGGCTCCGGTCAGCTTTGATGCCAAAACATGTTCTCATTTTGTGTATGTACATATAATTGATATAATTGTGACCCAGGGTGTACCCTATAACTGTACGGGACTGTATTGTCAGGATTTATAGAATGGGCTTGGGGTGGACAGTGTATTGTACCACTCTCTGTGGGAAGAGTTAATTGTTCTAGGTGGGCATACTATTGATATCATAAACATGTGAGTGGGCTTAATACTGCTAGATATAAGTCCAGATGTGTTTTATGCCCAGAAGGACCTGATGTCCACATTATAATGATTGAATATGTATGTTAAAAACAAATATTTTTATATACATATGTTTCTGAAGCCCAGTGTATTTATCGTGTGAGACTTCTGTGCCTTTGCTTTACACATAGCCTCTGAATTAGGACTGACTACTCTGTGCCAAGCTACCCAAGGGTGAGCAGAGGTTAGACAACATGTATAATCAGCCACCATTGAAGGGATTGGTAGGTTCTGCCTGGCTGGTGCATCCCTTTAATCAATCAAAAATTTCCAGTTTCAGCACATGGGGTACAGAGCCCTGATAAAAAAATGATCAGCTCGTCTGATATTTTTAATATCAGCATTATTATAACAGGAGAATCAGATAAAGAAGGAAGCATAAATTACACTGCAGTGATGCATATACGGTTAAAAGAGAACACAGTCGGTTGTATAACATAGTGAACAATGTGGGGAGCCGCAGTTTGGGGCCAGATTTATCATCAGTTGGTTCAATGCACACCAGCAAGACAACCTGCTGTACTGTGTCGAATGGAGAAATCAACAATGTGGCATAATTAATACCATATGGCACATTCCTGCTCTCTTTTTGCGTTGGCACTCTAGCAGCTGTCAGCCTGGGCCATAGGGGACAGGTGGCAGCATTACAATCTGGATTGTTTCTGGAGAGGAACATCTTTCTACAAAAAAAAATAATCCCCAGAGGAATTTTCCTCTTTCTATATGTTTTGAAATACACATATAAATCAAAAATAATGAGGAAGAATAAAACATAGTTCGCCTCATGATGCCTGTTGGGATGGTGTAGCATTTTGACACATTCCCTGGCTTACTAGTCTTATAAATCTGGAAATGGACAAAAGCCATGGGCGTATGTGTGGAAACACTCAAGCTCCACCCATGGAACGACTTTCTCATGCAGAGTAATGAAAGGCAGCAACGTGCGCTACCTTGCGTCATTCCAGATTTACTCTGCGAAGTAGAGCCAAGCAAGATGGCTCTGTGAGGCCTAGTATATCTGACTTAAAGGCTTGCATCACCTTGCATGAACAAGGGCAATGCAAGACCCAACATCTGAGTAATGGAGGTTTTGGGTTGAGGTATGTCTTAAGTAGTTTAAGAGCTGAGCAGCACTATATAAACACTTTAGAAAGTGGTAAATGGATGCTTGTCACAGGAACTTTCAAAGCATGTGCAACTTTTGCTGGCAATTTAGAAGTTTTTCCTTACAAATCTAATGTAAACAAAAAAACATAACAATCTCCCACACAAAGTAGCATAAAGCTACTTTAAAGACCTACATTCTTTAAAGCCAAAACCATGTATAACATGGCACATCAGAACAAAATAGTAAAATCAGAACACAACACAGTAACTGCATGGTAACAAAACAAAATCACACTACAATAATGCAGCACAAAATAACATCTATCTAAAAAAGCAAAATAACACATAGCACAATACAATGCCACACACCCAGAGCCATATTTATGACCAGATTTGTGTTCTGCCTGCACCACACAATGCGGTAGAACACAACTTCAAAATTTGATATATGAAGCCATGAAAGGCTACTTTGTGTGACCCTAAGTGGCTTCATGAATCTCGAGTAATGCAACGCAGCACTGTGCAAAAAGCTGCGTTAACTTACTTTGTGCTGGGCAGATGATCTAAGGGTGTTGTTTGTGAATTCCCATGAAACACCCTTGGTTTTTGATGCATTCCCAGAATTAACGCAGCTGGTAAATCGGGGAGTGTGCCAAAAATAAACCCCCTCCCCCCAGCAGAGGCACATCTAGAATAAATATATGTGTTTTTCCTTGTTTCTATGTCTTCCGCATTCTGCAGTGCACATAGATAGAAAAATATTTCTCTCCGGATTGTTTTTGCGCAGAAAGGTGCCCCTCCTTGCACAAAAACAATCCTACATGCAACACAGGCACCCATGTATCATGGTGAAAGGGTGCCTGTGTTGGGGCTAGGAATATGCCCCAAGATGTGCACACATTTTCTTGTCCAGCATTATTACCTCCAGAAGCCTGTTAATATAAATCATGGTAAAAATTGTTTTTAGAAGATGAAGCAATAATAGCGCCAGTTAAAAATGATGGCTCTAATTTATGGAATTTTGGAGTAGGGCAGGAATGGAATGCACTGTATTTATGCAATATTGTACATTACTGTCCTTTCTACCTACACTTGAGCTGTTTGAGCAGCCTAGCTAGCACCAACATAGACACCCTTGCACCATGGTGAAATTGTGCCCTCCATTGCATGCAGTGTTATTTTTGTACAGGAAGGGACAACTAGCTGCACAATCCTTAGAGGCAAGCCGTTTTCCTCTTTCTATGTGTGCTGCAGAAGGGAGCATGATTTTGTGAATCCAGGGCAGCATCAAAATCCATGTGTGCTTTGAGGTAAAAACCACTGCAACACCCATAGAATACCTCCTGTGTGCAGAGTAAGGCGACGCAGTGATTTGTGCCACGTTGCCTTACTCAAGATTTATGAGGCCACTCAAAGTCATGCAGGGTGGCTTTGTGTGACTACATAAAAAATATTGAGAGCCTTGCGTCACACATGTTCCACTTTACATGGTGCAAAATTGATGCAGGGCTCTCATAAAAAAAGGCCTGATGTGTCAACCAGCCATTAAATAAAAATGTGGATCAGCATAAGACCCCAATATAGAGAGACCTACATTCTTTATAATCATCAAGGTTCTGCCCTTGTCTGCTCTTTATTAGGCTTACTTGATGCTATGCCTTGAAGGTCTCAACTCCCTGCCTGCAGCCCCGCTCTTTCCGTAGGTTAACATGTGAAAGTAGTTGACACTACATCAGGTTGCACTAGTGGATTGCAGCAGAGCAGCCTCGTACATCGTATATGACTTTGTGAATAACAAAAGTTGTAAAGTTAGACTTTTGTCTAACTTTACCTTTGTGAATCAGGACCTCAGTGTCCAACCTGCCATTGCAGGTCGGTGTGTGTTCTAGCGCAAATACACCCAGTTGTCAGAAATACCTGTGTCTGCTTTCACTATCTTTGAGGCTTGCTCTTTCTGTATGTTAACATATGAAAGTACATCAGGTTGCACTAGTGGATTGCAGCGGTGCAGCCTCATGATGTTTTCTATCAATCGATTCCCCATTCCAGACCCTTTTCCAATACTAAAGGTGCATTTGGCATACCTTGCTTTGAAATGCCACTTATAGAATATGGACATTTCTATGCTTTAAGAGTCTGTATGCTTTGGTGCCTAGCTCCATTGACACCAGGGGCCAGGGGAGCACATCTCTACATTCCCCAGCAGCAGCCATAAACCATGGGCATACAATGGGAATGACAGACCTCTGTCATTTGGCGTTCAGGTAGAATAGATTGGAGAGAGTATTTTTGACACGTAGCCTCTAGAGACTGGATAATTGCACCACTAAAAAACAAGATCTTCATCCCACGGCTCCATGGCAGACAGGCCTACAAATTAGGGGAGATATCTGAGGTTCAAAGGGAAACCTCTAAACCACTCCTAAATCCAAAGACACACAATAATATAACTACAGGTGACAACCTTCAGCAAAGGGTGAGATACGCTTGTGGGGAAACATGACCGGAGAAACAAGACGGCATGATGCTCAGTGTCATAGGACTCTGTCGCATTACTACCATTAAAGAAGACAATCTGCCCTTTCTGAATTCTGGCTGGCCTAGGCTGAAAGACCTACTGAAGTGTGGCACCCTGAAGTGTGTTCTCTAGGACCATGTCGGCAGGTGTCCTGTTCTTTCAGAGATCTCTTGGACATCAAAGATCTGCTGCGAGGGACCTGAGCAATCTACCTGACATCAGAAGAGCGGTGCTCTCTCAAGGGCTCACATCAGCTACTGAATCCCAACTGGTAGCATGGTGTGAGCATGCAACAAAGCCCCAGAAATCTTGTCCTTATCTAAGGCATGTGATTCCTGCACTGCAGGGGCCCTGACACTCATAACCATCTTGTTGGTGGTGGGAAGATTCACCTGTTGTAGAATCCAAAGTGACCCGCTTCTTCAATTGTGCTGCATATCTCTCATGCAGCACCCACACTGCATGCTCATTGCAGGCGGTGTCTGAATATTGAGGTGTGACACTTGAAGGTGAGGGTGTACCCCTAGTAGCGTTTACATTCTAGCTTATGTGGCTCTGCTGAACTTGCGCCTGTGTGTATGAGACCAGACTAGTCTAGTGCAACCTGTATTATCGAGCAACGGACATTGCGCCATCTTTCCAGGGAGGCATGGAATTTGCAACTCTTCACTGTGTGCAACTGGAATTGCCTGGTGCAACCCATATTAGCGTGCTCCTGTCATAGTGCCTCATTTTCAAGGGAGATATGGAATTTACAACTCTTCCTGGTTGAGACCTGACGTGTGTGGTGAAGATCATAACATCACCCACCAGACGCTGTGCCCAGATTGCCTGAGCATGACCTTGGTCATCATGTGCCTGTCAGGATGTCTCTTCAAACAGAGAGGCTTCCCTGTGTTACTACCCATTTGTCGGTTGTTTCCTTTTCAACCCTCATTGAGGCGGAGCAACAGCCCTTTCTACACCAGTCCTATCCCATAAGACATCTTAGTGCCAAGTAATAGCAAGAGAGATTTACTGGGCTGCAGGGATGCTTTTGAGGCAGTTGGGACAAGGGCGATGAGACTGGGTGACTTCACTGTGTTTTAAGACCTGTGAGTGAACTTTCTGACTGACTGCTAAACTCCCCTTGTTTACACCTAACTCCTAATTAAAATCGACTACATATTCCCCCTGCTTCCCAAGGACCCAGACTAAGTGGTAGTAGTAATTTATTGTACAGTTAATTAAAACTCACAATAAAAAACATTTAGACATTAAAAATACATATATCAACCTTGTCTCTCTCTATACGTAAACGTTTAATGTTCACTCTTTCATGTAAGCGTATTGATGTTGTGCTCTGGACAAGAGTAATATCAGTCTCAGTTCCCTTATCCATACAATCCTTTCAACTATATAAAAGTATGGAAAATGTGCTTTGTGCTTCAGGTTACCTTTTCAAACCACTTTAAAATGAGTAAAAGCATAATAAAGTGCTTGTACTTCAAAGTGTAAAACATGAGTTTGACAAAACAGGCCCGCTTGCAGGTTGCTGTTAACGTGCACAATAAGAGTATGCTAGCTGCTTGCTATTCCGCTTTTGCCTCTTGTTGGTACGTTAATCTTCCAGCCACTAAATCGAAGTACTTCGTAAGTCAGCAGTTTAGCTGGATCTCTTCTGGGTTAAAACACAGTTTTGCAGCATGCCTGCAGGTCCTGATGCCCTTCTGATTCCATATTGCTTGAAGTAAGGAGCGCCTTATGTCTATCAATCTTGGGCAGAAAAAAATAATGTGTATTACGTCATCATTCCCGGTTCCATAACGATGACAGGACTGCTCTTCGGGTCTCCTTTTCCATGGTGCCAGGTGAGGGAGAATTGGTAAAATGCAAAAATGCTACTTTAAAAATATTTCTTTTATCTTCTGTTTAACTCCCTCTTTCAAGTAAGCTTGTGGCATACGAGCTTTATAGTCATTCAATACTATCCATCCATGAGCCCTCTTGGCCAGAGTTTCTTTGCCCTCTGTTATGGATATAAGTTTTGTTACTTTGGTAACAACCTTTTTAAAGCTCTTATGGTCTGTGGATGATTCCCAGAGGTTGGTCAGTTCAAGGTTTTCAAGTGATTCCAACAGATACTCCCTTGTCAGTGATTTCCCCCAAACAGTCCAGAGATGGGCATTTAGAAATCCTTGATCTGCGCCTCTGATCTTATGCCAACTTTTTATATAAGCACCCCTTCTTTCCACTGTTTGTTTCTGAAGACCAAATTTGAGGTCTATTTGGGCAGGTGACACATAGTTAGGGGGGTGAAAGTTTGCTCTATATGTGCTACTAATTATTTTATCCAGGACAAGCGCACCTTTCCCTTGCATTGGTTTGCTCCCATATGTGAGCATTGGCTGCAGTTGTGCTCTGATCACGTGTAATAGAGGGTCTAGTGTTCAGTCTGGTAGAACTTTCTTCAGGGGCTTCATTGCAAGATAAATTGTGGTGCTATTTCGATGTAGGGCCTCTTGTTGAGGATAATACGAGCCTCTGCTATCCAGGTACTTGTAGTTAGTTACCTAGTCCAGGCTCCACCATTCCAGGGCCCACAAATGTATCTTCATCTTATTGTAGTTCACTGTCATCATTTTTGTTTGGTTGAAATTAATGCTTAATGTGTTATGTTGCAAAAAAGTATTAGTGGTGTCCAGATGGTGTGGAATGCAATTGGGGTCCGGCTTATTAAAATCAAGTTGTCCGCATTAAGGAGATTGGACAGAAAAATCTTTCCCAATCTTGTGGCATGTGATGTGGTGTTGTCCAATTCCCCTGGAAGGTGTGCTAAGAAGATGTTGAACAGCATGGGAGCTAGAAACCAACCTTGTTTTAGGCCTTTGGAGGTGTTAATTCGTCTTGAGAGGTGAGTCCTGGCACCCAGCTTGTTCTTCCTAAGGACCCAGACTAAGTGTGACTTCTGCATCGTGCTGCTTAGTATCTGTGAGGCGGTGCTGGTTATCTTCTATCTGGTGTATAGGACAATCAGGGTGAACTAGAAGGTGGCTGGGGTCACGGAGTCTGCAGGTTGTTTTGTTATACATTGACCTTCTGGGTGCCAGTGGCTCGGCAGTGGGGTGCTGAGTGCGTACGTGTGCAAGAGCGTTCTGTACAGACCATGCTGGATACCTGCATGTAGTAGTTGGCAGTGAGTGTTTGTGAGCGGAGTGATAGTCTGCAGAACGCCTGTGATTCATTTCACTGGCCATCGGTGCCGCTCTAAACGTTGAATTCATGCCAAAAGCACAATAGATTTGGCATTAGATTTACCTGACCTGGCTCAGGCCAGCTTTGATGCCAAAACATGTTCTCATTTTGTGTATGTACATATAATTGATATAATTGTGACCCAGGGTGTACCCTATAACTGTACGGGACTGTATTGTCAGGATTTATAGAATGGGCTTGGGGTGAACAGTGTATTGTACCACTCTCTGTGGGAAGAGTTAATTGTTCTCAGTGGGCATACTATTGATATCATAAACATGTGAGTGGGCTTAATACTGCTAGATATAAGTCCAGATGTGTTTTATCCCCAGAAGGACCTGATGTCCACATTATAATGATTGAATATGTATTTTAAAAACAAATATTTTTATACACATGTGTTTCTGAAGCCCAGTGTATTTATCGTGTGAGACTTCTGTGCCTTTACTTTACACATAGCCTCTGAATTAGGACTGACTACTCTGTGCCAAGCAACCCAAGGGTGAGCAGAGGTTATACAACATGTATAATCAGTCACCATTGAAGGGATTGGTAGGTTCTGCCTGGCTGGTGCATCCCTTTAGTCAATCAAAAATTGCCAGTTTCAGCACACGGGGTGCAGAGCCCTGATAAAAAAAATCATCAGCTCGTCTGATATTTTTAATATCAGCATTAATTATAACAGGAGAAACAGATAAAGAAGGAAGCATAAATTACACTGCAGTGATGCATATACGGTTAAAAGAGAACACAGTCGGCTGTATAACATAGTGAACAATGCGGGGAGCCGCAATTTGGCCCAGATTTATCATCAGTTGGTGCAATGCACACCAGCAAGACAACCTGCTGTACTGTGTTGAATGGAGAAATCAACAATGTGGCATAATTAATACCATATGGCACATTCCTGCTCTCTTTTTGCGTTGGCACTCTAGCAGCTGTCAGCCTGGGCCATAGGGGACAGGTGGCAGCATTACAATCTGGATTGTTTCTGGAGAGGAACATCTTTCTGCAAAAAAAAATAATCCCCAGAGGAATTTTCCTCTTTCTATATGTTTTGAAATACACATATAAATCAGAAATAATGAGGAAGAATAAAACATATTTCGCCTCATGACGCCTGTTGGGGTGGTGTAGCATTTTGACACATTCCCTGGCTTACTAGTCTTATAAATCTGGAAATGGACAAAAGCCATGGGCTTATGTGTGGAAACACTCAATCTCCACCCATGGAACGACTTTCTCATGCAGAGTAATGAAAGGCAGCAAAGTGCGCTGCCTTGCGTCATTCCAGATTTACTATGCGATGTAGAGTCAAGCAAGATGGCTCTGTAAGGCCTAGTATATCTGACTTAAAGGCTTGCATCACCTTGCATGAACAAGGGCAATGCAAGACCCAAAACCTGAGTAATGGAGGTTTTGGGTTGAGAGATGTCTTAAGTAGTTTAAGAGCTGAGCAGCACTATATAAACACTTTAGAAGGTGGTAAATGGTTGCTTGTCACAGGAACTTTCAATGCATGTGCAACTTTTGCTGGCAATTAAGAAGTTTTTCTTTACAAATCTAATGTAAACAAATAAACATAACAATCTCCCACATGAAGTAGCATAAAGGCAAAACCATGTATAACATGGCACATCAGAACAAAATAGTAAAATCAGAACACAACACAGTAACTGCATGGTAACAAAACAAAATCACACTACAATAATGCAGCACAAAATAACATCTATCTAAAAACGCAAAATAACACATAGCACAACACAATGCCACACACCCAGAACCATATTTATGACCAGATTTGTGTTCTGCCTGCACCACACAATGCGGTAGAACACAACTTAAAAATTTGATATATGAAGCCATGAAAGGCTACTTTGTGTGACCCTAAGTGGCTTCATGAATCTCGAGTAATGCAACGCATCACTGTGCAAAAAGCTGCGTTAACTTACTTTGTGCTAGGGAGATGATCTAAGGGTGTTGTTTGTGAATTCCCATGAAACACCCTTGGTTTTTGATGCATTCCCAGAATTAACGCAGCTGGTAAATCGGGGAGTGTGCCAAAAATAATCCCCCCCCAGCAGAGGCACATCTAGAATAAATATATGTGTTTTTCCTTGTTTCTATGTCTTCCGCATTCTGCAGTGCACATAGATAGAAAAATATGTCTCTCCGGATTGTTTTTGTGCAGAAAGGTTCCCCTCCTTGCACTAAAACAATCCTACATGTAACACAGGCACCCATGTATCATGGTGAAAGGGTGCCTGTGTTGTAGCTAGGAATATGCCCCCAGATGTGCACACATTTTCTTGTCCAGCATTATTACCTCCAGAAGCCTGTTAATATAAATCATGGTAAAAATTATTTTTAGAAGATGAAGCAATAATAGCGCCAGTTAAAAATGATGGCTCTAATTTATGGAATTTTGGAGTAGGGCAGGAATGGAATGCACTGTATTTATGCAATATTGTACATAACTGTCCTTTCTACCTACACTGGAGCTGTTTGAGCAGCCTAGCTAGCACCAACATAGACACCCTTGCACCATGGTGAAATTGTGCCCTCCATTGCATGCAGTGTTATTTTTGTACAGGAAGGGACAACTAGCTGCACAAAAACAATCCTTAGAGGCAAGCCGTTTTCCTCTTTCTATGTGTGCTGCAGAAGGGAGCATGATTTTGTGAATCCAGGGCAGCATCAAAATCCATGTGTGCTTTGAGGTAAAAACCACTGCAACACCCATAGAATACCTCCTGTGTGCAGAGTAAGGCAACACAGTGATTTGTGCCACGTTGCCTTACTCAAGATTTATGAGGCCACTCAAAGTCATGCAGGGTGGCTTTGTGTGACTACATAAAAAATATTGAGAGCCTTGCGTCACACATGTTCCACTTTACATGGTGCAAAATTGATGCAGGGCTCTCATAAAAAAGTCCTGATGTGTCAACCAGCCATTAAATAAAAATGTGGATCAGCATAAGACCCCAATCTAGAGAGACCTACATTCTTTATAATCATCCAGGTTCTGCCCTTGTCTGCTCTTTATTAGGCTTACTTGATGCTATGCCTTGTAGGTCTCAACTCCCTGCCTGCAGCCCCGCTCTTTCCGTAGGTTAACATGTGAAAGTAGTTGACACTACATCAGGTTGCACTAGTGGATTGCAGCGGAGCAGCCTCGTACATCGTATATGACTTTGTGAATGACAAAAGTTGTAAAGTTAGACTTTTGTCTAACTTTACCTTTGTGAATCAGGACCTCAGTGTCCAACCTGCCATTGCAGTTCGGTGTGTGTTCTAGTGCAAATACACCCAGTAGTCAGAAATACCTGTGTCTGCTTTAACTATCTTTGAGGCTTGCTCTTTCTGTATGTTAACATGTGAAAGTACATCAGGTTGCACTAGTGGATTGCAGATGAGCAGCCTCATGATGTTTTCTATCAATCGATTCCCCATTCCAGACCCTTTTCCAATACTAAAGGTGCATTTGGCATACCTTGCTTTGAAATGCCACTTATAGAATATGGACATTTCTATGCTTTAAGAGTCTGTATGCTTTGGTGCCTAGCTTCATTGACACCAGGGGCCAGGGGAGCACATCTCTACATTCCCCAGCAACAGCCATAAACCATGGGCATACAATGGGAATGACTGACCTCTGTCATTTGGCGTTCAGGTGGAATAGATTGGAGAGAGTATTTTGGACACGTAGCCTCTAGAGACTGGATAATTGCACCACTAAAAAACAAGATCTTCATCCCACGGCTCCAATGCAGACAGGCCTACAAATTAGGGGAGATATCTGAGGTTCAAAGGGAAACCTCTAAACCACTCCTAAATCCAAAGACACACAATAATATAACTACAGGTGACAACCTTCAGCAAAGGGTGAGATACGCTTGTGGGGAATCATGACCGGAGAAACCAGACGGCATGATGCTCAGTGTCATAGGACTCTGTCGCATTACTACCATTAAAGAAGACAATCTGCCCTTTCTGAATTGTGGCTGGCCTAGACTGAAAGACCTACTGAAGTGTGGCACCCTGAAGTGTGTTCTCTAGGACCATGTCGGCAGGTGTCCTGTTCTTTAAGAGATCTCTTGGCCATCAAAGATCTGCTGCGAGGGACCTGAGCAATCTACCTGACATCAGAAGAGCGGTGCTCTCTCAAGGGCTCACATCAGCTACTGAATCCCAACTGGTAGCATGGTGTGAGCATGCAACAAAGCCCCAGAAATCTTGTCCTTATCTAAGGCATGTGATTCCTGTACTGCAGGTGAGGTTCTGTGAAATCTGAACCTGTGTTTAAAATATCATTATTTTGCTATGATTCTGATATCAGAGAAACGAAAATGGCAAGTTTAATATGTGTGTGTATTTTCATCACGATACAATGATGCATGCAGGAGTTATTGGCAAATTCATTCTGAGCCCACAGGCTCCAGGTTGTGAACAGCGTCCATTTTAGTTGTTGCCCTTTACATAGGCATATACATGAGCCAATGATTCTTAAAGGACACGTATTCCTTAGCTTGAGTTCTTCCTGACTCCCATTTGACCTGAACAGGCTGAATCTGCCTACGTGATGTTGGCCTCACCAAACCAGTCCATGCCCTCTAGTCAATCTATATTAAAGATCTGAGCAACTTGTTGTGTACATTGGCCTGAGCAAGATTAGAAGGCCGACTACAGTAGCCATGCCTGTTTATGACCCACAAGCATCCCTTATCCTACATTTCTATCTTCCACACCTGGCTCTGTTTCTCTGCTTCTGGGCTTTTACAATGGGGAGGTGACCGTTTATATGATGGGGAGGAAACCAGTACTATTGTGAGTTTCTCCGGCCTGCACAGGAAAATATGTGAAGTTTGACATATGTTCATGATGGAAGATGGGTTGGACAGTTTGGGCAAGCAAACTGGTATTTGTAATTATAACATGCTTTGGTAGTAACATGGGAGTGACCTACAATGATGTGTTTCAAAGCAAGAATGTGAGCCTAGGGCCAAACCTTTTGTATAAAAAGCCTGCCTGAGAAAGCTCAGGCAGGCTCCCTCTTTCAGCTGTAAAACTACGGTTGGACGACGAAGCCTCATAATTAATTATAATAAAGATGTCTTTTAATTTTACAGATTGGCTGTCAATTCCTTTGCTGCTTTATTATGCAAACTGCTGGATAGATCCCTGGTGGGGAGAGTGAGTCATTTTCTACTTTTCCTCAAATGGCGCTTTCGTGGGGCCTTATCATGGAGTGGTTATCTGCAGGAGTATTTTGTCAAAGGATGGAAAAACTGCTGGGGAAGACAAGACAGAATTCTACCAAAAAGAGGTGCTCTGGGCACAGGGTTTTCTGGGGTATTATCTGTCTCTGTGGCCCATTATGTTTTTTGATTTTTCTGACTTAAAACTCTCCTAAAGATGTCACTCCTGACTAAGGAACCCATTTATTTTTTTTGCTGTAAGTATTTTTTAACAGACTGTTAGTGCAGTGGGGAATTGACACTTATAATTTGGACAAATATTTGTGTATATGCAAATTGCAATTTGTATAGGCAGTTAATGAAGAGATATTTTCTCCATCTGCTTTAGTTGAAGAATAAAAGTGGGTCGCTCCCAGTTCTTTGTGGTTCTGAGTCCTTAGTTATTTATTGGTCGCAGAAATGTGACGCGGTCCTTAGTATTTATTGATACTCTTGGTTGCTTTTGTAGATTATCACTGGTTGCTTTTGTAAAGATATTCTTTGGTTTGGTACCGGTACATTTGGTTCATTTGGTAGGCCTTTGGTTGCTGTGGTTCAGATTATCGCCGGTTGCTTTAGTTGGATAATCTTCCTCAGTATTGGTTCCTTAGTTTTATTTGAACACTGCAGTATTCAAAAACAGTGGGTCACGTACATTTGCGTGTATATCGTTGGAGATAGCCCCATGAAGTTTGAAACCCGACTAGTGAGCGCAGAGGCCTGGTCGCGGTATTTTGTTTTGTATTAGTACTGACTAGGTTGCAACAAAGGATTCCCGGTTGGAGGATTCGCGTCTGATACCTCCGGTTGGAACTCCAATTTATGAGCTCTCTTTAAAGGTCTGTGAGGCTGTCCCTTTTGCAGCCTTCTGGAAATCTGTTGAAGAATTTAAAAAAAAAAAAAAAAAAAATTAGGAACAAAAACGTTTTTGTTGTAAATACGGTTTACAACTAGTATTGGCAGGTTATTTTTTAGCACAGTCTGAAGGCTGTTCCTTGTTCCTGTCCTAAGTGTTGACCTATGGGTTAAAATGTGTGTTTAAATGTCTATGTTGTTTGTGGGTTTTGTTGTAAATTGCGACAGCGCTATGAACAAGAAATGGTTAGAGCGCGCTGTTTTGTGTGTCCTGAGTGTTTGACCCCCCTTCTGTTTTGTGTCTGGAATGAGCTCAATGTATGTATGTGTATGGGTCACGTTCAATAGATGTAAATAAGGCTCCAAAGAAAAAAAAATGAAAAAATGAAATTGCCTGTTCTTTAGACGCACGGTGTTAGATATTCACAGCCAAGTCTTTTCAGCTGCAGTATATCTAATAAGAATGTTCATTCAGCCAGCACCTCTCTAGTTAAACACGGGTGGTGGAATTTTGCAAACAGTCCTTTTTAAATAAATGTGGCGCAGTAATCTCACGCAGTCCCAGTTAGGCAGCTGCGCCTAGGCTTGTGTGTTAATATGTATCTAAATAATAGGCTAGGGATGTAGTGAGCGTTTTACATGTAGAACAGTCACAAATAGTAATAATTAGGTTTCATTAGGAGAAAATAATTGTTAATTATGAAAAATAAATATTAAAAACAAGTGCTACAAAAATCGTTTTTTAATATTTGTGAAGCTTAACACTCATACTATGACCCCCTAGCATTAAAATGTTTGATTTAAGTTATGTTGTACCACGAAAATGACCAAACACTTCTGTGCGCAATTTCAGCGAGTCAATGTGTCATAGAATTACAAGAAGTTTTTTGTTCTGAAAAGACTAGTATGTGTGTTATTAGGTTTGGTGATTTATTCAGTAAATCTAGGTTAATAATATAAGAGTAGGGAGATGAATTTTAGCGCAAAAGAAAAAAAAGACAGAGAAATTATTGTTTTAAATAGAGTGAAATATTGCAGGTGTTTAAACTTACTGGCTTTCGTCAGCTGCAGTTACCACGAGCAGGGGACTGGCAGAACCTGTATAACGTGTTCCAGCAGTAGCGGCTGAGATGTTATCTTGTAAGGCTGTCTTGTTGATATTTGTGACCTTTTAATTAGGGCCTCGCCTGTGGAATGCAGCATGACATGGTTAAACATGCATCTGATGCTAACTTCAGCTGCCTCTTTGTATTTAAATCCCTGCCACGGTCCTGACCTGAGGTCACTTGAATAGCCTGACTTGCTCCGATAAATTTAATTCCTGCTCATGTCCATAATTTAAAAGTGTCTTCTTAAAGCGTTACAAATTTGACATTAGCTGGGATGGGGTTTTTGTTTTTGGGAACTAAAATGAGCAGAGGATGCAGGGCACATGTACAGCAAATAATGATTGCATTTTAGCCAAAGAATAAATATTAGCTCCAGCATGTTCCCACAAAATGCTTGTTGTTCGGTAAATTATGTCATCAACACATTTATCTCAAATTAGAAATACGGCAGGGCTGACACAGCATTGCATCCCGCTGATAATAATAAAAGGAACACTATTTAATTTGTAAAACTGCAGCCTCATTTGTCAGTACCCTGAAGGATTGTAGAGCCCACACGTGGTTTGCATAGCTCCCGGTTGCTTTCAAATTGCTGCACACAAGCGCTTTACATGAGATGTAGTTGATTGTATATGATTTAAATCTGTAACCTTCATTCATTGCAGGCTGGCTTGTTCTCATTTGCCGCATTCACATTACATCTGCGTTAAAAGCGCACATCTGAGATAATAAACAAATAGGAAAGGTATTCCTCATGCAAAATTGTAGCACCTGCACTTCATGTCTTACAAATTAAGCACTGTGTAAAATGAAGGAACATGATTTAAAAAGGGCAAATGCAAAAGTGATTTCTTTAAAAACAAAAATATCAAACATTCTGCTAAATGATCTGTAGAACTGGTATATGTGTGTCTCTATGCTAGGAACTAATTTATTTTTAGTTAAGTTTATTTGACAAAAAGAAAAACGAAGTGTCATTTTAGATAGGCAATAAGTAGAAGCCCTTCCCCAAAATTCTGCAACTTAAAGGCCTTAGGCCTGAGTGAGAATGGGCGTTTTTGCAAGGTAGAAGGAAAAAAAAAAGTTACAGGTAAGTAATGAAAAGTTTTTGTATGTCACATTGTGTCATGTTTTGTAGTCTGATAAAAAGGGTTATAATTGATGTTGTATTATGAGAAATGTGTGTGTTGTGTATTTTTTCTGCTTCTTCCTACAGATAATTCATGGATTAATTCACAAGACACGTGAGTTGGCTGGTTGAAGAGAAATGTTTTTTTTTGCGTAATTTCTTTAAAAAAATGTGTGTGTTTATGTTTCATGTATACATCTGGTCCACTGAAACGCGTTATTTGACACAGCGACATTATATTTGACAGCAGAGTATCAGTTGCCTAGTGCTCTTCTGTCAAAAGGAAGGAATAGGATTTTAGACTTGAGAATTAAGATTGGGCTGCAGAAGTACATATGCCATAATATTGTGCATGACCGCTTATTCATATATGCTGTTTGTTTGTCTGGGCTGTTTTTCTTTGTGTTTTATATACAGCAAGTATATCTGATGGCCTGATATGTGTATTTTTTTAAAAAAAAATTGTGTGTATGTTCTGTTCTATGGTGCTACTTTGAATTACAAGTTCCCCTGTGTTGTGAAGGAACACATATGACGATATGTGTTGTTTCACAATAAATTGGATGAATATTGTATTAAGATAAATTTCACAGATATGGACCTCATACTGTGAGCGAGTAAGGCAGCAGTTTTTCCAGTGCATGCCTCAATTTGGCTGTAATGATTTTTAAGAAAACTAAAATGATATACTGGATCAAAGTGTGCCATCCGTTGTTAGTCACTTAACTGCCTTTATTCCTTAAGGACAGGCAGCTCTGCATTTATGTATCCTTGATTGGGCCTAAGGATGGAATTATAGATCCGTGACTAAAGGTGGCCTAATTTCAATATTGCATTTTTTTGATCGCATTTTTTGATTCCTGAATAAGCCTATGGATTCATTTTTTTTCCCTGAAGAGACAACTGAACATTAGTTAGAATTACCGTGTAGGGTATAGATTGTCAGCAGTAGAGTTAAATTTCTGTAACATTGGTCTTTCATGTATCCCCGTGCTCTTGGTGCTGTGTCACATGCCTTAGGCCACCCAAGCGAACTCTTGTCCTTCCTATAGATTTTTCTTTTTGCTTCTTACCTGACCAATGTTGCATCATGTTTAGTTATTGAAGATTTTAGTTGTGTCCTACTTCCATTTTCCCTTCTCCATCTTCCTTTCACCACTCAACCCATTTATTATTATGGGTGTATTGTTCATGTTCACACTTCTAGACTGCAGTGATGTATTAGGAACCCCCTTATGCCACATACATTCCCTTTTGATTGATGAGACTAGTTTTCAAGAATTTTCTTTAGGCCCACTTCAAATGTCTTTTCAGACTGACTGACAGGATAGTGATAGCCTGGTTAATTGACCCAATACAAGTTTTCCATCTCAATAGGAGATTTTCCATCTCAATAGGAGATATCTCAAGTTTACATTCTTTTTTAGTACAACATATTTTTAATGTCTATTTTTAATTTTTCAGTTCTCAGCTTGTTTCTGCTGCCTCAATTTTTTTAATTAGATGTGTTCTAATCATGCTTCAAAGTTCAAAGTTTATTTATTATGATAAGGAACTCTTTATGAGGTCCACATAAAACAGCATATACATACAAAACAAGAAATACTTAAAATATTATTCCATCACAATCACATGAGACATCTTAATACAGGTCCAAAAAAACATTTAAAAAAGTTGTACAGTTTAAAAGCAAACATTTCATTAGGTGGGTTAATCAAGGCTGCCTTAAACGAAGAAGCTGATAATATGTTAAGTTGTAAGCAGATTGGTCTTAACCATCTACGCCTGCAGGGCATCAGTGTAGGGCAGACGAACATGACGTGATCTAGGTCCTGATCATACAATTGACAAAGATCACAGCATGCCGAATAACCAAACCAGCTGGCATGTAGAACTTTCAGCGGAAGCAAATTATGTCTTAATAAGTACACCAGGCGCCTCACGCCATGGGAGATGTTCCAGTACATATACGGTTGAGCTTTCCGTAGGGTATAAGATTCAATAACAGGCGTACAACCTTTTTTCGCTAGACAGAAGTCTCTATCCAGACAAAACCCCAATTCCCAGGAGGCTGACTTCAAAACAGTTTTTAATTGATGAGAGGACAATAGAAATAAAGTCTCCTCATCCAATTTCAATTGTAACACAGCAAATCTGAAGTTTTTTACAATCAGTGAGAAGTCATTAAAAGATCCTAATAATTCATTTTTTATAAGGTCTCTTAAGGTATTGGGTTCACCTTTAGATAAAGCTACTACCCAGCGTATGACACTTGCCAGACCTTGAACCCAGCTACTACGTAAACCCAGTTCCTGTCTCAAGGAGGCAGTCGAATTTGCTGTGCCTACAGACATTAAACTCCGTAAAAATTTTCCTTCCGCAGAGTTTAAAAAACTCAATTTTTTTAGATCAACTAACTCAATTCCATATAACAGGGAGGCCGGAACTTTCGCTCTGAAAACATCTAAAAGAATAGAAAAATGCCTTCTACCTGTGGCTTTATACAAGGGAAACTAAACTCTTTCCCTGAGAAATAGCCTTCCGAGAGTTATTGTCAATGTGTGGTTTGTCACTTAAATTATGAGTGACAATTTTACCTAGAAAGGTATAAGATTTCACACATTCTAGTTTTTTCCCCCCCACAACCCATGGATAGTTAAGACATTTAGGCTTCTTTTTACCAGAAAAACAAATCACCTTGCTTTTTGCCGTATTTATAGATAAGAAATGACTTTCAGCATATTTAGAAAGTGCATGCAACCGATTGTTTAGGCCCTTTGGGGTGAGATCCAAAATCAGGATGTCGTCTGCATACATGAGGCATGCAATTGGAACACCACCCAAGGACGGTGCAATACCGGCGCAAGCAGAAAGAGCGACAGGTAAATCAACAGTATATAAGGAAAATAGCAACGGAGCCAAAAGGCAACCTTGCTTCAACCCATTAGAAGTTGGAATTAATTTAGATACACCACGATCACCTCCAAGTAGAACTCTGCACCAAGTGTCAGAATAAAGGGCGCGGATTAACTTAATAAGGGATGTGGGCATACCTAAGTTAAATAACTTTCTCCACAGCAAAGTTCTATCTACTTTATCAAAAGTGGTGGAGAAGTCAATAAAGGCGCCATATACCTGACCACCATGGACTTTCACATATTTTTCATTGATAACTTGCAATGCAGTCAGGTTATCTAAAGTTCCATGATTTTGTCTGAAACCTGTTTGCTCCATGGGAAGGATTTTATGTTCAGATACCCAATCATTAATTAAAGAAAGCACACATTTTGCAAACACCTTACCAATAGCGTCAAGCAGGGCAATTTGACGATAATTTTGTGGTAGATCTCTTGCCCCTTTTTTATATAAAGGGACAATGATACTTCCTTTCCAGGATGGGGGGACTGTTCCGCTAGAAAAACAAAATTTAAACACTGGAAAGAGATTTGTTCTAATCATGCAGATACCAGGACTATCTAGTTCTTGTCCCTTTTGTCTGCACAGTTGTTCAGTAGCCTTTGTATTACATAGCGCACTTGATGCACATTGTTTTAAAAAGGGACTTTTCTTCATGTCCTTGATAATGTGTATTATGCCATTTCTCTATTTGAGATGTTCTAGATGATGGTTAGGAACACCTAGGCTTCATCATTAAGGAGAATATGTATTTACCCCATTAAATAATGTATCCCATTAGATAATGCCACTGTGTGAGGGCATCCATTTAGGTTCCCATGACGAATTGCCACTCCTTTGCAGATTGCAGGCCACTTGCTTGCAGCCCTCTTGTCAAAAAGCCAACCCATTAACTGTTTTTGTATCTGACTTGAAGGAAACTAACAATTGTGTTACATTTCCTATATCAGAAGGCTGCGGGATCTTCCAGAGTCAAAAAGGAAGAATGTTATCCTGCAGACCGGTGGGAAAAAAAAAGGCCTGGTCCCCATCAGTGAGCATGGCAGACGACTACAGACTTCTTGGCCCTGCAATTCCTGACAGCAATCAGCAGCGTGAACAGCAATCAGCAGCGTGAACAGCAATCAGCAGCGTGAACAGCAATCAGCAGCGTGGGCAGCGGTCATCAGCATGGACAGCGATCATCAGCGTGCCTCCAGTGGTACCTCCTAAGCAAGCCATTTGTTTCATCAGAAGGCGTTGTAAAAAGAAAAGAAAAAAAAAAAGGAGCTGATTTTCTGTTTTGCCTCAGAAGTTCAGTGCAAAGATGCGGAGGATCCCTGCTTTTGATGGCAGGACTGTCATCCACTTTGTGCAATTTGTTCAAACTGCCATGTGCTTGAACCTCTGGCAGCACGCGGTCCCCTGACCCCCTTGGCCTGAGTTTTTGGCCTTTTCCCACACACACCTCTTTTCCCTTTGCTCCAGCAGAAAGGCAGTGCACCTGAGAATTCAAGTTTGGAAAAGGCACTACATTCCGGTGCCCATGAGAAGAGCAGCTTGATCGTCCTCTAACTCTAAATGATGAGTGTTGGAGTCGGAAAGGAGCTACTGATCTTGAGAGATTGTTTCTCAGTGGTGCTTGTTTCTGCACGAGATGTTTTGTGCCCTTGATCAATGAAGAGCACATTTCCTGAGGTGTCACAGAGAAGAGACACTGGTGCATTTGTTTTGAGACATTGAGACTTTGAATGAACTATGGGTGTTCCAGGAGGGCACTCCTACTGAGCATGAAAAGGCCTGGATCGAGAGGCCCAACGCGGAAGAAGATGATGGAAGCGGATTTGATGGACAATAGAAGCTTTCCAAGAGGCTTATAACGGATTTCGGACACAGCTGCTAATATAGACTGAGTAATTGCCTATGTAAGGGCAAAGGGTCGTCTGAGGTTCTGTGAAATCTGAACCTGTGTTTAAAATATCATTATTTTGCTATGATTCTGATATCAGAGAAACGAAAATGGCAAGTTTAATATGTGTGTGTATTTTCATCACGATACAATTATGCATGCAGGAGTTATTGGCAAATTCATTCTGAGCCCACAGGCTCCAGGTTGTGAACAGCGTCCATTTTAGTTGTTGCCCTTTACATAGGCATATACATGAGCCAATGATTCTTAAAGGACACGTATTCCTTAGCTTGAGTTCTTCCTGACTCCCATTTGACCTGAACAGGCTGAATCTGCCTACGTGATGTTGGCCTCACCAAACCAGTCCATGCCCTCTAGTCAATCTATATTAAAGATCTGAGCAACTTGTTGTGTACATTGGCCTGAGCAAGATTAGAAGGCCGACTACAGTAGCCATGCCTGTTTATGACCCACAAGCATCCCTTATCCTACATTTCTATCTTCCACACCTGGCTCTGTTTCTCTGCTTCTGGGCTTTTACAATGGGGAGGTGACCGTTTACATGATGGGGAGGAAACCAGTTCTATTGTGAGTTTCTTCGGCCTGCACAGGAAAATATGTGAAGTTTGACATATGTTCATGATGGAAGATGGGTTGGACAGTTTGGGCAAGCAAACTGGTATTTGTAATTATAACATGCTTTGGTAGTAACATGGGAGTGACCTACAATGATGTGTTTCAAAGCAAGAATGTGAGCCTAGGGCCAAACTTTTTGTATAAAAAGCCTGCCTGAGAAAGCTGAGGCAGGCTCCCTCTTTCAGCTGTAAAACTACAGTTGGACGACGAAGCCTCATAATTAATTATAATAAAGATGTCTTTTAATTTTACAGATTGGCTGTCAATTCCTTTGCTGCTTTATTATGCAAACTGCTGGATAGATCCCTGGTGGGGAGAGTGAGTCATTTTCTACTTTTCCTCACAGGGGCCCTGACACTCATAACCATCTTGTTGGTGGTGGGAAGATTCACCTGTTGTAGAATCCAAAGTGACCCGCTTCTTCAATTGTGCTGCATATCTCTCATGCAGCACCCAGACTGCATGCTCATTGCAGGCGGTGTCTGAATATTGAGGTGTGACACTTGAAGGTGAGGGTGTACCCCTAGTAGCGTTTACATTCTAGCTTATGTGGCTCTGCTGAACTTGCGCCTGTGTGTATGAGACCAGACTAGTCTAGTGCAACCTGTATTATCGAGCAACGGACATTGCGCCATCATTCCAGGGAGGCATGGAATTTGCAACTCTTCACTGTGTGCAACTGGAATTGCCTGGTGCAACCCATATTAGCGTGCTCCGGTCATAGTGCCTCATTTTCCAGGGAGATATGAAATTTACAACTCTTTCTGGTTGAGACCTGACCTGTCTGGTGCAGATCATAACATCACCCACCAGACGCTGTGGCCAGATTGCCTGAGCATGACCCTGATCATCATGTGCCTGTCAGGATGCCTCTTCAAACAGAGAGGCTCCCCTGTGTTACTCCCCATTTGTCGGTTGTTCCCTTTTCAACCCTCATTGAGGCGGAGCGACAGCCCTTTCTACACCAGTCCTATCCCAAAGACATCTTAGTGCCAAGTAATAGCAAGAGAGATTTACTGGGCTGCAGGGATGCTTTTGAGGCAGTTAGGACATGGGTGAAGAGACTGGGTGACTTCACTGTGTTTTAAGACCTGTCAGTGAACTTCCTGAGTGACTGGTAAACTCCCCTTATTTACACTAAACTCCTAATTAAAATCTACTACATATTCCCCCTGCTTCCCAAGGACCCAGACTAAGTGGTAGTAGTAATTTATTGTACAGTTAATTAAAACTCACAATAAAAAAATGTGGACATTAAAAATACATATATCAACCTTGTCTCTCTTTATACTTAAACGTTTAATATTCACTTTTTCATGTAAGCGTATTGATGTTGTGCTATGGACAAGAGTAATATCAGTCTCAGTTCCCTTATCCATACAATCCTTTAAAGTATATAAAAGTATGGAAAAGGTGCTTTGTGTTTCAGGTTACCTTTTCAAACCACTTTAAAATGAGTAAAAACATAATAAAGTGCTTGTACTTCAAAGTGTAAAACATGAGTTTGACAAAACAGGCCCGCTTGTGGGTTGCTGTTAACGTGCACAATAAGAGTATGCTAGCTGCTTGCTATTCCGCTTTTGCCTCTTGTTGGTACGTTAATCTTCCAGCCACTAAATCGAAATACTTCGTAAGTCAGCAGTTTAGCTGGATCTCTTCTGGGTTAAAACACAGTTTTGCAGCCTGCCTGCAGGTCCTGATGCCCTTCTGATTCCATATTGCTTGAAGTAAGGAGCGCCTTATGTCCATCAATCTTGGGCAGAAACAAATAATGTGTATTACGTCATCATTCCCGGTTCCATAACGATGACAGGACTGCTCTTCGGGTCTCCTTTTCCATGGTGCCAGGTGAGGGAGAATTGGTAAAATGCCAAAATGCTACTTTAAAAATATTTCTTTTATCTTCTGTTTAACTCCCTCTTTCAAGTAAGCTTGTGGCATACGAGCTTTATAGTCATTCAATTCTATCCATCCATGAGCCCTCTTGGCCAGAGTTTCCTTGCCCTCTGTTATGGATATAATTTTTGTTACTTTGGTTACAACCTTTTTAAAGCTCTTATGGTCTGTGGATGATTCCCAGAGGTTGGTCAGTTCAAGGTTTTCAAGTGATTCCAACAGATACTCCCTTGTCAGTGATTTCCCCCGAACAGTCCAGAGTGGGCATTTAGAAATCCTTGATCTGCGCCTCTGATCTTATGCCAACTTTTTATATAAGCACCCCTTCTTTCAACTGTTTGTTTCTGAAGACCAAATTTGAGGTCTATTTGGGCAGGTGACACATAGTTAGGGGGGTGAAAGTTTGCTCTATATGTGCTACTAATTATTTTATCCAGGACAAGCGCACCTTTCCCTTGCATTGGTTTGCTCACACATGTGAGCATTGGCTGCAGTCGTGCTCTGATCAATTGTAATAGAGGGTCTAGTGATCAGTCTGGTAGAACTTTCTTCAGGGGCTTCATTGCAAGATAAATTGTGGTGCTCTTTCGGTGTAGGGCCTCTTGTTGAGGGTCCAGCGCCGAGACACCGGAAGGTATTTGTGCGCTATAGAAATTTTATAAATAAAATAAATAAATTATACGAACCTCTGCTATCCAGGTACTGTAGTTAGTTACCTGGTCCAGGCTCCACCCTTCCAGGGCCCACAAATGTATCTTCGTCTTATTGTAGTTCACTGTCATACTTTTTGTTTTGTTGAAATTAATGCTTAATGTGTTATGTTGCAAAAAAGTATTAGTGGTGTCCAGAAGGTGTGGAATGCAATTGGGGTCCAGCTTATTAAAATCAAGTTGTCCGTGTGAGAAGTTGGCCTGGTATGTAATGCTCACTAATTCTAGTGATCACTGTGTACCATGCCAAACAACCCTTATGATGATTGGTTGTAAGTCAACCTTATAGACCAGTTATCCTAATGGTAACGTGGACAAAGCAGTCTTAGGCTAAACTCTGAAAGGCATGTGAAGCCAGCTGTATTACCATACACAACCCCCTTGAATACCAACTGAAAGGACACCACACAGATATATATTGAAAATATATATGAGTTTATTAACTAAAAGTATCCCCTGGACTCTTTATGAGCACAGAAGCACAAGCGTTAAACACAAGACAGTTTAAAATACACAAAAGTTGCACAATATGGATGAGGGCGGGTGGCCACTCAAACCATATACTAAGAAAGTGGTATAAGAGATACCAATCTAAAAGGAAACAGGCCTAGGGCCTTGGGAATCGCTGGAGCTGATCGGGACTAGCAGTGACTAAGTCGGGAAAGGCCCGGAGGACTCGGGTGCAGTTTTTAAAGTGCACGCACTCACCAATGCAAAGTCTATGGTGCGTAAAAAGTACAAAGTTAGTTAGCCTTCCGGGTGACCTAGAAAGCTGAAACTTGAGACACAGGCCCTAGAGAGGTGTACCAGTGTAGGAACACCAGCGGAGCGGGTGCACAGGGTCGAAGTAGTGTCGGGTTTCGTCACGCTGGTCGATGGTGCTTGGAGCTGAAGATGCTGCAGGCGGCTCGACGTGAAGAGTTCTGGTGGATCCAAGGGTGGATCTGAAGATGTGAAGACCTGAAAGCAGAGGGGAAAATGTTCAAAGTCACTAGCCAGTGACTACCGTGGAACCAGATTGGAACCAGGCGATGTCGGGTGCAAACAGGCGTTGAGGTGTAGCTTCTCTCTGCAGCCACATGGACACCGGGGGTCAAGGACGTCCAGGATTCAGTCACGAGCTGTCGCACGCAGGCTTCTCGCTGTTGGCAGTGTCGGCAACTTGATCGGAGCAAACAAGCATTGGCTAATGCAAGCCATGCAGGAATCAAAAAATGCTTATCATTCAGATCAGCAAGGTCAGAGCGGAGGCTCCTTTCTACAGGAGCTAGGGCACTTCTGGAGCAACCAGACCCGTGGTGTAGTTTGTCCGTTTCTTTGCCAAGATGGCCGCTGACCACGTGGCTAGTGGCCGGGATGGCGCGTTCAGTGGCACAATGCAAAAGGGCCCCACGCAGATCGTGGAGATGCTGGAGGGCTGATCTTCGGTGCAAAGGCTGCTCAATGGTGGGGCTTCTCAAACTCCAAAGCACAGCATCAAGGGTGCCTCGGGTGCTGCGCAGTCAGCGTCTCTGGGGTCTTTCAAGAGGTCTGGTACCACGTCTCTCAGTGCCTCCACTGGTCCCTTCTTTGCAGGGACTGTGGATCGGGCTGTGAAAAGTCTGTGAGTCTGAGTCTTGTTAGGCTTTGGGCTCGGGCTCTGGCGGGAGGCGGTGGCAAAGCAGACGTCGAGTTGCTGGTTGGTGCCTGTGTTCACAGGGTGGCCACTCCTAGGCCACAAGGGAGATGCTCTTCAGTCTTCTGTGCAGCAGAATGTCGAAATCCAGTCGTCTTCTTAGTTTCAAGTTGATTCAGGATGATCTGAAGTTCTCTGGCACTGCTCCCACTCTTATTCCCAATCTGAGGGGCGGATCACCTACTTGTTCCCTCCTCTTGGTGGGACCAGGAAAGGGGGCGGTTACACCCCCTTTCCTTTGTCCAGCTCCTCGCCAGGCCTGGGTCTGAAAAGTCCCAGGACCGGTTTGGACTGGCTTATGCACGGGGACACCTTGTGTGCCCCGGGCATGTCTCAATCTATTCAGCCCTGTCCTACCCAATACACAAAACCCTGTCTGGGGTGGTGCTCGCACCTCCCAAGGCAGGAAACCCTTTATCCAAGCCCTCCTCGCTGGAAGGACTCCCAGCAGCAGGAGGTCGGACTTGTGTCTGTGGTGGCAGCATCCATTTTGTGATGCTGAGGCTCTGGTTAACTTTAACCGGGGTTAAGTCTACACACATGTCGTGTCCCTCTAGAAGGGTGGAATGCTATCCCCGTCGACAGAACTGTAGAGGGGATAGTATTCCAATTCTTATGACACCTTACTCGACATGTTTTGATAAAGCCAAACCAAAGTTAGCAAATAACCGCGAGGATTATAATGCACTTAAGAGTATATGGTATGGCAATATCCCAGAACAGCTTAGGGAGTGGGTTCCGACAGCTGCAGACAGGCTCAGCTCACGCTAGAGCACCATCTCACATGTAACCACGCACTCTGCCCCCAGGATTGCAGGGGCCTTCCATGGGAATGGCTTACAGGTTATCATGTGTCCAGTTTAAGATTAGATATAGGCATACTATATCTAAGTAAGAGGTCAGGGGTGGCACAATACATGCTGCAGCCCCTGGTAGGCCTTGGATGCACCTATGCCCTGGGTACCTATGGTACACTGCTACAGGGGCCTATAAGGTGAACCAGTTCCAATTATGTTATGCACCTAGGGTACATGGAGTCCATTTTAAGGAGAGAGCAATCAGCCTGGGGCCCTGAATAGCAGGATCCCAGGCCAACTATGTCAAAAACCAGCTAAACACCAGGCAAAAAGTTTGGGGGTAACCATAGTCAGATATCCACCTTCCTACAGTCCGCATAAAGGAGATTGGACAGAAAAATCTTTCCCAATCTTGTGGCATGTGATGTGGTGTTGTCCAATTCCCCTGGAAGGTGTGCTAAGAAGAGGTTGAACAGCATGGGAGCTAGAACGCAACCTTGTTTTAGGCCTTTGGAGGTGTTAATTCGTCAGGAGAGGTGAGTCCTGGCACCCAGCTTGTACTTCGTAAGGACCCAGACTAAGTGTGACTTCTGCATTGTGCTGCTTAGTATCTGTGAGGCGGTGCTGGTTATCTTCTATCTGGTGTATAGGACAATCAGGGTGAACTAGAAGGTGGCTGGGGTCACGGAGTCTGCAGGTTGTTTTGTTATCCATTGACCTTCTGGGTACCAGTGGCTCGGCATTAGGGTGCTGAGTGCGTATGTGTGCAAGAGCGTTCTGTACAGACCATGCTGGATACCTGTGGCATCGTGTAGTAGTTGGCAGTGAGTGTTTGTGAGTGGAGTGATAGTCTGCAGAACGCCTGTGATTCATTTCACTGGCCATCGCTGCCGCTCTAAATGTTGAATTCATGCCAAAAGCACAATAGATTTGGCATTAGAGTTACCTGACCTGGCTCCGGCCAGCTTTGATGCCAAAGCATGTTCTCATTTTGTGTATGTACATATAATTTATATAATTGTGACCCAGGGTGTACCCTATAACTGTACTGGACTATATTGTCAGGATTTCTAGAATGGGCTTGGGGTGGACAGTGTATTGTACCACTCTCTGTGGGGAGAGTTAATTGTTCCCAGTGTGCATACTATTGATATCATAAACATGTGAGTGGGCTTAATACTGCTAGATATAAGTCCAGATGTGTTTTATGCCCAGAAGGACCTGATGTCCACATTATAATGATTGAATTTGTATGTTAAAAACAAACGTTTTTATATACATACGTTTCTGGAGCCCAGTGTATTTATCGCGTGTGACTTCTGTGCCTTTGCTTTACACATAGCCTCTGAATTAGGACTGACTTCTCTGTGCCAAGCTACCCACGGGTGAGCACAGGTTATACAACATGTATAATCAGCCACCATTGAAGGGATTCGTAGGTTCTGCCTGGCTGGAGCATCCCTTTAGTCAATCAAAAATTGCCAGTTTCAGCACACGGGGTGCAGAGCCCTGATAAAAAAAATCATCAGCTCGTCTGATATTTTTAATATCAGCATTAATTATAACAGGAGAATCAGATAAAGAAGGAAGCATAAATTACACTGCAGTGATGCATATACGGTTAAAAGAGAACACAGTGGGCTATATAACATAGTGAACAATGCGGGGAGTCGCAGTTTGGGGCCAGATTTATCATCAGTTGGCGCATTGCACATCAGCAAGACAACCTGCTGTACTGTGTCGAATGGAGAAATCAACAATGTGGCATAATTAATACCATATGGCACATTCCTGCTCTCTTTTTGCGTTGGCACTCTTGCAGCTGTCAGCGCAGGTGTGCCTGGGCCATAGGGGACAGGTGGCAGCATTACAATCTGGATTGTTTCTGGAGAGGAACATCTTTCTGAAAAAAAATAATCCCCAGAGGAATTTTCCTCTTTCTATATGTTTTGAAATACACATATAAATCAGAAATAATGAGGAAGAATAAAACATATTTCTCCTCATGATGCCTGTTGGGATGGTGTAGCATTTTGACACATTCCCTGGCTTACTAGTCTTATAAATCTGGAAATGGACAAAAGCCATGGGCGTATGTGTGGAAACACTCAAGCTCCACCCATGGAACGACTTTCTCATGCAGAGTAATGAAAGGCAGCAACCTGCGCTGCCTTGAGTCATTCCTGATTTACTATGCGATGTAGAGCCAAGCAAAGTGGCTCTGTGAGGCCTAGTATATCTGACTTAAAGGCTTGCATTACCTTGCATGAACAAGGGCAATGCAAGACCCAAAATCTGAGTAATGGAGGTTTTGGGTTGATTGATGTCTTAAGTAGTTTAAGAGCTGAGCAGCACTATATAAACACTTTAGAAGGTGGTAAATGGTTGCTTGTCACAGGAACTTTCAAAGCATGTGCAACTTTTGCTGGCAATTTAGAAGTTTTTCTTTACAAATCTAATGTAAACAAATAAACATAACAATCTCCCACACAAAGTAGCATAAAGCCAAAACCATGTATAATATGGCACATCAGAACAAAATAGTAAAATCAGAACACAACACAGTAACTGCATGGTAACAAAACAAAATCACACTGCAATTATGCAGCACAAAATAACAACTATCTAAAAACGCAAAATAACACATAGCACAACAGAATGCCACACAACCAGAGCCATATTTATGACCAGATTTGTGTTCTGCCTGCACCACACAATGTGGTAGAACACAACAAAAAAATGTGATATATGAAGCCATGAAAGGCTACTTTGTGTGACCCTAAGTGGCTTCATAAATCTCGAGTAACGCAGCACTGTGCAAATAGCTGCGTTAACTTACTTTGTGCTAGGGAGATGATCTAAGGGTGTTGTTTGTGAATTCCCATTAAACACCCTTGGTTTTTGATGCATTCCCAGAATTACCGCAGCTGGTAAATCGGGGAGTGTGCCAAAAATAAACACCCCCCCCCAGCAGAGGCACAACTAGAATAAATATATGTGTTTCCTTGTTTCTATGTATGCCGCATTCTGCAGTGCACATAGATAGAAAAATATGTCTCTCCGGATTGTTTTTGTGCAGAAAGGTGCCCCTCCTTGCACAAAAACAATCCTACATGCAACACAGGCACCCATGTATCATGGTGAAAGGGTGCCTGTGTTGGGGCTGGGAATATGCCCCAAGATGTGCACACATTTTCTTGTCCAGCATTATTACCTCCAGAAGCCTGTTAATATAAATCATGGTAAAAATTGTTTTTAGAAGATGAAGCAATAATAGCGCCAGTTAAAAATGATGGCTCTAATTTATGGAATTTTGGAGTAGGGCAGGAATGGAATGCACTGTATTTATGCAATATAGTACATTACTGTCCTTTCTACCTACACTGGAGCTGTTTGAGCAGCCTAGCTAGCACCAACATAGACACCCTTGCACCATGGTGAAATTGTGCCCTCCATTGCATGCAGTGTTATTTTTGTACAGGAAGGGACAACTAGCTGCACAATCCTTAGAGGCAAGCCGTTTTCCTCTTTCTATGTGTGCTGCAGAAGGGAGCATGATTTTGTGAATCCAGGGCAGCATCAAAATCCATGGGTGCTTTGAGGGAAAAACCACTGCAACACCCATAGAATACCTCCTGTGTGCAGAGTAAGGCGACGCAGTGATTTGTGCCACGTTGCCTTACTCAAGATTTATGAGGCCACTCAAAGTCATGCAGGGTGGCTTTGTGTGACTACATAAAAAATATTGAGAGCCTTGCGTCACACATGTTCCACTTTACATGGTGCAAAATTGATGCAGGGCTCTCAAAAAAAAGCCCTGATGTGTCAACCAGCCATTAAATAAAAATGTGGATCAGCATAAGACCCCAATCTAGAGAGACCTACATTCTTTATAATCATCCAGGTGCTGCCCTTGTCTGCTCTTTATTAGGCTTACTTGATGCTATGCCTTGAAGGTCTCAACTCCGTGCCTGCAGCCTCGCTGCTACCCTACTCACACCATCTGCAAAAGTATTTCACCACCACGTTGGGGGCAAGAATGCCTATGTAGATTTGACTTGTAAAATCTCAACATTTTATGCAATGCTCTCTTCCTTATTTGCATCACCTGTAGCATATTTATGTCCAACTCTTATGCCCTGAACCCTATTCCTCCTTTTATACCTTATCAGTCCCAGGGCACTTCCAATCCTCTTACATGTACTATTTACTCAAATTCTGCCTATACATTGTTTCAAAGAGCCAAAGACCACCATAAGCCACACATAAGCAAATAATAATATTTTACACTGGGAAACCACAAATAGGCAACCACAAAAGGCAAACAGACACTGGGACGAGGACCGTGCAATAGGGACACTAACACTTCAGAAATTGTTATCAGGATGCTGACTTTTGAACACTGGTGCTGGATATAGATGTATTGACAAGTATATGGGGACACTGACACTCCCACAGGGGTACAGACACAAGACAGTGATGAGAACATGGACGTAGGAGAGCAAAACGTATAGTGAGTCATTATCATGCAGCTCTACAGCAATCAGACAAAGAAAGTTGAAAAACTAACACTGTCCATGGAGTACTGTGATTGGGTCACTGTAAGAAACTGGCTTATTGTTTGCGCGGGTGGAAGCCCCACTCAGCAAACAAGCACAATCCTGGTCAGAGCGATCCACAAACATTCAATAAATTAATATGTGCTAAACCCTCTGGTAGCTTGGCACAAAAGCAGTCAGGCTTAGCTTAGAGGCAATTGTAAAGTATCTATGCAGCACACAAACAGCAACAAAGTGAAATTTCCCATACAAATTAAGCACATTTTAAGAAACAAAATAATACCAGAACTACAATAATTTAATCAATAGAAACAGAGATATTCAAATTAAAAAATTTGTCTGCAAATAGAACCTATCTACCAATAGTGCTACTCATGATCATCTGGCTAAGCTAAATCGGAGGAAAGTCACATGTTGAGGTCTACCACAATGGAGAGGGGGTCCGATGCAGGGAGCAGGTTAGTTCTTCTGAGCAAATCCGGCATAAAGTGTTCAGTACACGTTGGAGGAGACTGCAAGGTGGAGGCTGTGAATAGCAACAGTTGCAGCTGTAGTGCAAAGAGCAGAACAGTTGTTGTGAATAGTCATCTCTGTATTGTGAAGAATCAGTCAAGCATCACAGATGGTCAATACTGTAGCTTCACATTGGAGGTTGTCGCAGTTTCATTGCTCTAGCGTGCGGGGCAGATATAGCGTTGTTGGTCATCAATGGCAGTTGCTGTTGATGCAAAGAGCAGTTCTTACTGGAGCTTTTAATTGACGGTCGTCAAGGGCTGTAGGCTCTTGAGACGATCGGATCCGTTCACAGTCAAGTGGGGCCCAAACTTCAGGGTTTTCACCTTTTCTTCAGGATAAGTACCCTGTTAGCAGGGGTCCAGGACCCGGAGAGACATTCCTTGGTGTTCAGGGGCACCTTCAGGCGAGACCATCACGGCTCAAGCTGGTCCGGTTGTAGGTCCAAGCGGGTCCATTTGCAGCAGGTCAACTGGGAAGTTGCAGGGAGGCCTCTAAAGCTTGTTGTGTTCCTGTAGCTCAGACAAGAGGTCACCCAACTGGCCCTTGGAGTCACTCTGGCTGGTCTGGAATCAAGGAAGCAGGTTCAATCTTCCTTTTCAGACAACAAGCCAGCCCTTCAAGCAGCAAGGCAGTCATCTGGCTGTAACTTGCATAGGTCCAGGAGTGTTCTAAAGAGTGGCTCTGGGGGTTAAAAGCTGTTTCAGATATGAAAATTGCAACTTTCTAATAGTGTCTTTATCAGAATTCTAGCTTAAAACTTAAGCACACATGTCCTACCTTTAGGGACTACCTTAGCTGTGACTTATAAGTACTAAAAGGACAGTTTAGCCCTAGCAAAAATTGTCTTTAGCCAGGGGTCAAAATGGCAGTTTAAAACTGCACTAAAGGCTGCAGTGGCAGGCCTGAGACATGCTTTAAAATACTACTTTAATGGGTGCCACTGTGAGTGTTGCAGGTCCCGTAGCAGCATTTAGTTTCCAGGCCCTGGGTACATATATTACCACTTACCATTTACTAGGGACTTACAAGAAAATTAAATGTAGCCCAATTGTATTACGTTTTAAGGAGAGGACATAATCGGTTTTGCATTGGGTAGCAGAAGTAAAGTGCATAGATCCCTATAGCCAACAAAAACGAATTCAGCGAGGGGCGTGGCTAGCAGCCGAAAGAGATGGCTGCTGCCTGAATGAGCTCTAGCCCATCCACGGCACCCTGAATGAAATACGGTCATTAATATCCGAGTTTACAGCCCATAATTAAATGGAAAGATATTGGAAGCCCCCCCCCCAAGGTAACGGAGTGTGCTTTGTGGGGCCCGCACCTCTGGGATGGCTAAATAGCACCACCGAAGTTTGGGGAGCCGGAGCAGAAAAGATGGTGGCGGCGTCCCACGGAATGGACAGCCCTGAGAGATCGGCACCAGCGGTACCCCTTATATGCGGCAATTACGACCCTGGGCTGCAAGACTCCAGCAGAGAGCTGGAGAGCAGGCAGATACGATTCGGAGCGGCGAGGAGACCTATCCCTTATGACACCTGGTGCGAGGATACGACGGCTTGGGGGCGAGGCAGTATCTGAGGCCCCGGGTCTGGGGCCTAGCTGGAACCAGTGGCTGAGGTCAGAGTGACGGCCGCACAGGAGGATACTGATCTGAGCTGCCTCGGAAGTTTCTGAGGTGCCCCTGCAGGTACTGAATGCATGAGCGGTGGGGAGTGGAAGACTGGCTGAGGGAACATCGGGCCCCACAGTTCAAGGAAATGTGGGTGCTAAGCGACGCCGGGGGACAGCTGAAATTGAGGCCCCGGCTTTTGGGCCCAATCCGGATGCTTTCTGTGCGGGGGGGAAAGACACGGCCCGACCTCGCAAGCCTGTCCAGAACTAGCTACAGTCTTTCAATTAAAATTAAAGACTGGAGGCTTGATCCCGACTGCGGGTCTGGTGCTGCTGCTGTCAGATAGGAGCTATAAACATCAAGGAGGCCTGTCTTCTCCACGTGGCCAAACAGAGCTGCGCCACTGTCTCTTCTAAATTACTACTCAACCCGCCTGGGCCAGTGTGGGATATACTGGGCGCTTCTGCCTGTACATGGGGCGGATGGCCCAGGGGACTTGATTGGAAGCTAGCGTGCGGCCCATTATGAATAAGACGTGACATTGGAAAGGATGGATAATATTGAGCTTGGCCACGGTTAGACCAGCTACTATATTGATACCTGGGGATACTGCACCTTCAGGCTGCAGCTTTATCACCAGTTGAGAGGTATGACAAGAGACTAGACCACGTGCAGATTAACCACAGTCCTAGGTGAAGAGTGTTGAAGCGAACCTCTCCATCCGCCTACCGGTGAGACTCGAACTGCAATCCTGAAAATGGCGGCAGAAAGCAGGGGGTCAAAGCCTAGCACCCAGAGGCAATTGGCGAAATTTGCCTGGACCAAGGGAGGAGAAAAGGGTGACTCACCGAGATCAGAGGCTGAAGGAACGGGGGAGACGCAGCCATCTGGGCCGGAGCCAACTCTCCATGTTATGGCAGCCATTGGTGGAATGCGCAATTCGGTGGACTCAGTCACTGTAGAGGTATCGCTCCTCAGAGCCGACTTAAAAAAAATGGATGAGAAGGTGAAGGAGATAAAAATAGTGACGACTGCGGGAGGACACCTCGGGGCTCCAGCGTCAGATGTTGGAGATGGAGAAAAAAACAGGTCAGGATGGCGCAACAACTGGACGAGTATGAAGGGCGGGCCCGCAGAAATAACATTTGTATCCTAGGCGTTCTGGAACGAACGGAGGGCCGGCTGCAGATCTCTATGTGGAGGACTTAATCTCGAAATACCTGAAACCTAAAAAGCTGTCCAGTTATTTCTCTATAGGACAGGCCCATAGGGTTCCGGGCCGGTGACCTAGGCTGGGTGCGCCCCCAAGGCCACTGATCGCCAGAGTGTTTAACCTTCGAGACAGCAATATTATATTACAAACATCTAGGTCCGGCCAAGATAGCCTTTGAGCATGGGGCCAATAAAACAGGTGACCCCCCTTGCAAAAGCAGGTGGATGATTATGACATAGGCAATTTTGAAGTCGCCTCACTACATTTTGGGCCCTTGCCTGTCACGTGTACTTGGGCCTCCCACACAAGTGAGGCACCATTTTTATCGGGAGAACTGGGGGATCGCTGGGTGATAGGAAATTTGTGTGAGGTCAATGAAGCCACACTTTCCCACATAAAAATGTGTGAAAAAAATTATTTTTTACTTTAAATTGACGTTTGCAAGGGATTCTGGGAAAGGGAACGTTGGGGGATCCATGCAAGCCATACCTCCTTGGAAGCTCCTGGGTGTCTTCTTGTAAGAAATGTGTGAGTTTGGTAGGTTTCCCTAGATGGATGTCGAGCACGGGGCAAAAAACACAGGTGACCCTTCCCATGCAAAAAAAGATGGTTTTGACATAGGCAATTTTGAAGTTGCCTCCCTACGTTTTGGGCCCTTGCCTGTCGTGGGTACTTGGGCCTCGCACACAAGTGAGGCACCATTTTTATCGGGAGGCTTAGGGGAATGCTAGGTAGTAGGACATTTGTGTGAGCCCAGTGATGCCACTCTTTCCAACAAAAAAATGTGTGAATAAACTGTTTTCTTTAATCTAAAATTGAAGTTTGCAAAGGATTATGGGTAAGGGAACGTTGGGGGATCCATGCAAGCCACACCTCCTTAAAAGCCCCCGGATGTCTAGTTTTCATAAGTGTGTGGGTTTGGTAGGTTTTCCTGGATGGCCGCCGAGCACAGGACCAAAAACCCTGGTGACATATATGTTCAGCTCTACTGCGTGATATTTTTGGGACAATATTGCATGGAAATTGTGAAAGACATTTTCAAGTTTGCAGGATATTGTGGATAAAAAAATAACTTGGAAATCACAAAAGAGACATCACCATATACTCCCATGGTTTAACAATAATATTTACATTTAGTAGGTTATAAGGAATGTACATATTAGTAGGATGGAATATACACCTTAACAGAGACACTCAAAACTGAAACATTCCAGCACAGCTATCTATTCCTCAAACACACACACACACTGGTTGGATTTGGCACGAGGGCGAGTGATTGTTCAGTATATAAAATGTTATTAACAAGAGATTTCACACAAATGAAATGTTCTGTCAATAATTAAATGCATCAAAACCAAACCAGTGACTCGTGAGCTGTAAAGACACGTCAAGGCACCAACCGTTTTACAGGCCATTCATGGACCTTTCATACCTGATACACACAAGACCATACACAGCATCCAGGAGCAAAAGCAACACATTACAACATTCACAAAAAGGGACATGGTACACTCTGCTTCAGAAAGAGAAAAAATACAAATATTACTGCACAGTCATGTAATCCTCAAGCACACACAAATACTGGTTGTATTTGGCACGAGGGTGAGTGAATATTCAGTATATACAACTGTACTAGCAAGTCATTTCACAAAAATGAAATGCACTGTTAATAATTGAAAGGATGAGAAACTGAACCATTGACTCACAGCTCGTGAGCTGTACAGCCACATCAAGGCACCAACCTCTTTGCAGTCCATTCATACACCTTTCATACTTGTGCCACATACAAAACATTCACACCGCCAGCCGTAGGCCCATCACATTACAACACTCACACCAGCAGACAGCGCCATTCGACGGCCCATCACTTTCACACACCCACATTCCTGACACAGCAACTGCACAAAGTGATGACTGTGTGGAGTGGCGCTCAGCTAGCAGTGTGTGTAGTGACCAACAGAAAGTAACTACTCACACACCACCAGCCGAGCTCCAGTCCACCCACACCACCATCCAAGCACCAGGCCATGCACATTGTCAGCCTAGCGCTAATCCACGCACTCTGCCAGCCAAGCGCCTGTCCACGCACACCACCAGTCAAGTGCCAATCCATGCACACATCCAGCCAAGCCCACTCACACCGCCAGCCAAGCACCACTCCACGCACACCACCAGCCAAGCGCCATTCCACGCAAACCGCCAGCCAAGCACCAATCCACGCACACCACCAGCCAAGCGCCAATCCACGCATGCCGCCAGCCAAACACCATTCCACGCACACCGCCAGCCAAGCGCCACTCCACGCACACCGCCAGCCAAGCACCAATCCACTCACACTGCCAGCCAAGTGCCAATGTACACACACCGCCAGCCAATCACCAGTCCACGCACACCGCGAGCCTATACACACCGCCTTCACATTTTGAATTTATTTTACAAAACAAACAAATTGCAAATACATTGTACTAATGCCAACATTAAAACAGAATACAAATTTTAAACAATACAGACCAGTCAGTTCATTTTACCACTCCTGGATACTCCCAAAAATTATTTTGTGTATGGTAAGCTCTATAACAAGCAGGCACACACAGCCCAGGGTTAGAAGGACACGCAGGGCAGAAAAGACGAGTCTCCTTCCACAAACTACTTCCCCAACAGACTCTACATCTCCTAGTGGGAAAGTCTTTTGTAGATGTGGGAGGAATGTAATCAGGAAAGTGGCGATCTTTCAATGGAGAGACATCCTCCACCACTCCAAATCTAGGGACACTTACTTGTTCCACAACAACAAGGCTAGATATCACAGAGTGCTGAAACTGAAGAAATGTCCACTTGGACGCAGGAGAACATTCCTTGAACACAATAAAAGCATTGAAAGTTGCTAAGTTGAAAAAATGGATGGCCCACTTCTTATACCAAACAGAAGCCTTCCGAATAGCAGTGTAAGGTTCCAACCTCTGATCTACTCTGTTAACACCACCCATGTGCTTATTGTAGTCCACAATGCACACAGGTTTGTGCACATCAGCAACCTGACCCCAAACAGGCACAGGAGTGTCATGCCCCGAGGTCCCAATCGAGGCACCTGGTGTTCCTTTAAACGCTGGTGGCCAAAAGCAATTATGCTAGAGGGTGCTCTGCAATACATTTTGAGATGTGTGGATTTGTCTAATGATGTATTTTTCAGAAGGTTTTATGTTAAAACTGTTGTGAATGCAGCTTCCGATTCATTAGAGAAGCTTTAAACTTGCAATAATGTTAGCCTCCGGTCTTGCATTAAAATGTAGGTTTTCCCTAATTTGATGGTCAGAAATCTGGATTTTATGAAAGACACAGATGCTAATATTATCCCTCCCTTCAACCCAACCCTGTATTGGTATTTATTTTTCGTGTATGTTGTGTGCAGCAATGAAAGGAAGCTGGAAGAAGTATGGAGAACTCAAACTAAAGTCATTTCAGATTTCAGGTGGTGTTTGTTTGGACATTTGGGAATTCACATATAATGTAATACACTGAAAAAACCATAGGTTTCACAACAGTTATAGTTAGCTGGAAATTTTACTGACATAAAACCATTGAAATTCCCACGTTATAGTTAGTTGGACTCCCTATAACTTGCGCGCCTGCAATGCACTGCTGATGACATCACATACTACATCACTCATGACATGGTCAGTGACATCACTCATGACATCACTATGGAAATTAACATGGGGAAAACACGTTTTGGGACC
Source organism: Lissotriton vulgaris (assembly GCF_964263255.1). NCBI lineage: Eukaryota > Metazoa > Chordata > Amphibia > Caudata > Salamandridae > Lissotriton > Lissotriton vulgaris. The sequence goes on along the minus strand of NC_141695.1, from coordinate 1,216,214,277 downwards.
CCCCTTTTCTCTCGGCCCCCGCTTAACGAATCCCCCCCAAACTTTCAAGGAAGGACCGGAGCTCCGCGAGGCAAATTTGAGGAAATTTCCAGGCAGATTTGTCAACCGGCGCCAAAGTTATTCCAAATAGACTTTTGAGATTTTGCATTAAAAAAATCCCAACTATAACCACCTACTGGCGACCGCCAGTAGGTAATATGGACATTTGTATTATATGTTATGTTGGCATTTTGAAAAAATGTTGGAAGATGGCTGCAGATTATGGCCTTTTGGTAGGATTGGATTTTTTTTACAGTTATATATTCTTTAAAGGCGCTGCAACAATAAAGGAGGTTGCAATAATGTTAGCCTCTGGTAATACCATAAAATTACATGCACGCTTACAAAAATCAATATTGTGGGTTGCTGTATTCATGATACTGTAGACACTCAATATTCCAAATTCGATATTCAGAACTCACAACATCACCAAGTTTGGTATGTCAATGCAGAGGGTCACTTTTAAGCCCAGTTTTGGAAATTCTGGCCCCGGATACTGTTCCAGGGTAAGTAGATGACGGAGCCTTAAAAAGGCTTGCCAGTGTTCAAGTTTTCCTATTCCCTCTCTTTCATCCTTTTTGCTCACATGCAACTCATTCGTATCTTCTATTTGTGGCATGGCAATTCAGATGATAGTTTTTTACAGAGTATGAGCTTAACTATCTAGGTTCAATAATATCTGCATCCGGGTACTTTTGTGTACCAATAAACCCATTCTGTTTAGTTGTTCCTATAGACAGCTCACTCCTAGTAGCTGTGACCTTTCCTGGTTTTTCGATTTTCTACAGAATAATTTCATAATCTCATTTAAGATAAGGGAATGTACATTAATTTGTCATTGGAATAAGCAAAGAGGCCTGTCTTTGGAGTAAAGCTACACCCTCAGGCAGGCATGAACGTTGATAAGGAAGAAATTGACCTGATCAAAAAATATGAATTTTATTTTTGATTCTCATCCCTTGATATTTATAGGTGTTTCTTTGTGTAATACAACATTTCGTATTATGAAAATAGCTAAAATCATTGTTACTTTGTGTTGAGAAGGTGTTCCATGGATGGAGCATGGGCGTTTTCATACATCCACCTATGCATTTTGGCACATTCACAGATTTATTATAGCTAATAAACCTGACAGTGTCTCAATATACTTTAGTAATACCCAGTGAGGAATAACATGAGGAGAAATATCCTAATTTCTCCTTGTTAATTGGTCTTTCTATGCGTGGTGCACTCTATAGCACACTGGGAAAAAGGAAAATGTCTCTGAAGATTGTTCTGCATGGGAAGGAATACCTTTTCTGCACAAAAACAATCCAGCCCCTAACGCAGGCTTCCTTGCACTATGACGCAAGGGTGCCTGTGTTGGCGCTAGTAAATCTCAAGTGATGGAGAGGGAAGAGGAGCCCCATATCTTCGTAGAAATTTAACTTTTCAGCTCTCTCCCATTCATGCAACAACTTGCCTTGCTGCATTGCATGAATTTTAAGCAATCTGCCCCTAAATGTGCTATACAGCTAAAATGTTAACCAAACTTAATGAAAATCTCATTATTTGATGAAAATGTTTTAAATAATGTTTATGAAAAGAGATTGCATGGACAAATAAAGGTTACATTCCTGTTCAGATCACTAGATGGCACTCAAAGATTATAAAATCCATTCTTGACACTCCTAGAGGTCTTATACCACTTCAGTACACACTAGTAAAACGTTTAATCCTACTTAAAGTTCTTGGGGCATATTACCAACAACTAGCGATAATTATCGCTATGTTGGCTTAGAAGCAATATTTTTACCGCTGAGCTGTGGCGATTTTTATCGCAGATAAACCTTGGTATACCCAAGGTTTATCGCAAATGCGATAAAAATCGGCCGCAATGCATGAATATCGCTGAAAAGTCAGCGATATTCATACATTACCGAGCTAATGCGCTTAGCCATGTTATCCACCTCCCATTGGATAACATGGCTAAGAACTGCTCAGGGCAGGTGTTAGCTTTTGGAGATATTCGCGCTTAGCGCGAATATCTCCAAAGTTGGTAATAGGAGATAGCGATGTTAGCGACTGTTTCCAGTCGCTAACATCTTGGCACGCCCACTTTGCATGTCATTAGTGATAAATATCACTGACATACAAAGTGGGGCCCAAGATGGTCGCTATCTCCTACTAGCTGTCGCTAACTGGTGTTAGCGACAGCTAGGTAATAGGGAGATAATTCTATCTACGCTTTCTTGGCTTTTAAAGCCAAAAAAGCGGAGATAAACCCCCTTGATAATATGCCCCCTTGTGCGGTGAAAAATGTCACTGAAACATCTGTGACTTTGCATACCTATTAAACTTCATTTTCTAATCACATGAAACAAACAGCAGAGCTTAATTCGGCAACCAATTGCCATGAGTTATACTGTAAGAAAATTCTGATTTACCCTGAATTTCCTAGACACAAATCCTATGGTCCTACTGCTACATGTATACTAACTAGCAGCCTAGAGAATGTGTCACTTAACACGAGGTCAACAGTGATCAGAAGACAAGATAATATGAAGCTCTGCAGTGGAAATTAATTTAATTCTAACAGCAGGAATCACACCCGACTGTGATAACATGGTGTTGGACCTGTCACTCGTCAGGTAGCATTTCACTAATCATTTAGCTTTTTTCTGCCTGGGTTTTGTTCATTCTTTTGTGTGGCATTGAGGCTCTGGTCACTTTCACTGGCATCTATTGTAATTAAATTCATTAACAGGCTATCATTGCTGGCCGCTGTGTATGTGCACCCACTCCTATGGTGCCCATGATTGCTTGTGCAGCCTGCAATCGCAGGCCTATGGGTACGCACTGACACCCGTATTAGTTCATCTGGTGTTCAGTCGGCTGTGGCAGACTTGGCCAGGCACCTTGCACCCCTTGTTCTGGGGACTATAGGGCGATTCACAAAGGTAAAGCTAGAGTAAAGTGTAACTTTACAACTTTCCTTATTCACAAAGGGTATTTAGTACTCTTATATGCCCGTTGTGATTACCAAAAGTTGTAAAGTTAGACTTTCGTCTAACTTTACCTTTGTGAATCAGGACCTCAGTGTCCAACCTGCCATTGCAGATTGATGTGTGTTCTAGCGCAAATGCACCCAGTAGTCAGGAATACCTGTTTCTGCTTTCAATACCTATAAGGCTTGCTCTTTCCGTAGGTTACATGTGAAAGTAGTTGACAATACATCAGGTTGCACTAGTGGATTGCAGCGGAGCAGCCTCGTATATCGTATATGACTTTGTGAATAACAAAAGTTGTAAAGTTAGACTTTTGTCTAACTTTACCTTTGTGAAACAGGACCTCAGTGTCCAACCTGCCATTGCAGGTCGGCGTGTGTTCTAGCGCAAATACACCCAGTAGTCAGAAATACCTGTGTCTGCTTTCACTATCTATGAGGCTTGCTCTTTCCATATGTTAACATGTGAAAGTACATCAGGTTGCACTAGTGGATTGCAGCGGAGCAGCCTCATGATGTTTTCTATCAATCGATTCCCCATTCCAGACCCTTTTCCAATACTAAAGGTGCATTTGGCATACCTTGCTTTGAAATGCCACTTATAGAATATGGACATTTCTATGCTTTAAGAGTCTGTATGCTTTGGTGCCTAGCTCCATTGACACCAGGGGCCAGGGGAGCACATCTCTACATTCCCCAGCAGCAGCCATAAACCATGGGCATACAATGGGAATGACTGACCTCTGTCATTTGACGTTCAGGTGGAATAGATTGGAGAGAGTATTTTTGACACGTAGCCTCTAGAGACTGGATAATTGCACCACTAAAAAACAAGATCTTCATCCCCTGGCTCCAAGGCAGACAGGCCTACAAATTAGGGGAGATATCTGTGGTTCAAAGGGAAACCTCTAAACCACTCCTAAATCCAAAGACACACAATATTATAACTACAGGTGAAAACCTTCAGCAAAGGGTGAGATACACTTGTGGGGAAACATGACCGGAGAAACCAGACGGCATGATGCTCAGTGTCATAGGACTCTGTCGCATTACTACCATTAAAGAAGACAATCTGCCCTTTCTGAATTGTGGCTGGCCTAGGCTGAAAGACCTACTGAAGTGTGGCACCCTGAAGAGTGTTCTCAAGGACCATGTCGGCAGGTGTCCTGTTCTTTCAGAGATCTCTTGGTCATCAAAGATCTGCTGCGAGGGACCTGAGCAATTTACCTGACATCAGAAGAGCGGTGCTCTCTCAAGGGCTCACATCAGCTACTGAATCCCAACTGGTAGCATGGTGTGAGCATGCAACAAAGCCCCAGAAATCTTGTCCTTATCTAAGGCATGTGGTTCCTGTACTGCAGGGGCCCTGACACTCATAACCATCTTGTTGGTGGTGGGAAGATTCACCTGTTGTAGAATCCAAAGTGACCCGCTTCTTCAATTGTGCTGCATATCTCTCATGCAGCACCCAGACTGCATGCTCATTGCAGGCGGTTTCTGAATATTGAGGTGTGACACTTGAAGGTGAGGGTGTACCCCTAGTAGCGTTTACATTCTAGCTTATGTGGCTCTGCTGAACTTGCGCCTGTGTGTATGAGACCAGACTAGTCTAGTGCAACCTGTATTATTGAGCAACGGACATTGCGCCATCTTTTCAGGGAGGCATGGAATTTGCAACTCTTCACTGTGTGCAACTGGAATTGCCTGGTGCAACCCATATTAGCGTGCTCCGGTCATAGTGCCTCATTTTCCAGGGAGATATGGAATTTACAACTCTTCCTGGTTGAGACCTGATGTGTCAGGTGCAGATCATACCATCACCCACCAGACGCTGTGCCCAGATTGCCTGAGCATGACCCTGATCATCATGTGCCTGTCAGGATGCCTCTTCAAACAGAGAGGCTGCCCTGTGTTACTCCCCATTTGTCGGTTGTTCCCTTTTCAACCCTCATTGAGGCGGAGCAACAGCCCTTTCTACACCAGTCCTATCCCAAAGACATCTTAGTGCCAAGCAATAGCAAGAGAGATTTACTGGGCTGCAGGTATGCTTTTGAGGCAGTTAGGACATGGGTGAAGAGACTGGGTGACTTCACTGTGTTTTAAGACCTGTCAGTGAACTTTCTGAGTGAATGCTAAACTGCCCGTGTTTACACTTAACTCCTAATTAAAATCTACTACATATTCCCCCTGCTTCCCATGGACCCAGACTTAGTGGTAGTAGTAATTTGTAATTTATTGTACAGTTAATTAAAAATCACAATAAAAAACATTTGGATATTAAAAATACATATATCAACCTTGTCTCTCTATACTTAAACGTTTAATATTCACTTTTTCATGTAAGCGTATTGATGTTGTGCTATGGACAAGAGTAATATCTGTCTCAGTTCCCTTATCCATACAATCCTTTCAAGTATATAAAAGTATGGAAAAGGTGCTTTGTGCTTCAGGTTACCTTTTCAAACCACTGTAAAATGAGTAAAAACAAAATAAAGTGCTTGTACTTCAAAGTGTAAAACATGAGTTTGACAAAACAGGCCCGCTTGCAGGTTGCTGTTAACGTGCACAATAAGAGTATGCTAGCTGCTTGCTATTCCGCTTTTGCCTCTTGTTGGTACGTTAATCTTCCAGCCACTAAATCGAAGTACTTCGTAAGTCAGCAGTTTAGCTGGATCTCTTCTGGGTTAAAACACAGTTTTGCAGCATGCCTGCAGGTCCTGATGCCCTTCTGATTCCATATTGCTTGAAGTAAGGAGCGCCTTATGTCTATCAATCTTGGGCAGAAAAAAATAATGTGTATTACGTCATCATTCCCGGTTCCATAACGATGACAGGACTGCTCTTCGGGTCTCCTTTTCCATGGTGCCAGGTGAGGGAGAATTGGTAAAATGCAAAAATGCTACTTTAAAAATATTTCTTTTATCTTCTGTTTAACTCCCTCTTTCAAGTAAGCTTGTGGCATACGAGCTTTATAGTCATTCAATACTATCCATCCATGAGCCCTCTTGGCCAGAGTTTCCTTGCCCTCTGTTATGGATATAATTGTTGTTACTTTGGTTACAACCTTTTTAAAGCTCTTATGGTCTGTGGAGGATTCCCAGAGGTTGGTCAGTTCAAGGTTTTCAAGTGATTCCAACAGATACTCCCTTGTCAGTGATTTCCCCCGAACAGTTCAGAGATGGGCATTATGAAATCCTTGATCTGCGCCTCTGATCTTATGCCAACTTTTTATATAAGCACCCCTTCTTTCCACTGTTTGTTTCTGAAGACCAAATTTGAGGTCTATTTGGGCAGGTGACACATAGTTAGGGGGCTGAAAGTTTGCTCTATATGTGCTACTAATTATTTTATCTAGGACAAGCGCACCTTTCCCTTGCATTGGTTTGCTCCCATATGTGAGCATTGGCTGCAGTCGTGCTCTGATCACTTGTAATAGAGGGTCTAGTGATCAGTCTGGTAGAACTTTCTTCAGGGGCTTCATTGCAAGATAAATTGTGGTGCTCTTTCGATGTAGGGCCTCTTGTTGAGGGTTATACGAGCCTCTGCTATCCAGGTACTTGTAGTTAGTTACCTGGTCCAGGCTCCACCCTTCCAGGGCCCACAAATGTATCTTCGTCTTATTGTAGTTCACTGTCATAATTTTTGTTTTGTTGAAAATAATGCTTAATGTGTTATGTTGCAAAAAAGTATTAGTGGTGTCCAGAAGGTGTGGAATGCAATTGGGGTCCGGCTTATTAAAAACAAGTTGTCCGCATAAAGGAGATTGGACAGAAAAATCTTTCCCAATCTTGTGGCATGTGATGTGGTGTTGTACAATTCCCCTGGAAGGTGTGCTAAGAAGAGGTTGAACAGCATGGGAGCTAGAACACAACCTTGTTTTAGGCCTTTGGAGGTGTTAAATCGTCTTGAGAGGTGAGTCCTGGCACCCAGCTTGTTCTTCCGAAGGACCCAGACTAAGTGTGACTTCTGCATCGTGCTGCTTAGGGATTGGTGTCAGTACAACGCGGATTTTTACATCGCATTCCGTTACAACGGAATTTTTACAACGCAGGATCCATTACAACGGATGCCATTACAACGCATGGCATTACATAGCAGATGGTATTACAACGCATGGCATTACATCGTAAGTATAGGTAAGTATACCTTTTTTTAAAAATGTTATTAAGTTAATTTAATTAATTTAATTTAATTAATTTAAATAAAATACATTTTAAAATAGCCATTAATTTAATTTAATAAAATAATATCTATTTAATAAATTTAATTTTAATAAAAAATGGGAATAATTTAATTTAATTAAAATAATAAAATTAACTTAATGTACATATTTTTATAATTGATATTAAATTAAATTAATTGAAATACTGTATTTAATTTAATTTAAAAATGTAATTATTGAAATAAAATTAATTTAATTTATTAAATATATTTTAATAATTTAAAAATGGTAAATATAATTTAATTAACCCAAAACACAAACCCCTGTACCCCAAAACCCAAACCCTGCCCTAAAACCTAAAACCACCCCTGTACCCCAAAACCCAAACCCTGCCCTAAAACCTAAAAACACCCCTGTACCCCAAAACCCAAACCCTGCCCTAAAACCTAAAAACACCCCTGTACCCCAAAACCCAAACCCTGCCCTAAAACCTAAAAACACCCCTGTACCCCAAAACCCAAACCTTGCCCTAAAACCTAAAAACACCCCTGTACCCCAAAACCCAAACCTTTCCCTAAAACCTAAAAACACCCCTGTACCCCAAAACCCAAACCCTGCCCTAAAACCTAAAAACACCCAAACACCCCAAAACCAAAACCCTGCCCTAAAACCTAAAAACACCCCTGTACCCCAAAACCCAAACCCTGCCCTAAAACCTAAAAACACCCCTGTACCCCAAAACCCAAACCCTGCCCTAAAACCTAAAAACACCCCTGTACCCCAAAACCCAAACCCTGCCCTAAAACCTAAATACACCCCTGTACCCCAAAACCCAAACCCTGCCCTAAAACCTAAAAACACCCCTGTACCCCAAAACCCAAACCCTGCCCTAAAACCTAAAAACACCCCTGTACCCCAAAACCCAAACCCTGCCCTAAAACCTAAAAACACCCCTGTACCCCAAAACCCAAACCCTGCCCTAAAACCTAAAAACACCCCTGTACCCCAAAACCCAAACCCTGCCCTAAAACCTAAAAACACCCCTGTACCCCAAAACCCAAACCCTGCCCTAAAACCTAAAAACACCCCTGTACCCCAAAACCCAAACCCTGCCCTAAAACCTAAAAATACCCAAACACCCCAAAACATATACCTCAGTACCCCAAAACATATACTCCTATACTCATACTTATTTAAAAAATTACTTAAATTAATAAATTTAATTTATAATATTTAAAAACATAAATAAATATTTTTAATTTATTTTTATTTATAATTAATAATAATTAAATCAATTATATAATATTAAATAAAATAAAAAAAAATTATATACTTAGCAATACTTACGATGTAATGGTATGCGTTGTAATACCATCTGCTATGTAATGCCATGCGTTGTAATGGCATCCGATGTAATGGATCCTGCGTTGTAATAGCTGCGTTGTAACAGCATTACGACATAAAAGTTGCGTTGTAAGTGATACACACCGCTGCTTAGTATCTGTGAGGCGGTGCTGGTTATCTTCTATCTGGTGTATAGGACAATCAGGGTGAACTAGAAGGTGGCTGGGGTCATGGAGTCTGCAGGTTGTTTTGTTATACATTGACCTTCTGGGTACCAGTGGCTCGGCAGTAGGGTGCTGAGTAAGCATGGGCGAATTTTGCGAATCTCGCGTTCGCGAATTTTGCGGATTTGCGAACTCGCAATCCGCAAAATCCGCGAATTCTCGCGAATTTGCGGATTTTTTTTTTTTGTGTTTGCGCGGGTTTCTGCCAGTTCGCGAGGGTTTTGTACAATGTCGCAAATTGCGAACTTACCTGTCGGGTCGCAAGTTTCGCGAACTTGTTGTTTCTACGTGTCCAGCCTGTTTGGGACACTCTTCTTCATCACTGCCACTCTCTGTCACCACTGCCACTCTCTGACTACTCATGCCACCCTCTGGCCCACCCATGCCACCCTCTGTTTCATCACAGCACCCTCTGGTTGTCCAGTCAGTGTACAATATTGTGGCAACGCAAGCACACCTTCCCTGCCTCAAGTGACCTGAATTAATTTGGGGCTGATTAATGTGTCACAGAATATTTTTTTAGCTGGCACCTGCTTCCTTAGTGCTTCCTGATTAGTGATCTTTTGCACTTGCTAAGTGCTTTCATTGTTGCAAAATTAGTTACAACACCTGCCCTGGCCCAACTGACAATAATGAATTAGGGGCTGATTAATGGATTTGAACTGCCAGCCTGGCTCCTGCTTGTCTCCCTTAGCTGTAATTCAGGACCTTTGTGGCATATGTGTAACTATTCTGAGGTTCAGAGCAGGGTCACATAATAGTTGCAACTGGCAACTGAACTCTGGAGGGGCCCCTCAGCAAGCACTACAGGAAATGGCTACTAATGATGAGCCTGAACTTTTGAACCTGGTAAGTAGTTTCAGTTTTGCTAAGATCGTATTTCTGCAATTTTGCACTTATTCGCGGGGCGGGAAGTTGTACTGGGAAGCCGGGAACTCACGCGAACAGTGCGAGCAGTGCGAGCAAAATCCGCTGCTCGCCGATTTGCGGATTTTGCGGGAGATTCGCGAATCTCGCGGATTGCGAATTTACCGAAAATCCGCAAAATCCGCGAGCGAAACGGATTTTCCGCCCATGCTTAGTGCTGAGTGTGTATGTGTGCAAGAGCGTTCTGTGCAGACCATGCTGGATACCTGCTGCATCGTGTAGTAGTTGGCAGTGAGTGTTTGTGAGCAGAGTGATAGTCTGCAGAACGCCTGTGATTCATTTCACTGGCCATCGGTGCCGCTCTAAACGTTGAATTCATGCCAAAAGCACAATAGATTTGGCATTAGATTTACCTGACCTGGCTCCGGCCAGCTTTAATGCCAAAACATGTTCTCATTTTGTGTATGTACATATAATTGATATAATTGTGACCCAGGGTGTATCCTATAACTGTACGGGACTGTATTGTCAGGATTTCTAGAATGGGCTTGGGGTGGACAGTGTATTGTACCACTCTCTGTGGGGAGAGTTAATTGTTCCCAGTGGGCATACTATTGATATCATAAACATGTGAGTGGGCTTAATACTGCTAGATATTAGTCCAGATGTGTTTTATGCCCAGAAGGACCTGATGTCCACATTATAATGATTGAATATGTATGTTAAAAACAAACGTTTTTATATACATACGTTTCTGAAGCCCAGTGTATTTATCGCGTGTGACTTCTGTGCCTTTGCCTTACACATAGCCTCTGAATTAGGACTGACTACTCTGTGCCAAGCTACCCAAGGGTGAGCACAGGTTATACAACATGTATAATCTGTCACCATTGAAGGGATTGGTAGGTTCTGCCTGGCTGGAGCATCCCTTTAGTCAATCAAAAATTGCCAGTTTCAGCACACGGGGTGCAGAGCACTGATAAAAAAATGATCAGCTCGTCTGATATTTTTAATATCAGCATTAATTATAACAGGAGAATCAGATAAAGAAGGAAGCATAAATTACACTCCAGTGATGCATATACGGTTAAAAGAGAACACAGTGGGCTGTATAACATAGTGAACAATGCGGGGAGCCGCAGTTTGGGGCCAGATTTATCATCAGTTGGCGCAATGCACACCAGCAAGACAACCTGCTGTACTGTGTCGAATGGAGAAATCAACAATGTGGCATAATTAATACCATATGGCACATTCCTGCTCTCTTTTTGCGTTGGCACTCTTGCAGCTGTCAGCGCAGGTGCCCCTGGGCCATAGGGGACAGGTGGCAGCACTACAATCTGGATTGTTTCTGGAGAGGAATATCTTTCTGAAAAAAATAATCCCCAGAGGAATTTTCCTCTTTCTATATGTTTTGAAATACACATATAAATCAGAAATAATGAGGAAGAATAAAACATATTTCTCCTCATGACGCCTGTTGGGATGGTGTAGCATTTTGACACATTCCCTGGCTTACTAGTCTTATAAATCTGGAAATGGACAAAAACCATGAGCGTATGTGTGGAAACACCCAAGCTCCACCCATGGAACGACTTTCTCATGCAGAGTAATGAAAGGCAGCAACGTGCGCTGCCTTGCGTCATTCCAGATTTACTATGCGATGTAGAGCTAAGCAGGGTGGCTCTGTGAGGCCTAGTATATCTGACTTAAAGGCTTGCATCACCTGGCATGAACAAGGGCAATGCAAGACCCAAAATCTGAGTAATGGAGGTTTTTGGTTGAGTGTTGTCTTAAGTAGTTTAAGAGCTGAGCAGCACTATATAAACACTTTAGAAAGTGGTAAATGGTTGCTTGTCACAGGAACTTTCAAAGCATGTGCAACTTTTGCTGGCAATTTAGAAGTTTTTCTTGACAAATCCAATGTAAACAAATAAACATAACAATCTCCCATACAAAGTAGCATAAAGCCAAAACCATGTATAACATGGCACATCAGAACAAAATAGTAAAATCAGAACACAACACAGTAACTGCATAGTAACAAAACAAAATCACACTGCAATAATGCAGCACAAAATAACAACTATCTAAAAACGCAAAATAACACATAGCACAACAGAATGCCACACACCCAGAGCAGCCATATTTATGACCAGATTTGTGTTCTACCTGCACCACACAATGTGGTAGAACACAACTAAAAAATGTGATATATGAAGCCATGAAAGGCTACTTTGTGTGACCCTAAGTGGCTTCATAAATCTCGAGTAAGCACTGTGCAAATAGCTGCGTTAACTTACTTTGTGCTAGGGAGATGATCTAAGGGTGTTGTTTGTGAATTTCCATGAAACACCCTTGGTTTTTGATGCATTCCCAGAATTACCGCAGCTGGTAAATCGGGGAGTGTGCCAAAAATAAACCCCCCCCCCAGCAGAGGCACAACTAGAATAAATATATGTGTTTCCTTGTTTCTATGTATGCCGCATTCTGCAGTGCACATAGATAGAAAAATATGTCTCTCCGGATTGTTTTTGTGCAGAAAGGTGCCCCTCCTTGCACAAAAACAATCCTACATGCAACACAGGCACCCATGTATCATGGTGAAAGGGTGCCTGTGTTGGGGCTAGGAATATGCCCCAAGATGTGCACACATTTTCTTGTCCAGCATTATTACCTCCAGAAGCCTGTTAATATAAATCATGGTAAAAATTGTTTTTAGAAGGTGAAGCAATAATAGCGCCAGTTAAAAATGATGGCTCTAATTTATGGAATTTTGGAGTAGGGCAGGAATGGAAAGCTCTGTATTTATGCAATATAGTACATTACTGTCCTTTCTACCTACACTGGAGCTGTTTGAGCAGCCTAGCTAGCACCAACATAGACACCCGTGCACCATGGTGAAATTGTGCCCTCCATTGCATGCAGAATTATTTTTGCACAGGAAGGGACAACTAGCTGCACAAAAACAATCCTTAGAGGCAAGCCGTGTTCTTCTTTCTATGTGTGCTGCAGAAGGGAGCATGATTTTGTGAATCCAGGGCAGCATCAAAATCCATGGGTGCTTTGAGGTAAAAACCACTGCAACACCCATAGAATACCTCCTGTGTGCAGAGTAAGGTGACACAGTGATTTGTGCCACGTTGCCTTACTCAAGATTTATGAGGCCACTCAAAGTCATGCAGGGTGTTTTTGTGTGACTACATAAATAATATTGAGAGCCTTGCGTCACACATGTTCCACTTTACATGGTGCAAAATTGATGCAGGGCTCTCATAAAAAAAGCCCTGATGTGTCAACCAGCCATTAAATAAAAATGTGGATCAGCATAAGACCCCAATCTAGAGAGACCTACATTCTTTATAATCATCCAGGTTCTGCCCTTGTCTGCTCTTTATTAGGCTTACTTGATGCTATGCCATGAAGGTCTCAGCTCCCTGCCTGCAGCCTCGCTGCTGCCCTACTCACACCATCTGCCAATGTATTTCACCACCACGTTGGGGGCAAGAATGCCTATGTAGATTTGACTTGTAAAATCTCAAAATTTTATGCAATGCTCTCTTCCTTATTTGCATCACCTGTAGCATATTTATGTCCAACTCGTATGCCCTGAACCCTATTCCTCCTTTTACTACCTTATCAGTCCCAGGGCACTTCCAACCCTCTTACATGTACTATTTACTCTAATTCTGCCTATAAATTTTTTCAAAGAGCCAAAGACCACCATAAGCCACACATAAGCAAATAATAATATTTTACACTGGGAAACCACAAATAGGCAACCACAAAAGGCAAACAGACACTGGGAGGAGAACCGTGCGATAGGGACACTAACACTTCAGAAATTGATATCAGGCTGCTGACTTTTGAACACTGGTGCTGCAACAAAAGGATATAGATGTATTGACAAGTATATGGGGACACTGACACTCCCACAGGGGTACAGACACAAGACAGTGATGAGAACATGGACGTAGGAGAGCAAAATGTATTGTGAGTCATTATCATGCAGCTCTAGGGCAATCAGACAAAGAAAGTTGAAACACTGACACTGTCCATGGAGTACTGTGATTGGGTCACTGTAAGAAACTGGCTTATTGTTTGAGTGAGTGGAAGCCCCACTCAGCAAACAAGCACAATCCTGGTCAGAGCGATCCACAAACATTCACTAAAGTAATATGTGCTTCACCCTCTGGTAGCTTGGCACAAAAGCAGTCAGGCTTATCTTAGAGGCAATTGTAAAGTATCTATGCAGCACACAAACAGTAACAAAGTGAAATTTCCCATACAAATTAAGCACATTGTAAGAAATAAAATAATACCAGAACTACAATAATTCAATCAATAGAAACAGAGATATTCAAATTTAAATTTTTGTCTGCAAATAGAACCTATCAACCAATAGTGCTACTCATGATCATCTGGCTAAGCTAAATCAGAGGAAAGTCACATGTTGAGGTCTACCACAATGGAGAGGGGATCAGATGCAGGATGCAGGTTAGTTCTGCTGAGCAATTCCTGCATAAAGTGTTCAGTACACGTTGGAGGAGACTGCAAGGTGGAGGCTGTAAATAGCAACAGTTGCAGCTGTAGTGCAAAGAGCAGATCAGCTGTTGTGAATAGTCATCTCTGTATTGTGATGAATCAGTCAAGCATCACAGATGGTCAATACTGTAGCTTCACATTGGACGTTGTCGCAGTTGTCATTGCTCTAGCGTGCGGGGCAGATTTAGTGTTGTTGGTCATCAATGGCAGTCGCTGTTGATGCAAAGAGCAGATCTTACTGAAGCTTTGAATTGACGGTCGTCAAGGGTTGTGGGCTCTTGAGACGATCGGGTCCGTTCACAGTCAAGAGGGGCCCAAACTTCAGGGTTTTCACCTTTTCTTTAGGATAAGTACCCTGTTAGCAGGGGTCCAGGACCCTTAGAGACATTCCTTGGGGTTCAGGGGCATCTTCAGGTGAGACCATCACGGCTCAAGCTGGTCCAGTTGTTGGTCCAAGCGGGTCCAGTTGCAGTAGGTCAACTGAGAAGTTGCAAGGAGGCCTCTGAAGCTTGTTGTGTTCCTGTAGCTCACATAAGAGGTCACCCAACTGGCCCTTGGAGTCACTCTGGCTGGTCTGGAATCAAGGAAGCAGGCTCAATCTTCCTTTTCAGACAACAAGCCAGCCCTTCAAGCAGCAAGGCAATCATCTGGCTGTAACTTGCATAGGTCCAGGAGTGGTCTAAAGAGTGGCTCTGGAGGTTAAAAGCTGTTTCAGATATAAAAAGTGCATTTTTCTAATAGTGTCTTTATCAGAATTCTAGCTTAAAATCCGACTTTACCATTGAAGAGAATTTAAAATTACAATTCCTTTCAGTGTAAGCAGCAAATCTCCATCTGCTTCCCAGACAATCTTAGCAGGCATTATATGCAATAAGGTAGCCCATTGTTAGTCAATGAGAGAGATGGGCCTTAAAACTGTGGAAAAAGACTGTATGAGTTTTTAACTGACAGGACATGTGAAACTTAAGCACACATGTCCTACCTTTAGGGACTACCTTAGCTGTGACTTATAAGTACTAAAAGGACAGTTTAGCACTAGCAAAAGATGTCTTTAGCCAGGGGTCAAAATGGCAGGTTAAAACTGCACTAAAGGCTGCAGTGGCAGGCCTGAGACATGCTTTAAAATACTACTTTAATGGGTGCCACTGTGAGTGTGCAGGTCCCGTAGCAGCATTTAGTTTCCAGGCCCTGGGTACATATATTACCACTTACCATTTACTAGGGACTTACAAGAAAATTAAATGTAGCCCAATTGTATTATGTTTTAAGGAGAGGACACAATCGGTTTTGCATTGGGTAGCAGAAGTAAAGTGCATAGATCCCTAAGGCCAATAAAAACAAATTCAGCGAGGGGCGTGGCTAGCAGCCGAGAGAGATGGCTGCTGCCTGAACGAGCTCTAGCCCATCCACAGCACCCTGAAGGAAATACGGCCATTAAAATCTGAGTTTACAGCCCATAATTAAATGGAAAGATATCGGAAGCCCCCCCCATGGTAACGGATTGTGCTTTGTGGGGCCCGCACCTCTGGGATGGCTAAATAGCACCACCGAAGTTTGGGGTGCCGGAGCAGAAAAGATGGCGGCGGCGTCCCACGGAATGGACGGCCCTGAGAGATCGGCACCAGCGGTACCCCTTACATGCGGCAATTGCGACCCTGGGCTGCGAGACTCCAGCAGAGAGCTGGAAAGCAGGCAGATACGATTCGGAGCGGCAAGGAGACCTATCCCTTATGACACCTGGTGAGAGGCAACGACGGCTTGGGGGTGAGGCAGTAACTGAGGCCCCGGCTCTGGGGCCTAGCTGGAACCAGTGGCTGAGGTCGGAGTGATGGCCGCATGGGAGGATACTGATCTGAGCGGCCTCTGAAGTTACCGAGGTGCCCCTGCAGGTACCGAACGCATGAGCGGTGGGGAGTGGAAGACTGGCTGAGGGAACATCGGGCCCCACGGTGAAAGAAAATTTGGGTGCTAAGCGTTGCCGGGGGACAGCTGAAATTGAGGCCCCAGCTTTTGGGCCCATTCCGGATGCTTTCTATGCGAGGGGAAAGACACGGCCCGACCTCACAAGCCAGTCCAGAACTAGCTACAGATTTCAATTAAAATTAAAGACTGGAGGCTTGATCCCGACTGCGGGGCCTGGTGCTGCTGCTGTCTGATAGGAGCTATAAACATCGAGGAGTCCTGTCTTCTCCACGTGGCCAAACGGAGCTGCGCCACTGTCTGTTATAAATTGCTACTCAACCCGCCTGGGCCAGTGTGGGATATACTGGCCGCTTCTGCCTATACATGGGGCGGATGGCCCAGGAGACTTCATTGGAAGCTAGTGTGCGGCCCATTATGAATAAGACGTGACATTGGAATGGATGGATGATATTGAGCTTGGCCACGATTAGACCAGCTACTATATTGATACCTGGGGATACTGCGTCTTCAGGCTGCAGCTATATCACCAGTGGAGAGGTATGACAAGAGACTAGACCACGTGCAGATTAACCACAGTCCTAGGTGAAGAGTGTTGAAGTGAACCTCTCCGTCCGCCTACCAGTGAGACTCGTACCGCAATCCTGAAAATGGGGGCAGAAGGCAGGGGGTCAAAGTCTAGCACCCAGAGGCAATTGGCGAAATTTGCCTGGACCAAGGGAGGAGAAAAGGGTGACTTACCGGGATCAGAGACGGAAGCAATGGGGGAGACGCCGCCATCTGGTCCGGAGCCAACTCTCCATGATGTTATGGCAGCCATTGGTGGAATGCGCACTTCAGTGGACTCAGTCACTGTAGAGGTATGGCTCCTCAGAGCTGACTTCAAAAAAATGGATGAGAAGGTGAAGGAGATCAAAATAGTGACGACTGTCCTGCGGGAGGACACCTCGGGGCTCCAGCGTCAGATGTTGGAGATGGAGAAAAAAACAGGTCAGAATGGCGCAACAACTGGACGAGTATGAAGGGAGGGCCCGCAGAAATAACATTTGTATCCTAGGTGTTCCGGAACGAACAGAGGAGCCGGCTGCAGATCTCTGTGTGGAGGACTTAATCTCGAAACACCTGAAACCTAAAAAGCTGTCCAGTTATTTCTCTATAGAACGGGCCCATAGGATTCCGGGCGGGTGACCTAGGCCTGGTGCACTCCCAAGGCCACTGATCGCCAGTGTTTAACTTTCGAGACAGAGACATCATATTACAAACATCTAGGTCCGGCCCTCCCCTGTTATAGACAACTATGAAGTGACTTTTTTCCCTGACTTCACAGCTAAGGTCCAGGCGCAAAGGAGGAGTTTCCAAGCAGTTAAAAAAGAACTGAGAGACAGGGAAATCAAAGATGCAATGCTTTTCCCAGCAAAACTGAGAATAGAACGGCATGGAAAAACGTGGTTCTTTGACTCGCCGGATGCAGTCTGGAACTGGATGAAGGGCTGGACTACTGTGGGGGGCCGGAACCGAAATCGCCATGACGTAACTGTAAAGAGGAATGGTACTCCCATGGAGACGGCGGCGATGGAGGCCATGATGGAGTCGAGTGGATTGGAGGATCAGAAATGATGCCGCTCTGTGTACTATTATGGGGCCCAATATTGCATACATACGCAAGTAGTGGGAGAGTGGGAGGGGAGAGCTGGCGATTCTATTGCTTTGTAGACATACTTTGTTCTGATATGCTCGGGGTATATAACGTGATTTAATTCGTTGACTGTAAAGATATGCCATGATATTGTTTAATTTTTCATACTGGACTAACAGCTGTGATTCTTTGGATGAAACTATAAAAAGTCCGTGGATGGGGGGACAGTTCCCTCAGGGTTTATAGCATGTTTGAGGGAGATAGCTGCACTCTGCCAAGTTTAGGGGAGGGTAGTTCTAAATCCACAGGCAGGGGAGCAGGGAGGTGGGTAGAAAGGGTCACTGGGGGAGACATAAGGGGATGGAGGGGTGATTGTTCTGCTTGCCAACAGAGCGAAGAGGTGGAAAGAGGTGAGAGTGGTGTGAGAAGAAGTTTTTTATGTCTTTTTCAGGGTTTTGTTGTTTTAAGTTCAGGGCAAAGACTCGAAGTAGATACACGTGATATCACTGACAGGGTGCGTAACATTGGGGATGGTTTGAAAAGCTGTATTGCCAATGGCGGTAGAAAGAAAATGTTGGTGTGCAACAGTACTGGTACTGATGTCCCCTCTAAAACCCTAGTGTCTCCCATGACTCTACTTACTTGGAATGTGCACGGGTTGGGGGATAAAATCAAAAGAGGGCTCTTGCTACAATATTTAGGATGCTCCGCACCAGCAGTTGCATTATTACAAAAAACACATCTGGTGGGTTTCACTTGTAATGATATGGACCGCTGGGCGAACAAAATGGTGGCACACTCAGAGTTTTCAACAGGTTCTAGAGGGGTTGGTATATTGGTGCGTAAGTGATTCCCACTAATCATACATCACACCTGGACGGACACACAGGGGCGATTTGCTGCCATATCATGTCAATGGGTGGGAAGACGATTCAATATTGTATCGGTGTACATCCCCCCTGCCCTACCCTCAGTGGCCTTCCCGGCCCTCAGCACATTCTTATTGAGCTTACCAGAGGGAGAACTACTTATGGGGGAGATTTTAATGCAGTCGTGGATGGGGCAACGGACCGCTGGCCCTGCAGAACAGTAGGGACGGGTAGCTCCCAAATGAACGTTTTTTTAGATGCATTGGGTCTCACAGATGGGTTGAGATACAGACACCCTATGGAACGCAGTTACACTTTTCAATCAGGAGTACATAATAGTCTTTCCTGCATTGATTATTTTTTTATCTCCGCAGACAGTCTTCCACACTTGGTGGAGGCGGAGATACGTCCTAGGGGCATATCCGATCATTCACCTGTCTCTATACCCTATACGTCACACATTAAGGTTAGGAAACAGATTTTCCCTATCGCTCCTGGCTATTTACAGGTCCCTAAAATCCGAAAGGACATAATTACAGTCACAAAGCACTATTTCCAAGACAAAGTGAACACTGCACAATCCCCAGGTATTATATGGGAAGCATAGAAGACCGTATTAAGAGGTCAAGCTATTGCCTCAATAACGGGTCATAGACGGGCGGCAAGGGGCAAGTTGGATACGATTGAGGCTGATTTGGCTGCACTCCAGACACAACACGAGCTTAACCCCACTGCAGAGACAGCCCCGTCTTAAGCAATGCGAGCTTAAAGAATTCCATGGGGAACAAGTTAAAACGATGGCTCCAGACTACGAGGCATATCGTTTACGAAGTAGGAGACAAGGCGGTCAAACTTTTGGCCTGGTTAGATAAGAAGGAAAGGGCACAGAGGACAATTGCGCAACTCTGCACCCCGGCCGGGGCGGTTGTCACGACCCCTGCAGACATAGTAGACACCCTTGCTGACTATTTTGAACGATTTTAAGACTGACAAAGTCCTTGCCGCTGTTCACTCTTTGCAGTCAGGAAAGGCCGTGGGACCTAACGGGATCCCCATTGAACTTTACAAGCGCATGTCTGATTTAACAGCCCCACATCTCCGTACAATGTTTCTGAACAGCCTGGAGACAGGGGAATTGCCACATGACCAGCGAATGGCTACAATAATTGCAGTGCCAAAACCTAACAAACCCCCCGATGAGTGTTCCTGGTACCGTCCAATATCCTTACTTAACGCGGAGGCCAAGATTCTGGCTAGGTTGATTGCCAATAGGCTAACCCCGCATCTTGAGACACTGATACACCCGGACCAATCTGGGTTTATGCCCAACAGGAACACCGCTCTTAATTTGCGAAGAGTCCACGTGGTGATGGCACGTATATTTAATCTCTGTGATCCAGCAGTCATCCTCTCTCTGGATGCTCGAATGGCATATGACAAGGTAGAATGGCCTTATCTGTTCGCTGTCCTCAAGCATCTCGGTTTTAGACCCAAATTCTGTGCATGGGTTAAGTTATTATACTCACGGCCCCTGGCATATGTTGTGGCTAACAGCCATACTTATAGAAATTTCCCACTGGGTCGCGGTACACGCCAGGGATGCCCGTTGTCCCCTTTGCTTTTTGTGTTGGCGTTATAGCCATTGGCGGCCTGGATTCGATGGGACCACATGATCAAGGGGCTACGCTGGACCAAAATATGGGAAGACCGCTTATCGTTGTATGCGGACAATATCCTTCTATATTTAACTTCCCCCAGATGATCAATTATAGTGCTCCTTGATATTTGTAACATTTTGGACGGGTCTCCGGATATAACATCAACTGGTCCAAATCTGTTCTGTTGATTCTTAGGCCCCCCGCCCCCCACACCTCCCGGCAGACTGCCCCCTAAAGATCACGGAAGAGCCTTTTAAATATTTAGGGATCTGGGTGATGCCTAGCAAGAGTGCTTTCCTCCGTCATAACTTGGAGCCCCCTCTTGAGCGATTCCATAACAATGTGAAGCATTGGCATACTTTGCCCTTGACCCTATTTGGTAAGGCTGCCTTATATAAAATGATGACACTCCCCCGACTGCTATATATTCTTGAAAATACCCCATTCCCTGTCCCCCTGAAATATTTCAAATTGATCGATGCACTGGTTTTGGGATTACTCTGGGGTGATAAACCAGCATGCATATCGCGGACTAAGTTAATTAGGGACTGGTACGATGGTGGGGTGGCCCTCCCAAACATTCAGTTATACTACTGGGTGGCCCAATTAAAAATAATAAACCAGTTGTTGCCCGTACCCCAGACGGAACCAGCATTTCAGGCAGATAGGTATGAGTAGGGCGGGGCTGGTGTGCTTGCAGCACTATATGATAAAAGAGGCGCCTCAGCCCTTGTTGGTCCAACAGCACACACAGTTAGCCTTTGCTATGTGGCCCAGACCCATCTTAAATGTAAAGATATTATTACCCCAATGACACTGCTTTGGTCTTCGCGGCGACTAGGTAAACTTGGCAATAGTAAAGGCTTCAGGACATGGAATCTAATCGGAATTTCCACGGTGGGAGACTTATAGAAAAGGGGGGCCATCATGACGTTTGAGCAGCTCCGAACTCAATACGATTTAGCACCCACCGAGAGGTTCAGGTACTTACAATTAAGCCATGCCCTGGGGTCCCTTGTTCCACCTGGTGCAGATATACCGGAATCCACCCTGCTAGAAGACAGGCTCCTAACTGAACACATGCCCAAAAAAGCTACCTCCTTTGTATACCGTAAACTAATTAACAACCTACTGGACCCAACCCTGAAATTAAAGAACACTTGGTCTATTGACTTAGGCGAATTCGACAAGGCAGACTGGCAGATGGCGCTATCCTCCCCTCGTGAGGTGGCCATACCGTCCAGACTTCGACTTGTACAACTCAAGATATTACACCGAATATACTACACTAGGACTACACTTCACAAGCTAGGGAGAGCCGCACACCATTATTGTCTGAGAGGGTGTGGGGAGGAGGGAACGTTCTTGAGTTTGAGTTTGAGTTTAAAACATTTATTGAGCGCGCGTACACCTGGCGGTTTCATGGCGCTATGAGGTACTGAGCCCTAGAGGGTAGGGAAGTCGGGGAAGATGAGGAGGGGTGGATTATGAAGGGAAGGCTTGTGAAAAAAGAAAGGTTTTTAGGGTCTTTCGGAAGTGGGAGTATTGAGTGGAAGATCTGAGGTGGACAGGCAGAGAATTCCAAAAGGCGGGGGCAAGTGTGGAGAATTTCGTGCCCCCCCACTTTTTACGTCTGAAGCGTGGGACTGCCAACAGGTGTTGGGAAGATGAGCGAAGTTCCCTGGCGGGGGCATATGCCTTGATTTCTGCAGAGATAAAGGCGGGAGCTGTGCCAGCCTGGGCTTGAAAGGTGATACATCCCATCTTAAACTGGACTCGTTCCCGAATAGGGAGTGAGTGGAGGGACTTTAGGAGAGGCGTAGCATGATGGAATTTGGCCAAGTTGTAGACCAGGCGGGCCGCCTGGTTTTGAACCAGCTGTAAACTTCGCATGCTATAGGCGGGCATACCGCAATATAGAGCATTTCCATAGTCCAAGCGGGAGACCACCATTGCTAGGACAATGAGTTTAAGGGCAGAGAACGAAAAAAAACGGGAAACTTTGCGGATGGTGCGAAGAGAAAGGAAAGAAGAGGACACCACCGAACTGACCTGGGAGTGCAGGGTGAGTTGGTTATTCAGTTTGATCCCTAACGTTTTTACGGAGGAGGAAGGGGATGGAGGGGGACCTAGTGAGAGGGGCCAGAAGAGAGAGGTCCAGGGACTGGAGCAACCACCTGTCAGAATCAACTCAGTCTTATCTGGATTTAACTTTAGGTGGTTGTAATTCATCCAGTCCCGGATGAAGATCATGGTGGACTGAAAATTCACCATGGACTCTGGGGATAGGGACAGGGTGAAAATAAGCTGCAGGTCATCTGCATAGTTAAGAACGGTGACTACCATTTGGTGGAGGGCGAAAATAAGAGGGGCGATGTACAAATTAAATAAAAGGGGAGAAAGGGAGGAACCCCGGGGGACCCCGCATGGGACTTTCCGGAAGTCCGCCGAGAAGTCGCCCAGGCGTACTGCCTGGATGCGGTCCCTCAGGAAGGAGGACAGCCAGACCAGGGCCGAACCTCCGATCCCCGCCGCCCTGACATGAGAAAGTAAGATGGAATGATCAACCGTGTCAAAGGCCGAGAGGCGTGAGAGGTCGAGGAGGACCAGGGCCTGGGGATGGTTGGTGTCCATACCCTCTCTGAGGTTGTCAAGGACCGATAGCACCACTAACTCCGTGGAGTGTGCGGGGCGGAACCCCGCCTGTTGGGGGGCTAAAACCCCGCTCTCCTCCACAAAGGTGCTAAGCGTACGGGTGACATGGCGCTCTAGTACCTTCCCTAGGAAGGGCAATAATGAAATAGGGCGGTAGTTGACAGGGGCGGTGGGGTTGGCTCCGGGTTTCTTGAGGATGGGCAATATGGTGGCTGTTTTTAGGGGTTGAATAACAATGCCCTGAGACAGTGAACTGTTGAGAAGTTTGAGAGGGGGCTGCACAAAGGTGGAGTAGATATGTCTGAGGATGTGAGGGGGACAGGGATCCAGGGGTGAGCCTGATTTGACCGTCGAGAGGAGGGTAAGAAAGGCCTCCGCTGTCAAAGGGGGGAGGGATACGAGGCGAGCCTCACCTAACGGACACTGGGGGTCGACAAAAGTAGGGGGGGGGGTGTTTGCTTTGATATTAGAGGTTTTATCTAGAAAGTAGGTATTAAGGGAGTCGCAAAGATCCTGGGAAGGAGAAGGTTTGAGGGTGGTTCTGTCAGAGTAGACCAGATCGTGTACTATAGAAAAGATTTCCCTGGGCTGATTTTCAGAGGCTAAAATTTTTGAGGAGAAAAAGGCGGTCTTAGTGGCCAGAATTGCCTTTTTATACTGGGATAGGAGAACAGAGTACTGGGTTTTAAGGTTTGGGGAGTAGTCATGCCTCCAGGCCCACTCAGCATGACGTACTGAGCGTTTTAGGGTTTTGAGTTCTTCATTAAACCAGCGATTACATCATTCGGACATCTGGAAGACACCCGCCTGAGGGGAGCGACAGAGTCGCAAGCCGATAGGAGCCAAGAATTTATAGAGTCGGCTTGGGCGGAAGATGACAGTCCATCTAGGTCCGGGCTAGATGCGGAGAGTGTGACAGATAGAGCGGCCACATCCACCTTGCTCCAAGAGCGCGCCCAGGTGTTTCTGGGAAGCAGAGGCTTAGTGACTGGGTTAAGGTGTAGGGAGAAGGAAATCAGAAAGTGATCAGACCAGGTGCAAGGGGAGATAGAAAGGGAGGCTATTGGGCAGTTGAGGGACCAAATCTGATCAAGGATATGACCCTGATTATGAGTGGGAGAGTGAACGTGGGAGTCGAAGTTGAGGGAACGAAGGGTTTCTGAGAATTCTTTGGAAGTAGGGCATTCTGCAGGGTCGGAGGGCCAGAAGTTAAAGTCTCCTAACACCAATATGGAGGAGTTGTTGACCGCAAGGGTGGCCACTAGATCTTGGAACCCGGGGAGAAAGAGTTGAGAGGGCTGAGGGGGACGGTACATGAGCAGGCAGGTAAGTGGGACTCCAAAAGACGCTGAGCGCACAACTAAAAAGTCGGCAGAGCCAATGGAGGAAAAGGTTAAGGACTGAAAAGAGAACTCTCTACGAGCAATCAGTGCGACGCCGCCTCCTGATTTGCCGGAAGGACGGTCGGTGCGCAGAGCGTAGTATGTGACGGGAAGGGTAGCTAACAAAGAGGGGAGGGAGTGGTCAGCGAACCAAGTCTCAGTGAGAAATAGTAGGTCTGGTTTGTGCAGGTCTAATAACACAAAAAGTTCATGGCAGTGCTTGACTGCTGACCTGGTGTTGAGGTAATAAACGGAAAGGGTAATGGGTAAAGGGGGCGCAAGATGGGTGGAAGGAGGATCAGAGGGAAGAGGGGGGGGGACATGAGCGGAAAGAGGGGAGAGGGCACGGAGCCGTCAAACCCAATTTACCAATGTGCAAAGTCACAGAGTCCTCTAAGGGCCATGGTCCCTGGAGATAGTGAAGCTGTGCCGGTGAATATTGAATAATTTGGGCATGATGGGTCGCCCCTAGGCCCGGTCGGCCGCGGACGGGCGCAGACGGGCTTACCTTTGGCGCGCCTCCGGCGCGCAAACGTCGCGCCCGCTGCGCTCGTCTGCTGCGCTTCCGGAAAATGCACATGTTTTATGGATAGATAGGGCGGCCGGGGGGCCTGGCCTCGGCAAACGGGGGCGTGGCCTCGGCAAAAGGGGCCGTGGCCTCCGGGCACGCCGCAATGGAGGCAGAGAAGCTTGTTTAGAGGGGCCGCGCCAGCGCTAAATCGGCTGCGTGACCAGGAGTGAGGAGGCGAAGTAGGTAGGTAGTGACACAGGAATACAGTGACTCTCAAATCAATATTTAAAATACAAGTTAAAACAAATTGGCACTCCCGGCTTTTCGCCTCAGGAGCTCAGTGCTGTCAGGTCTTGGGCGCTTGCAATCAGCGTCTTAAATGAAGGGCGGCGGCCGGGGGCGTGGCCTCGGCAAACTGGGCGTGGCCTTGGCGAAAGGGGGCGTGGCCTCCAGGCACGCTGCAATGGCGGCAGAGAAGTTTGTTTAGAGGGGCCGCGCCAGCGCTAAATCGGCTGCGTGACCAGGAGTGAGGAGGCGAAGTAGGTAGGTAGTGACACAGGAATACAGTGACTCTCACATCAATATTTAAAATACAAGTTAAAACAAATTGGCACTCCCGGCTTTTCGCCTCAGGTTCTTGCACACCATATAGCAATGCTCCCAAGTGGTGACATACTGGACTAAGGTCATGAGAACTATGTCACAGGTGGTGACAGTCTCGGTCGTCCCGGAGCCACGGCGTTGCCTACTGAACATATCGGAACCAAATGATCTCACTCACTTAGCACAAGATTGGGTAACATTGAGTATAATGTAGGCTAAAAGAAACATAGCCAAGTACTGGGGATCTGCAGAGGTATAAGAGCTCACAAATTGGTGTAAAGATCTCGATTTAGCAATGTTGGCGGAGAGGGCGGTGTACCTGAACCGGGAGTGCCCTCGGAAATGGGAGAGAATATGGAGCACCTGGAAAGAATATAGGGAATATTGGTGCGAACCCCCAATGCAAGATAGCTAAGATGTCGCAGAGTGGGAGGGGGGAGATAGTCGGGGACTTACGTAATGTACCAAGTGTAATTCATTTCAACTATCCTATTCATCTTCGTCATGTATTTATACTGTAATGTACAGTAACCTATGCCAATCAATGTATGCACCTTTTGACTGATCTATGCCCTGCTGTTGTTTTACAAAACAATAAAATTGTTTATTAAAAAAAATTAAAAACGAATTCATTAAAACAAGAGGGATGGAAGCAAAATGATTGGGAAAACACCACCACACCAAGGATGTTAGGGTTAACAGTTGCTAACATCTAATCAGGGATGCTAGCAATGACATGGTAACACTGAAATAGCAACATTGACACTGACAAAAGGGCAATGACAAAGAGCCATTAACACACGGACACCTAGTGACTGATATGATGACATTAAAGATTATGAGGGAGAGAATGAATCTCTGTGGTACTCATTGGAGATGGAAGTTTCTTGGTTCTCAAAGTTCCCACTAAGAAAAGATGATTTCGGTTTGTGAGGAACGACTAGAAAAAGGCGAACTGAATGAAGCCTGTGGATTAATTAAAGAACAGCAAAGCCCTTCCTCCCAAGGTACATAATTAAACATACTAAAGCTATGCTGCTTCAGTATGAGACAACTGCCTTGTGTCATACGTTGGTCTTAAAACCATTGTTATGTTCAGACATATACTAGAAAGGACATGGACCTCTAAAAAAAACAAGATTGTATGTTTTACCCTAGCGGTCTCTCCTCTCGAGCAAACTGATTGCTAGTCTGGTGCACCTTGAGTAATCGTTTGAGTGATTTGTCCTGAAACATCAGTTTAAAATTGCATCTAGTATATTTTTATTGATTTTTTAAAAATCTTTAAGCCCATTATTACAAGGTCATAAATCATAAGCTAGGATAAGGTACATTATGCAATCTCCCTCACCACTATACTAATGGTCGACATGCTTCTGTCCCATTAATGCCAGCCTTATAGTCAAGGGGCATTCCAAAGGACTGCTGATACTAGAGTGTCATATTTGTAGGAGATGGCCTTGACTAAGTTGAGAATGATGATAAGTTAGATATGAATGAGGATGCCAAAGTGGGGTTGGGAGCAGGCGGGAATTAATTTTCTAGTTGTCATTTTGAGATCCAATCTTGATTGTCTTCTCTGAGAAGGGATTGATGGTTTTCCATTTGTCAAATGATTGAGGAATGGGAAGGTCAGGAAGCTAGATGACAACATTCAAGAGTGCTTTGTTTCAGTTTCTGCTGAGTTTATAACTTTTTTGCAGAAGGAGATTTTGGTGACGATGATAATTATTCAATATGTTAAACAGAGTGCTTTGAGTTGGGTGGAACTGCAAATGGTATTTATGTTGTCATCTGCATGTAATGCATTCGCTCTCTGAGAGTTTTGGAGGGCACCAATGTGCTGAATGTTTAGGTTTGCAGGATTGTGTTTCCATTGGTTTTATACCTTTTGCAGAGGCTTCATGTGCACTGTGTTATGCATCAAGCACAGTCTTGACAGTTGATGTGTGTAGGAAGGAGTTGAAGAGGTTGATAAGGTATTCTTCAAGGAAATCCATGGTAGGCTCTTTTAAGGAATGAGGCAAAAGTTTTAATCTAATGATTTGATGCATTGATGTGGAATGTGATTATGAAATGGTCCATTCATTCCAGTTCAATTGAGGCACTTCATTAAATTAATGTTGAGGATAAAGCTTGCCTGATGTGTGGGACTTATGACTAGCTTCTTTGAATTGAACAGGCCCAAACAGATGATGTTCTTGGCTTTGTAAAAATCTTTTTTTTAATGCCCAAAATGTAGACAGAGTTATTCAACCAATTGCTTACATGGTTGATACCACCATTGTGGATGCGAACTGCTGGGCGGTTCTTTGATGCCTAGGGGAGGTATAATGTTATTGAAATCTTTAAATTGGTGAGAGATGGAAAACACAAGGAGCATCATGAATTAGGTAGAAGATCCCCTGCCGTGCATGCAGACTTAGTGATGCAGAGTAAAACGCTTCACCTCAAAACCCCTTTTCTTTTTGTTGTTGATAGCAGGGTCATTCCTCCTACAACTCATCCTCCTGACTATGACCATGCAGGTCTGTGCTGCAACTCTGCCCCAGAGCTGCTTCTGTGCCGCTTCCTGGTAATACCATCTGCAACTCTCTCCTGCTCCCATTTTCTATTTCACTTTTGCTCTTCTCTGCTCTCTTCCCTTTACACCACATCTCTTCCTCCAATAGATCTGCTTTAACACCTTTCTCGGAAACTTAACTCATTCTTGCACACTTCCCTTTACTTAACTGTTTCCTGCACCTATGACCTGTACTTAGTGTTGGAAATTGACAATAAGTTATTCTGAGATCCCATAAACTGAAAGGTGTTTGATTCATGAGGTGTCATATGGAGCAGTGTTTGACAATAAACCTATGCATTTAGGGGCATATTTATGACTGGGGTTGTGTCGCTCTTGCACCACGTAACATGGAGCATGTGTTATGCAAGTCCTAAATGTGATTTATTGAGTCATGTAAGGCCACATTGTGTGGCTCTGAGTGGCTTGACAAATCTGGAGTAGAGCTTCCCAGCACAAATTGCTGCTTTGCTTTACTTCGCATCAGGGAGGCATTCCATTGGTATTCACATGCAACATCAATGGGTTTTGATGCACTCCCAAAATTTACCAAAATTGATAGAACTGGGAATGCTTTAAAATGCTACACCTTCCCAGGTGAGGCATGACTAGGAGAAATATCTTTATTTCTCCTTGTTACTTCCTCTTTCAATGTGTGCACATGTAGAAAGAGGAAAATGCGCAAGGGATTGTATGCTTAGGGGATTGTTTTTGTTGCGGAAGGTGCCCCGTCCGGGCACAAAAACAATTCACCTCAAAAAGCTGGTACTCTCCCACCAAGGTGCTGCTTTTGCTGCAGAAATCCTTTGTTATCTGTAGGCCCTAAGTCATAATCCAAAATCTGACTAACTAATAGCTACCTTGTTTGAGATTCAATGACTCCTCATAATTTTAAGTGCTGCCTATAAGTGATGCATTTATGCATTTATTGCATTTCTCACTTGCCCCTCTCTCGAGCAACTGTCCACTGCAGCTTTGTATTGTTCTCTCAGTTTTGATGCAACCTGGGAAAGGGAGTTCATTAAACACTGTTGTCTGAAGAGAAACGTAATGATAATTTTTGTTTTAATTGTAAGACGTACTGAGCTACAATGTAGGAAGTGTGAATGCACATGACAGCTCTCAAATTGAACTGGGAACGCAGTCCAAACTGACCTAAGTAGCACCAAAAAGACCTCCTTTCTTTATACCACCCGAGGCTAAAAAGCAGAGGCATAGCTAGTGTTAATGCAGCAGGCCTAGTGGCATCAGGACCTAGGTTGTGATGAAGCACTTACAACTTAATTTGGGTTTCTATTTACTATCTAACTGGGGCCTAATTTGCATCAGCACTCATGTCACCTTTACAATGCCAGAAATAAAAATATTGGTCATCACCAAAGATGTTTGTTTCCTTTGGTGCTACATGCGAAGAGGCTCAATTTTCTTCATGACCGAGCAGATATAACTATGGTTATGGTGACAGATGGTGGAAGAGAGGAAGAGAGTGAACCTCCCAGACCCACTGTCTATCAATGTCAAAAAGGGATCATTGGATGGAATATATCTCTTCCACCTGGTCAAAGTAAAAGGCAAAAAGACTGCTACAATTTGCTCAGCCTTTGTTCTATCATTTATTATATCCTATCTAGGGGTGGCAATGCATACAGTTGGTCCATTCCAATTATAGAACAAAATTAATTTTTTATATCTAATTGTTCAGCCTTTTTTGGTGAGATAAAAAATCTCTGTTAAAGAAAAACACATGGTTTGTCCTTAGACTGAGAATCAATAACCTCACAGCAAGGGCCACAAGAACTTTTAATGCACATCGCAATGTTCAACAGAATAGTGTTAGAATGGCCTGAAAGTAAACATTCCTCCTTGCTCTACAAGGACTTCATAGTAAGCTTAAAGTTGGGTTGGCTAAGGTGGTCAACTTTTCTATTTCTTGTGAGGAATTGATAGACCTAATGGTACCGTTAGAATATAGGTTACTTGAAGGAAGAGGACACAAGTCTGGAACAGAAGCTAAACTGATCATGGTTCGATCTAAGGAGATGAAAGTACTCAGGAAACTAGCGGTCCCGAACCAATGCAAGTGAATTGAATAAGAGCAACTCTTAGACATGACGAAAGAGACAGAAGGAGGAAGTTAAAGTTATACATGTATTGTGGTAAGGGAAACCATGCAATTAATTAATGTAGGTCCCAACCTAAGGTAGGAGACAGAAATTTGGGTAACATAGAGCAGGCAGTGGTTTGTTCCCAGTTTCTAGATCTAAAGGAGATAGAAAACTAGTGATATCAGTCCTCACAGAGATCCCAGACTTGAAAGGTGTTAAAAATGGGAATCTCTAGTTGGCAGGTATTTGCACCCAGTCCACGTAGGGACTCCTCCTTCCAGTCAGGGTAAGGGGATTACACACTCAAGATAACCCCCGATCACCCCCTTGGTAGCTTGGCACAACCAATCAGGCTTGTCTCAGAGCCAATGTAAAGTATTTGCACAAACACCCACAGTAACACAGTGAAAACACTACAAAATGGATACTACACCAGTTTAGAAAAATAGCCATTATTTATCAAATCCACACAAGACCAAGAATGACAACCAACCAACATATACAAGCAAACATATTAATTTCTTAAGAATAAAGCAAAAATATAGTTCCTTGAAGCCAACAGCACCAACTGGGGATATCATGGCATTGTGACTAACAAATACAACAGTTCAGTTCAACCTCGATGGAGGCCTTGATAAACTTGTGGTGCAGTGCAGCAGTGAGGTGTCACTGGAGTTTTGGATGTTGGAGTTGCAAGTTGGTGCAGATGTCGGGGAGTCCTTGAAGTCACATGCGTTGCAGACCAAACTCTTTGATATAGCAGTCAGGAGCACTGTGGTGTCAATAAGGGTGGTGACTACAGCTTTGGTGTAGGTAGTGGATTTGGTGAAAGCACAAAACGGCGTTGTTGCTGAGACTAGGGCTGTGGCGTTGTCGATGTCGGTGTTTACGGCCACAGTGCAGGCAGCAGCATCAATGTCAGTGAGAAGCATCGTAGTTGGTGAGTCCAGGGCTGCGGTGTCATCGAGGTCGGTGCTTGGCTCATCCAACGAGCAGTGATCATGGCGTTGGTGCAGGTACAAAAGGGGGTGATGGGGTATGTTCAGACGTGAGTCCCTTACTCACTTTGCCACTGGATTCAAGCAAGCCAGGCTGAAGACGGCTGGAATGCCAGAAACCGGTCCTCGGAAGCTTGTTTCCGGTCCAGGGAAGGCATGGCTTGGCAGTTCGGGCTGGACTGTTCCCATGAGGCACAGGGTCAGACTGATTTGCATATAGCCATGTCTGAACTGGGGTGGCAGAGTGGGCTAAAGAACGGTGATGGATCAAACCCAGATCTTTTGACTGGGTGTGAGTGTTTGATTGGTTCAGATACTCCGTCCATCACCACCCCCTTTTGTACCGCTCATGGAGTTGGTGCAGGCAGCAGCATCAATGACAGCATTATGAATCCTTTTCTTGAAATAACAGCCCAGCCAATACCTCAAATGGCCCATAACTCAGATTGACCCAGTTTGGCAGGTTCAGGACTCCCAGCAATGAGGCTCAAGTGCTGTAGATGAAGTCTTTGTTGGCCCTAAGACTTCCAACAGGAAGAAAGGAAAAAAAGCCCTTTTGGTAACTTGAAAAGCAATATCAAAACAGCAAAATCTAGCTCCCTCACTCCCCACAGACAGAAACAACAACTGCAGGCCAACCCAGCAAAGCAACATACAGCAAAGGGCAAATATTCTTCCAGATGGCTCTTCTTATTGACAGAGTCCTCAGTCCCGAAGTGTTCAAAATTCTGGTGTTTTAGGGCCAATGTTTACACCTTTTTGGACTTTGTAGTAGTCATTCTTCTAATGATTGCCTTTGTAGTGACCACGTTCTTCTCCTGCCTGGTATTGGCTCCAGGCAGACTCTATGGGGATGGGGCCAGCATTGTAAGAGGCCAGGTACAGCCCTACTCAGGTGTATGTGATAACTCCTCCCACCACTCCAGTTCAGGAAGGCCCATCAGCCTGGTGATGGGCCATCAGGATATGCAGGGTATACCTCAAGTCCCTTTGTGTTTCTGACTAGAATGAATTTTGTGCACAGACAACCCAGCTGTCAATCTAAAAAGGCACAGGATGGTATACCAGTATATGTCCTACTTTTCACAATCACTAGACACTACTCCTGGGGCTGCCTATGGCCTACCTTGGGGGTACCTTACATGTAATAAGAGATTGAAGGCCCTTTTTCTTGCTATCATTGCCACAGTCAGTTCAGTACTGAAATAAGAGATGATATTGAGGCTAAACATTACCAACCATGTAAAACGCCTAGCAATATTGAGTATGATTCTGCCCAGACTCCCCCGGGGCGAAAAAACATCCTCTGCAATATTAGGTCGCTTTCCAAACATACTGCCGAAGTATGGGACCTAATTTCATCAAAACAACCCGATCTGTGCTATCTCACAGAAACATGGTTAAAACCATACTCCACCCCTGCTATAACCCTAGGAATCCCTGACGGGTACAAAATAGTCAGACTGGACCGGCCTATAAAAAACGGTGGTGGGATAGCCATTGTGCACAAACAAGAAATTAGCATTACGATATTAGATGAGTTGAGTACCCCTGAAATAGAATTAATAATTTTTAAAATAGTATGGTCTCCCAAAGAAAGTCAAAAAGGTGCCCTAATATACCGTCCTCCGGGGCCTTGCACAAATTTCTCCAATAAGCTGATTGAGCTACTGGCCCCCCACATAAATACTGCAAGTAATTTTATACTAGTAGGGGACTTTAATGTTCACAGCGAAAAGATGGATTGTAATGAGGCACAGACCTTACTGACAGACCTATCATTATTAGGACTTATAAAACGAAACTCTGGGCCCACCCATCAGGCTGGACATACTCTTGACCTGATTTTATCTACCTTTCCGTCAGTTTCATGTCTACCTGGAGTTCAGGTTAGCTGGACTGATCATTTTATAATGGAATTCTACACCCCATGGTCTAACTCTACTCCTGCAAGCACTATCTCCCTACCTAGTGTACGCAGACAATGGCACAAAGTTACTGCTGACTCCTTCAAGGGAAAATTCAAGCCTTTTGCCATCCTCCCTACTGATAATGTTGAAATAGCACTTGGAAAATTTGAAAGTGCAACTAGGGATGCGATAGAGAAAATTGCTCCCATGAAGCATTTTAAACCCAGACCTGCAAAAAAACAGGAAGTCTGGTTCTCGGACAATTTAAGGACATTAAAGTTAACCGCCAGGAAGCTTGAGAAGAAATGGAGAACTTCTCATTTGGCAGAGGATAAGACCAAATATTGGGATGCACTATCCACCTACCATAAAGCTATCCGGGTAGCACGGAAAACCCATATTACGGCACAAATTACAGCTGCAGGGAACTCACCTAGAGTCCTCTATCAAATTCTTCAAACATTTGTTAAACCTACAGCATGTGAAACATCTGAGGTAGCGTCACAGCAGTTGTGCAATGAAATATCTCAATTTTTTACAGAAAAAATAGATAAAATCTATGAAAAAATAATTTGCACCAACAAGACTATCACTACTGATACAGCGCCTCTCCAAATAGATGCCGACCTGAAGCAGAACACTCATTCTCTGGATACCTTTCCTCCCATTTCGTCTGATAACATCCTCTCTTTGATCTCACAGATCAAAAGTGGTAGCCCAGACGATACCATTCCAGCGAGGATAATGCCTGCTCTAGCTGACCAACTCCGCCCCATGATTGGAGACTTGGTAAACCTTTCGCTAAGCACAGGCAATGTCCCCAGAGAATGGAAACGAGCCATTGTTAGACCAATCAGGAAAAACACTGCGACTCCGTGGACTGAATTGGCCAATCTGAGGCCCATCTCCCTACTACCTTTCCTAGGGAAACTGACTGAGAAGCATGTCAACCACCATCTCTCCAGCTACATCGAACTTGCTGGAGCTCTGGACTACTCTCAGTCAGGTTTCAGACCGAAACATAGCACTGAATCCACCCTTCTGTCAGTCACTGATGACTTGCACATGTACCAGGACAAGGGCATTTCAGTAATCTTGGTTCTTTTAGATCTGTCTGCAGCGTTCGACACCGTGTCACATTCCATCTTGACTGAGCGGTTGTCGAACGCTGGCATTAAGAACAAAGCCCTTGCCTGGCTAAGGAGTTTTCTATCCGATCGCACCCAGACTGTCACCATGGGTGCATATCGTTCAGCGGAGATGGAGATATCAAAAGGGGTGCCCCAGGGTTCGTGTTTAAGCCCGACCCTCTTCAACATTTATGTGGCACCCCTGGCAAGAGTGATGCGTAGGTACGGGTTTATCCCAGTATCCTACGCTGATGACACCCAGCTCCTCTTCCCCTTCAAAACCCTCTCCGCTGAAGTAAGAAACTCCTTTTCACTAGGCATGAAAGCAGTGGCGCACTGGATGTCCTCAAACTGCCTTCAGTGCAACGTCAGCAAGACGGAAGTCATGCTGTTCGGAGAAGCCAGGATGCTATGGGCCCCGGATTGGTGGCCACAGGACTTGGGAGCAGCCCCAGAACCCAAGCAGATAGTGAAAAACCTGGGGGTCCGTTTGGACCAAGAACTATCATTAAAACAGCACTCCAATTTCATCTCGGGTTCTTGTTTCCATACCATCAGCCTGCTACGTAAAGTCTTTCCTTTACTGCCAGATTCCTTTAGGAGGACGCTAGTACAGGCACTCGTGCTAAGTCGGATCGATTACTGTAATGGCCTGCTGCTTTCTGCCAATGAAGGCGTGTTGGCTAAGCTTCAGGTCATTCAAAACACAGCGGCCCGCCTGGTTCTGAATGCTCCGCCAAGAACTCCATCTAAACCCCTTCTTGAGCAACTACACTGGCTCTCGATCCGGCAAAGAACAAAATTTAAGATAGCCTGCCTGATACACAAATGTCTCCATGGACAAGGGCCTGCATATCTGGAAAACAAATTTATTCCCTACATTCCATCACGGACACTAAGATCAAGCAACAATCTGCTCCTAGTGGTGCCCCGCGCTAAGAAAGCAAGGCATGGGAATAAAGCGTTGTCAATTGCAGGACCTACATTATGGAACAAACTCCCTCTGTCCCTAAGACAGTGTACTGAGCACTTAAAATTCAGAAGGCAACTGAAAACTGTCCTATTTAAAAATGAAATCTAGCATCTGCTCCAATCTACATCTTCTGTTTAGTTGGCACCATAAGCGCAGAGATACTCCATCTGGAGTTGATTCGAGCGCTATAAAAACCAGCAAATAAATAAATAAATAAATAAAGCAAGAAAATTCCTACTTTCTACAAGTGGCATTTTCAAGCAAACAATTTAGAAACCACATTTCCTAAAATATATCTTTTTAAATCCTGAGCTCAGAGAAACCAAACTCCAAATCTCAATCTTTTCTGAATTGAAAGTTACACTTGTAAGATGTTACAAGGCAGCTCCAATGATAACCTATGGGAGGCCTAGTCCTTGCAATAGTGAATAATCAAAATCGGCAGTAGTTCACTACCAGGATATGTAAAACACACCAGTATATGTCCTACTTTTCACAATCACTAGACACTACTCCTGGGGCTGCCTATGGCCTACCTTGGGGGTACCTTACATGTAATAAAAGGTAAGGATTCTCCATGGCAAATGGGTGTAGTTACCAGGTTAATATGGCAGTTTAAAACTGCACTCACAGACACTGCAGTGACAGGGTACAGGACTACTATGTGGGTGGCACAACCAGTCCTGCAGGCCCTCTAGAAGCATTTGATTTACAGGCCCTGAGCACACATATCACACGTTACTAGGGTCTTGCCAGTAAATATAATACAATAATCTTGGATAACCAATCATAATCACAATGTGCACAAAGAGCATACACACGTTAGCACTGATCAGCAGTGGTAAAGTGCCCAGAGTCCTAAAGCCAACAGAACAGGGTCAGAGAAACTAGGAGGAAGAAGGCAAAATGTTTGGGGATAACTGTTCAAAAAGGGCCAGGTCCAACATGAAGCAAGTCTGATCAAGAGATCTATATATTCTTGGCTAGTGCCAAACAAGTGTCTGTATCTCATATCAACATGAATGTTACTTTGATACTTCCGGATGTCAGACAAGTGCAGGTGTCAGCGCTGATTTATTGTGGAGCCACTGGTAATTTCATTGATTAATCCACTGCTTGTCAGCTAAATGTACCCTATACTATTCCCTAAACTGGTCAAA
Organism: Lissotriton vulgaris; assembly: GCF_964263255.1. Classification (NCBI taxonomy): domain Eukaryota; kingdom Metazoa; phylum Chordata; class Amphibia; order Caudata; family Salamandridae; genus Lissotriton; species Lissotriton vulgaris. The sequence continues at coordinate 1,216,178,037 of NC_141695.1, read as the reverse complement.
GCAGTTGATGGAATGGCCTTGACCTCCGGAACAGTACCTTAACACACCCAACCCATGGTCATGGTTAAGGCGCTAGTCATTAAGAACATATCCTGTTTGACCTCATTTCAGGGATACCTTGGTCGAACACACATTACCCGACCATCCACTGGGCTGCAAGAACTGTGCAACTAAGCTCCTCCTACTATTCACAACATTTTACAAAGGATATCATAGCTCCAGGCTCCAAAGCACAATGCCTGTCCTAAGGGAGTGAAACACAAATGTTTGAAGTTCAACTTTTCCATATGAGTACCAACAATTTTGAGAGATTTTCAATAAGAAACAAGCTTGTCAGCGGCCCCATAGTATGACTATGACTGAGGAATTTGACGCAGTTCCGGAACCAGGCATACCTTGTAGAAGACTCTATGCTCTAACCAAGCCTGAAAAACAACATCCTCGAAAATGCCATCGCTTTGTTCGCCCTAAGTTGGCAGGGTATGCTCAGACGTGAGTCCCTTGCTCACTTGGCCACTGGATTCAAGATAACCTGGCTGATGAGGATTATGAATCCGAAACCGTTCTCAGGATGCTTATTTCCGGTCTAGGGAAGACATGGCTTGGCATTTCGGGCTGGACTGTTCCCATGAGGCACAGGGTCAGACTGATTTTCATATGGCCATGTCTGAACTGTTGTGGCTGAGTGAGCTAAAGAATGGTGATGGATTAAACCCAGATCAGTTGACTGGGGGTGAGTGTTTGATTTGGTCAAACGCTCAGTCCATCATCCCCTTTTGTATCGAGTTGAAAATCATCAGGATTCATATGGCCATCACAGTCCCCAGCGTCATTGCCACTTTTCTTCATTCCGTAGAAAGGAGGAGAATTAGGCACCTGCATTGTCTACAGAACAATTAATAAGGTCACTGTTGAATGCAGATATCTGATACCTCTGATACAGGTACCACTGAATAAGCTAAATGGGCTTTCTGTGTTCACAAAAGTAGATCCTTGAGGCACATAGCATCTTGTGCAGGTCCGATATTGCATGAGTGGAAAACAGCATCCAGGACAAAATTTGGCCTGTTCAAATATCAGGTCATGCCCTTTGCACTGTACAACACCCCTGCTGCCTTCCAGTATTTCATGGATGATGTTCTATAAGGATATCTGGACATCTTCTGCATCGTCTATATAGAAAAGATCTTATTTCTCAGAGACAGTGCAGGCACATGTTTAGCATGTCACTCACTAAAGAATACCACTTATTTGCTAAACTTGAAAAATGCAAGTGTCACCTTTCAGAAATTGGGTTTCTGGTACATCACCTGCCCCAAAGGCATTAAAATTGATTAACATAAGTTGTCCACCATTATACAATGGTATGCTCTAATGAATTTGAAGTCCTTGCAGAGTTTTTTTAGGTTTCACAAATTTCTAAAATCCATTCATCCAGATTTTCTCAGCAATAGTTCATTCTCTGACATAACTACTACAAAAGAATGTGTATTTTAGCTGGTTGTTGGAAGCAGGACAGGCTTTTATCCAATTAAAAATGTGATTCAGGCAAACCCTGATTATACATAATTCTGATGTCACCTTACTCTTCCGATTGGAGGCCGATGCTCCGTAATACGCCATGGGAGGGGTCCCCTTGCAAAGACATCCAGTCAGAGGCCAGATTCATCTGGTGACCTTTTACTTCAGGAAGTTCTCTCCTTGTGAATTCAATTACAGCATAACGGATAAAGAACTACTCGCTATCAAGAGGGCCGTTGAACAGTGGCATCACTATTTGAGATGCTAGCTACACAGTCAAAATTTAGAGTGATCATCGAAATTTGCAGTTTTTTAGGTTGGCAAGAGCTTTTACTCCCCATCAATTGTGATGGTTTTTGTTATTTTTGGATTCTGATTTCCTGATCAAGTGTCGCCCCGTGGCTCACAGCAGATGCAGTATTAGGAATCCATGACCAATCAATACCTACTAAAAAGCCAGCGGCTTGTGAACCTCTGTTGATTCTTCCTGAAGGCCTTCAGCCAACAGAACGTGTCCTACTTCTTGATGTTATCCTTGTAGACCAGGAATTTCTTTCAGAACTAAAAAAGCACTGCCTAACCATAGATGCACAAGCCTGGATCACTGTTGATGCTGAAAGAAAGGAAGAGCTGGGCCTTGTTGTTTCATCAAGGGGCCTTGCACGTACCTACCTAGTCCTTTCAGAAGAAGGTTCTCAGGGCGTGCACCCTGGCCACGCCCCTTCGAGGCCACGCCCCCTACCCTCTTCAATAAAATGTGCATTTGCCGGAAGCGCTGCGGACGAGCGCAGCGGGAGCGCCGTTTGCGCGCCGAAGGCGCGCCTAAGGCAAGCCCGTCTGCGCCCGTCCGCGCCTGGCCCGCGCCCAGCGCCAGTCCCCCTGCCCCTCGCTCTCAAACCATCACCTGGACCAGGAACCAACTTCTTACTTTTAGACTAGGCACTTGCTCACCCATGGTCTGCTGTTGCACGTTGGACTTGGAAAAGTCCTCCTTTAACTGCGCTCAGTGTAACTACTCTATTCCCATGATGCGGAAACGGGTTCCTCAAGCTCGGTCACCTGCTAAACCGATGCCTTCGTCCAGTCTAAAGGCAGCTCTAGTAAACTGCCGCTCCCTGCCTGCGCACTCAGCAGACATATGGCTCCTGCTGGTTACTCATAAATGGGACGTACTTTTCCTTACAGAAACGCGGCTTAAAGATTCCTCAAAACCAGACATATACTTGGCCATTCCCACTGGCTATCGCCTGTTGGGAGTTAATCGTGCCAACTCCAAATCTGGAGGAGGCCTTGCTGTTATTGCTAAGTCCCATTTTATTATTAACATAAATAAAATACCCAACCTGGGGCTCATTGAAGCTATGTATCTCACAATAATGGACTCCGCCTCCAAAATCTTTGCTGGCATCCTGGTTTATAACCCTCCCTCCGCTTCTTCCGCATCCCTTAGCGCCTTGCTACACTCAATTGCAGATTTTTCCCTTAAACACAATCGTATTTTACAGTGTTGGGAGATTTCAATATCCACGTTGACAATCCCGCCTGCACCCAAGCCTCATCTCTGCTCGAAACTTCACAGGGCTTGACCCTGTCTCAGCTTATTAAGGGTCCGACCCATAAAGCAGGTCATACGCTTGATCTTATTTTTTTGAACCACCCTGGCATCTCCTCTCTCCCCTCCTTACCCCTCACGTGGTCAGACCACTTCCTCCTCCCTTTTGAATTCAGCTTCCCCTCCCTGCCCCCCCCTCCTCCATGAATAGAGAAATAGGACGCAAATGGTCCAAAGTTACCAGTGAGGCCATTAAGCCCTGTTTGGACTATCATTTTAATCCATTGGAAGACCTGGACAAGGAAACAGCGAGATTTAACTCTGCCCTCTCTTCTGCATTAGATAGTATTTCCCCCCTGGCCCCTTTGACTTCCTTCAGATCTCGCCCATCTGCTCCTTGGTTGTCCTCCACACTGAGAGAGGAAAAGAGCAGATGCAAACAGTTGGAACGAAAATGGCGCAAGTCCTACGACCCTATCAGCAAATCAGCCTATAAAACGGCATTAAATAAATTTCAAAAACTTAAGAGGTCCACAATGAGAGCTTACTTCTCTAAACCTATCCAACAGGCGGAGAATTCCTCAAAAACTCTCTTCACAATCGTTAAGGATTTTGTGAATCCGCCTGCATTGAAAGCCCAAAGTACTCCCACTCAGGGTCTCTGTAACGGACTATCCGATTTCTTCCAGGAAAAAATCATCAAACTATCGTCTTCCTTTGAGCCCGTACCTTCCAGCCCCCAGCCAGGTCCATCAGACACCCAGCTCTGCTCTTTTAATTCCTTTGCTGAGCTGACCTCAGATTCAGCCCTGTCTCTTTTAAACCAGGTGAAGACTGGATCTCCTTTGGACCCAGTTCCAGCGAAAGTGATGGTCAATCTGGCCCCTGTTTTAATCAACCCTCTCCTCGCTATATGGAACTCTTCTTTGAATCATGGCCATTTCCCTTCAGTTTGGAAACAAGCTAGGCTGCTTCCTATTTTAAAGAAACCAGATACAGATCCTTCCCAATTCAGCAATTACCGTCCCATCTCCCTTCTGCCTAAACCTGCCAAAATTCTGGAGAAAGTGGTCCAGAAACAACTGGCCCTTTATCTAGAAACTAACCAGCTGCTGCATGATTCACAGTCCGGTTTTAGAACGGGATACAGTACTGAGACTGCTTTGCTAGAGGTATCGGAGACGATTAGGGAATCGGTGGACAGGGGCGAGGAGGCCATGCTGGTCCTCCTGGACCTGTCCGCCGCATTCGATACTGTGTCTCATGATATCCTGGTGACTAGGTTGCAGCAGTTGGGGATCGGAGGCACAGCCGTGGCCTGGATCAAATCATTTCTCTCAGGGAGATCTCAAAGGGTACTTCTCCGTCCTTTTGAGTCAGAAGACAAACCCCTTCTTTGCGGGGTGCCTCAGGGCTCTGCCTTGAGCCCTCTTTTGTTTAACGCGTATGTGGGCCCTCTTGCCAGGGTAGTCGAATCATGGGGAGTCAGGGTGGTCTCTTATGCTGATGATACCCAGCTAATTTTTTCTTTTAGAGACCATTCTGACTCGCATTTTTCCAACTTTTGCAACTGCCTTGGCAACATCTGCACCTGGATGGCTTCCAATCATCTGGCCCTTAATACAGACAAAACCGAGGTGCTTTTCTTTAGTCAGAAACCAGCCCCCCCAGCCAACCTGTGGTGGCCTACTGTGCTGAACCCCCCTCCCAATCCAGTAGAGTCAGCCCGCAATCTTGGCTTCCTTTTCGATAACACCTTGTCCTGCAAAGCCCAGGTTAACAAAGTCACTGCAGCTTGCTTTGGCAAATTGCGCATGATCAGGAAGATCTTCCCTTACCTTCCCCAGACTTCCCGTAAAACAATTGTCCATGCTCTCATTACGGCACATCTGGACTACGCCAACAGCCTATATGCTGGAGCCGCCCTCTATCTCATTGACCGATTGCAAATCGTTCAAAATGCGGCTGCTAGGCTTATTGGAAACATCCCTGCCCGCAACTCAGTCAAAGCATATCGGAAAGATTTACACTGGCTCCCTATCACTCGTAGAGTTCAGTTTAAAATCCTTACCCTTGCCTTTCGAGCCATTCACGGAATTGGCCCATCCTACCTGAGCCAAAGACTCAAACTATCTAAGTCTGAAAGAAACCTAAGGTCCAATAACCTACGTCTACTGGTTGTTCCCAGATTCAGGCTAGCCCGGAGCGGTGGCAGAACATTCGGTGTGACGGCGGCTAAATTCTGGAACGTCCTCCCTTTGGACCTTAGGTTTATCGAGTCTGAGCAGATCTTCATACGCAAATTAAAAACTTGGCTGTTCACCCAACCTTGAGTAGGAGGGCTTCTGCTACACTGGGCTAGAGGGTAGGACCCTGGTTGCCTCCTCTGGTGATATTCTTGCTCTCTCAGCACGGGACACCCCCGACGGGGGTAGCTGCGCGCTTTATAAGCTTCTTAAATAATAATAATAATAATAGTTTCATGATTCAGATCTACCAAGGCACTTGGGATTCCAAAAGACAGTGATTCAAAGCCATTTTTGGTGGGCCAGCCTTAAACAGTCTTAATTAATCAATTGAACCTGACTAAACCTGCCCTGACTAAACCAGCCCCACAGCTGTCAATGCGGCGACCATTAAGGGGAGCAAATGTCATTAGCACGAATGCAAACCTACGCACATCAAACACTGACAATCATAAAACCCAGTCCTGGATAAATGTTGTGTGAGCGTGGAGAAAGTCAATCAACACAAAATGCCTGGATACATGGAGTAAGGGATAAAGCAAGGTAATATTGAGCACAAATACACTACAAAAAGGATAAAGACTGAGTATACACACTGTTTGTATGTGTACTATGTGACTACAGAATGCACTGTTGTATGCATGCTATTGGACTGTAGAAAGCATGTGAGCTAATCGAATAAGGTGTGAGCATGTGCCTTGTCACTTGCATTAGCAGGTGAGGAGCACAAGGTCTCAGTAGCATTTTGAATTTGCTGGCATATAAGCCATGCTTTGACAGTGGCCTATTGCCAGGCAACTGAAACTTTGGATGTAGAACACTTTGTTGAATTCCCCTGCCGAGTTCTCAGCCACTGCTGTGTGGTCCACTGGCCCTGGGCACACCTAGAAAGGACAAGGGAAGTAGAAAAAGGCAGTAAGTCACACACGGCAATTGTAAGCAAGTGCATGCATGCCACATTGATAAGAGACTATTGACTAAGGTGGATGCGCTTTATTTTATCCAGTAGTAGGGCACAGATTCAAGGCAAGTGGAAGTCGCTCTACTCTGGGAAAGAAGACTTGTCATAAAAGATTCAAGCAAGGTGCAAGTATCCTTGGACAATTGTTGGAGTATGTCACGAGTGTAATATATTATGCACAATAGTGCTACGCTCGCTCAAGGAGCAGAAGGACTAAAGATTAACAGCGCACTAACAAACAGAATCAAGCTACACACACACACACACATTGTGACAAATGAAGAAACTGATTTGGACAACATTGAAGACTGAGAAAAAGCCTGTCAAATTAAGCAGGAGGTTAAACAGTGCATAAACTGGTGTACGCCCACAGTGTCCAGGACTGGCTTGGACTACATGCTTTGAGACGCTTCCAAACTGAAAACATAGGTTCAGCATGTAACACATTGCATAATAGGTACATGAATCAATGATGTGAATGAAAGAAAGAGTGGAAAGAAACTTGGTTAAGCAGAACATTAATTTCACTCTTGTTTCCTGCAGCACTCACAGCATCCTCATAAATACCGTCCAATCAGTCACACTGGAGTTGAGAGTGTGATGAGGTTAATACCATGAGATGACAGACCAGGTCTTGTTTGTTAATTTGTTCCATTTCCCTTATTCCTCTTGTTGCACATTGGGCCAGCAGCAATGCGATTCATGGAGTTTTAGGGGGTGTGGTTGGACTATTGATGTGCATCACTCCTGCTGGGCCAGGAGTTTATCTGAACAGCAAGGTATCTGAGTACCTATGATTTCACTTCTTGTTATTGGCATATTTCCCTCTCGCAAGGAGCTTAGGCAAGGTCTGCCTTTTCAACTCCTGAAGGCCAGTTTCAGTTTAAAGTGATGACCTTTGGTTTGAAAAATGCACCTGCCACCTTTCAGAGGTTGGTGAACAGAGTACATTCAGCTTTGGAAAACTTGAATGCATCTCATTGGATGATAATGCTGTCTTTAGTTCCACCTGGGAGGATTACCTGTTGCACCTCAAGGAAGTGCTTTAGGTCCTGCAACAGGCAGGGTTGACTATAAAAGGCAATTAAGTGCTAGTTAGGGCAGTGGTCTGTTGTGTCCTTAGGCCACCAAGTAGGTGAGACTATGTACAACCTCTCCCACGTCCCACCCAAAATCCAGGTCATTTTGGCTGTATAAATAGGGCCTTCCTGACTCCGTGTACCCTCAGATCATGCTGGATTCAGAAAGAGGACAGAAGAAGGGCTGCCTTGATGCCCTTGAAATCTCATGATGAGAGGCTGCACCATCTGATGAATTGCCTCAACCCAACCAAAAATCAAACTAAAAAAAACATAGATTTCTAATACAAATTTTTAATTAGCTAAATTAATTTATTCCCCACCCTTTGCCACCCCACATTTTTTAAAAAAATTTAAATTCATTGTTAATTATTTGCAATTAATAAATAATTATAATTAAATAAAAATAAATTACTTCCCACTCTTTACCTCATAACCTCACAACCCACAACCAGAAAATAAGTATGTGATATAATGAATATGAATTAATTAATTATTATTCATTGTAAAAATAATATTAATTATTTAAACATAAATTACTTCCTACCATTGACCCCAAAAACCCAACATTTTATTCCCCAAAAATTACATTATTGACATATTTATTTGTCAATAAATTAATTAATATTATTACCTATTGTCATTCAAAAATCAACTTTATTTCAGCTCATTGAGCCATAACAGTTCATAATACAGTAGAATATTTATGATTAAAAACATTGTAAATACTCATCCAAGTTCATCACTATGAAGAAATAATCAAAGAGCATCAATCATCAATTAAGTAACACAAAGCTCAGCTAGGCGAATGGAACAAAAACATCAAAAAATACCTAAAGGGAGCTTGTTAGGGGTCCGCTATATCCCCCCTGGCTTATCCAAGCAAAGAAAAGAAAATCAAGCATATTAATTACAGTCAGTACTACGATCAAAAGCATAACGATCTATCATAAAAATACAAATGAAATCCATTAAAGACACATATATACATAAAACATCATATAAGAACTGTATCCCTCTGCTTAGCCCCTTTGCTGCTAGGACTTTTCTCCTCCTGTGCTATGCCTTTTTTTGGCTATTTGGGGTAGTGCGTGTTTAGGCCCCAGTAACTCTTTGACCACAAAAGGTATCCATGCCAATTTTGCGTCCTTTTCTTCCAACATCATGGAAATTAAGTAAAATACAGTAAAATGTTTGTTTTGTTCAGAAAAATGGGAAAAACGGGCTGAAAATGAAAGCCTCTGGGTTTTTCCCTGTAAATGTTATGAAAAAAGGGTTTGTTGGGCTGAAATCACAATTTTCCCAGCTTTTAGGGAATGACAGTCTTTTGTCAGAGAACCAACATTTTTCACACAGTTTTGGCATTTTTCTGGGACATAGCCTATTTTTGCTATTTTAATGCTTTCAACCTTCTTCCAGTTAATGGTAAAAATGAGTATGGAAGCAATATTGGGTCCTAGAAAAGCTATACATTTTAGAAAAGAATACAACATTCTCAATTCGGAAAGGGGATATTTGTCTAAATCAGTTAAGTATTGGAAACATTTGAAATTAGTTTAAAAAACAGCCTTTTGTCTCAACGTTTTCACCTGTAACTTCTTGTAATAATGACAGCTCTTTGAAAGAAATATACACTTACATCGTCTGGACCTTCCTGGTTGTGAAGATATATAGGACTTGTAGGTTCAGCAAGAACCCGACGAACCCAGAGGCAAAAACTGAGCAGCAACTTGCAATGGTATTTTATTACGTACCGGGTATAAGGCAATTATTCTGGGCTAATGTATACATGGAAAAATTGGTATGAAAGACTCCTATGTATTTCTGAATTGGGTACAATTTATAGAGTTTAGAAACAGTATATATTTGCACATTTTCAATATACAAGCATGAGAATTATTGGTCATTTTTCAAAATGACTTCTTTTTTACACAATGTCTTTCATTTGGAAGGGAGAAATGCATTGAAAGTTAATAGGTAATAACAGTTGATTTACAAATATGAATTACCCTAAGTCTCCCGATAAAAACGGTTCCTAACTTGTGTGGGTCGGCCTTGTGCCCGCGACAGGAAACGACGCAAAACGCAACATGGTCACACCTCAATCTTGCAGTGAAAAATGACCCTTTTTTGGCAGATTGCCTAGCTGTAGTTTTTGTACCCTAGCTCTACCGGCACCTAGGGAAACTTAGCAAACCTATACATGTTTGAAAAATACACACTCTGGGGAATCCAGGATGGGGTGACTTGATTGCCTCCCACCAGGTTCTGTTACCCAGAATCCCTTGCAAACCAAAAAGTATTTCAAAAAACACTTTTCTCCTTCATTTATGTGGTGGAAAGTTCTGGGATCTGTGTGGATCCTCACATTTCCACCCACCCCACGTTCCCCGAAGTCTTCCAAGAAAAATGGTACCTCACTTGTGTGGGTTGGCCAACTGCCTGAGAAAGAAAACGGCACAAAATTCAACGTGGTTGTACCTCAATCTCGCAGTGAAAAATGACCCTTGTTTTGCAAAGTGCCTAGCTGTAGTTTTTTAACCTTAGCTCTACCGGCACCTAGGAAAACCTAGCAAACCTATACATTTTTTTAAACTAGACACCCAGGGGAATCCAGGATGGGGTGACTTGACTGCCTCCCACCAGGTTCTGTTACCCAGAAACCCTTGCAAACCTAAGAAATTGTCCAAAAAACAAATTTCCTCCAAGTTTCTGTGGTGGAAAGTTCTGGAATCTGCGTGTATCCACAAATTTCCTTCCACCCAGCTGTCCCCAAAGTCTTCAGAGAAAAATTGAACCCCACTTGTGTGGGTCGGCCTAGTGCCTGCGACAGGAAACGGCACAAAACGCAACGTGGTCACACCTCAATTTCGCAGTGAAATATGACCTTTTTTGGCAAAGTGCCTAGCTGTAGTTTTGGAACCCTAGCTCTGCCGGCACCTACGGAAACCTAGCAAACCTATACATTTTTGAAAACCAGACACCCAGGGAATCTAGGATGGGGTGAATTGACTGCCTCCCACCAGGTTCTGTCACCCAGAATCCCTTGCACACCAAAAAAATGGCCAAAAAGCAAATTTTCCCCACATTTCTGTGGTGGACAGTTCTGGAATCTGCGTGGATTCACAAATTTCCTCAAACCCTGCATTCCCCTAAGTGTTTTAAGAAAAATGGTACCTCACTTGTGTGGGTTGGCCTAGTAACTGCGACAGGAAACAGCGCAAAACGCAACGTGGTCGCACCTCAATTTTGCAGTGAAAAATTGCCTTTTTTTTGCAAAGTGCCCAGCTGTAGTTTTTTAACCTTAGCTTTGCCGGCACCTAGGGAAACCTAACAAACCTATACATTTTTTTAAACTAGACACCCAGTGAAATCCAGGATGGGGTGACTTGACTGCCTCCCACCAGGTTCTGTTACCCAATAACCCTTGCAATCTTAAAAAATTGTCAAAAAAACACATTTTCTCCACATTTCTGTGGTGGAAAGTTCTGGAATCTGTGTGGATCCACAAATTTCATTCCACCCCGTGTTCCCCAAAGTGTTCCGATAAAAATGGTACCCCACTTGTGTGGGTCAGCCTAGTGCCTGCGACAGGAAATGGTGCAAAACGCAACGTGGTCACACCTCAATTTCGCAGTGAAAAATGGCCCTTTTTTGGCAAAATGCCTAGCTGTAGGTTTTGAACCCTCACTCTGCTGGCACCTAGGGAAGCCTACCAAACGCCACACATTTCTGGAAAGAAGACACCTGGGGGCTTCCAAGGAGGTATGGCTCGCGTGGAACCCCCAACCTTCCCTTACCTAGAATCCCTTGCAAACCTCAATTTTGAAGTCGCCTCACTACGTTTTGGGTCCTTGCCTTTCGCGGGTACTTGGGCCTCCCACACAAGTGAGGCACCATTTTTATCGGGAGACCTGGGAGAACGCTGGGTGGTAGGAAATGTGTGTGAGCCCAATGAAGCCACACTGTCCTACACAAAAATGTGTGAAAAAACAGATTTTTTCAGCTAAAATTGACGTTTGCAAAGGATTTTGGGTAAGGGAACGGGGTATCCACGCAAGCCATACCTCCTTGGAAGCCCCTGGGTGTCTACTTTTCAGAAATTTGTGAGTTTGGTAGGTTTCCCTAGATAGCCTTCGAGCACAGGGCCAAGAACACAGGTGCCCCCCCTTGCAAAAGCAGTTGGTTATGACATAGGCAATTTTGAAGTCGCCTCACTACATTTTGGGCCCTTGCCTGTCGCGTCTACTTGGGCCTCCCACACAAGTGAGGCACCATTATTATCGGGAGAACTGTGGGATCGCTGGGTGGTAGGAAATTTGTGTGAGGCCAATGAAGCCACACTTTCCCACACAAAAATGTGTGAAATAAATGATTTTTTCAGCTTAAATTGACGTTTGCAAGGGATTCTATGAAAGGGAACGTTGGGGGATCCACGCAAGAAATACCTCCTTGGAAGCACCTGGCTGTCTTCTTTTAAGAAATGTGTGAGTTTGCTAGGTTTCCCTAGATGGCCGTCGAGCACGGGGCCAAAAACACAGCTGACCCTCCTTGCAAAAACAGGTGGTTTTGAAATAGGCAATTTTTAAGTCGCCTCACTGTTTTTGGGCCCTTGCCTGTCGCGTCTACTTGGGCCTCCCACACAAGTGAGGCACCATTTTTATCGGGAGAACTGGGGAATCGCTGGGTGGTAGGAAATTTGTGTGAGCCCAATGAAGCCACACTTTCCCACACAAAAATGTGTGAAAAAAAAGATTTTTTTCACCTTAAATTGACGTTTGCAAGGGATTCTGGGAAAGGGAACGTTGGGGGATCCACACAAGTCATACCTCCTTGGAAGCCCCCGGGTGTCTACTTTTCAGAAATGTGTGGGTTTGGTAGGTTTCCCTAGATGGCCATCAAGCATCGAGCCCAAAACACAGGTCACCCCCCATGCAAAAGAAGGTGGTTTTGACATAGGCAATTTTGAAGTTGCCTCACTACGTTTTGGGCCCTTGCCTGTTGTGCGTACTTGGGACTCCCACACAAGTGAGGCACCATTTTTATCGGGAGGCCTAGGGGAATGCTGGGTGGTAGGAAATTTGTGTGAGCCCAGTGATGCCACGCTTTCCAACACAAAAATGTGTGAATAAACTGTTTTCTTTCATCTAAAATTGAGGTTTGCAAAGGATTATGGGTAAGGGAACGTTGGGGGATCCATGCAAGCCACACCTCCTTAAAAGCCCCTGAGTGTCTAGTTTTCATAAGTGTGTGGGTTTTGGTAGTTTTCCCTGGATGGCCGCCGAGCACAGGACCAAAAACCCTGGCGACTTATGTGTTCAGCTCTACAGCGTGAGATTTTTGGGACAATATTGCATGGAAATTGTGAAAGACATTTTCAAGTTTGCAGGATATTGTGGATAAAAAAATAACTTGGAATTCACAAGAGAGACATCACCATATACTCCCATGGTTTAACAATGATATTTACATTTAGTAGGTTATAAGGAATGTACATATTAGTAGGATGGAATATACACCTTAACAGAGACACTCAAAAGTCAAACATTCCAGCACAGCTATCTATTCCTCAAACACACACACACAATGGTTAGATTTGGCACGAGGGCGAGTGATGGTTCAGTACATAAAACTTTATTAACAAGAGATTTCACACAAATGAAATGTTCTGTCAATAATTAAATGCATAAAAACCAAACCAGTGACTCGCAACTCGTGAGCTGTAAAGTCACGACAAGGCACCAACCGTTTTACAGGCCATTCACGCACCTTTCATACCTGATACACACAAGACCATACACACCATCCGGGAGCAAAAGCAACACATTACAACATTCACAAAAAGGGACATGGTACACTCTGCTTCAGAAAGAGAAAAAAGACAAATATTACTGCACAGTCATGTAATCCTCAAGCACACACAAATACTGGTTGGATTTGGAAACAAGGGTGAGTGATGATTCAGTATATGCAATTGTACTAGCAAGTCATTTCACAAAAATGAAATGCACTGTTAATAATTGAAAGGATGATAAACTGAACTATTGACTCACAGCTCATGAGCTGTAAAGCCACGTCAAGGCACCAACCTCTTTACAGTCCATTCATACACCTTTCATACGTGTGACACATACAACATTCACACGGCCAGCTGCGGGCCCATCACATTACAACACTCACACCAGCAGACAGCGCCATTCAAGGGCCTATCACTTTCACACGCCCACATTCCTGACACAGCAACTACACAAAGTGATGGATCGTGTGGAGTGGCACTCAGCTAACAGTGTGTGTAGTGACCAACAGAAAGTAACTACTCACACACCACCAGCCGAGTGCCAGTGCACCCACACCACCATCCAAGCACCAGGCCAAGCACATCGTCAGCCTAGCGCTAATCCACGCACTCTGCTAGCCATGCGCCAGTCCACGCACACCACCAGCCAAGTGCCACTCCATGCACACATCCAGCCAAGCGCAAGCCCATGCACACCGCCAGCCAAGCACCACTCCACGCACACCACCAGCCAAGTGCCACTCCATGCACACATCCAGCCAAGTGCAAGCCCACACACACTGCCAGCTAAGCACCACTCCACGCAAACCGCCAGCCAAGCGCCGCTCCACGCACACCACCAGCCAAGCGCCAATCCACGCACGCCGCCAGCCAAGCACCATTCCACGCACACCGCCAGCCAAGCACCATTCCACGCACACCGCCAGCCAAGCGCCTCCGCACACACACCGCAAGCCAAGCGCCACTCCACGCACACCGCCAGCCAAGCGTCACTCCACGCACACCGCCAGCCAACCACCAATCCACTCACCGCCAGCCAAGCACCAATGTACGCACACCACCAGCCAATCACCAGTCCACGCACACTGCCAGACTATATACACGGCCTTCACATTTGGACTTTTTTTTACAAAACAAACAAATTGCAAATAGATACAGATCTAGTAACACAAAATCTGAAATTAAATACATTGCACTAATGCCAACCTCAAAACAGAATACAACTTTTAAACAATACAGACCAGTCAGTTCATTTTACCACTCATGGATACTCCCAAAAATTATTTTGTGTGTGGTAAGCTCTATTACAAGCAGGCACACACAGCCCAGGGTTAGAAGGACACCCAGGGCAGAAAAGACGAGTCTCCTTCCACAAACCACTTCCCCTACAGACTCTACATCTCCTAGTGAGAAAGTCTTTTGTAGATGTGGGAGGAATGTAATCAGGAAAGTGGGGATCTTTCAATCGAGAGACATCCATCACACTCCAAATCTAGGGACACTAGACAACAAGGCTAGATATCACAGAGTGCTGAAACTGAAGAAATGTCAACTTGGACGCAGGAGAACAATCCTTGAACACAATAAAAGCATTGAAAGTTGCTAAGTTAAAAAAATGGATGGCCCACTTCTTATACCAAACAGAAGCCTTCCGAAAAGCAGTGTTAGGTTCCAACCTCTGATCTACTTTGTAAACACCACCCATGTGCTTATTGTAGTCCACAATGCACACAGGTTTGTGCACATCAGCAACCTGACCCCAAACAAGGACAGGAGAAGTACTTTCATCATGGATGGTAGTCAGCATGTACACATCCCTCCTGTACAAAAATTTCATAGCTAGTAGTTCTTCACTACGCAAGGAACTGCACTGACCCCTCTGAAGTCTTTTGCAAACAAGCTTTTTCGGAAAACCTTTGCGGTTAGAGCGGATTGTCCATATGCAAAAGTGTCCACTTTGAAAAAGTCCTTAAACAATTGCACAGCAGTATAGAAATTATCAAGGTACAAATGGTGACCTCTGTTAAATAGTCCTCTAGCAACATCCCACACAATTTTCTCTGAAACTCCAAAAGTGGACAGACAACCGGGGGGGTCAATAGTGGAATCTCTACCAGTGTATACACGAAAATAAAAAAACATATTCTGTCTTACTCTCAGACAACATATACAGTTTAATTGCAAAGCATGCCCTCTTGCTAGGGATGTACGGCCTAAAAACCAAAAACCCTTGAACAAAACGGTGTACAGTCAACATTTCGAGTTTTTAATATTGAGTAGCAATAATATTGAGTAAAAAATATAGAATAGACATAATATCGAATAGACAGAATATAGACTACCATATTATCGAATAGAATAGTATTAATATCGAATAGAATAGCATTAATATCAAATCAAAAATATAGAATGGACAGAATATCGAATGGACAGAATATAGAATACAAAAATATCGAATGGACAAAATATAGACAACAAAAATATCGAATTTGAGGTAAGTTAATATTATTTTTAATTTTTGCGTAATAAAATTCAGTAGCGGGATGTGGGTTTATAGGGGAATAGGGTGGGAAGTAATTTAATTATAATTAATTAAATATGTTATTTCATTTATCGGTATTTATTTTGAATTAATTGTTAATTAATTATAAATTTGAAATTAATTAAAATATAATTGGTAATTATTTTTAATTGAATAATTGATAAATATGTTAATTTTAGTAATTTAATTTCTGTAGGGGGTTGTGAGTTTATAGGGGAATAGGATGGGAAGTAATTTAATTATAATTAATTAAATATGTTAATTTATTTATTGGTATTTATTTTGAAATAAATGTTAATTAATTGGTAATTAATTAAAATATAATTGGTAATTAATTTTAATTGATTAATTGATAAATATGTTAATTTTTATAACTTATATTCTGTAGCGGGTTGTGGGTTTATAGGGTAATAGGGTGGGAAGTAATTTAATTATAATTAATTAAATATGTTAATGTATTTATTGTTATTTATTTTGAAATAATTGTTAATTATTAATTGGTAATAAATTAAAATATAATTGTTATTTTAATTTAATTAATTATTTGATAAATATGTTAATTGTAGTTATTTATTTATTGCAGGGGGTTGTGGGTTTAGAGGGGAATAGGGTGGGAAGTAATTTAATTATAAATAGTTAAATATTTTAATTTATTTATTGGTATTTATTTTTAATTAATGTTTAATTAATTATTAATTGGTAATTAATTAAAATATAATTGTTAATTAATTTTAAATAATTGAATAATTGTTAATTATGTTACTTTTATTAATTTATTTTATGTAGTGGGTTGTGGGTTTATAGGGGAATAGGGTGGGAAGTAATTTAATTGTAAGTATTTACATTTTTTATTTATTTTTTAATCTAAGTTTTAATTACTTTTAAAATGTTAATTAATTTATTGTTAATTGATAAATAATTTGTATTAGTAGGTAATTATTATTAATAATTAATTTTTATTTGTATTTTTCGTTGATTAATTATTATATTA
This sequence comes from Lissotriton vulgaris, assembly GCF_964263255.1. NCBI lineage: Eukaryota > Metazoa > Chordata > Amphibia > Caudata > Salamandridae > Lissotriton > Lissotriton vulgaris. The sequence goes on along the minus strand of NC_141695.1, from coordinate 1,216,161,348 downwards.
TATAAATTTGTGAATTATTCAAATTAATTTGTAATTGGTATTAATATTTGTTATTTGTATTTATATATGAAGTATTTACTTTCCCTACTGTTGCACTCACTGGAGTGGGAATAGTATTTTTTATCTTCCCACTATCCAACGCTTTCCCTACTGTTGCACTTACTGGAGTGAGAATAGTAATTTTTACCTCTACGCTATCCAACACTTTCCCTACTGTTGCACTCTTTGGAGTGGGAATAGTAATTTTTACCTCTACGCTATCTAACGCTTTCCCTACTCTTGCACTCTCTGGAGTGGGAATAGTAATTTCTACCCTCCCACTATCCAATGCATTCCCTACTGTTGAACTTACTGGAGTGGGAATAGTAATGTTTACCCCTACGCTATCCAACGCTTTCCCTACTGTTGCTCTCTCAGGAGTGGGAATAGTAATGTTTACCCCTACGCTATCCAACGCTTTCCCTACTGTTGCACTCTCAGGAGTGGGAATAGTAATTTTTACCCCTACGCTATCCAACGCTTTCCCTACTCTTGCACTCACTGGAGTGGGAATAGTAATTTTTACCTCTACGCTATCCAACGTTTTACCTACTTTTGCACTCTCTGGAGTTAGAATAGTAAATTTTAACCTCCCACTATCCAACACTTTCCCTACTGTTGCACTCAGTGGAGTGGGAAAAGTAATTTTAACCTTCCCGCTATCCAATGTGTTACCTACTGTTGCACTCACTGGAGTGGGAATAGTAATTTAAACATCTACGCTATCCAACGTATGCCCTACTGTTGCACTCACTGGAGTGTGAATAGTAATTTTTACCCCTACGCTATCCAGCGCTTTCCCTACTGTTGCACTCTCTGGAGTGGGAATAGTAAATTTTACCCCTACGCTATCCAACGCTTTCCCTACTGTTGCACTCACTGGAGTGGGAATAGTAATTTTTACCCCTACGCTATCCAACGTTTTCCCTACTGTTGTACTCTCTGGAGTGGGAATAGTAATTTTTTTACCTCTACGCTATCCAACACTTTCCCTACTGTTGCACTCTTTGGAGTGGGAATAGTAATTTTTACCTCTACGCTATCTAACACTTTCCCTACTCTTGCACTCTCTGGAGTGGGAATAGTCATTTCTACCCATACGCTATCCAACGCTTTCCCTACTGTTGCATTCAGTGGAGTGGGAATAGTAATTTCTACCCTCCCACTATCGAATGCATTCCCTACTGTTGAACTTCCTGGAGTGGGAATAGTAATGTTTACCCCTACGCTATCCAACGCTTTCCCTACTGTTGCTCTCTCAGGAGTGGGAATAGTAATTTTTACCCCTACGCTATCCAACGCTTTCCCTACTGTTGCACTCTCAGGAGTGGGAATAGTAATTTTTACCCCTACGCTATCCAACGCTTTCCCTACTCTTGCACTCACTGGAGTAGGAATAGTAATTTTTACCTCTACGCTATCCAATGTTTTACCTACTTGTGCACTCTCTGGAGTTAGAATAGTCAATTTTAACCTCCCACTATCCAACGCTTTCCCTACTGTTGCACTCGGTGGAGTGGGAATAGTAATTTTTACCCCTACGCTATCCAGCGCTTTCCCTACTGTTGCACTCTCTGGTGTGGGAATAGTAATGTTTACCCCTACGCTATCCAACGCTTTCCCTACTCTTGCACTCACTGGAGTGGGAAAAGTAATTTTTACCCCTACGCTAGCCAACGTTTTCCCTACTGTTGTACTCTCTGGAGTGGGAATAGTAATTTTTTTACCCCCTACGCTATCCAACGCTTTCCGCTTTCCCTACTATTGCACTAACTGGAGAGGGAATAGTAATTCCTACCCTCCCGCTATCCAACGTTTTCCCTACTGTTGCACTCACTGGAGTGGGAATAGTAATTTTTACCCCTACGCTATCCAGCGCTTTCCCTACTGTTGCACTCTCTGGTGTGGGAATAGTAATGTTTACCCCTACACTATACAACGCTTTCCCTACTGTTGCACTCACTGTAGTGGGAATAGTAATTTTATTACCCCTACGCTATCCAACGCTTTCCGCTTTCCCTACTATTGCACTAACTGAAGAGGGAATAGTAATTCCTACCCTCCCGCTATCCAACGTTTTCCCTACTTTTGCACTCACTGGAGTGGGAATAGTAATGTTTACTGCTATGCTATCTAATGTGTTTTCTACTGTTGTACTCACTGGAGTGGTAATAGTAAATTTAACCCTCTCGCTATCCTATGGTAAATATATTGTATTTTTTTTAATTAATACTATCTTTATATATATATATATATATATATATTCACTGAAAAAACATAGGTTTCACACCAGTTATAGTTAGCTGGAAATTTTACTGACATAAAACCATTGAAATTCCCATGTTATAGTTAGTTGGACTCACTATAACTTGCGCGCCTGCAATGCACTGCTGATGACGTCTCATATTACATCACTCATGACATGGTCAGTGACATCACTCATGACATCACTGATGACACCATCCAGTGTGTGTCTTTCTGTAAAAGAAATATGTTTTACAAATATATTTGTAAAGGTCGATGGAAGAATACATTTTTAAATAAGTGTCTAAATGGATGTTTTTTTAAAGAGAAATTGATTGGTTAACTGGCTTATTAAGTGTATCTTAGTGAATACATATATTAGAGAGTAATTTTTAAATATTTAAATATATGTATCAGTGTTTCACTTTGTGTATAAGTGGCTGCATGGGTTGGTGACTGACTCACTGTTTGTATGTGTTTTGAAGACAGCATATGTGCAGGACTGTATGGGTGGATGAGTGTGTATATATTTGCGTGTTAGTAAGTGAATGTGTGCCTCACTAGTGTCTTTATGAGTAACTACATATGTTTTAATCTAGTATATGTGAGTATTGATGTATATAAGTGAGTATATGTGAGAGTGAGAGATTGAAAGAGTTCCTGTTTAAAAAAGTATGTGTTTCTATAAGTGATTTTTTAAGAGAGTAAGTATGTGTAAGTTTCCTTAGAAGTAATGTGCTAGTGTGTGTATAGTTTTATGTGCAAATAAATGGATGTTCAATAGTTTATTTGCATGTGTGAGTATGTATGTGAGTAACGTTTGGATGACTGTCGGTGTGTAACAGGATGTATATGTGTATCACTACATATGATGAGTGAGTATATGTATGACTGACTATATAGAACTGTTGGTGAATGAGTGGATGTGTATATAGATGGTGGAATTACAGAATTGGTTGTTGTAACTGGTATGGGTATCCCCATTTTTTGGAAAATGTTAGTTTCTATTTTTGAATATGTGTTTCAAGGGTTACATTACACTGAAAGGAGGTCTGTCGCTCTGTCACAAGGATGGTGTCATCAGTGATGTCATGAGTGATGTCACTGACCATGTCATGAGTGATGTAATATGTGACGTCATCAGCAGTGCATTGCAGGCGCGCAATTTATAGTGAGTCCAACTAACTATAAAATGGGAATTTCAATGGTTTTATGTCAGTAAAATTTCCAGCTAACTATAACTGGTGTGAAACCTATGGTTTTTTCAGTGAATTTAATAGGTTTTTTAAATGCTAATTCCTAACTATAACTGGTGTGAAACCTATGGTTTTTTCAGTGAAATGAATAGGTTTTTTAAATGCTAATTCCTAACTATAACTGGTGTGAAACTTATGGTTTTTTGCAATGAATTTCATAGGTTTTTTAAATGCTAATTCCTAACTATATATAGGGCCTCAAAACTATGAAATGTAATATTGTTTATACTGAATCCTATATTGTATATTTATATAATATATATATATATATATATATTTTTGCCCTGGAGCGCTACCGGTGTGCGCCCCGGTGAGCGCACCGGAAAGCGCAGTTTTCCGGCGCGCCCCGGGGCGCACACAGGTGAGCGTCCCGTTAGCGCTATTGCCGCGAACGAAAACATAATTGTGACGTATCGCGTAGCCGCGTCCGCGTGATAACCACGGCGTAAGTGCACCCGGAAGCACTCGAGCGAATACGATCGCGAAAACGTAAGCATCCGATGCGCTTACGCGACGCGCCCCGGGGCGCGCCCCCGGGCGCGCATAGCGTAAGCGTGTCGGGTAATGTGACCTGAAAATAACACTTTTAATTGGTGCAGAACAGTTTTGGTTTCCAAATGATGAAAGCCCGGGTCATGTGACCTGAAAATAACACTTTTCAAAGGTTCAGGACAGTTTTTTTTTCCAAATGATGAAAGACCCCACCTTTTTTCCTTATTCGGACTTTGTCCTTTGACTGAGGAAGACCTGTTTGGAGATCTTTGTGTTATATTTTGTACTTTAAAATGGCTACAGTAGCAGCAGCAGCTGGAGCATCTGCACCACCACCACCACCACCAAGAGGACCACCACAACATCACATTGGTGGTCAAGAAGAAGAGGAGGAGGAGGAGGAAGAGGAGGAGGGGAGGAGGTGGCTGCAAGAAGACAATACCACATACAGGCCAAAGCAGCACATTGTATGGGAGTTTTTTTCCGTCCCTGAGGGAAAGAAGAAAGTGAATGCGACAAAGGTGACTTGCCAAATCTGTGGCATTGAACTTTCAAGGGGGAACCGTAATAAAAAATATTCATTTGGTAATAACACCATGATCCGGCACATGCAGCGCAAGCATCCCAACAACTATGCTGCGGCAGAGGTGAGAGAACTGGCCAGCAACCCTCCCCAATCTTCACCCAGCACCTCCAAACGAAAGCAACCCATTCCATCGGGACCAGAAACAAGGGAGATGGTCCCAAACATTCAACCCAAGTTTGGGAATTACAAGATTACTTGTATTTTTTGTGAGAAGACCATCAGCTATGGTGAGCAAAGCGTAACGCTCATCAACCGTGCTGGTGACAACCACAAATGCCCCAAAAATCCTTAATTTTTTTCATGATTTTTTTTTGCTCCAGTTGAGCCGTTTTCAATTCCCTGTTTTTTGTTTCTCCCCATCAAAAAAAAAATTATATATAAAATAGTTCATAAAAGCCAAAAAAAGTACAAAATGTTCAAAAAACAAATATAAAACAACAAAAAGAAGAAAAAAACTGTTCTTTTTTTGAACTACCTCCAATTTATAAAAAAAGGCTACATTTTTTTAAAACTGTCATTCTTTTTTTCCCCATGGTATGCTCCCCGGTGCGCGTACCGGGCGCCCCCCCCCCCGCGCAAATCAAAAAAAAATAATTTTTTTTTTTGTCCCGCGGGCCCTTTTGTAGCCCCCACATCAAACATAGGAGGTCAAGGGGGGTCTACTCTGCCCCCTTATGGTCATTTCCCCCTTTGTTTTTCCCACCTCTTGTGTCTCGATCCTACCGAGACACAAGATGGCGGCCGCTCCGGACTGTTTAGAATGTTGACAGACACCCGCCAATTAGCTTTCTGCGTGCAAGTCGCGTAGCGCGCCCGGTGCGCTCCCCGGTCCGGGTACCGGGGCGTGGCTATAGATATATATATTTTTTTGAACCTAAATTACTCAAAATCCACTGGAGCACATATCTTGAGACATAGCAAAGGCACATCGGGCTACCAGTCTCTACAATTTTGCCAAGTTTGGTGGAAATCCATTCAGCCGTTCGGGCTAAAAGTGAGGTTGACCGCCCTATGGAAATTAACATGGGGAAAACACGTTTTGGGACCCCCCTTTTTTATCGGCCCCCGCTTGACGAATCCCTCCCAACCTTTCAGGGAAGGACCGGGGCGCCGTGAGGCAAATTTGAGGAAATTTTCAGGCAGATTCCTCAACCGGCGCCAAAGTTATTCACAATAGAATGTCGAGATTTTCTATTGACAATAATCCTAACTATAACTACCTACTGGCGACCGCCAGTAGGTAATATATATATATGTATATATATATATATATATATATATATATATATATATATATATATATATATATATATATATATATATATATATATATATATATATATATATATATATATATATATATATATATATATATATATATATATATATATATATATATATATATATATATATATATATGTTTTTTTAATTATATTAATTATCTATTAGTTTTGATGGTATTTAAGTATTTTAAGTATTTTTAAGTTAGTTATATTTATTATTTTATTAATTTTAAGTCGATATTTTGACTGTCTATATTTTTAACATCGATATTTTTGATTCGATATTTTGGTACTTACCTGTTTGGAGATAAGAAGTCGATATTTTGTCATTCTATATTTTTTACTCGATATTTTGGTATCTCGATATTTTTTACATCATTATTGTTTCAGTGATCCGAAAAAAACCAAAGACTCATCAATAGACATTTCTGTCCCTGGAATGTAAATCTCTGAAATTCGATCAACAAAGTGATCAAGAACAGGCAGAATCTTAAAAAGACAGTCACAGTCAGGGTGACTACGTGGCAACGCCAAAGAATTATCCACAAAATGCAACATGCGTAGCAAAATTAAAAACCGATCACGAGTCATAACTGCTGGAAATATAGCTGTTGCCATCAAGGGAATGGAAGACCAATATGAAGCCAGGTTCAGCGTCCTTACCAAACCCATCAATAAAGTCAAACCCAAAAACTTCTTCAGCTCTTCCAGATTTGTGGAAGTCCACTGGAAAGCTCTAGAGTAGGGCCTATGTTTTTCACTGTTGTCCCTCAAAAACTGTTCAGCATACAAATGAGTCTGCTCAACAATCTCACCCAAAAATACATCATCCATAAATAACTGAAAATACTGTATAGGCAAAAAAAATCACAATCCACTCCACACCCTGCATCACCGCTAAAGGCAGGCAACACCGGCTGCACCATGTTAGGATCAACCCAGAGTCCAGCACTTCCAGTAGGGAGACTAGCAGCCTCAGGCTACAATCCAGATGCCTCTTGCACCATCGGCACAGCAGTATCCTCCTCTAGAACAGGCCCTTCATCTGCACTGAGAGAACCTTCATCATCTGATGATTCGATGTGGAGAGAAAACTCACTGCCAGAAACTTCCCCTCCCTCCTCTCCCTCAGATGCACTGTCAGTGTCATAGTCCGGCTCAGAGGGAGATTCAAGAAGCATAGAAACCACCTGCTGAGCAGTCATTCTACGGCTAGCCATAATGATTACTAATAAAGGTAACTTGTCACACAAGTCAACAACAGCAAACACTATGTAAAATAAGCAATGATCAAAATTCACCTTTATCAAAAATAGCTATACACTGCAAAACAATACCACTCACTTGCAAGAAGCAGTTACACCACGTACTCTGCATAGACACAGTATGGATCAACAATAACCCACTAAAAAAAGGAGAAAAAAATTACACATTAGAGAATGCAAAACACATCACAAAGATTTTCTTGCTCAAAACAATAACTAAATATGCTGCCACTATCAGACCACTTACAAGAAAATTCAATCCTACATTACAATATTACTCATTTGGAGCAAATACAACACAAATATTTTACTTACCAAAAAACTGCAAGTAAGCAAAACTGCAGAACAGCCACTGACGAAACAACGAACAGGAATCAAAAGCTTTACACTAGAATAAAAAGGAGAAAAAAACATTACAATCACATATCCAAATAATGCTCCAAACCACTATCCAAGCTAAGGGGTAGGTGGGCCTAAGAGTATAAATTAAATATTCACTCCCGTAAAAGGGGAGAAACCCTTGCTCTTGAGGCCACCACCCAAAACAAAAATAAATAAAAAACTCTGGTGTCTAAAAGCTTCTGCCCCCCTTGGGAGCAGATGGGCCTAAAAACATACTGCTACTCTGCCACCCAAATATAGCAGAAATGGTCACAATCATCCTTCCATAAAGAGGAGTAACCCATGTCCAAAGGCAGCACCCCACCATTAGAAAAAGAACTTGGTGGGCTACTTTCCCTACAAAAAAAACAAAAAAGAATATGCCAAACTGCCCCTCAGGGTGATATCAAAAGGGATTATAGACGGAGCGCTTCAGCAAATCTTACTCGCGCCCCCATCAACTAATCTGGGTTTAATCCATCATCATTCTTTAGCTCAATCCACCACCCGAGTTCAATACATTTAAATCAGCCCCCCCGGGGGCAAACAAATAAAAATTATAGGGCCCAAGTGACCCTTGCCCAAGGGCCACTCCCCAGCACATTGGCCCGATTAAAAAAAATGAATTCTGCCCCAAGCAATTTATAATGCCCCCAAGACTGGATTTGAAAATATAGGCACCCTAAAATGGCCCCCATGGGAGTGACCCTTGCCCAAGGGGCCACTCCCCAGCACAATGGCACATTTTCCATAAAAAAAAAATATGCCCCTCCCCCCAGTGGGGCAGACAAAGCAAACAACATTGCCGCCAAAAGGGGAGCAACCCTTGCCTAAGGGTTCGCTCCCCAAGACTAAATATTTTATTAGGCATCACCTAAAATTGCCCCATGGGAGTGGCCCTTGCCCTATGTATGGTGCAGGGCTTTCAACCAGACAAATCCCCAGGTAAGTCAAGACCATTGTTTTGTCTACAGCACTCCTTGTTTTGTTCTTCAGGCATCTCTCTAAAACTCATTCTTCAAAGACCTGTAAGAGGTTGCTACAGCCGTGCCAAGAGAGGTGAATAGTTCCTCCCATCCCATGATACCACACAAATTCTGTATATACTTCAGCCAAGGAATACTCAAACAGTGGTCAAGTTTAAACAGTCTGTAAGCACAGACCTGTAAGACTGTTTGACTTTCTTGATATTCAGAAGATTGTTCGTCACCACTGGTGTATCTTAAATTGCAGTAGTGACAAAATTGCTCCCCCTTTATTTGCCTTCAAGAGATCAAGCAACATATGTGATCGCTTGGTTCACACATGTCCCAAGGAAACACCTAAGAGATGAATAGGGACCCTATGGGATTTACCTGCAGTTGTTGGACACCATCCGTGTGGATGCTGTTCTGTATGTCCCCAGACAGATCACTGAAACAATATCCACATCAAGAATATCGAATTACAAAAATATCAAGGAAAAAATATAGAATACCAAAATATTGACCTCCTATCTCCAAACAGGTAAGTTCAAAAATATCAAATCAAAGATATCGATGTAAAAAATATAGTTAGTCAAAATATCGACTTAAAAAATGTATGAAATAATAAATATAATTAACTTAAACATACTTAAAATACTTAAATAACCTTAAAATTAATAAATAATTAATGTAAATAAAATAAAATAGATTTGTTAATACATATATATATATATATATATATAAACTTACTATAAATTTACAATACTTTTACCATAGGATAGCGTAAAGGGTAAAATTTACTATTACCACTCCAGTAAGTGCAACAGTAGGGAAAGCGTTGGATAGTGTAGGGGTAAATATTACTATTCCAACTCCAGAGAGTGCAACAGTAGGGAAAGCGTTGGATAGCGTAGCGGTAAAAACTTACTATTCCCACTCCAGATAGTGCAACAGTAGGGAAAGCGTTGGATAGCGTAGGGTTAAAACTTACTATTCCAACTCCAGAGAGTGCAAGAGTATGGAAAACATTGGATAGCGGCAGGGTAAAATTGACTATTCCCACTCCACAGAGTGCAACAGTAGGGAAAGTGTTGGATAGTGTAGGGGTGACAATTACTATTCCCACTCCAAAGATTGCAACAGTAGGGAAAGCGTTGGATAGCGTAGGGGTAAAAATTACTTTTCCCACTCCAGAGAGTGCAACAGTAGGGAAAGCGTTGGATAGCGTAGAGGTAAAAATTACTATTCCAACTCCAGAGAGTGCAACAGTAGGGAAAGCGTTGGATAGCGTAGGGGTAAAAATTACTATTCGCACTCCAGAGAGTGCAACAGTAGGGAAAGTAAATACTTCATATATAAATAAAAATAAATTAAATATTAGTACCGATTACAAATTAATTAAAAGTAATTAACAATTGTATATAATATAATAATGAATCAATTAAAAATACAAATAAAAATAATGATTAAAAATGATTACCTATTAATATACAAAATATTTACCAATTACCAATTAATTAATTAACAATTTAAAAAAAAAAAATTACAACAACTAAAACACAATAAATAAATTAAAATATTCAATTAATTACAATGAAATTACTTCCCACCCTATTCCCCTATAACCACACAACCCACAACAGAAAATAAATTAATATAATTAACATCAGTATCATTAATCAATTAATTAAAATTATTTACCAATTATATTTAAATAACAATTAATGCAAAATAAACACCAATAAATTAATAAAAAAAATTAATTATTTATAATTAAATTACTTCCCACCCTATTCCCCTATACACCCACAACCCGCTACAGAAAATAAAATAATAAAATTAACATAATTGTCAATTAATCAATTAATTAAAATGAATCACCAATTATATTTTAATTAATTACCAATTACATATACTAACATAAGAAATTCACTTTAACAAATTGGATATTATTAAAAAATTTAAATTAACTTACTTACCTCAAATCTGATATTTTTGTTGTCTATATTCTGTCCATTCTATATTTTTGTTGTCTATATTCTGTCCATTCTATATTTTTGTTGTCTATATTCTGTCCATTCGATATTTTTGTAGTCTATATTCTGTCCATTCGATATTGTGTCCATTCTATGTTTTTTAATTCAATATTAATGCAAATCGATATTAAAAACTCAATATTTTGAGTGTATACCTCCCCAGACCAAACATTCCACAACAATAGACATAGGCACGGATCGACCATGTGAGCAAGTTCAGTTTACGAACTGTAATAGTGCTCAATTGATTTACCTTCTGACTTGCCCCTGTTCTACCAGATATGTCGGAATGACAACACGCAAAGTACGAACACGCATGCTTGAACACAAAATTTTGTTTAGATCTAAATAGACACTGACTAGAACAATAGACATAGGCACGGATCGACCATGGGAGCAAGTTCAGTTTACGAACTGTAATAGTGCTCAATTGATTTACCTTCTGACTTGCCCCTGTTCTACCAGATATGTCGGAATGACAACACGCAAAGTGCGAACACGCATGCTTGAACACAAAATTTTGTTTAGATGTAAATAGACACTGACTAGACTCGCTAAACAGTTTGTGGATAATAATCATGGAGAAGAGGACTTTCAGTGGACAGTATTAGAAAATACCATTCATACCGTCACACATTACTGAAATTGCAAAGTATCTGTTAATGAAAGAGCAGAAATGGATATTCAGGCTCCGGAGCGATACACTTGGCCTTAACAATGACATACGTTGAGAGCGCGCGACGCGGCGGCTAAGATGGCCGCACCCCCTTGAGCTACAGAACCTCGGCGGCGCTTTCCATGTGAAGGGCTCGCTTTTGAATGGTGTATCCTTCCTTCAACGGCGGATTTGGACGTCGGAAATGCATCTGGGTCCTCGGGTATGCTCGTTGTTCTTTTTGCTTACTTTTTCACGGAGCAAAATTTGAAAAAGTAGTTTCTTCGATAAATGCCGCCATTTTGTTTTTCGTTTCTTCTTTTCATTCGTTTTTTTTTACCAAGAGACTTTTACACCCCCATTCTTATGACTATGAACTCTCTGCCTTCCTTTCTCCTTTTGGTTGCACATATATTGCTGCAATTCCAGTTTTTTGAGTCCAGTGGTTTATGAATAGCTCATACCTGCTTTACCTCAGGCTCCTGTGGGATCTTCATCAGTGGGCTTGTGGAACAGCTGTTGTCTCTGTCATCTGCGTGGCCTCTTTGTTGCTGCTAACCGCTCTTTATGTTCACAATGCATTTTTAAGGAGATTTTTGACTTTTTGCTGAGGCTCTCCTTGAGAATACTGTCATTTTGGTACTTTTGTGAGGTGCTTGCTCCTTTCTTTGCATCAAGCCTCCTTCATTACCCTCAATGGAGCATACGCAAAACTCAAAGGCTTCTTCTGCGCGCAAGGACTCCACCTCTTCTGGCAAGTGCCTTAAGAAAGATCCCCCCTCACCTTCCAAGTCACCACTTCCCAGCACGCTCGAGGATATTATGGAGGAACTTCGCCTCATTCGCCCTTTTATGGCGGATACTACCACAACACTCCAGAGACTCGACGACAAATGGACTACCTTAGATAAAAGGGTAACCGATGTTGAACAACAGATTAGTGATGTTCAGGATGTTGCCGCCAAGGTCGCCAGTCTCACCAAAGATGTTGAAATGCTTAGGAAAACCTCTGAGGACTTGGAAAATCGAAATAGGCGCAATAATTTGCGCATTTATGGGTTTCCAGAAAATTTAGAGGGGTCTGATATCATCCATTTCTTGAAGTCTCAAGTCTTGCCTATCACTGGTATTCATAAACATTTGGATGTTAACATTCAGAGGGCGCACAGCCTTGGCCCTAAAAATTCTTCTGCCTCCTCGAAACCCTGGGGTATCATTGCGTACTTTTTCCTCTACTCAGATCTAATGACCATCCTTCATTCAGCAAAGCAGCATAAGCAGCTACTATGGTCTGGCCACAAACTATTTTTTACTCAGGATGTCTCAAAGTTTACTGCTGCTCGTCGCAAGGAATTTCTGGACTTACGACCTATGCTCCGCGCCATGAATGCAAGATATGGACTTATCCATCCATGTTTCTTAAAGGTCACGTCCAAAGAAAGGTCGTTCAGTTTCGAGGATCCAGCGGACCTTCGGAAGTTCATTAATACTCACAAGGAGGATACCATGGAACACAGCAGCTCTTAATGTCTAATTGTCTCTATTTGTTGTCCTATGACTTTTTGTTACACCTTTTCTCGTTATAAAATGCTGTTGTTCTTTTCCCTTGTTTTCTAGATATACCTTCTAAGTGTTTGACCATACCTCTCCTTCGTTGTATTATCCCGCTGTGTGTTTTTTCTGTCACATTCCAGTATGTAGCCTTCCCTCATGGACGTTTGATAAGTTTCCTTCATTTGTATTACATTGTCGGGCTTTGTCTCATTACATTTGTCTTTGTCTCTCTTATTTCTCTATCCCTTGTACATGAGGCTTCGCCTTCAAACTCTCCCTTTTGTTGTGCGGCCGTCGTTCCAGGTTGCTCCTGCTCTCACCTTATTGTCTGTTTTGCTCTTGTTTTGTATGGCTAGAACCCTTTAGTTTTTCGCCATCCTGTTTTTCTGCTTTACCTCATGGGAGTTCTTGTCTCCCTTCCCTTTCCCTCTCTCTCTCTTTCCTCCTCTCCTCTCCTTTTCTTCTTGGGGTATTTTCCACGCACTTCTGGTCTCTCTCTCCCTATTCTTCTTGTTTTTCTCTTTGGCACCCTTTTCCACCCCTTCTGCTCTCTTCTTGTTTCTCATGCGCTCCTTTCACCTGTTCCCCAACCACTGTATTTCATTGATTCGGGCTTTCTCTGTTTTACTTTTGTTTGCTCCTTTCTCCCCCTTAATACCACTTGCCTTCTCTTGGTTCTTACTATTCCTCCTTTACTAACTTTTCTGTCCTTGTGCATTTGTTTCACCGTCATCCTTAAATGAAAGGTCTCCGGGTAATCTCCTGGAATGTCAAGGGTCTTCATAACCCAATCAAAAAACAAAGGGTCCTATCGCACTTAGCTAGGTTGAAATGTCAAGTTGCTTTGCTGCAAGAAACCCACCTTTCACAAAAAGACCTTTCTCTCTGCATAAGCAATGGGTGGGGGATGTTTTCTGCTCACCCTCAGTAAACAATAGGAATGGTGTTATCATTTTATTTAATAAATCTTTGTCAATTCAGCTCAAGAATGAATTTTCTGATTCAAATGGTAGATGGTTGTATTTAGATGTTGTTGTTAATGATTCAGCGTTATCCTTTTGCAATGTGTATGGCCCTAATGATATTGACCTTACTTTTTGGAATGACTTCTCCATGTTTCTTTCTTCACATACTAAGGTTAACTTAATTGTTGGGGGGGATTGCAACCAGCTGATGGATCCTTTCATGGATCGCAAATCACAGACCAGGTACATTCCCAATAAAATGCAAAACTCCTTCTGCAAAGCAATTTCCTCTAGAGGTTTAATTGACTCCTGGAGACTCTCCCACCTAGATTCCTTTGAGTTCTCATTTTTTTCCCCTGTCCATTCCTCTCATTCCCGGATTGATTACATCTTCCTCACTCAACACACCTTCCAATTCGTCAATAATATAGAAATTGGCTCTATCCTCATATCAGATCACGCCCCGGTTATTTTGGACATGGATTTTCCTACACCTACTCCTAACTCCCGCCGCTGGCGCTTCAACAACTCTCTTCTTTTGGACCCTCTATTCATTGATCAGTTTACACATTTCATGGATGATTATTTCCACACTAACCTTAACTCTGTTTCTCAATTTCATTTTGTTTGGGATGCTTTTAAGGCTTCCGCCAGGGGCTTTATTATCGATTTTGTATCGCGGAAAAAAAAACCGGCTCTTACCAAATCTGCTAGCATTCTTAAACAAATTAAGGAGCTTGAACATATCTTCTATACATCAAATTCCCCTGATTCTCTCTCTTCCCTCGTTAAAGCCAAAATTCAATTTAATAAATTCTCTTACGATTCGGCTTGCAATCACCTTTTAAAGTTTAACTCAAAAATGTACAGGGGCGCAACAAAGCTGGTAGGTCTCTCGCAAATTATCTCAAAATTAAGAAGCAGAAGCCTAAAATAGCGGTCATAACTGATGCTGGTGGGGTCCGTCACAGTACGGATGACGAGATTCTTGATTGTTTCATTCATTACTACTTATCTCTCTACACGCCCGAATCAACCCCGTTACCCTCTCACATTGATTCCTTCTTTTCGAACATCCCCAAGTCCTCGCCCGCTGACCTTGATTTCTCTCCGCTGGATGCTCTCATCTCGGATAAGGAAATCCTTCAGGCAATTACTCTTTTACCCAAAGATAAGTCTCCTGGCCCTGATGGTTTTACTGTTCGTTTTTATTTTCAATTTAAACATTGTCTCATACCTCATCTATCCTCTCTTATATCCTCGTTTCTTTCCGCGGGTGAGTCTAAAGGCTCCTTTGCCCAAGCTATGCTGTGTCTACTCCCTAAAAAGGATAAGGACCCCTCTCTTTGTAAGAACTACCGGCCCATTTCCCTTATCAATAGCGATTGTAAAATGTATGCAAAAATGTTAGCCTCCCGTTTGAATAAGGTTGTTCCAGACCTTATTACCACATATCAGTCCGGATTTGTTAAAGGCAGGTCCATTACGGACAGCTCTAGAACTCTCCTCAATATTATTCATCTTGCATCGAGTATGAAGACCTCTTTAGCCGCTATTACCCTTGATGATGAGAAAGCTTTTCATAGGGTTAATTGAGATTTCATGTTTGGGGCTCTTCGCTGGCATGGCTTCAGTACCCATATTATTAAACGTATTCAATTATTATATTCTGCCCCCTCCACTTCTATCTGGGTTAACGGGGTCCAGTCTTCTTATTTTCCCCTGCATAGGGGTACCAGGCAAGGTTGTCCCCTGTCCCCCCTCCTTTTTATTTTAGCTTTGGAGCCCTTCTTGGAAAAGATTCGGCGATCTTCATCTTATTCTGGTTTTGTCTACAAAAACTTGAACATCAAATTTACTGCATACGCTGATGATATTTTACTTTACATATCGA
Organism: Lissotriton vulgaris; assembly: GCF_964263255.1. Taxonomy (NCBI): domain Eukaryota; kingdom Metazoa; phylum Chordata; class Amphibia; order Caudata; family Salamandridae; genus Lissotriton; species Lissotriton vulgaris. The sequence continues at coordinate 1,216,145,733 of NC_141695.1, read as the reverse complement.
ATCCTTCCACTTCCTTACCTACTTTATTCTCTTTACTTGCTGATTATTCTTCTGTTTCTGGTTATAAGTTGAATATAGACAAATCAGAAGTCCTGCCCCTTAATAAATACTGTCTTCCCCAAATGTTTCATGGCTCTGGCTTTGAATGGACTCCTAAAAGTATTAAATGCTTGGGAGTCTTATATACTTTCCATTAGAGATACCATTAGGATTAATCATAAGGACATCCTCTCCAAGCTTTCCTCTCTTATTGAACGATGGTCTCCCCTATTTTTATCCTGGTGGGGATGACTAGCGACTATTAAGATGATGCTTCTCCCCATTATTAATTTTTATTTGTCTATGTTGCCCATCTCCCTTACAGTTTATTTTTTTACTCTGATCAACCGCATCCTTGTTCGTTTTCTCTGGAATAATCGCAAATCCAGGTTATCCCTGTCTCGACTTCAACAACCCAAAAACTCTGGAGGTGTCAATTTCCCTAATCTTGGTCGTTTTCACTCCTCTTTCTCGTTAAAACAAATTTGGCCTTTTCTCACAGATTTGCCTTCTTCCTCTAGCACTGCTTGGAGTGCCTTAGAGCTCGCTCAAATCACACCTTTCCCCTTTCGCGCTGCTATCCTCTTATCTCAGCCACCGAGACGTTTTCTTTCCCCTACTTTTAAACTCTCCAGGGCACTTTCTCTCTCCCTTTTTCGATCCTCTTACTCGCTCCGGCATTTGCACTCTCTTACCCCTTTATGGTATAATCACGCGTTTAAGGTCAATAATAAAGCTCTCATCTGGAAGGAATGGATTGATAAAGGTGTTATGCACGTGAGCCAACTTTTTGTTAATAGCGCTCTAGTGGATTTCCCAACCTTTTGTTCCTCTTCTCAACTTTTCACTAGGCATTCTTCCCATTTCCTTGATTTTTCCAGAGCTCTCTCTGCCCTTCACTTACATCACATTACTTTATCTGATACTGTCCGACCTGAGGCTACTACACTGGACTTCGTTACCCCACACAAAGCTGCCACTATTTACAAAATCCTCTCACGTCCTCCTCTCGACTGTCCCATGTCCAAATCTGAACTTGCGTGGGAGAAAGATCTTGCTCTGGATTGTTCCTTGCAGGTTTGGGAATCTATCTGGTCTAAAATCCACACTGTGTCTCGCTCGGCTAGCACCACTCAAACCCTTTATTTTTTTTTATAACCGCCTTTTCTTTACTCCCTCTGATCTTTTCAAGTTTAAAAGCCTTGTTTCCAGTCAATGTTGGTCCTGCCCTCACCCTGATAGTAATCTGCTTCATATGTTTTTTCTTTGTCCCGTGGTCCGTTCCCTTTGGCAACTTATATGGTGCAAGTTGAATGAGATTTTATGCTTTAGTCATACTTTTGAAATTGTTCAAATTTTTTTGGGTGGTTCTTCTCCTATTTGGAATGCTTCCCACACTGTTCGTCAATTTATAGATCTGTTTATAGCTATTTCTCTGCAAATTATTACCTCGAACTGGAAGGATACTTCAAAAATCTCTTATGCTGCATGGTGGAACTTATTATGTCATCATCATAGACTTGATCGTGCCCATGCTACGACTACACCTCTTCTAATTAAAAAAGATTTGTTATGGTTGCCTTTAACTGCCTTTCTTTCCAGACATGCACCATAGCATGCCCCTGTTTCTTTTTCTTTTTCTTCCTTCTGTCTCTCTCTCTCTCCTTCTTTCTCACTACCTTCCTTTTCTATCTTCATTTCTTTTCTTTTAACTCAACCCCTTTTCTTTCCTTCTCAGTTCTATTCTTTTCTTTCTCTTTTTTCTCTTTTCCTCTCTTTCTTCCTATTATCCTACAAAAATTTACAAAAAATGCACTTTCTCTGAGTATATTCATTAGGTTTCCCTTTTTGGGATTTGTTTTATATTTCACATTCGGACTGTATTAATTTCATTTTTTCAGCTTCTAATCCATGCTTGTGTTATGTAAGAATGTTTCTACTTGGCATATATAATTCAATAAAGCTCTCTAAACTCAAAAACAATGACATACGTTGGACTAGCCTGTAAGATTTGAAGATGGTGGGGTGAGCCCAGCTGTTCATATTACTTTCTGGCCCACCCGTGAGGGTAGGTTACTTCATTCTTCAGTGATTGGACGTAACAGGTAGATTACAGGCTGCCCCTATGTATAATTGTATAACTGTCTAGAGACCAAGGAAGAGTAGGTCAAACATGCGTCATGGCGCAGTTAGAGTACCCAACATGCGATACAAATGGGTGTTCCTAAGAATAAAGAGATCAGGTATTAGCAGGTCGCATGTGGGACAATGGTTTACATGCGGCAGACATGGCTTTTTTAGGATCAATATAAAAAAGAAGAGAGAGGGACCCAAACAATCCCGCAGGGGTAGGGTACCGAAGGACAATTGTCAGAAAGAAGCCCCCCTGGGAAACCAATATAGCTACACAATCTTGCAGTCACACTAAGCATCCAACCAGATATATATAACACAGTCACTGGGTTTTTTCAAAATGAACCAGAAAAGCAAATCAATGCAAAACCAGATAAGCAGTTTAAGAAAAAATATAGCTTTACAATGTATTAACTGTTGTACCAAAAACAGCTATATGATAACAAATTCATTGTACAATATAAATGACAGGTTAAAAACATTTCATAAAAAAACATAAATCAGCAAAGTGGGACAAAAACACAGCAAGACAGAATATGTATCAAATCAGGGAGCACCACGGTACTACGACCAATAGATAGATGAATTAAATGCACAAAGCTCTAGGCAGAAAACACCTCTAGATAGATAATCAGGAGCTATTGTTTGCATATGTCATGTATCCATGGAGTATTCCCAGAATTAGAGCATTGACGCATTTCGGCGGGTCCAAAAAGGATAGCTGCCCACCTTCATCAGGACAAAAACACCATCTTCCCACTTTCTATTGCAACATCTCAAATCTTCATGAATACTCTCTCAGTAGTTCATTACGGAGGACAAATTGGGGGGCCTGTGGTAACAAGCCGTCACTCACGGCCAAGAAGCATAAATGCAAGCTAACGCTGTATCGTCTTCTTCAAATTTGAGAGGACAGTCACAGTTCCTCTCTCAGTGAATCCAGATTAACCAAAATAAAAACAGGACAATCTTAAAAACAAGCCAAACGAAGCACCCCTTTAGACTTCTCTCATTCTCTGCTTTTAAAATTGTATATAGAAATATGGGAACACCCATGGGATCGGCGTTTCTCTCTCGAAACG